>NC_134016.1:37033882-37637813 GCF_040712315.1 Castanea sativa | reverse complement strand
TGATAGTGATAATCGCTATATATTGTCTTAGTTCATACTCTGTTAAGAGCATATACAACTGCTTATTGAAAAAAAAAAAAATGCATCGTCTCACCAAAAGCCAATTTGATTTATTTTACATTACTACTCTTATAAGAGTCCTTACATCACATTCTTTATTTTACAATACACCATATTAAAATAATATTTTTTTTACACCTAGCACAGGTCATGCGTGTTTAAGTGATAAAAAATGAATAAAAAAGGATTGTGTGTTTGAGATGAGAGATTGAGTAAGAGAGAGAATAAAAAAAGGAAAAGAAAGAATGCATGGCTATACAGTATCATCTAAAAATACATGATATTATAAGAATGTTTAAAATTTGCTACAGGAATGCGAGACTAGTTATGGAAAGCTCCTTTTTTCTGTTTTTAATTTTTATTTTTATTTTTTTAATGAAAATCCTTACATACTTTGCATTTCATCCAGTTTTAAAGGACCGGATGAGCATAGAAGTAATACAATGCTTGGATGGATTATATAAAAGATTTCAAATTTAGTAAGAGATCTCCGATTTAGTAGTAAGGAGTACTAATTTTGAGAAAATCTTAGCATAAAAGAGAAAAATGATGAAGTGTTTGGCTTAGCTGTTGTGGCTATGATTTACTTCTTACCAATTATTATACTACTGTTTGAACCTAACAGAATTTGTATTGCTTTTTTTTTATTTCTTTGGATTCTTTGGTCAAAATATTTTGGTACCGTTTGATTTTGTAATTATGATATTGAAATACGCTATCATGATCTATATGTCTGATTAATTTTCTACTTAAAAGGTATCTACAAGTGGGTTATAGAATGAGTTAACGGAGTTTCATGATTTCATCCATTAGTATTTTAAAGAAGTTATTTATAGAATAGTGTGTATATAAGTGCAAGAGTTCTTAACTCTCACTTACCATTCATCTAATAGTGAATAGGCCATTCTGATTTTATTGTGTCTGTAAGCTTTTGAAATTTTGTGTACATAAATTTATTTTATCAGTAGAATAAGTGCATTGATGCCTCTATGCCAGGATTGAGATTTCCTTGATCTATTGATACATGGATGAAGAGGGATGTTTGATCGTAAAAGGGGAGAGTTTTATTTTGTTTTTGATATGATTTGTAGTGTAGTTTCTGATCTGGATTCAGTTCAGAAACTGAGGCCCCACTTGGTTGATGCCAAAAAATAAAATACTTGGATAAAACATGTAAATTAATATATGTAAATATAAATAAAGTTCAGAAGCCAAAAATGCTATTCTGAGATAACAGAGGACTCTGTTTTTATCACCTTTCAAAACTGTACTATAATCTCTGACATGTAACTTTCTGAATTCTAAACTAAATTTTATGGGGTGTGTATGGTTGTGGTGCAGTGGGTATTCTTTGCTTAGAGACACGTAGTACAACAAAGGACTTACCAATGCTTTGGTCATTCAGTTGACTCCTTGCTGCCAGTTTGTACTTGCTGTCATGCTAGCAAAAACAGGGGTTTCACCCGATTTTACATATTATTGGATTTGAACCAATGACTCTTGCTGTATGAAAGCGAACCGCTGAATCAAGTAAGTCAAGCTGAGTCAAATTAGAGAAAATAGACTCCTATAAGAGAGCCGTTTGGGAAGATGCTATATGGGATGGATGTCGTCTACAAGAGTGATGTAGAAAGATATATTTAGTTATTGTTTTGGGATGTTATTCTATTTGGTCAAAGAGAACCTTTAAATCATCTATTATTGTTGAGATTTGCAAATTGTACATATTTGTTTTACTGTGGTTAAAAAAAAGTTAATTGATGCATTTTCTTAGAGATTATTATTATTGTAGATGTTTAAATGAAGCAAAGACTGAACCCTACTGAATTGTTATGGCAATATTAACTATTGTTTGTCCAATTTTATATAGGGTCTCTAATTTCAATGTTTTCTCTATGGTACATTTTTCCTTATATGTGGATCAAATATGCCAATTGAAGAGTGGTTAATAGTATTGCTAACATATAATTTATAAGATTTCCAATTGAAAATCAACATTTTAAAGAAAGTTTGACTATGATGAGAACTATTTTGGTGCTTATTTTTTCTAGCTATGATCAGACTTAACGTTATTGAAATTATTAAGATATCCTATAATGCCAAAGTAGGTATCTTAATTCTTTAATTTTTAGGTGGTAGTTCTAAGTAAGTTGGCTTCCTGTCAAAATGATTGAATTTGGCATTTTATGGTTGTGTTTTTCTCTTTAATTCCTTCATCAAGATAATGTTTAGTTTTATTTTCATTGTCCAAGCATATATACTCTATTTTGTGACTTCATTATTCCACTCTAAAATTAATGGGAATATTAAATTAAATAGTACAAATTTTGTTTGGTGTTAAACAAAGTTCAAAAGTGTTTTAGTTCATTTGTTTAAACACAACAAGCTTTTCTGGATTTTAGATAATTATATATGTTAAGGTGGTATACATACAATAAATGAAATTCAGTTTCTAAAGCCTCATCCATTCTAAATACTTTTTCCTTTCCACATGGTTTTGTAAATGCATAAAGGCAAATAAGACAGATTATGATTCTTAGAAACATATAAAGGGTCATTCATTGTAATAGTCACTTGAGCTATTGTGAAAATTTATAAAGGTAACATTTCACTGAAATAGAAGACTTGGAATAAAACTTAGAGACAAAAGTATCAATTGTACTTATACAACTTATAAAATTTATAATAACCTTTACGTTTCTTTAAAAAATTCCTTTTATATTGCAACACATATTGATGACAATGCGAAGTCAAGATTTTTAACGACAACATCAATATAGGGTATTATATTGCATGTCTTATATGAAAGACAAAAGTCAAACCTATTAAAGGTTTTTTTTTGGTAAGTGTTGTAAAGCTGACCCTGAACACTAGTATATATAAAAGCAGAGACTTTATGTGGGAAAACATAATGTTCTGCCAAGTGGCATATTATATGACATCCTTCTTATTTAAACTTCCACCTCATCTAAATTTATCATTTATGTCAACCCATTAGCCAATGACAAATGCATTTATTTCAATGTATTAATAAAATTTTAAGAATTTGTATACATTTATAACTTTACATGCTTTGAATTGATATGGATGGATTTAACAAGTCATGGGAAATGTAGGAATAAAATTCAAACAATTTGTATATATTTATAACTTTACATGCTTTGAATTGATACGAATAGATCTAAAAAGTCATGAGTAAGGTAGGAATCAAAAAAACTTTTCAACTTTCAACATAATACTAACTTCAATCTTTGAATTTTATTTCTACATTTTCCATGACTTTTTAAATCCATCCATATCAATTCAAAGTATGTAAAATTATAAATGTATACAAATTCTTTGAATTTTATTAATATATTGAAATAAATGCATTTTTTCATTACTTAATAGTTTGACATAAATACTAAATTTAGATGAGGTGAATGCCTAAATGAGAAGGATGTCATACAATGTGCCACTTGGCAGAATGTCGTGCTTTCCCACATGAGATTCCTGCTTTTATATATATATATATATATTGATTTATTGATTGATGTGGAGAAAAATAATATTCGCCCTATTCATTGAATTCAACTCTTGCAATTTTGCATTGAAATTAGTCTTATGTAGAGAATTGAAAAGTTTTTTTGATTCCTACCTTTCCCATGACTTTTTAAATCCATCCCTATCAATTCAAAGGAAGTAAATTTTTAAATGTATACAAAATCTTTGAATTTTATTCCTACATTTATAAATGTATACAAATTCTTTGAATTTTATTAATACATTGAAATAAATGTATTTGTCATTACTTAATAAGTTGACATAAATGCTAAATTTAGATGAGGTGGAAGCCTAAATGAGAAGGATGCTATACAATGTGCCACTTGGCAGAACCTCATACTTTCCCACATGAGGTCTCTGCTTATATATATATACATACATACATATATATATATATATATATATATATATATATTAATGGCAAATGCATTTATTTCAATGTATTACTAATAAAATTCAAAAAATTTGTATACATTTATAATTTTACATGCTTTGAATTGATACGAGTGGATTTAAAAAGTCATGGAAAATGTAGGAATAAAATTCAAAAAATTTGTATACATTAATAACTTTACATGCTTTGAATTGATACAAATGGATCTAAAAAGTCATGGAAAATTTAGGAATCAAAAAAACTTTTCAATTTTTTGCATAAAACTAACTTCAATGTAAAACTGCAAGAGTCGAATTCAATGAATTGAGCAAATATTATTTGTCTCCACATTTGTCCAGTATAAATCTTTATTTCCATTGGACTTAAAATTAAACTTCCATAATTTTCTCGCAATATCTTTGTTTTACTTTCTAAGAGGTATGTTAATTTTTAAAATATTACGTTCGTCTTAAATATTTTGCTTACATTTTATGTATACGGTTTTACTTATGTAGCATTGTAATTTATTTAGACTTATTTTTTCTTATTATGTGCCAATTTATATTTTTGGTTTTCTGTATGATGCGTATACCTGGTAAGGATCTATTTTTGGCTACTCTTAGTTCAATTAAAATTTGAAAGTTAAATTGTGATATTATTGCATCACTATGACATTATTTTTTCTATTGTTGTATCATGAAATTCTAGAAGTTTTTATAGCTAATTGATATATAAAACACAAATAATACAAGAAAGACATGTAGGAACTAACAGGTTTGTAGGTGACAATTTCACTATGATCTGGTAACATTTCTTGGTTACATGAATTAGAGGAATTTCCCCCCGATGTATTTAGTTTTAATTTAGTTTTAGTAGAAAACCTCATAGATTAAGTGTGACTAACAATAATAGTATTCATGAAATCAATGAGTCATAAATAATTTCTTACAAAATTTATCAAAATGCACCGCGCATCGCGGAGGATATTAGCTAGTCTATATAAAACCGAAGTCTCTTTTCTACGTCAAAACAATATTTAAATAAAATTATTTTTGTTTAGTCCAAACTTAACAAGAAGTAAAACTCTCTCTCATAAGTCTAACTTAAACTCAAACTCATCATTTTTTTATCACTTTTTTAAAATAAAATTATTTTTGTTTAGTCAAAACTTAACAAAGAGTGAAACTCTATTTCTCTAATAAGTTTAATTTAAACTCAAACTTAATTGTTGAAAGAAAAAAAACTTGAATAAATCCTATATTAATATTATCTTAAACATGGCTTTTTTTTGTAGCCATTGCACTTTTAAGCTTCTTCATCATATTGTAAATACAAATTGAAGTCATATAAGAGCAATCATGCAATGGTGTAGTTTCTTAATCAATTTAAGATTTTATAAAATTATTTTAGTCTACCTCACAAATAGACATGTTCCCGTGCATAGCACTTGTTAGCGACTAGTTATTAATAAATAACACAGCATAAATAACTTACCTCGAGTAACTTGATGTGGCGAGACAGCAATGATGCCTCCTCCGCTTGGCCAGTCTAGTTTGGGGATATAGTCGTCGGGCTAAAAAATCAAATATATGAATCAGATATAAATATATCAAATATATATTATGTTATAAAATAAATAAAATTCAGATCTAAGAAAATTGAATCCCAAACCCACTACAAATAGTGGTAATCAAGAACAATAGAAACATGAATTTTTTTATTATTATTATTTAATTTGGATTTGGATTTAGATGAATTTTAAAGGTTATGAATTTTATATTCTAGTTTATATTATTTTGGGAATTAAATTTTTAATTTTTCAACTAAAATCTCGATTGATGAAGCTGTTTCACTTTCACTTTGAAATTCTCATCCATCTCCGTTATTTACATAGGTGATTTACTAACAAAAGACTAACAAAAGAACAACACAGAAAAAGAGGGGGCTTCAATCACTAACGAATACTGCTGCTAAAGAACAAAGAGAGAAAAAAAGAACAAAATCATTAATTAATACTACTGCTAAAGAACAAAGAGAGAAGAAGAGAGAGAAATAATATACCCATGGGTTCTCTCTAGCCCTCTCTCATTCTCCCCCTTTTCCTCCAAAAATCCCAGAGAAAGACTAAAAAGAGAGAGGAAAGGGAAGTAGCAAACACAGGACTTCCATGGCATCTACAGAGAACCCATTCACACAACCATGAGATTTCTCTTTCTGTATTCCTTTACTCATTTATTTGTTTTGTTTTGATTTGAATCTTAACCCATCTTTGTGTTTTCTCTTCAGCCAAACATCAACAAGGATAAGCAGATTCAAGGCTATCACAGACACAAAATCAAGCTAGAATCAACAACAAAAAGAACAGCAACCAGCAGGCATCAAAGCAGAGAGAACAAAAACAAAAAGCAAAGGGAGTACATCAACTGGGTAGACCTTAAACTCACCTCACATTTCCCTATTTCACTCTGTACACAATACACACATCCTCACAGAGTCACCACACACACACACTATACTCCTAATCCGTGCTAAACACTACATTCTCATACACAACACCGAGCACACAAACACAAACACAAGATCAACAACTTACCCTTGGTCAGGAGCTGTTCACTTGTTCATGCGCCATCGCGTGTAGATCCGTGCACCATCATGGTATCGGTTCTTGGCAGACCCGTCAGACCCTTCACCTCCACATCCACCTTTGGTGGTTCACGCGCCGTTCAAGGCGTTCTTGGCTTGTAGATCGGAGAGTGGTTGCTAGGTTTGAGACTCAGTGAGACCTTGATTTCCCATAGGATATTTTCTCTCTCCTTTTTACAAGACACAATCTTTGCTTGCTTGCTATCCTTAACAACAAAACATCATGGATGAATGACCCAGAAGTCTCCTGGTAAAGCTAGCTTTGTTTGTCCCTAACTTGGTGGAGATTAGTGAGGAAAAAAATGGGGTTTTGAATAAGAAAAAGAATTAAGGAAGAGGAGAAAAAGGAGAAGAAGAAAGAGAGGTTTGTTTTGGCTTTTGGTTTTTAGTGTTGTTGTAGACGCGAGAAGCGCGTGGGGTCTTTTGTTTTTGTTTCACCACCATTTTTGTAATTTTGTAGGTGAATTTGATCTCCTTCTTGCTCTGCTCGTCCACGTACTTCTGGTAGAAAGCGACGAGTGCCTTCGCGATGCTCTGGCGAATCGCGTAGATCTGAGAGGTGTGGCATGGTTCTAGAGAACTAATAAGAGATATGGCTAGGGTTGGAGAAGTTTAATAGAAAGAGACGGGGCAAGCTTTGTGACCCGGTCCGTGTGGCCTGGTTCCTACCAGATCCGTTCCCAAGTCTAGAATCTAGATGGGGTTTGGGCATCAAGCCCGATCCGTGAATGGTCTTAGGGCCATTTCACTAGCCCTTTAACCTTTCGGAACCTTGTGCCTGATCCTTTCACAGTACTGGGCCTTGGCCCACTTTTTCATTTTAAAGTTTAAACCCATCTCATATTTCATAAACTGTCAGCCCGTTTTTGCTTTAGCCTGCATTCTGTTTTAAATAGCCTACGGCCCACCTTTTAGAATAAAAGGGTCCATGCATGTTTTCTTTTAATCAATAAAATGCCACCTTTTTCTACATTTGCATTCACATTGCTCGCATTTTAGTTCTTCTTCTCATATTTTGCATCTTCATGCATATTTTCTTACGTTTGCATAATTCCCAAAAATCATGTTTTAATTCATAAATTCCTAAAATCATGTTTTTATCCCAAAATTTCCTAAATCTTGTTTTAGTTCATAAATTTCCCATAATCACATTTTGGCCTCGGCCTTTCTCTAAAATTCACACTTTGATCCAAAAGTTCACAAAATTTCATCTTGACCTCAAGTCTCTCCAAAACTGCAATAAAACCCTCAATCTTTCCAAAAATCACAAAGAGGTTTCCCAAACCCCTTGGAAGTTGTTTGAAGTCATTCAAACAACATCCAAGGTCTTCTAATCATCTTTAAATCCACACTTTTTGCTTACCTTCATTTAGAATAATTGATTTGCACCTTGTGTGATGTTTGCATGCCATGCCTAGGTTTACATGCTCACATGCCGGCTTCCATGCTTCTTACCCCATCCATGCTTAGATCTACATCCTTACATGCTTATGTGTTTAGGTCAACATGCTTCCATGTGCTCATACCATGTGTTTATGTTTTATGCTATATTCCATGTGCTTGTGCGCTCCATGCCATGTTTGTATGCCTAGACCTAGGCTATGTTTGTCATGTCATGTGCTATTGTAGCCTTTTTGTTCCTTTTATCGCATTTTCTTGTGTTTTGGCCTAATAGTTAGAACTCGATGTAGACCCTATGGTCTTTGTCATCATTTGTGCACCTTGGCCCACATCAAAGGGTTTGGATTATCCTTATTTGTGTGTCCATGCTTGCATGCTTCTATGCTTTATCTTCCATGTTAGCCTCTCTAGTTCTAGGCTTTGCCACACTTGACGCCCTTAGCAGGTTTGTGGTTGTGTGGTTACATCCGACACCCATGAGGCCTTATTTGGATGTAACCATTTAGGAGGCATCTCTGGATGCCGGGTCGCTTCGTGCATACCTTTCCCCTTTTCTACTCCATGTGATGATATGTGTACCTTCGTAAATTGTCCACCACAAGAATACCACAAATAAAAGAGAGATACTATGGACCACGCCAAGGACGGAGGGAGACTTGGACGAGGGGCAATGGCCCCCTATTTTAAAAAAAATTAATATATATATATAGGCACTAATTTTAGCAATTTTGTTATATAAAATCACACTTTGCCCCACTTAACATTGACATTGATTCCTTTAAGAGTACTACTCTAGCCTCAAACTTTTTTATAACATTTTACAAACTATTACGGCAGTAAAATTTTATTGGTTTGCACTTGGGTTCATCACTTACATCGCATTTTTACTTACTAATAACCACTTACCACATTAATAATTTGTAAAAAGTTTGTAATTTTAGCATTTTTCTCTTTTTAAAGGCCAGATCTAAAATCTAAAGTAAAATAAATAAGCTCACAAAAATTACCAATAGTAAAGTTAAAAACAATTAAACTCAATTAACTAATTTTATCCAAAACAAACAACCTGACCCGTTAAAAAATTTTAAACAAAATAATTTTGTCCATACTTGGACGCATACATTAAAATAAAAAATAAAAAAAAAAACTATTAGTTGTTAAGCAACCGAGTCGGATGCTAGAGTCGCCACACACAACTAACAACAAAGCTGCCTCTCCTAACTTCAAGTCCTACCTCCGTCCCAGGACCACATAAAGAGAAAAATTGTTTGACAAGTATTTTCAGTTTTTGGTTTTCAAAATTTCAAAATTCCAAATTGAAAACATGAAACAATTTTTTGGTAGAAGGAAAGTTGTGATGAGATGAAGCTTTGGAGAAATGGAATTTGTGGGGGTTGAGGGTGGGTTTAAGAGAAATGAACGGCATTTGGCGGAGGAGGGGGAGCTCAAAGGTAGGTGAAAAAAGTGGAGAAGTAGATCTGAGAAAGGGTGGTGAAAAAATGGAGAAGAAGTTTTGAGAAAAGTTGGTGAAAAAGTGGAGAAGGAGCTCTGAGAAAAGGTAGGGCAGAAGAAGCTTAGAGGAAAGGTGAAAAGTGTGTTAAAGGGATTTGGATCCATCCAAGTTATATAATAATAATAATAATAATAATAATAATAGTAATAATAATAATAATAATAATAATAATTAAAAAAAAAAAAGGTTACAAACCTGTCAGGGTGAGACAAGTGGCACTTACCAAATCTCTCAATAGCACCTTCGGAAACTATCCACCACAAGAATACCACAAATAAAACAGAAATATTGTGGACCACATCAAGGACGAAGGGAGACTTGGACGAAGGGCAGTGGCCCCCTATTTTTTTTAAATTAATATATTGTTGGGGTTTATGCCCTAAAACTCAATTTATTGGCATGTATTTAATAATTAAATTGTTTAATTATATGAGACTATCTATAAATGAACTAAGACATTATCATAGTCCATGAGATGCATTGTATGTGATTTATGTGAAAAGTCACAGAAGATATAAATCACAAGTTCTTTGTAAACTCAGAAGTTTAGTTCGTAGTCGGTGATGAAATTGGGCGTTTCATCTGCGAAGACTATAACATATCAATTAAGATGATTTGTCTTGATCATGGAAGTGGAGACTTCTAGTTGGTATGTTGATATGTTTTAAAAGTTAAAACATATTGAATTGGACTGTGAGATTTATTATTCTCCTAACGACTGTCAAATGAATAATAAATCTCACGACTTCTATTTACATCAACTCTAAATCCTGAGAGAATAATGGACCTGATCATGAGATGTAGGTTGTTTTGATATATCAGGAGTGAGATCTATTAGTTACGGTCAAAACCTCAGTATGTTGGGCATCCGCATTTAGTGTTGATGGAACATATATTCTCAAGATGGAATTCATAGTCTCTTAATGGAGATACAAAATATTCCCTTGAGATAAGTTTAATGGATTTAGTTATTCAGAGTGTTGGGCCCAACCACTTTAGTAAGGAGTTACTAAAGTATATATTTATGAAATTGGATTTCATAAATATATGACGAATAACATAAAGGATTAAACCAGGTACTCAAGGATTAAGATGTAGTAATCTTCAAAGTGTCAGTCTATATTCATGACTTTGAATTGCTACGAATATTTTAATGAAGGGGTTGTATGCATAATAAAGTCTTGGGATATAATTTATTAGTAAGGCCTAGAGTGCAATTATATTTATATAGTGGTATTAAATATAATTAATGGTAATTTTGGGCTTGTCAAAAGTTGACGGAAAAGCCCAAGACCCATTGGAACTAGTGTCTTATTGGTCCCTTTTGGTCCCACTCCAAACCACACACTAAAGCCCAATTGGAAAGGCCTAATAGGCCAGCCCAATTAGATAATCAGTTAGTTATAAAGGGAGAAACATACAGAATTTTTAGAAGTGAAAAAGAGAAATTAAAAAACGGTGTGTGAGAGAGTGTGAAACACACTTTCATTCTCCATTTGAAAACTGATTGAGAGACTACACATCTTGGGCGTAAAGTGGAATTGGAGTGAAGATTAAAAGTGTTCCCAAGTGCTTCTAATATTTGTTTTGAATTTCTCCACACCAAGGTACGCCATCTTGTTCTTAAATTCTAAAATTTACATAGTGCACGTTATCAATCATGAATGAAATATATCCTTATTTGTTGCTTCCGCTATGTGTTTTGTATGAGATACAAAACCAGAATTTTTCCTTCATATATATAGGCACTAATTTTAGCAATTTTGTTATATAAAATCACACTTTGCCCCACTTAACATTATCATTGATTCTATTAAGAATACTACTCTAGTCATAAACTTTTCTATAACATTTTTACAAACTGTTACGGTAGTAAAATTTATTAGTTTGCACCTAGGTTCATTACTTACATCGCATTTTTACTTACTAATAACCACTCCCCACATTAATAATTTGTAAAAAAGTTTATAATTCTAGCATTTTTCTCTTTTTAAAGGCCAAATCTAAAATCTAAAGTAAAATAAATAAGCCCAAAAAAATTATTCAACAACAAAATTACCAATAGTAAAGTTAAAAAACAATTAAACTCAATCAACCAATTTTATCCAAAACAAACAACCTGACCCGTTAAAAAATTTAAAACAAAGTAATTTTGTCCATACGTGGACGCATACATAAAAAATACCAAAAAAAAAAAACCATCAATTGTTAAGCAACCGAGTCGAATGCTAGAGTCACCACACGCAACTAACAGCAAAGTAACCCCTCCTTACTTCAAGAGAGAAATATTTAATGATATGACAAGTATGGACAAAATTCCATACAAGTGTGGACAAGTATGGACCACATAAAGAGAAATATTGTTTGACAAGTATTTTCAGTTTTTAGTTTTCAAAATTCCAAATTGAAAACATGAAACAATTTTTTGGTGTTTTCTAAGGCCATAACTATATTTAATGATATGATTTTCGCAATTTTAGGTTGTCAATATAGAGATTTCTAGGTTTGTTTTGGTGTGGTAGGATAGTCACGGTGGAGGATTTATGGGGTTTATTTAAGTGGGTTTTTGTAGTCCTAAAAATTTTGTATTGTTACTTTTGTCAATATAACATGTAATTTTGGGAACTAAAAATTTATATAAAACATCATTTTTTTTTTAGTTTTGAGAACTTGCTTTCTAAAATAGGTACTGAACAAAAAATGCGGTAAAATTGTGTGTTTGAAAACTTATACCTTACAATTTTTGAGAACTATTTTTTAGATTTGAAAACATAAAACAAAAATTTTTGGCCAAATAGGCTCTAAATTATTTTCTAAAGAATAATAGGGATTTGGTGGGGAATTCCAACTCGATACTCTTTGCCTTGGTGAAGATGTTTTCAACTTGTTTGTTTTCATTTTCTAAAAATCGTGGGCCCCACCTAGAGAAATGTTGTTTGGAAAATGTTTTTCTATTTTCAAAAATTTGAATCCAACTTTTATAGTACAAGATTGAAAATAGATCTCAAAACTAAAAACTGAGAAAATGGTGTTTTGGGAGCAATTTTGTGTTTTATAAGAACTGAGAATTAAATTAAGTCAGTTCTCAATTCTTATAAAACACAAAATTGCTCCCAAACACCATTTTCTCAGTTTTTAGTTTTGAGAACTTATTTTCTAGAATAGGCGTCAAACAAAAAATGCGGTAAAATTGTGTTTTGACAACTGATTTCAAATACAATTTTAGAAAAACTGTGTTCTAAATTTGAAAACATAAAACCAAAAAATTGGTGAACTAATTGCATTACATTACCGCTTACTTCTCACTTTTTGTTCAAAAATTAAAGTAAAAGAGATGACAAAGCTAGGGTGTTCCCAAAAATGAGGATAAAATTTAGAGTGGAAACAAAAGAAAGGGGGCAATAGGGGTGGGGATAAAATGCAAAAAGAATGTATTAAAAGTAGGGTTGAGTAGGGATAGCAAATGGCAAGCCCAATGCTCTTATTATAGTTGCGCAACACTCACTGACAAGTGACAAGCCCAGTGCTGGTGCCACATAGCAACAAAGGCATATTCATCATATCTGGCCTCTATGCCCAATGCCAACCAACAGCAGCACCCTTGCCTACGCAAATTAAATTATATAAAATTGTAAAACTTGTCGAACAAGTTGTAAACAAATAGGGAGATTTTTTTTTCTCTCTTTTTCTGAACTACCTGTCTTGTCTTTGACTATATACTCTTTAATATAATGGTCAAGTTAATTATTCTTATTTGGTTTAAGTAGACTCTATTATTAGCTATGTTCTAAATGTTTCTTTGTCATTTTGGGGGGAAAAATATTACCTATGTTAACCTTGAAGAGAGAGAGAGAGAGAGGTAGGTTTCATGGACCAGTTAACAAATAATAAGTAAACCCTACTATGTTTTACCTTCTCTCAAGTAAAACACTCTCTTAAATTGTAATTTGCAGTTTCATGTACACTAGTTAACAAATAGAGAAAACCAACCATGTAGTAACTACATGTGTACATTCCATACTACTCAATATGCATCATCCATCAATTTATAATTCAAGCACTAAGATGCACTACTTAAATTGCAACAGCTGCAAGAGCGGCTTCTTTCACTGCAACAGCTGTTGCTTCTTTCTCAAAAGCAACTTCTTTCTTAGAAGTAACAGTTGCAAGAGCGGCTTCTTCACTAAAAAACACAATAAAAAAGAGAGAGAGAAAAAAGAACAACACTAAAAAGAGAGAAAAAAGAACAAAGACACTACAAAAAAATCGTCCTATTGCAGCATTTTTTTCTTGGTGCTTTCAAAAACCATTGTAATAGAGGAGCCTGTAACAATGAATTTTGAAATAGCTGGAATAGGAAATCCTATTACGGCATTTCAACATTGGCGCTTCATAAATCACTGCAATAAGAGATCTACAGCGGCGGTTTCCAAAACCACTGGTATAGGAAGCCCTATTGCAGCATTTTTAAACCGCTGCTATAGGTCAGAATTACCAATTTTTAAAAATTATTTTCTTATTTGAAAAGATCCTATTCTGGTGCTTTAAAAGTGTTGCAATAGGTTAACCTTATTCCAGCACTTTCAACAGGATTACTCTATTCCCTTATGGAGGAGACTTATCCCAACGCTTTTAAAAGTGCTGAAATAGAGTTAACCTATCCCAGCGCTGTTAAAAACGGTGGAATAGGGTTACTCCATTCCATTATGGGGTATATTTATCTCGGCACTTTTAAAAGCGCTGGAATAGGGGAAGGGAACCCTATTCCAGCGCTTTTAAAAGCGCCGGGATAGGTATACCCCATAATGGAATGGAGTAAATAAACAATAACCAAAAGCTAAAAAGTCATTATTATCTTAATGAAATATATAAAGACCCCAATTCACATGACTGCCCCAATAAGTGCTAAAGCTAAAAAGTACTTTTCAAAAATGAACTAATATTAATAATTTAATAACCTCAAAAATATTGACACTATTGTTCAAGCTAGTTATTAATTAATAGCACAGCACAAATAACTTACCTCGATCCCCTTGATGTGGCAGGTTAGCAATGATGCCTCTTTTGCTTGGCTAGTCCCGTTTGGGGATATAGTCATCAGGCTGAAAAATCAAATATTTGAATTAAATATAAATAAATAAATAAATATATATATATATATATATATATATATATATATATATTGTATAAAAGGAGGGATTTTATTAGCTAGAACAAGCAGAGAGTACAACAAGACTTAGAAAAGTAACAACACACAACACCGTGAGAAATATTATGCAACACATACTACCAAAGACATACATACACCACAACACTAACTCCAACACACAACAACCTAAGAGAAACTTCAAACCAACAGCTGATAAACAAAAAAACAAAATAGCAAATATATATTATGTTATAAAATAAATAAAATTCAAATCAAAGAAAATTGAATCCCAAACCCACTACAAATAGTAGCAATCAAGAACAATAGAAACTTGAATTTTTTTGTATTTTTTATTTAATTTGAAGCAATGCCCTAATAAAAATAGATCAATGCCCCCAAATATATATTATATTATATCCCTTCACATTACACCAGAATCTAAACAAAAACGTAAGACAAAATATTTGAATATTATTGTATTTGTATTATGTTCACAGCAGGAAAATAATAATAATAATAATATATATACACACACAATACATGGTAGGAGAATCAGAAGCAACAGCTGCAAGAGCGGCTTCTTCATAGAAAAACATAGAAAAAGAGAGAAAAAAAAGAACAAAGACACTACAAAAAAAATCGTCCTATTGCAGCGTTTTTTCCCTGACGCTTTTAAAAATTGCCGTAATAAAAGAGCATGTAGCAGCGCTTTTTGAAGCCACTAGTATAGGAAATCCTATTGCAGCATTTGAACACCGATGCTTCATAAATCGCTGCAATAGAAGACCCATAGTGGTGGTTTTCAAAACCGCTAGTATAGAAAGCCCTATTGCAGCGTTTTCAAACCGCTGCTATAGGTCAAAATTATCGATTTTTTTAAAATTATTTTCTTATTTGAAAAGATCCTATCTCGATGCTTTAACAGCGCTGTAATAGGTTAGCCCTATCCCTGCACTCTCGAAAGTGCTAGGATAGGATTACTTTATTCTCTTATGAAGGAGACCTATCCCGACACTTTCAAAAGCGTTGGAATAGAATTAACCTATCCCAACGTTGTTAAAAGTGTTGGAATAGGGTTACTCCATTCCATTATGGGATATACCTATCCCCGCGCTTTTAAAAGCGTTGGTATAGGTTGTATTCATATTTCCGTAAATACCCTATAGGGGTGGTTATAAAACCGCTGGTATAGGCCTGAAAATCTGCCGGTACAGGTCTTCAAAATTGTACATCAGAACTGTCCCGACACAAGTAAAAGCACTGGAATAGGATCTGAAAAGCATCGGGACCTATCTCGGCGCTTTTGAAAAGCGCTGGTACAAGTCTGGTGACCCTATACCGGCTGTTTAAAGCAACAGGAAAAAAAAAGTATAGAGATAGGCATTTTGGCCTATTCTGGCGCCTTTTAGTGCTATCCCAACGCTTTTGCAAACGCTAGGATAGCCCCCCTTTTTTGGCAGTGAGAGAGAAAAAGAGAAAGGATACCCAGTGCTCATACTATCCAACTTTGCAATAACATTTTTTGGTTAAACTTAGAGAGCATGAGTTGTAACTATTTGGAAAGTTTAGTAGGGAAGAAGGAAAATTGCTATGAGATGTAGATCTGGAGAAATAGAGTTGGGAAGAAGGAAAGTTGTGATGAGGAGCTTTGGAGAAATGGAATTTGTGGGGGTTAAGGGTGGGTTTGAGAGAAACAGATGGCATTTTTGGAGAAGGAAGAGCTCAAAGTGAAGAAGAAGCACATCTGAGAAAAGGTAAGGCAGAAGATGCTTTAAAGGGATTTGGATCCCCAGGTTATATAATAATAATAATAATAATAATAATAATAAGGTTACAAACTTGTTGGGGTGAGACAGGTGGCACGTACCAAATCTGTCCATACAACGCTAGGATAGGTTAACTCTATTCCAGTACTTTTAAAAGCGCTGGAATAGGGTTAACTTATACCAGTGCTATAAAAGCCCTGGGATAGGACTACTCTATTCCCTTATGGGGGAGACCTAGTAGTCCTATCCCGGTGCTTTTAAAAGTGCTAGAATAGGATTACTCCATTCCATTATGGGGTATACCTATCCCGGCGCTTTGAAAAGAGCTAGACTAAGGATTTCTCATAATAAATGACCAATACCCTCCTAAAACTTGGCCAATGACCAAAGTACCCCCAAAACATCGAAAAAGACCAAAATACCATCAATTACTTGAATAAGACCAAATTACCCCCATAAATCGAAAAAGTGACCAAAATGCCCACGTAAACGCAAAAAAATGTCCAAAACTATTCAAAATGATAGGAGATAAAACCATCTCATTAGTAAACTATTCAAAACTATAGTTTTTTTCTTTTAATATTGTTTTGAATTTATTATATGCATGGATTCATGAGTTTTATATTATAAATTGATACAAAATTTGACATTCACAATAATTATAAATAGATGTGATTTAATGTTGGTACTGACAAAATACTAATACATTGATGTAAACTAATCCATTGTGTGTTTATTATATTGTAGGATGGTGATGATTTGGAAGCGGATGTCCATTCTCCCAGTGATAATCGCGTATCATCGATGATAGACATTAGGCGATGTTGACGTAGATAGTGGGCCTTATTTTGGAGTAACTACCTGGACATTTTGATATGTATAATAAATTTTCAAACTTTGATCTATATATGTTATAGTTGGAAAATTTATTATAAAATTCTAGACACTTGGGATGTATTATTTTGTGTATAATAATCTAGATATTTGGGATGTAATTATTGATATGGTGTAATTAAATATATTTGGTTTGTTGGTTTAAAGTGGTATTGTATTTGCTTTTGGAAAATATGAATTGTAGGTTATATAAAGTATAGATTACAGGTGCTATGAATTGTAGGTTCATTATAGGTGCTATAATTTTTTTTTTTTTTTTTTTAAAAAAAAAACCCTATTGCAGAGCTTTACAAACCGCCAGAAAAGTGTATGGTATAAGCAGGGCCTATTACGACGTCTTAAAAGTGCTGGTATAGGCCTTGTTATTTAATTTATTGAAGACCTATACTAGCGCTTTCGAAAACGCGAGAATAGCTACTGCCTATGCCGATGTATTCATATTTTCATAAATACCCTATAGGGGCGGTTATAAACCGCTAGTATAGATAGACCTATATTGGCGCTTTTTTTATTATTATTAAAAAGCGCCGGTATAGGCCCTGAAATCCGCTAGTACAGGTCTTCAAAGTTGTTGGTCAGGACTGTCCCGACACAAGTAAAAGCACTAGAACAAGGTCTGAAAAGTGCCGAGACCTATCCCGGCACTTTTGAAAAGTGCTAGTATAGGTCCGGCGACCCTATACCGACTGTCATTGCGTGGCGGTTTAAAGCGCTGGGAAAAAAAGCATTGGGATAGCCTAGCGCTATTGCATACACTGGGATTGCCCCTTTTTTGTAGTAAGAGAGAAAAAGAAAGAGGGTACCCAGTGCTCGAACGATCCAACTTTGCAATAACATTTCTTGGTTAAACTCAGAAAGCATGAGCTGTAACTATTTGGAAAGCTTAGCAGGGAAGAAGGAAAGTTGCTATGAGATGTAGATCTAGAGAAATAGAGTTGGGAAGAAGAAAAGTTGTGATGAGGAGCTTTGGATAATGGAATTTGTGGGGTTAAGGGTGGGTTTGAGAGAAACAGAGGGCATTTTTGGAGGAGGAGAAGTTCAAAGTGGAGAAGAAGCAGCTCTAAGAAAAGGTAGGGCCGAAGATGTTTTAAAGGGATTTGGATCCCAAGGTTATATAATAATAATAATAATAATAATAATAATTGATAGGGAACTGATTTAGCCTATCTCCGAGTCGTCCATACAGGTCGTCCATAACCCACCTACTATTGCAAACACCCTCAGAAACTTACCTACAATTACCTCGTCCAAGGGAGAAGAGCTCTGGACGAGGTAAGCACCACCAGAGTGATGCACTCATCCAGAGTGCCGACAACCTCGTCTTGAAGGAATTTTCCTGTTAGACGAGACAGCCCCTGCGCGTGTACCAAAGCACACTCAACTAAGGAACTCCAGGACGAGGGTATCATACTTAGGAAAATCTCCGAATATGACGTGATAATCCCTTATCCCATGCATAACCGCCAGGTATCCGTTGTGGAACAGAAGCATAACTTCTAAACGGTTATGCAAGTTACGTTTGATTTCTACCTCTCCTTGAATCCAGGAGAAGTTCCAATTTTGATAACCGCCTATAAGAACACTATATAAAGGCTGTTTCAGAAAATGCCAAGGTATGTTCATTTTTTACTCCAAAAAAGTTGGAACTCAGATAACATAGAGAGAAAAACTAACTTTGCCATCGGAGGGTTTTTGGCCAGCAGCCCCGGTCGCCTTTGATTTGCTTTTCTTTCTTTTTTCAGGCCGCAAAGAGAACCAGTAGTCCTTTCAAGTCCAAAGCATCTAGCCTACTGATCTTCTTTGCATCATCAATAATAATAATAGTATAGTATAGTATAGTATAGTATAGGTCCGGCGACCCTACACCAACTGTCACTACGTGGCGGTTTAAAGCGCTTGAAAGAAAAGCATTGGGATAGCCCAGTGCTTCTACATACGCTGGGATTGCCCCTTTTTTGTAGTGAAAGAGAAAAATAGAGAGGATACCCAGTGCTCGTACGATCCAACTTTGCAATAACATTTCTTGGTTAAACTCAGAAAGCATGAGTTGTAGCTATTTGGAAAGCTTAGCAAAGAAGAAGGAAAGTTGCTATGAGATGTAGATCTAGAGAAATAGAGTTAGGAAGAAGGAAAGTTGTGATGAGGAGCTTTGGAGAAATGGAATTTGTGGGGGTTAAGGGTCAGTTTAAGAGAAACATATGGCATTTTTGGAGGAGGAGAAGCTCAAAGTGGAGAAGAAGCAGCTCCGAGAAAAGGTGGGGCAGAAGATGCTTTAAAGGGATTTGGATCCCAAGGTTATATAATAATAATAATAATAATAATAATAATAATAATAATAATAATAATAATAATAATAATAATAATAATAAAAGTATAGTATAGTATAGTATAGTATAGGTCCGGCAACCCTATACCGACTGTCACTGCGTGGCGGTTTAAAGCACTGGGAAAAAAAGCGTCAGGATAGCCCAACCCTTTTGCATACGCTGGGATTGCCCCTTTTTTGTAGTGAGAGAGAAAAAGAGAGAGGATACCCAGTGCTCATACGATCTAACTTTGCAATAACATTTCTAGGTTAAACTCAGAAAGCATGAGTTGTAACTATTTGGAATGCTTAGCAGGGAAGAAGGAAAGTTGCTATGAGATGCAGATCTGGAGAAATAGAGTTAGGAAGAAGGAAAGTTGTGATGAGGAGCTTTGGAGAAATGGAATTTGTGGGGGTTAAGGGTGGGTTTAAGATAAACAGATGGCATTTTTGGAGGAGGAGAAGCTCAAAGTGGAGAATAAGCAGCTCTGAGAAAAGGTAGGGCAGAAGATGCTTTAAAGGGATTTGGATCCCAAGGTTATATAATAATAATAATAATAATAATAGTATAGTATTGTATAGTATAGTATAGTATAGGTCTGGCGACCTTATACCGACTGTCACTGCGTGGCGGTTTAAAGCACTGGGAAAAAAAGCGTTGGGATAGCCCAATGCTTTTGCATACGCTAGGATTGCCCCTTTTTTGTAGTGAGAGAGAAAAAGAGAGAGGATACCCAGTGCTCGTACGATCCAACTTTGCAATAACATTTCTTGGTTAAACTCAGAAAGCATGAGTTGTAACTATTTGGAAAGCTTAGCAGGGAAGAAGGAAAGTTGCTATGAGATGTAGATCTGGAGAAATAGAGTTGGGAAGAAGGAAAGTTGTGATGAGAAGCTTTGGAGAAATGGAGTTTGTGGGGGTTAAGGGTGGGTTTGAGAGAAACAAATGGCATTTTTGGAGGAGGAGAAGCTTAAAGTGGAGGAAAAGCAGCTCTAAGAAAAGGTTGGGTAGAAGATGCTTTAAAGGGATTTGAATCCCAAGGTTATATAATTATAATAATAATAATAATAATAATAATAATAGTAATAATAATAATAATAATAATAGTATAGTATTTTATAGTATAGTATATGTCCGGCGACCCTATATCGACTGTCACTACGTGGCAGTTTAAAGCACTGGGAAAAAAAGTGTCGGGATAGCCCAACGCTTTTGCATATGCTGGGATTGCCCCTTTTTTGTAGTGAGAGAGAAAAAAAGAGAGGATACCCAGTGCTCGTACAATCCAACTTTGCAATAACATTTCTTGATTAAACTCAGAAAGCATGAGTTGTAACTATTTGGAAAGCTTAGCAGGGAAGAAGGAAAGTTGCTATGAGATGTAGATTTGGAGAAATAGAGTTGGGAAGAAGGAAAGTTGTGATGAGGAGCTTTGGAGAAATGGAATTTGTGGGGGTTAAGGGTGGGTTTGAGAGAAACAGATGGCATTTTTGGAGGAGGAGAAGCTCAAAGTGGAGAAGAAGCAGCTCCGAGAAAAGGTAGGGCGGAAGATGCTTTAAAGGAATTTGGATCCCAAGGTTATATAATAATAGTAATAATAATAATAATAATAATAATAATAATAATAATAATAATAATATAGGTCTGGCAACCCTATACTAACTGTCACTGTGTGGCGGTTTAAAGCGCTGGGAAAAAAAGGGTCGGGATAGCCCAACGCTTTTGCATACGCTGGGATTGCCCCTTTTTTGTAGTGAGAGAGAAAAAGAGAGAGGATACCCAGTGCTCGTACGATCCAACTTTGCAATAACATCTATTGGTTAAACTCAGAAAGCATGAGTTGTAACTATTTGGAAAGCTTAGTAGGGAAGAAGGAAAGTTGTTATGAGATGTAGATCTGGAGAAATAGAGTTGGGAAAAAGGAAAGTTGTGATGAGGAGCTTTGGAGAAATGGAATTTGTGGGGCTTAAGGGTGGGTTTGAGAGAAACAGATGGCATTTTTGGAGAAGGAGAAGCTCAAAGTGGAGAAGAAGCAGCTCTGAGAAGAAGGAGGAGCTCAAAGTGATGAAGAAGCAGCTTAAAGTGGAGAACAAACAGCTCTTAGAAAAGGTAGGGCAAAAGATGCTTTAAAGGGATTTGGATCCCAAGGTTATGTAATAATAATAATAATAATAAGGTTACAAACTTGTCGGGTGAGACAGGTGGCATCTACCAAATCTGTCCATGCAGTACGAAAATTTAAATTTGTTGGTATGAGAATGTTTTGCTTGGAGGGGAGATAAAGTAAAAATTATATTAAGGGAGAGAGGTACTACGTTCATAATATTTTTACAATATTTTCACAACAAATTATAGGTGGTTAGTTGTTATTGGTTCAAATTTAAACCTAACACTAAGATTACTTTTTTGCCCCAATAATAATAACTAGTAACAACTTGCCATATTGTGAAAATGATGTGAACATATAATACATTTGTTTGCAAAAAAAAAAGGTGAAGATTGCTGCACTGAAAAGTGAAGAACAAAATTCCTTAATTGGCACACTCATCTCTAAAATCTCCACCTGGGTCATCAAATAAACCCAAACAACATCTCTGTCAATAGTACCTTCGGAAACTGTTCACCACAAGAATACAACAAATAAAAGAGAAATACTGTGGACCACGTCAGGGAGACTTGGACGAGGGGACAGTGGCCCCCCTATTTTTTTTTAAATTAATATATATATATATATATATATATATATATATATATATATATATATATATATATATATATATATGTAGGCACTCATTTTAGCAATTTTGTTATATAAAATCACACTTTACCCCACTTAACATTATTATTGATTCTTTTAAGAGTACTACTCTAGCCACAAACTTTCCTATAACATTTTTACAAACTGTTGCAGTAGTAAAATTTTATTGGTTTGCACCTAGATTCATCACTTATATCGCATTTTTACTTACTAATAACCATCACCACATTAATAATTTGTAAAAAAATTTGTAATTCTAGCACATTTCTGTTTTTAAAGACTAGATCTAAAATCTAAAGTAAAATAAATAAGCCTAAAAAAATTATTCAACAACAAAAATTACCAATAGAGTTAAAAACAATTAAACTTAATCAACCAATTTTACCCAAAACAAACAACCTAGCCCGTTAGAAAATTTTAAACAAAATAATTTTGTCCATACTTGGACACATACATAAAAAAAAAATTTAAAAAAAAAAAAACCCATTAGTTGTTAAGCAATCGAGTCAGATGCTAGAGTCGCCACACGCAACTAACAGCAAAGCTGCCCCTCCTAACTTTAAGTCCTGGCTCCATCCCTAGACCACATAAAGAGAAATATTGTTTGACAAGTATGTTTAGTTTTTGGTTTTCAAATTTGCAAAATTCCAAATTCAAAACATTAAACAATTTTTTGATGTTTTTTGAGGACATAACTATATTTAATGATATGATTTTCGCGATTTTAGGTTGTCAATATAGAGATTGCTAGGTTTGTTTTGGTGTGGTAGGACATAGTCACGGTGGTGGATTTATGGGGTTTGTTTAAGTGGGTTTTTGTAGTCCTAACAATTTTGTATTGTTACTTTTGTCAGAATAACATGTAATTTTGGGAACTAAAAATTTATATAAAACATCATTTTTTTTTTTTCTGGTTTTTAGTTTTGAGAACTCGTTTTCTAAAATAGGTACCAAACAAAAAATGCGGTAAAATTGTGTGTTTGAAAACTTATTCCTTACAATTTTTGAGAACTATTTTTTAGATTTGAAAACATAAAACAAAAAATTTTGACCAAATAGGCTCTAAATTATTTTCTAAAGAATAATAGGGATTTGGTGGGGAATTCCAACTCGATACTCTTTGCCTTGGTGAAGGTGTTTTCAACTTGTTTGTTTTCATTTACTAAAAATCGTGGGCCCTACCAAGAAAAATGTTGTTTGGCAAATGTTTTTTTGTGTTCAAAAAATCTGAATCCAACTTTTACCGTACAAGACTGAAAATAGGAAATAAGTTTTTAGTGTTTTATAAGAACTGAGAACTAAATTAAGTTGGTTCTCAATTCTTATAAAACACAAAATTGCTCTCAAACACCATTTTTCTCAGTTTTTAGTTTTGAGAACTTATTTTTTAAAATAGGCATCAAACAAAATATGTGGTAAAATTGTGTTTTGACAACTGATTTCAAATACAATTTTAGAAAAACTGTGTTCTAAATTTGAAAACATAAAATCAAAAAATTGGTGAACTAACTGCATTACAATACCTCTTACTACTTCTTACTTTTTGTTCAAAATTAAAGTAAAAGAGATGACAAAGTTAGGGTGTTCCCAAAAATGAGGATAAAATTTAGAGTGGAAACAAAAGAACGGGGGCAATGGTGGAGGGGATAAAATGCAAAAAGTATGTATTAAAAGTAGGGTAGAGTAGGGATAGCAAATGGCAAGCCCAGTGCTCTCATTATAGCTATGCAACACTCACTAACAAGCCCCGTGCTAGTGCCCCACAGCAACAAAGGCATATTCATCATATCTGGCCTCTGTGCCCAATGCCAACCAATAGCAGCAACAACTGTACCCTTGCCTACGCAAATTAAATTATATAAAGTTGTAAAACTTGTCTAACAAGTTGTAAACAAATAGGGAAAAAATATACTCTTTAATATATTATTTCTCTCTTTTTATGAACTGCCTGTCTTGTCTATATAATACTCTTTAATATAATGGTCAAGTTAATTATTTTATTTGGTTTAAGTAGACTCTATAATTAACTATGTTGTAAATGTTGCTTTGTAATTTTGGGGGGAAAAAATATTACCTACGTTAACCCAGAAGAGAGAGAGAGAGAGAGAGAGAGGGGTTTCATGGACCAGTTAACAAATAATAAGTAAACCCCACTATGTTTTACCTTCTCTCAAGTAAAACATTCTCTTAAATTGTAATTTGTAGTTTCATGTCCACTAGTTAACAAATAGAGAAAACTAACCATGTAGTAACTACATGTGTGCATTCCATACTACTCAATATGCATCATCCATCAATCTATAATTCAAGCACTTAGATGCTCTGATTACAACATATATCTCATAATTAGAATCACACTACCATCCAGCAACAAACTTAGGATCTATAAGCAAATTACCTCTCTATGGAGTCCTCCGCCACCACATTGACCTTGTCCACCAATGGACTTTGAGCCTCTGAACTCATGCTAGTCTCAATAAATTAAAATCCACCGAATGATCAATCCCCTAAAATCACAAACCAAAAAAGTCAAACTTTCTTGTCTTATTATTGCAGATAGCTAAATAAAAAAGAGTAAATGACATACACACACATACATACATACCTATATATACATATTACGACTGAAAAATTATCTAATTTACTATTCTACAGTATATGCATCAAACAGTCATGTAAAAAAACAGAGACTTTGTTTATTTTCCAAACATGGGTGCTTCTTAATTCGATCAGCTTCTATTTGGTTTCTTTCCCAGAAAACTATGTATCCTTTTCATTTTCAGTACCAAAAAAAAAACTTTTATGGTTCATTTCCGGGAGAACCATAAATAAAATATAATAAAAAAAAAATAAAAAAAACTGGAACCCATTAAAGAGATGGGCAAGACTTGGGTTAATTCCAATTAGACATATTGATTGGAACCAAAATGACTAAAAAGATTCCAGTTTCTTAGAAACCAAACAGAAAAGTTGCTAAAAACCCAGAAATGAAATCACAAAATAAACCCCAAGCAAATTAAATATAAAAAACATATTCTATATTATATTTCTCATGAAGAAAATATGTCATGATTTTCATGGTTAAAATTTTGAAACATATTTTATTTTGTCATCTATAAAAGAAAATAAAAATTTTCACTTAGGTTTTACTAGAAAGAGCAAAAGAGCTAACATTTTACTAGAAAAAAAAAAAATTAAAATTATTCATAATAACAATGAAAACATGATTGGTTACCTATTGCTTAGGAGAGATCCAAGTTAGAAAAAGCTCTCTTGGTACTCTTAACATAAACAACGACCTTCTTTTAGGCTTTTCATCAGCTTTGGTATGGACCTCCTAATAATAAAAAATGTTTCTAATAAGTTGAGCATTCATCGTGAAGAAGAAAATTTTCAAAAAAGAAGGGTATTCCATGATATTCACTTTCTAGTTTAACCCCTTTTCTAGAACTCACTAGTGCAACGATCAAAATAGGTGCTGTAACTTACATTTATGTTGCCCTGAAGGTATGTTTTCATATGCTTCCTACGCGGCATCCAAGTTGTAAAATGTTATTCATTAAGACATGATATGCTAAAAAATTTAAGCCCAACAACTATAACTTTATTGTTCTTATTAATTCTCCATATTTGCAAAGATATTGTAAGATCACCAGCCTAAATTAGCTAAAACTCATAACCTTGCATGGATTATTTTTCAACTGCACACCAATTTTTCCTTTCTTAAGCTTACGCAAGAGTGCCAAGAGACAAGTAGTTATGCTTATAAGGAAAGGATGAAAATTGGAGTGATGTTCAAAATTGTAAAACTTGTGGAATAAGTTGTAAACAAATAGGTAGATTTTTTTTTTCTCTTTTTATGAACTACCTGTTTTG
This sequence comes from Castanea sativa, assembly GCF_040712315.1. Taxonomy (NCBI): domain Eukaryota; kingdom Viridiplantae; phylum Streptophyta; class Magnoliopsida; order Fagales; family Fagaceae; genus Castanea; species Castanea sativa. Next base: position 37,611,531 of record NC_134016.1, on the reverse strand, counting down.
TCTGTGTCTATGTACTCTTTAATATAATGGTCAGGTTCATTATTCTTATTTGGTTTAAGTAGACTCTGTAATTAGCTATGTTCTGAATGTTTCTTTGTAATTTTGGGGGAAAAAAAATATTACCTACATTAACCCAGAAGAGAGAGAGAGAGAGAGAGAGAGAGAGAGAGAGAGAGAGAGGTTTCATGGACCAGTTAACAAATAATCAGTAAACCCCACTATGTTATAACTTTTTCTAATTATAATTGCATTGGTGAGCAGCCACCACCTGCTGTGGCCAGACATCAAACATTAGCCACTACACATCGAGGACACTATTATAACCACTCTCTATATTGATACACAAACCTCCTAATGCATGACCAATTAGCCCCCCCCACCCCCCAAAAAAAAAAATAATGAGGAACTGCTAAGCTACAGACTAATAAGCACCCCCAAAGTACTAAATTCTTTCAAGGCCACCTTTTCCAGTATAGGAATTGCTACCACTAAGTTAAAATTCCTTCCTTGCTGTTGGTTGCTCCCCAAGAAGTTGGGATGGCCATGAATCCATTGGCGTGGGATACCTGGCATGTGGTTTGCTCACATTTGAGTTGGGCTTAAATGTCTGCTGGGTAACATCAGGCAATGCCTCTGGACGAATGGGGAGGACAAAGACAGCAGATATTTGCTGTGATGAGGGTTCTACAGCAGGCAATCTGACACAGTCTCCCGGGAAATGTGATGTCAGTTCTGGTTGTTGAAATTCGGGAGGTGGTACGTTCAAGTCGGGTTTAGATTGGGCTATTCTCTCTTCTAGTTCACTTTGCAGTTTTTCAATCTCGATTTCTAGGGCAGAATTCTCCTCCCTCAGCTCATTCTTCTCAACGGTCACCTGTTCAAGACAACTTTAATTTCATATAGTTTCTTCTCAGAAATTCAAGATTTACAGGCCTCTTTTACAAAAAGGACAACGGTTGAGGGTCAGCTCAAGGTAACTAGTAGAAAATAAAAATACTACTTGAATGGATGAACTTATGTTTCTACCACTTAAACTGGATAAACTCACAAATGGGATAAAACTATTTACCAAAGATCAGTCAGAGATAGTTAAGGGCCTTACATAGTTAGATTCAGACAAGAGAGATGTGTGCTCCTTTTTGAGGCACTCAATCTGGCTTAACAAGTCCCTCAACAGTCGAGTAGCTTCACAAAGTACAGAGGCCTTTCCACTGTTCTGTTGGGTCAGTTCTACACATGAAAATTTTTGACACAAGTAATGATCTATCACCATGATCCATCATCACACAAAAACATCTGCTGTTTATATACTGAATACCAAAAAACTAATCAAGACTATAAGATTGATTAGAATAAACATGTTGACAGTGGAGTTTTATAAATCTAAAACATGTGTAGGTGGCAAAGAAATATCATGAGAAGAATGAAAGTTACCAAGAGCATTGGCCAGGTCGAGAAAAAGATCATTCAAATGTTCACGCTTCAATTTCTCCCTCTCGGCTTTTTGTATTCTTTTAGGAACTTTCCCCTTATTCTTTTTGCCAGGACAATCCCTGCGACACAAACAGCTTTAAGGCATCTAAACAAGGTGCCCTAGCTATTTTCATCCAAATATGCAAACCATGTGAAGCCACTTAGATGTGTTATAACCAACTAGTCTCAAAAACTAATCATGCACACTGGTTATTGCCAAAACGTATGTTGCTAGGAAAAAGTTATAAGCATTTAGCATCTGTAGGAATATGCCAAAGATGCCTGCTTATGCAGAACAATGCATCCAAGTATAGCTCAAGTGTGCTACTCCAACAAAAGTATTAAGGAAAACATAAATGAAGGGGGGCATTAAAGAATGCAAAATAAAAACTAGCTAATAGTAATAGATGAAAAGATTGAGACAATGCCAAGATGTCTAAAGGTTGGTAAACAAAGATAACATAGCCTGAATAGATATAGAGTTTGTTCTTCATGTTGCATGTGATAGAAAGGTGGGTTCCTCAACTGAATCGTACCATACCATACTATGGGAGGGGTCCATACGTCCTTTAGATAGATAGAGCCCCCGGTAGCCTCATATTAACACTATGAATTAGAGCTTGACAGAAAAGGTGAATTAAGAATTTGGAGAAATCATGAAGACAATCTAAGCCAGCATAACATCACATAAACCCCCTTTTTTATATAGATAATAGACATCTTCATTAAAAATAAAGTACGTCATGTTCACAATGATGAACAGAATGTACTAGAAACAAATACAAACAGAGATAGAATGCACAAAATAAAAAATGATATAAAATTTTTAAATCAAATTGTAATTCTTCAGAAATGGGGTTGAATCAAATTGTTATTGTTATTCGTATTCTCCCTCCTTGACATGGATGACAGAAAGTTATTTACGGCAAACTAATTTCAAGTTCATATATGTTTGTCGCTTCTTTTTTCTGTCAAAGCATATTTAAGATTTCCTTTTATATTTTACACAAGCTATAATCCACCTACCACCAACTTTAATGGATATTGAAAATTTCCCAGCAGTATACTGCAAATTAACAGAGAACTCACAAATTTCTCAAAATGAATGATGGCACCTAATTGACATCAACCTTTCATTAAATTGTACACCTTTAATAAGAATAGGCTCTGGCTCTAACAGCACCTCCTCCTCTATCCCAAGAATAGGTGGAGGGTGACATCATAAATTCAAGACCCAAAGGATATAGGTGCACCTATAACTTAACAAGTGGGAATAACATTTTAACCTTTCATTCGTCGAGGAAGGGGCTTGCGGGAGCACCAAAAAAATTGTGTTATATTGCAATAATTTAGTAAACTCATATAACCGGTCATTTGTAAGGCATGTCCAACCCATAACATCATTCTCCTAATTAAAATCTTACAGGTCTATACATTTTATACCCAATTGCATTTAATGTTAACAATACCTTCTATCAAGTAAAACATTCTCTTAAATTGTAATTTGCAGTTTCATGTAAACTAGTTAACAAATAGAGAAAACCAACCATGTAGTAACTACATGTGTACATTCCACACTACTCAATATGCATATCAATCTATGATTCAAGCATTAAGATGCACTGCTTAAATTACAACATATATCTCATAGTTAGAATCACACTACCATCCAGCAACAAACTTAGGATCTATAAGCAAATTACCTGTCTATGGAGTCCTCCGCCACCACATTGGCCATGTCCACCAATGGACTTTGAGCCTCTGAACTCATGCTAGTCCCAATAAATTAAAATCCAGCCAAGGATCAATCCCCTAAAATCACAAACCAAAAAAGTCAAACTTTCTTGTCTTATTATTGCAGATAACTAAATAAAAAAGAATAAATGACATACACACACACGCACATACATACCTACATATACATATTATGACTGAAAAATTATCTAATTTACTATTCTACCGTATATGCATCAAACAGTTATGTAAAAAAACAGAGACTTTGTTTATTTTCCAAACATGGGTGCTTCTTAATTCGATCAGCTTCTATTTGGTTTCTTTCCCAGAAAACTATGTATCATTTCATTTTCAGTACCAAAAAAAAAACTTTTATGGTTCATTTCCGGGAGAACCAAAAAAAGAAAAGAAAAACTGGAACCCATTAAAGAGATGGGCAAGACTTGGGTTAATTCCAATTTGACATATTGATTGGAACCAAAATGACTAAAAAGATTCCAGTTTCTTAGAAACAAAACAGAAAAGTTGCTAAAAACCCAGAAATGAAATCACTAAATAAACCCCAAGCAAATCAAATATAAAAAAAGCCACAGATCACAAAAGCAAAAGCTAACAATATTGAATTATTGATACCTGGAGATCAAAAAGAAACCAAAGGCCAGGAAGTCTACAAGTCAAACCCACAAACAGTTCCACAAGAAAACGGTCCCTAACAACCTTTCTTTATAAATTTTTTTAAAAAAAAAATAGTACTCAGATGAAATGAATCGTAGAATTTTCGAGGAAATTAAGAACAAAAACTCAGAGATAGAGATGAAAAAAGAAATAGCGTAGGTTGTAAGGTGTTTAAGGAAGAAAGAAAGAAAGAAAAAATAAGAAAAAAGGAAAAGAAGGAGTGGGCGTGTGTGGCGGGAGTGTTGAAGACACACGAGAGCGCGTGGGGGGTTGGTGCAATGAACCAGGACGTGTGTGTGTGTGTGTGTGTGTTAGTGTTTTTGTTTTGGCTTATATGTGACCTCACACACACACACCTCCCCATGTGCTGTTTTCCTTTCCTTCTTTCTTTGTCTTTTGTCTTCTAGCTATTTGGATCCCCACTCGTTGCTAAATTCCTTACTCTCTTTCCTTCTCTTTCTTTTTTTTTTTTTTTTATTATTATTTTTTATTTATTTTTATGTTGGAAAATGTTTTAGTTTTGGATACAAGAAAGAAAAGATAAAGAATAATGTCACACTCTTCTTTTGGTGGTTGGTGCTAGATATGTTTAACCATCTTGTTAATGGATTTAAAATTTGTAAATGGATTATTTTAGAAATTTTTTGAAACTAGAGTATATTTGGTTAGAGTATTTAAATATAACTTTTTTTTTTTACAATTCATAAAATGGTGGGTCATATTCTTGAATTTTATTTTTGGATGATGTTTTCTAAATTAAGTTTTCAAAAAATTGTATCATATTTTTCTTGTTCAAAATAAAATTTTGAAAACGGTTGAGATGATGTTTTCAAGATAAAGAGAATGTTTTTAATGGCATAGTTGTAAATAAATTGAAAATAATGACCCTATATATTTGTTCAAACTCTTCTATCTCTTAAATTAAGAAGCTTAATTTTACCACAAAAAGAAATTCTCACACTTCAAATTTAAAACTTATCATTATCCAAAAAAAGAAATTACTACATAGCTCTATTTCCTTATCATTATCCATACAAAAAAAAAAAAAGCAATCTACCTATTTTACACGTTACATTTTGTAATTTTTTTTTTAAAAGCTCAAAAATAGGAATGATCTCCCAAACACTTCTTTTTTTTAGTATTTTGAGAATTGCTCTTAAAATGGAAACCAAACACATACAATATAAACTTATTATCTGAAAACTAATTTTCAATTTCAATTTTTTGAAAAAAAATTTTATACTGTTTTGAAAACAAAAACAAAAATCCTCCAAATAAACAGACCCTAAAAAGTTGTGAAAAAAATTAGTTTTTTTTTCTTTTCCCATCAAATGTTTTTTAAAAATTTAATAAACCAATGTCCTTTGAGCATGGAGAAATGTTATATTTACAATATTTTCACAATAAATTATAGATTTTTTTTGAGAAACCAATAAATTATAGATAGTAAGTTATTATTGGTTCTAATTCAAATCTATTACTTAAATTCCTTTTTTGCCACCTATAATAACTAATAACAACCTGCTACTTGTGATTTTTTGTGAAAATGTTATAAGCATATCATTTATCTACAAAAAATAGTGTTTTGTATTAAAAAAAAAAAAAACAAATAGTGGAGTGAGACTAGTCTTTTACCCATTGGGCAAGACTATTTTATATTATATGGATTTCGTGTGCATTTTATTTATTCATATCTTACAAAAATGTTTTGAAATATCTTATAAGAATAAAATTGAGACAAAAAAGTATAAATACATATGTAAAAAATACATGATAAGCTTTAATGTAATATACAACACAAAAAAAATTATATATATTTTAATTTAATTCTTTTATTATATTCTAATTTAGTGTCCATTTGTGTCTAGCTTTTTAGTTAGCTTTTAGCTTTTACATACAGCTTTTTGAAACTTAATTTTTTTCTCATTTTATTCAAAATACAAGTATACTTGAGCATATTTTTAACAAAAAAACTAAATAAACTGATACCAAATATACACTTAGTAGCATTTTTATATTATTGATAGCATAATTTCAAATGATATTATAAAAAGAAGCCTAATTATATATTTAATATATTAAGCAAAATGAATAGGGAGAGGGCAAGTTGAAAGTGCTAATTTTACTAGGTTGTATGTGTTTTTTGTAACTAAATAGTGACAAATTGAATGTTTAAACCATAGGGTTCCCAAATTGTGTCACACTTATATAATTTTGTAAATATAATAAAAAAGATAATGCTTTCACTTTTCTACACACAAATGCATAAAGTGTAATATTGGAAAAGTTAGAAAGGCAAAGTGATGTTGCTCTAAGTACAAAGAGTAAAGTGCATTTCTTCTTTTACTAAAATACAATTTTTGTCCATCTTCTTTTTGAAACTTCTAGCTTTTTTTAAAATTATTTTTCAAAAAACAAGTTCAAATCATGATTTCATGTTAACATGTTTAAGAAAGAATTTAAAATAATGCGTTTAACTCACAATTTTAACCTAAAAATTATGATTTCAAATTTTGTTTTAAAATTGCCACAATTTTTATAAATTTCAGAAATACAATGTTTATTTTATTAGAATTTAATGTTTCATTAAATAACTCTCACTTTTCCCAATTTCACAATTAGAGTTTTGAAAGAAAAGTTAACGAATGCCCTCAGAACATTGGTTTAGAAAATATTTTTAGAAACTCTTTATAGAAAAAAAGAAAAGAAAAAAGAAATGGAACTTACCTTTTTAATACTATTTTATATTTCCTATAAAAATAATATTAAAAGTTTTTTAAAATAGTCTATTAACAAATACCTTAAAAACACTTATATAAAATTTAATTTATTTTTAATTTGTCTATTCACTTGTATTACTTGTACAATAGTTAATCTCGAGTCTTGAATAGTTTTACTCTATTAAAAAATAATAATAAAAACTAGTTCTCATTCAAACATTTTCAATCTCACCTATTGATTTGTGGATTCTAAGCCAACAAATTTTTACTTCCCCACAAGGGGGAGTGTGGCGTGCACGAAGAACCATACTTATCTAAAACTTGTATTGATTTGAGAGCAAGATATTATTATATTGCAGTACTTTGTTGTCATGGTTTTGTCACACTCATACAAAGAAAGCGCGTGCTATCCACAAGAATGCATTCATCATTTCAATCCACCAATGCACAACGCACTTAAAACAACAAGCAATGGAATGGGAAAAGGCTTGCTGACTGTGCTTAAGTCACGCACATGTAGCATATTCCTCCACATGCAATAGCTCACAATAACAACAATTTTAACTCTCCTATATTGCTGCCAATTTTCATGGAGTGATACTAATCCCATGCGCACAAAACACTATAGTTTTCTATTTTACAATAGTTTTTTTTTTTTATTATAAAGTTTACTTTAACTTCATTCTCCTCTGGTGCAGGTGTTAACTACAAATATTTTAATACTATTATTAGAATTGGGAAATAAAATAATAACGAAAGCACACTAAAATTAATATTATTTTTTTAAAAAAATAATCTTTTAATTTTTTAAGATTTTTGGAATTGGGTTTTCATTAGAATAAAATTTATATTTCTTGAAACTTTCATAATAGAATTTTATTTAAAGCAATCCATGCTAATAATATTAATGTACTTACAATGCGTTACATAGCCAAAGCAAGCTCTTTGACGTGTAGTACTTACGTTTAATTGAAAGAAACTTTTGGCAATAAAATTCTAATAAAATCAGTATTTTTAAACTCTCACAACAGTTTAATAACTACAGTATGTCACATGGCAAAAAGAGAAAAATTATATATATAAACTATGAAAGTTGGCATAATCAAACCTGTTATATAATATATGATATGATATTGTATATATTATATAATATAAGGCAAGATATATATAACATGTTGATTATATATACACACACATTCACTTGGTGTAATCATAACATTAAAGATGCAACTTTTATCATATATTTTATTTACTTTTGGAGACTGACATGGAGTGAAATGATTTCCTAGCTTTCCTTCCAGGAATGAAGTTGGGGAATATTTGGGGACTAGCATATAAAGGGGATAGAACATGGTAAGTTAACACGTGTTTGAAAGATTTTAGCAAACTAGTATCTCGAGTTTTAGAAACTCAAGTTCCATATAGAACTCGAGGCTTAAAGACTCGCTTCCTACTTGCTAAGTTAGACACTAATATGTCACATAGATCTTGAGTCTTAAAGACTCGATTTCCATAAAAGAATAAGAACAATATGAAGAACACGATGAAGATCTGAGATTCTGAAGAAATTGAAGAGAGAGAGATTCTGAAGAAATTGAAGACGAAGAGAAGAACCCAAAGGAAGAAGAAGAAGAAGAATAGTTCGCACGGGAAGATCTGAACACGATGAAGGATTCCACGGAAAAAGTCAAGACCAGGTGAACAAAGAAGAACAAAGAACAAAGAACAAAGAGTCCACGGAAGAAGAAAGGACCAGGTGAAATGGAAAAAATATTCAATGAAGATGGCTTTGGAGGTGGGTGGGTGGGTGGGGGTGGGGGGGGGGGAGGGAGGAATGAAATCGTTGAGGAAAGGCCATCTCTTAACCAAAATTGTAGTGACACTCTTATAAAGAGTACCAATGAATTTGAAAATTGGCTACCTTTTCAGGGTGATCTATTTTTAGGTTGAGGTAGAGGAGGATGTAGATGAAGTCAAAGTTACTCGGCATTTTCCTGGTCTAGAAGATATAAGTTATGAAAAAAAATAAAAATATACTAAATTCCCTATGATATCCCAAAATCTCTAGAAGAAAAATGGGGTTGAAAACCATCAAGTACTGGGGGATTTGAGTGATTTGGAGAAGATGGCTTCCTTAATTTTGGGATTTTCAATCAACAATTTAATTGGGGTTAAAAGCGTACTCACAGAATATAGAAATGAGATATGGAATGTAAGCCGTGACGAGATTTTCTAATATTAGGACCATCTTAACCGAAAATGTATATTAAAATACACACTTCCATCGTGAAAGATCCTGTAAATCTATGAACTATGCTTTTGATATGTTTTATATATGTATAAGCAATGAAATATGCTTTTAATTATGTTTGTCAGCTTTGGAATCTTGGGTTCTTGAGCAGCCAAGTTGAAACCTGCGAATCTTCGTTCTTCCATCCAATGCAAGTGCAAGCACATCATATTCCTCCACATACCAGAGCTCAGACACCACAGCCTGAATATTCATAGGCCAAATGCCACCGTATGAGACATAGATTTCATACCCAAAAAAAAATCATTAAAAGAATCAAATAAGAGTTTGCAAAAATTAAGGGTGTGCCTTGCCAGAAGTCTAAAAGTTGTAACCATTTGTGTGAAGTCTATAGTCATGATGTCTAGATGGTCATGGTCAATACTTTGATACTGAATGATTGACTTCAAAAACAGAGAAGAATCAACTGCCTTTCCAGAAGAGTAACAAAAGTTGAAAACCCATCAAAGTGGAAATAAAAAAAAATTCGTCATGTCAATGTTGCGGTAGATTTTATATCACTAATGTGGCTATTGAGATCATTCTTCCCTAAAGTTGATCCCAAAGCTGTGCTAGGACTCTAGACGGATAACTTATATAGGATGCTACAGGAAAAAGAGTAGACGTTGCTTGGTGATCACAGGAAATGTCCATTTGAACATTTACTTCCAACCTTATTGTCAACAAGGAATCTTGAAAAGGAGAATACATCCCCAATTGGTAAAAAGTTAGAATGATTTGTCACTGAAAATGCAAAGTGCCATGTGAATCTTCTATTCACTATAACCAAATATCTACCTTGAAAAATTTTTCAGTTTCAAAGTCAAAACTATCAAAAATATAGGATGAAGTTTCAACTTAATTTCACAGGAAGGATAATACAGTCCCAATGATATTGACATACTGGTTGTTGCCATTATTCCAGAAAATATACACTTTACTGATGGAAATCATTATAGTGAGTGCTAGAATGTACAATAAAAAACCACCCATGTGAAAAAGGTGTACTTCAAATCGATTTGAAAGAAAAGTGGGAAACTGTAAACCCATAATCCATAATTCCATTTATGTATCAACCAGACTGAAATGTACAATATGACCTAGATGCGATCATCAAATGGTATGCCACATTCACAAAAGACTATCAGATGACTAAGAAGTGAAGGTTATTTATACATGGTCGCATGCAACGATTCTTCCAAATATATGCCTTAAAATTCCCACGTAATGGAATCTTTTAACACGAGTAGAAACAGAAATTGGTGAAACTATAGCACTGCATGCTACTAAATAAAAGCCCAATTCAGCTTCAACTATGTAATTCAAAACTTCAAATATAAACTGCCAATCATAATTAAACATAAGAACTTACCTCCATTGCACGGATTTGATTGTTTAGCTTAGCAACTAGGTCATGGAAGAATTGAACTTCATCTGAAGTTTTATGCAGCTCCTAAATATGACAAGAATTGCAAGAGTCGAACTTAGAACTAAGTATATAAAAGAAAATATACATGCAATTCATCTTAACATGAGAACTGACAGATGTTCCTTCAACTCTCATTTTGAATGAGTTCAAAATGCCAGATTTTCCAAGACACTTGTATCAAACTTCTTACAAGTAATCAAGTCATGACCACATACACAATTAGTAAGAAAGATTTTTTGGACTTTTGTATATACTATAATTTCAAGCTTAGTCGTTACTTCTGTTTTTTCCTCAAATCCTGTTACTACCATTTTCCATCCCAAAACACCTCCCATAAAATTATTATAAAAAAAAGGGGTTAAAAATTAAAAAAACAGAAAAGATATCAATATTCCCATAAACAAATCTATAGTTCATATTCATGAAAGTAATGCTTATTCCTTGTGCAAGTTGTCTTGCATGTGCACTAAAATGCGCTGATATCTTTTGCATTTGTATGGTGTGCCAAGTTGACATGAAAAGTATATTGCATGTCCATTTGTTTCAATAGGATTCTAATAAACTAGAGCTGAGACAGCCAACGCACATACTTCGTAGTTAATTGCAATTGCCACTTTTCAGTTAAATGCACTATCCCTTTCTAGTTTCTACCCAAACAACAACAAAAAAAAGAGTGGTGTCAAGCACTAACTTGATCATGACTTAAGATGCAAAAAGAAGTCAGAGATACTCATGATGTACTACCATTGGAGTTGCTGTTGGGTGTCCCAGAAGCCTTGCAAATGATGTGTGAAGAATAGCAGCATCATACTGTAGCAGAAAAAGACTACTGATTAGAAAATGATAGCAACCACATACTCATCATTTATTGTATCACCATTTAACCTGAGGAAGAGAAGATATCCAGTTTACATTTACCGATACTATTGAATAAGGCACCAATAAGGCCAGGACATAAAGATAGGACCCACCATGCAGCAGTGAGTTCCAACAAAGGATAAATCACCATCTCTTTATTTTTAAAAGAAAACCAGCATTATTGGATGCATATGTCATCAGTCACTATATTTTAAAAAAACACCAGGCAGTAGTGTACCAAAAAAGGTTTTCCTTAAGGGAGGCCATAGAGAAAAATATGCTCTTTTGAAAAGTGCCTAGGATAACGTCAAATTTGGGATTTGAAGTCTCTATTATTTTTGAGGGCCTCTTCTTTTTACATACATAATTTTAGAACTAAAGTCCTTGGGGAGCATACAAAGGAGTCCCAGAAAAGACATTTCAAACTTATTCTAAGAAAGGGAAATGAGGTTTTTTTCTGAGAGGACGTTTTAAACTTCTGGGGGGCCATGGCCTCCTCAGACACAAAACCAAGCATGCAAGTATCTGTTACTCTGTTAGCCAGGAAAAAAGAGGTCCTATAAAATTTCATAAGCCAAGCAACAGTTACAATCATCTATTGCAAATCTTAAGAGTCAGTATCCTAGTACCAATCATCAAATAATAAGTGCTGAAAAATCCCTGCATGAGACATTCATATTTCATACCTCAAGCCATTGAGATCATATATATATATCTATCTAAGGATTCAACAGGAATTAAGAGATTCATATTATTCTTACAAGTTGCTTTTCTGGCGCATGTGGAAGCGCAGTCCTCAGCTTGGCACGAATGGTTATGGGATCTGTCCCAGAGATTACCTATATTAAATAATGATTCATTAATTCATTATATAAACTGTTGATACATCTCATTACCTACAAAAATCCTTCAGTCATTAGATTCACAGTGAAATTCTCCAAAAACTATGCTATTTAAAAATTTCAGTCACACACAGAGTGGTTCCCGCGTTAAAGGACTTTCTTTACCCAGTTGATCTCCCTAGCTATTATCCAATCTGATGGTAACATTCATCCACTAACGGAAACAAAAGATTTGTAAGATGAAAATTCAACGGTTAAGTTTTAAAAAAAGCTTTGGCCAAAACATTGATATATTTCTCCCTGAGGTAAATATAAGAAGGCCAAAGTAATAACTGACTTGTCTTTTGTCACCAAGTAATAGTTCAGCTTGAGCATTGAGCGGTGAAATTTAATATTGAAAACACACACACACACGGATGATGACAATTTTAAATCATAATTTCTGCCTCAGAAACCCACAAATGAAAATAAATGGAATTGTGAAAAAAGAAGTTAAAAAAAACACTCTATAGGTTCTTTTGCATTTTGTGGGTTAAGAAATTTGAAGAGCTTAAGCACTGTAAGGACAGATCATACACCACTTCCTATGTTGGACTGGTTGCTGTTTTGACTCTGCCCTCAACCCCCCCCCCCCCTGCCACCCCTCATGGAGGAATTCATATTACTCAAACTAAGGAGGACACTCCAAGAAGTTGCAATATAATTGCAGCTATTACAATCACTTGGGAGAATTCTCATGATTCCATACCGCAGTGTAGTAAATGGTTGTCAACTAAAAAATTAACACCACCATTCCAAAGAGCAAAGTTGCAACTCATATTGAGATGTATAAAAATTTTAGGGTAAAAACAATTTCCCTCATGTGATTTGGCCCTGTCACAATTAAGACTGCAAATTTTCAGTTGCTATATGTAACCAACTAAGGTTTGGACTTAGGAATTAAATGAAATTATTATGTTTCCATCCAAAATAGGGTTTAGAATTTCAAAAATCCAAACTTTAAGGGGTGACAATATACTATTACAGCAATTGAAAAGTTAAAGGTACTAAATTGTGACAGCCAAATCACAGAGAGGTGAATAATATTTCCACAAATTGTAAACTCTGTTTATTTAAATGAAACCCTAACAATTTTATATTAATTAAATGTAACAGTTGGAAGTTTATGGTGTGATAAAGCCAAACCACAAGGGGTAATTTTCTTAAATTTTTAGTGTGTACCTCATCTATAGCTACATCAAAAGGTAGGGGAAAGCCCAAAGAGTGTAGAAAAGTTCAGAAAGTAACCTGCCAGCAACCCAAAAGCACACCAGTTGAGGTTAAAACCACCCTGTCTAAAACAATTTTTAAAGGACAGAGATCATCTGCAACAGCACGAACAGCACTTGCTTCCACTTCTATCTGAAAAACCAAAAAAGGTCCAAGAATCAAATGATACTCCAACAAGAATTAAATAGAAACATAAGATTACACAAAAAGGAGGTTTACCTCATCTTCAGTAGCAGGAACAGGTGTAATATGATGTGAAGCATGAAACATGCTAAAATGGTACAAGCTGGAGTTCTGAAACCAGATTGCTAAACAAAATACAAATAAGAATGCCAAAAAAAAAAAAAAAGCACAAAATATAATTTTATTTAAAAATGTAACCACAACTCAAATTCAAATAACACATGTGAAAAAGTAAGCAATTTAAAAGCCTACCTTTATCGAAGTACGGATTAAAAATATGTTTCACAGCCTCCCTGTGGCAATCAAAGCATGTGTGAAATTACAAAATAAACTACTATGTAATTGCTGCCTGCAGCAAGCATGCATCAATTTGAAAAAAAAAAAAAACTATAGAAAACTTCCTATGAGATTAAGATGCTAATGTAAAAATTATCGCACTGAAATTTCATCCTTTTCCCCACAGTTTTTTTACTATCTTAATAATTATGTTATTATTATGATGCTCAAATTTATATTTTTCTTAGGACTGCAAACATTAATCCCATTAAACAATTTAAACCATATTTCCACTATTCATTTTGTATTCTGAAGACTTAGGTTCATTATCTGATGAGTTTGGGATCAGTATGTAAAACGTCATCATGATTAATGGGTTTTAACGATCTAATTTGCATGTGTTTTATATAATCTTATAGATGAGAAAAATGTAAATCAAATGCACAAAAAATCTTTAAAAGCATGCTAATTGTTTGCATAATTAATCCCATCAATGGCATCCATCATTATTAGGCCATAATGTATGCAATTACATAATAAATCCATTCAGTTATGTTGATTTTTCCGAGCAAAGATTGGAAGCTGGATGGAACCCTTTCAGTAAGTAACCCACAAAGGATGACAAGTGACTGCCCATTGCAATCACAAGGCTGCTGACAAAAAGAAAGCTGTTGATAAACAGCATTCCTACACCCAAGAAGCATGCGAATTCAATTAATCAGAGGGTAGAAGGCCATATAACAGTGGCCACCTTCTAATAAAAATTAACATGTTTGAATTAGTTTGGCCATCTCAACTTCTAAGAATATCAGGCAAGTCCTCAGAATAGGGACTTGAACTTTATATGACTGCATCATTTCCCATTGTTTTAACTCTCACTAAATCGCCTAAGTTTCAATCATTTCTAAAACTAAAAACTTCCTAAATTTTCTTAGCAATAAATCACAATAAAAACAATACACAGATTCATTAAAAATAAATCATAATACATGGATCAAACATATAACAACATACAACAAACTGTAACAGCATGAATTATGAGAAAATGAAATGCTTACGAGATGCGCACTGAGTATTCGGTGCTAAGATACAAAACAGTAGCCCGTACAGGAGGGTTTGCTGCCTACACAAAGATACACACAAAAGAGGCAATCCATCATTTGCTCACTCAATTGAAACAAGAATTAACAATGTAGTACCATGTAATCCAAAAAAAAAAAGCTTATTTGTTTGATTCATACCTTAAGTACGGGTGTTACATGTCCATCCTTCAAAGTGAAAATATCCGAAAGTGACAATGATTGAGATGTTTCGCCTTGTTTAAGAAAAGCAGGCCCGTTCTCATCCAAATCCCTCTCCATCTTATCATACAATCTCGACCTCTGCTCCTCATTCGAAATTACAGAATCTGATGCAAGTTTCTCCCAAGTTAAACATAAACCCACCACTAATCTAATAGTGCATATATATATATATATATATATATATATATATATATATATATATATATCAGCTTCTAGTAACTCAAATTAAGTAAGTAATTAAGGGTTTGATCTGATTGATTAATAGAATACCGATTCAATAATGCATATATGGATATCAGCTTCTAGTAACTCAATTTTGTATAAAAATTTTAGTCCAAAAATCATGCAGAAAATCAATAATAATAATGAATAAATAAATAAAAGATAGTCTGGGTTTTAGTGCAAGAGGGTGAATTCCTAAATAGCATAAAGAAGAATGAGACCGAGCATCATTAAATAAGTCATTCTGGGTTTTGATTACATTGATTAACAAAATATTAATTCAATAGTGCATATATAAATATCAGCATCTAGTGACTGAAATTTGCATAACAATGTGATCTTTTTTTTGCAAAAAAGAATATTAGCTGGTAAATTCAAGTCTGTATAAAAATCTTAGTCCACAAATCAAACAGAAAATCAATAATAATAAACAAATGAGAAAAATAAAAGATGGTCTGGGTTTTAATGCAAGTGGGTAGTTTCCTAAATAGCATAAAGTAGAATGAAACCGAGCATCATTAAATAAGCAATCATGGGTTTTGATTTGATTGATGAAAAACAAACTAATCCAATAGTGCAGATATAAAAGTATCAGTTTCTAGTAACTGAAATTTGCAAAAAAATCTTAGCCCACCAATCGCGCAGAAAATCAACAACAACAATGAATTCAATAAATGAATCTGGGTTTTAATGCAAGTGGGTAATTTCCAAAATAGCACAAACTAGAATGGAACCAAAACATCATTAAATTTGCAAACATGGGTTTTGATTAGATTGATAAATAGAATACTGCCAAAAAAAAAAAAAAAGATCACCTGAAGATGAAGATTGGTTGTGGAGAGCCATGTTGAAGAGAGAGTAGAAGAGGAAAGCAGAGGTTACAAAGATGAGAGCTACAGTTTTTGGGTGATTCCACTTCCACCAATTCTTATTCACCATTGATCTGTGTGCTCTGTGCATAATGTACTGCTATATACACCCATTTGGATGGTAACGTATGTGAGGGGCTGCTGAACTAACCGTGATGAAGAAGTTCAACAGTCTCACATCACATGGACGGTTTTTGATTTTTTTTTTTTTTTTGGTTTTCGTTACTGTTAGAATTAATTTTCTGATAATTTTTTTTGAGAAGGAATTTTTCTGATGATTGATTGCCATATAAAGGCTTTACTTCTTTTAATTTCCTTGTGATTTCTTACCGTAAAAAAAAGACTAAAGTTAAAAGACTTTTTGTCTGTTTCTATGAATTTTTAAGACCAAATTTAGATATAAAATTGATTATTGTCTAATTTAATATCTTTTTATTGGAAGTTAATTTATTGTTGGATTAAATATTTTTCTTATATTCTCACTTGTAAAATTTCTTGAAAATTAAATATCTATAGCTATGCTATCACTAAATTGTTTAAATTGCAAGTTTTTGTAATTTAAAATTCTGCATAAAATATAAGTTTATAGATTATATAACAAATAATATTCAACTGACACAAAATTTGACATGTATATTAAAAACATAAAGAACATACAATTTAACAGCTAGATTTTGAAAATATGTAATAATATTTATTTTATTGAATAAGGTTGTAACTTTAGGTTACAACCAATTTTGTAGCTAAACTTTGTCATAATTTTTATTGAGTAGATATATTTACTTTGAAGTTTTGAAACTATAATTTTTTTTTTAATGGAATATGAAGCTATAAAAATCTATCTATATAAAAATCTATCTTATTTTTATATTGTTTTTGTCATCCATTTATGTTAATAATCTATCTAACCATTAAGTGATAGATAAATGATGTTGGTTCATTAGCACGTGTCACCCATATAATGCTGGGTGTTATTGATATAGACAACGTCACCAATAGGGTTGTTCAACCAACCTATGGAACCGACCCAATTGCCTAAAATAATTGGTCCGACCCTAAAATCGATTGACTAGCTGCCTATGACAATTGACAACAAGTCTTTGCCTTCCAAAGACCAATCACAGGCAGTCGATTGGCGAGTTCTTACATGAAAACCCAATTTCAATTGACCTGATTGATCTCCACCCACTAAATTTTGTTGTTCTTCACTTGTTCTTGCCTTTTTTCTTTCTTTTTTTTTGCCAATATGAACTAGATTAGCCGAGATCTCACCAAAATCCAACAGGATTTGTGCGAGACCCAACGAAATTTTGACCCGATTTGCTTTTCCTTGACACCAAATGACAACTGACCAATACTTGAAGAGACTCGACTTGCCCAAACCCACTCTTCTTCCTGATCGGTAGCAAGTGCACTTCTTGGGGGCCTAAAGTGATTGGGTTTGAGCTCGGGTTAGGTATAAACCCGACTCGGGCTAGGTATAAACCCGACTCGGGCAGACTTGTGAACAACCTTAGTCACTAATATGAAAATATGGTCAAATATGATTAGCCAAAGTAAAATTTTAAAATGTTGACCAAAATGAAAACAACTTCAAAGTTAAGGGCAAAAGTATACTTTAGTCTAAAAAATTTAGATTGATCCATACTTGGCATGTTGAAACACTGGGTTGCACTACTCTACCCTTTTATTTAGGGAGGGAAAACTCATCTTTTAGCATTTATTTTAGTCTCTCAAGTCTCGGTCTTTCTCTCACAAAGAAATAGACCATTCTCTTCATTCCTCGATCGTTTCTTTCAATAATTTAAACCATAAATATCCCTGTTGGAATAATAAGAGGTGTCAATTGAGTTACAAGACTCTTGACACATATAAAGGATTTAGATAAGAAAAATATGGTGATTATGTTCTAAGTATAGAATGTATGTTATGTGCGATAATCTGGTTTTTATTTTATTTTTTGTGAAATGATTAGACAAGTGAACCTTCAACTTTAAACTTAAGAATTTATGCATTTGTTAAGTTTTATCTTTCATGTTTTCAAACTTTTATGTGTATTGAAATGAAGTTTAGAAGGAAGATGTCAAGGATTTAAATCTTTTCATAATTATTGAATTATCAAAAATAGGAGTAAAACAAAAGAAGAAGAAGAAGAAAAAAAGAAGAAAAAAAAGAAGGTCATTGACATTAGAAAATTCATAATGTCATATCACAACAAAGCTTATTATACGTGACAGAGAATATCTTCATTTGAACAAGACACAGTTTTTAATTTCATTGGATAATTTGAGAAGCTAATATATGAAACTAATTGTTTCTCCAAAAAAAAAAGAAGAAACTAATTGGATACCAATTAAAAACTATGGGTGTGGTTTGGTAGTAGAAGTCTTTGTATTACTTTACACAACGCTTTAACAGATATGTTATGCCCACAATGATAGACCCATCAAGACTTTGGTGGTACACGTAGTACTACTTTTACCATCATGTGACGTAGGGTCGATGAGTCCACATCAAAGATCCCTTTTTTTATTTAACAAAAAAACAATAACTTTAAAATTTTTTTTTAAAAAAATAAATAAATAAAAAAGAGAAAAGGGGATACCAATTAATTGCGTTGAACTGTGGATACCCCAAGTGGCAAGTGCCAACTTCCAACTTAAGAAATAAAAAACACTCGTGAACCTCTTTCACCTAGCAGACTGCTATTCCCATTTGCACCCTTTGTTTCTTATTTAACTGGGCCCTTAACTACAGATATTGATTTCTTTCAATAGGTACTTGGATGGACTTTGGGCCAAGCTGGTTCTGTTTGCTCTGATAATCAACCAGTAAATGAAGGGGGTGGTGCTTCAAAGTAAAGCTGAAGGTCATGAATAACCAGTTTTGGAACTGACAAGTTGGTATACTAAATGCGTCAATGCATCAAAATCAGTAATGTAAATTTGTCCACAGACAAACACATGTTACACATCCCATCCCAAGTTCCCCAACATGGCCACCATGCACCAATTACAAGCACACACACACATTCACATACACAAAATACTTGGTGGAAATGGATGTGGATGTGTAATGTGTTGGTGGGTCTTGACCAAATTAACTTTCATGCCAACAACCGGCTTGTAGGCTAAAATTGCAGTAGGCAAGCATGTGATGGTGTGTAACTACATGCATCTATCATCCAAAAAGAACAGTGGGATTAATAGATTTTCTGGGCCCAGAACCCAACAAATCAAAAGGGAATTAAGAGATTTTATGGGCCAAATTAATAGAATCTGCCGATTCTTTAGCACCTATGATGTATTAAGCTTTACCTTTTTATATCCCAAATATCCTTGCCAACCATGGCTATAAATTAAGAATACATGGTTTTTAGATAGTCTAATCATGCTATTTTTGGGTTACAGGATTTTCTTGCAGGGACCATTTGGTTCTGTGGTTATGGATTCATATCCATGTGCAACATATGTACAAACCACGATATCATTTTTATTTTGTGCTGTGAGTCTGACACCATTTTCCCAGACAAATACAAGAAAGACTATAAATTCCAAACTGTGCTTGTCATCATAGACCATTAAGGGTGTGTTGCTGAAGTATTACAAAGACATTTCATAGCAATGAGATTAATATATCAGTTTGACATAACAATTGGTAGTTGGTATATTATATATATTTTGCTGCTTTTATTGTGACACCCCAATTTTTACATGCATGTTTATGGAATTGGATCAGTGTTTAATTTACACGGAATGTTGAGCCTCATATTGGATGTTATTACATCAATTTGTGTTATATAAATGATTAGAAGGAATTTCAATTGTTACTAGCTATTTTTTTTAGTTTAACATAAATGTAAGCTTGAATTTCCTTGAGTTATAACAAATGATATCAAGACTATGTTAGTAAGTCATGCAACGTGATTCCTAACTATTAGAAGGAGATTCAACTACGCTATGAGAATTATATAAACAATTTCTAGCTTACAACGCAAATGCTTGTCTTAACATCCTATTAATATTACCAATAATAATAATTAGTAAAACAAACCAAGAAAACCCTAATATTAATAACAATTTTTATTTTAGAGAAAGGTTTAGAAATTTTTATTAGAATAGGAAATCCTGATAAAATAATACTATAAAAAACTTGCCATAGTCAATGTTGATAAGCTTCAAATACTAGACCGAAGTGATAAGCTTCAAACACTAGACCAAATGACCCATTAGAGTTCCATAAAAATAAAAAATAAAAAAGACTTAGGAGTTGATTTGAAAAATAATATCATTTTAATAATAATTATTTAAATCAATAAGTTTTGAAGCTATTTCGAAATCTAAAATTTTTCTTAAAATTTTGTTTTGAAAATATGATTTCAAGACATGATTTTAGTAAAGATGTTAAATAATACTTGATGTTAAATAATACTTAAAATCATGCTTTGAAAACATAATTTTTTTTTTATATATAAAAAGGATTAGATTCTCAAATAACTTTAAAGAAATAATAATAATTAATGAATTATGCTGAATGACTTCATTGTGCATTAGATGCGACTGCATGTGCAATTTGGTACAAGCCCAGTCTGAATTTCTCTCTTTCTTTTTTTTTTCTTTATTTTGCATTAGCGTAGGAACATAAAAAACTCAACAACTATGTGCCTAGCTATATCACTCACATTTTTTGATTTAAATGGTTATTGGTGAAAGGTAGTCAATGGTTTAGTTACAAATGGGAAAGGTTTCAATTTGTTGATTTGGTTGAAATAGAGGGACATGTACAGATTAGGGAATCAGTGGGGATGATTGAAAACTCTGCATTATGGGAGGCAATATATTAAAATATTACCAGATAAATCCAAGAATAATTATAAGAATGGAAAGCAATGGTTGTTAAAGAAGATAAGAATGACGTATTGTCATATCACAACTCACATATATAGAAATAGTTTATTATTGATAGTGCTAAAGAATGTTTCTGATTTTTTTTAATGGGGGTAAAATACAGTATTTGGACTGATACTAGTTGGGTCTAAAATTATTCAAAATTGACCATTTTAATGTCTAAACTAGTAAACTTAACTTGAACCCAGAATTGTTATTCATTTTTCTCCCCATTCTCATGATGATTAAGGATCAAATTTGTTAGTTTTATAAATCCGATTTAAAACATTAATATTATTATTTTCTATGTGTTTTAATAAATATTACTATTAACTCAAAAATTAGACCTAACTGACATTAGTCTTAACTTCAATAATACTTTAATGTTTCATTCATAAAATTTTATTAACGTTTCTTTCCTCAAAATTAAAAAAATAAATACTTTTGTTTTTTTGGAAACGTTTGTTCAAATTTGTCCTTCCAAAAATTTACTGTCACGGCCAGCGTCACGTAACTGACGCACCTGATGTATTTATTATTTAATGACAAACTTTTTTTACACCACGAGTACACTTTTCAGAAAATTTGTTACTCTATTGTTTTTTTTTTTTTTGAAATTTTGTTATATCTTAAGTGCACTTCAAAACATCTTTCAGGCTTTTTTACATGCAGTATCATCATTAAGAAACCTACAGGACTTAGCCACTTTTATTTATGGTTCATTTTCATAGTTTGTTGAGTATATAAAAAAAAAAAAAAAAAAAATGGACGACCCACCCATAACTTGAATTTAACTCAAACTTGATGGCCTCAGACATGTTCTACGTATTAACACCACACCAACACATTATTATACGTACTGAAATCAAATCACAATACAAAAAAGAGAGAGACAAAATGACAAGAAAAATTAAGGGTATGTATATATGTTTGGAATGAAAATGTTAAAGAAAGCCTCATTGTATGAAATTGTGTAAAATGTTGTATAAGGGATAAGCAGAATATGAGAGTTATACAAGTGACGAGAGTATGATACAATGAACCTAAAGTATTATAGGCATATATTCTAACGAAAGAGATGAAAAATGAAGAAAATAATACTGGAGGGAAAGATGACCGAAATATAATAACATTTAATACATTTGTTACCTTCGTTTCTCTTCTCTCCTCTCTTCTTTGCTCACCACCCTCCATCCAAACATAGAAATGATAGAATAAGTAATTGATTTCTTTTCTATTTTCACCACCCAAAAAGAAGTATTACATCCCACATTCCACTAGTGAGTTGTGACCAAAAATGATTTGAATTGCTTGTGCATCAAGAATTAATGTTCACGTTTTAAAGCAAGTTGGTTAGAATTTTAGAACATACCCTGTGCTACTTTAAATCCCTACTTACCTTTCACTTTATGCATTTAATGGATGCAATCTGGACCAGGGGTCAGTAACCATCGAAACTGAGGAGTAGTGATTGCTACTATAAAGTATAAACCAGAAACTCTCTTAACCATGCCATTATAATTATATCAGAGCTCTAATCATGATAAATTAAACTCGTGTATTGTTTGAGAATTGAGATTAAAAAATAAAAGTATATTGACTAAAAAAAATCAAGTACATAACAATTTACATAATTGTGGGTTCTAGTCAAGAGCATTCACACCAACTCATCTAAAATAGCATAAAATTCAAAATATAGCCAATTAAGCCCAAAAATCATCACATTATGATCTAGTTATGCAAATTAGGGTTTTGCTATGGTACTTATGCAAATATACAAGTCATTGTAGCTTATGCCAAACAATGTTTTGTTATTTCTTTGCATTTCCCTAGGATGAAGAAAAAGATTCGATGGTGGTTACTCTGTGTAAAGAGAAAAAAATGAATTAGAAAATAATAAAATTTGATATTTTAATGAAATAGAGTATATAATAGATAATTAGATATGCGTGCTTTGAAAAATGGTTAGCTAAAATAGGAAAAAAAAAAAGTAAGTTCTTATTCTAAAATTAACAATAATTATTGCATATTCTTATGTAAATGCTCTTAATTTGACGACGAGAGACTTTCTGGTCAAATAATAAAAGTTTGTGCTTTGGTTTGCTTCCTTAAAAATATTTCAAGAGCTGTTGCTTTAATATTTATATTCAAATGTAGGCATTATGTGTGTTTACAAGATATCTATGTTATTGTATCTGAATTAAATGAGAACTCTTAAATACGATCAAATTGTTTTGGAGATATTTGGATTACATGAGAATTTCTAAATACTATTAGATTGCTTTGGAGGTTCCCATGGCAGTGATTTTTAGGCTGTAGATAATATTATCTTAATACACAAAAAACTAATTGATATCTTAACTTGATTATAAATAACAATCTTCATAAAAAGGGAACCTTATAAATTTGCATGGAAGCCACAACCAACCCCATTGCAAATCCACCCATATTGAAAGTGGCTCCGATTCAATTCATCCGAACCCAAACATAAAGCCTTTGAACCTAGATCTGCCCAAATCTCTACTTTGAGTTAGCTTCAATTAGAACAATTCAAACCCAAATCTAACAATTTTGAACCCAAATTTGGTTCTTGTTGGCTTTGATTTGGTTCGTAACGATGAGATCTTCTTCATTTTTCCTTGTTTGTGTGGCTGGTATTCTCTTTTGCCTATTGAAGATCGGAGCACCAATGACCATGTGAACGAAAACTGCCACCATATATGCTAAAAAGCCAACCTCAGGCGGTCTTGAACAACAATGGTCAAAGGTAAACCACCCATAATGATTTGGTGATGAAAGTGCCCAAAAATCGTCTCTATTTTACCGAAGAACACCCCTGAGAAAGAGAGGATCGAGTTAGCGAGAGAGAGAAAAGAGGACTAAAGAGAGAAGAGACGTCTAAAAAAGAATGAGAAGAATAAAAGAACAGAGACTAAAGACAGAGAAGAGACAGGTTTGAGTGAAGAAAAGATAAATGAATAACGAAGATGTAACGGTGTTAGAGATTAAGTTGTCTTTAAGATAAATTGACTAATTTTGAAATATCTTGGACCTGAGTGGTATTAACCTAACCTCATTAAATATTATTATAATTTACCCAAAAATAAACCATATACAGAAGTATATATAAGTTGGGAGTCAAAACTAAAAACTAAAAAGTTGTATAGCCTCAATAGCAATGCCAACTAGAAAGTAATAAAACATGTTGAAGGGGGGAGACAGTAACAACTTGGACCGTGGAACTAGAGATTCCATATCTTTCTCCTCAGCAAGACCCAATCATTCAATGTGCCCATCAAAAGGGATTGGCCCCACAAAAACGAATGAACGGTCTAGATTAATGAGCTGATGGGGTGGGGCCAATTGTCTGAGTGGGGTCATTAACACCCACCACTGATCTCTCTCTCTCTCTCTCTCTCTCTATGGTGCCAGCAACTGCACCATAAAAAAAAAAGATGGGGAATGATCCACCTGTTTGTCAGTGACATTGTACATTGGTTTGGGCAATGACCAACACCTGGGTCCCACCCACCTGAGCCAACACCTGGAACTGATAAGGTCTGGGCCCCACCTCTCTCTATTACCCCTCCCTCTCTCTCTCTCTCTGGAAAATCTTAATCATTGATGCAGTAAAACAATTGAAAGATTCATGGCAGAGATTTTTTGGAATCAGAATGATCATAAAGCAGTGTAAATTTTAGGTAAATTTTTTTCAATACACATCAGTAGATTTTTTTGGTTGTTGTTATTAGTACATTGCAGTAACACTGTTTTATCCCTTTCACTACACAAACTTTCTGGCTTATTTGAGATAGGGAGAGATGAGAGAAAAAAGAAATATATATATATATATGTATATATATATGCAAAACACAATTGCTAGTTAGGTAGGAGTCTTTACCATTTCATGCATAGAAGTCATTTTCATCAACATAAAAAAGCGTAAATTACAAAGTTACAGCTTTGGGGGGAAAAATAAAATAAGAAAAGAGAAAAAGAAAAAGGTTGCACAAACAATGATGATAAGATATTGTGTAGTAAAAAATAAAAATAAAATATATAATAAAAAAACCCAAATGAGACTTTCAGCAAAAACCAGCCAATACCCATGTTAAATAGTGTCTTCCCAAACCCTAAAAAACCTCAATATTAATCACACAAAAGGGAAAAAAAAAAATTGGGAAATAAATAAAAACTCAAATTTTTAAGAGCAATCAATCAATCCTCACGTGTGTTACACATCAAACTACTACACATGTGGGGATGAGCTTGATGATGATGATTTATGAATGGTGACTAGTTGTGTCGTGCCGATCATCGCTACCACCACCACCACCATGATGTGAGTGAGACCCACTCGCCTCTGAAACACTAGGCCGATATGGATTGAGTCCTGCGAGCATATTCAAGTGTCCATCACTCATATTATTACCACTACTGCCGCCACCACCACCGCCACCGCTACCTATTCCCGACCCCAATTGTTGACTAGGCAATAGGGCCATTGGGGCAGGAAAATTCATAAAATGTAACCCACTAGACATATTTCCCCTATACAAAGCAGCACTATTATTAACCGAAGGAAATGTCCAAATAGGGTCACCACTCATAACCTGGTTATTAGAATTAGCAACCATCCAAAAATTCGCCGGAATCTGACCGTGGCTCGCCGGAATTGCTCCGGCGCTAGACTGCAACAAATAGCTCCCCATTTGGTGCTGCTGCGACTGTGGAGACAAGTCCTGTTCCTGTCTTCTCTTCCTCCCTCCTATACTCTCCTCTGTTGTCTCCGACAAGTCCAAGGATGACGTGGCGTCCCTCAATTCTTGCTTAGCTTGTAACATGGTGTTGAGGTTACTACTTGTTTGGAAATTGAGAAGAGTGGAAGTGCTTTCTGATGATAACCCAATACCTGGAAACAAGCTTGATGATCTCCTTTGCTGTTGTTGTTGTTGATGTTGTTGGATATTGAAGCTTGGATTGAAGTACGAGGATCTTAGTTGAGAAGGGACAGACATGCTTGAACCAGAGCTTCTTAGAGAGATATTTAAAGAAGTGAAATTAGCTGGGATGGTACCAGTACCAGTGGCAGCGATCACAGCAGGCTCAGCTTGTTGAAGTAGCCATTCAATGGTTTCACCATCGGACTTGTGACCCAGTTCACGTGTGAGCTGAAAAACCCTGGCGGCACAGAGTGCCGGCATTCGGATACGGCGGCCACGGCCATCAACTTTTGTGTGGCGGTCCTTGGTGGAGGTTCGCTTCGGTGGTGGCTTCTTTGAAGCTTCAGCAGCAGCAGCAGCAATAGCAGAAGAAGTAGTAGAATTTGTGGGTTGAAGAGTGGTGGTGAGAGCAGTTGTACAAGTGTTGTTGTTGTTGTTGTTGTTGTTGTTATTGTTGGGGTCTTGGGATATAGCTAAAGAAGGGTAAGGAGAAGTGGAACAAGGTTCGTCTTCTTTCTTTTCTAGCAATTGGAATGGGAAATTTGGACGGTGGAGTTGTTCATCACCTCCATCCATGATCGCATGGAAATAATAGGGTAAGTGTGTGTGAGAGAGAGAGTCTAAAATGCTTTTTTATGAGAGACTGTGAGTGACCCTTAATTTAATCTTTTGGTGGGTCTCTCTCACGCTCTCTATAAAACTATAAAGATTGTTTTTTTTTTTGGTTGGGTTTGGTTTTATTTTTTTAGGGTTTGTGGGATGGGCTTGAATTTTTGTTTTGAAGAATTGGTGTAGGACTAGGTGTATAGCTCTATAGAGAGAGAGAAGATAAGGAAGGAAGAAGAGCAAGCAAAGCTTTAAGCAACAAAGATAATGAGTGGGAATTATATGGGTGAGCTTTAAAAAGCAAAAAAATAAAAATAAAAATTTGAAAAAGAAATTGCTTTGTTGTTGTTGGGTTGAACTTTTGAATTATTATTTTTTTTAAATTGAATTTTGAAAAGAAAAAAAATCTGGGATTTTTATTATATATTTGTGAATGAAGGAGAGGGTTCCTTTTTTAATTTGTGGTTGGACAGGCCCTTTGGTTCAGACTCCACGTGAGGTGCTCTTTTTATCATTCAATCCATAAAGACAATGGTGGCCGAGGTGGGACCCAATCCCAAGTCAAAAAATTGAGAGACTTGGAAAGGAAAGATTATCAGGTGGGTCCCAGCCTCATTCAAGTAATCATTTCGTTTTGCCTTTGGCCTTTGCCTTTTGTGCTGCACCTTTGCTGGGGGACTTTGGGATTCCTCAACTTGGCTTTGCACCTTTGGGCTTCAACTTGATTATAGGGCATTTTTGATTTTTCAATACCTTAATTCAAAGTCTATCCCTCTCTCTCTCTCTCTCTCTCTCTCTTTCTTTGTGTTTGGGATGGGTTTATTATTATGTTTATATATGCTAATTTGCTTTGCTATATGCATGAGCATGACTGGGTTTTGGAGTTTTTGGGATTGGACATGCATGCTTGGGAATATCAAGAAAAAAAAAATGTATGGAAGAGACTAGAATGAAATGAACAGAACAATCGCCTGCCTTTTGGGGCAGTATAGAGACTATATTGAATAATTGATTGGTCCATGACACAATCAATGTGTGTGTGTGACATGACTCAATCAAAGTGTGTGACTTGACTCAAAAAACATGCAATTATCTTTCACCCCATGGATCCAGTTTACTGAGTCTAAAAAAAAAGTTCTTTTTTAAAGAGGAAATATAGTCCTTCTTAATCTATTCAAAAAACAAAAAATAATAAGAGTTAAAATTGAAATGAGAAAACTGTCAATTTGATGGGAAAGAAACCAACAAGAAGTAAGAGTTAAGAATGTTACATTTCCCAGCTAATTAAAAAACCCAAAAAGATTTCACAAAGATGGAGAGGTTTCTTCAATTAAAATGTGCACAACCCTTTTGTAAATCTCTCTCTCTCTTTCCAAACTCTTATTCATGGTTCAGCCTAATACAATTGTGTTCCCATAAACAGTCTTTGCTAAATATCATGAATTCATGATGGTTCACGTGATAATTACAATAATTACTCCGTCCCATAAAAGCACAGTTTGATGAATTTTGAATTGACCCAATTGGTAACTTGGTATGGTCAAAATAGTAGGGAAAACAAAAATTCAATTATAGCAAAATTTGCAATATTCTTTACAATATATTCTTCCCAAAATAAATATTTAGACAATAAAATACCACTCATAAAAAATAATTTAAATGGCTCTTTACTCTTTGATTTTGACTATACATCATTTCAAGGAATTTGTGAGATTGTGTGATAGAGAAGGAAAAGTTAATTATGTGGTAAATAAAAGTAGTGGAAGCCAAGAACTCTTTTATACCTACAAATGAACCAAATTGTTTATAAGTAATTGAAGTTCAACTCGATAAAAAACTAGTATATTTTGTTAGTTTATTAAATAAACAAGCTTATGCTTGATTTTAAGGTTTGTTTAATTTTAGTGACTTAAGCTCGAGCAAGACACAGCTCATCTCTCTTGGGTTTTCAAAGTAAACTTGTGTGCTAGTTCATCAACGAGGCTCATAATTCATAAATAAGGAACATGAAATATTGTGTGATAGAGATATGAAGGGAAGTTCTAAAAACTTGTTTATATATGTTTATTTATTTAATTACCAATCAAACAGACTCAGACAGGCTTTTAAGGCTAAATGAGTCAAGCTTGAACAAGACAAACAGTGTGTTGCTCAGGCTTACAAAAATAAAATTCGCAAACTAAATTATAAAGAAGGGTGGTGATCATCTAGGCTCATAAGCAACTTGATATTACAAAAATATATCTAAAAAGTATTGATATATTCTTGTTAAACTTCAACTATAATATATAGTTTGGTTTTCTTAATTCAATTTTTATGTTTAATTAGGCTCTTAATTATGCGCAGTTTACATAATTGCATACCCTTTTGGGCCATTACTTATCATTGTGTCCAGAATGTTTGGTTTCTTTTTTTTCTTTTTTCTTTTTTTTGAGAAGAAATGTTTGGTTACTTGGTGCACAAGTAGTGGTACATTGGTACGTATTATAAAACTAGTAAGTTACTTGTATTAGTAAGTTACCTGTATGATGTACGGATAATGTTGTAATATTTTATGTAAGATGGTTTTGGAGAATGTTGTATAAGTATTATAGCATAATTGTTATAGAACTTTATTTGTAATAAGTTTATCATAAAAAAACAACAATTATAAATTGTACACACATGTCTATTATAAGTATTCAATTGAAGTGATGAGAAATAAAAAATAAAAAAATTTGGAGGAATATTATAGAATAAAAGTTGATATAAAAGTTGTCTTTCTCTTTCTCCTTAATTCTAAAACAAAATACACATCCTAAACACCCATTGTCAATCACATCATTTACAAAACCCATAAATTCATAACGTATGACCTTAACATCAAAATAGTCATTGTCATTGTCACTCAATATAAAATGCAAGCTCCGCTTCCTTGGTTGTAGCTAACTCATACGGGGTAGGATTAGATAAAATAACAATGTTAGGGCTCCAAAAATTAAAGGTAAATAACATCATTTTTAGTTTATGTAGTTGACAGAGGATGGTATGAAGGGTTATGAGTAGGTACATATAAAGGAATAGAAGTGCAAGAGGTGAAAATGGTGAATTAAAATGTTAAGAGGTTTGTGGTATGTGTGAGGGATAAAAAGTCTTGAAACATTGAACCAAAGGATACTAAAAATATTTATTTTTTAATTAGAAAAGTCTTGAAAAATTGAACCAAATGAAACAAAAAGTCCATATTTAATTTGTTCTTATCTTGAGAATATTTTAATTCTCTTTACATAGAATGCGTTACTTGGTAGAATCTCATACTTTCTCATATGAAGAATTTGTTTATATATATAAAAGCTACCTTAACGGATTTATATTTAGTAAAAATCAAATTTAGGTTTAAAATGTCAACATAAGCTTGATCCGAGCTCAAGCTCATTTAATTTTTAACAAACAAAGTCTAAGAAAGTATAAAGCTTGACTCAACTATTTAACTGGTTTGCAGCTCAAAACTCTTAGATGTAGGGTTATGATTCAAACTTGAAGCAACAAACTAAGTCATTCATAAACAACTTGAGCTTGACTCAATAAAAAGTTCTTTCATGCTTATTTATTTATAAACAAGCCAAGCTTAAACCTAAGTTTTAGGTTTGTTTATTAAATGAGCCAAGCTCAAGCAAAAAAAAAAAAAAATTATGAACATATTTGTGAACAATAAGGCTTGATAAAAAACAATTTAATTAAGTCTAGGCTCATTTATGTGCTTGATAATAAGCATGATATGAGTTTGAAAAATAAAATCATATCTTACTAATCCTTTACTTAGTTGAGAGTAGGGAGAGTTGGGACCATTTGTCCAAATCAAATAAGCTTGATAATATGCTCATATGAGCTTGATAATATACTTATGTTTGATTTTGAACTCAAAAGCTTGATGTATTACTCAAACTCGATTTTATTAATGAATCAAGTCAAACTTAAACTTTTTGATTTTTTGACATGCTGAGTTCAAACACTATTTTATGTTTGATTCGTGCTTCAGTTAAACTTAAACATTTAACTTTTATTTTCAAGTCAAATTTAACACATTCAAAATCTCAACAACAAAAAAAAAAGCTTGTTTATTTGTAGTAGATGAGATTGCTATTCATTACAAGACGCTAAGACTTATCCTCTATTTGCTTTTCTTATCACATTGAAGAGTTTAAATTAGAATGATTGTTTGTGATTGACTGATTGTGATTTGACATAATTTGTTAAATTAATTTATGCAAAGCTCAAGTGGGAAATCATTGGTTTAACTGTTAAAACTTTGGATCCATTGTATACACACGATGAGAGGAAATGCATGTGATTCTAATGGTCCAATAAAAAGTATAAAAATGACCAACGGGAACGAAGTCTCGTGGAATTGGTGCTTTAAATAGATGCTTACTGCATGTAGCTAGGTTGCCCTTGAAGACAATCAAGAAAAAAACGACCAATGGCTTCAATGGTCTCCAAATTTTTTACATGACAATCATAAAACATACAATCATGACCTTACAGTAAGTAGGGAATAGGGATTGGTCATATATGGTACAAGCCATTCTTATCATGCATGTTAATTTGTTAGGTCTCATTTAAGGTTTATTTGTACAATTGTGACATTAATCTTTCATTTACTTTCACACATTTGAGCAGTTAAGTTTGTGAGGGACATCTCTTTTTTACCGCCTTGCCTTTTTCTAAGAGTTTATTTATGATTTGGATATATCTTAAATATATCTTATTTTATCTAAAAATTAGAGCTTATGTGGCTTTGATGATTTTAGTGGATATGAGCATTCTCTAGAATACGTGTACTCGTACCCATGTCGACAATTAAAATGCTATCCATAATGCATACAACAATGTCCTCCATGAGTGTACTAAGCCCATTAAGATTAATTGTTACTTCATCAGTCATCATCTTCACTAGAGTAGTCTTTATTGGTACTCAGTTTCTTTTAAAGACCAACTTGCTAATATGTTCACTAAGTTTTATCGGCCAGGACGTCTTTGTGATCTCATCTTCAAACTCAAGTGAACTTCCTCAATCACCTCAAGTTTCAGGGGAATATTAATATATTGCACGTATTTAACACATGTTGTACATCATAGTCAGCCATTGATTATTACTAAAGTCAAAGAATTGTTCTTGATTTTACTGTAATGAAGGACTACCAATAGATCAACTTGTGTGTGTATTCAACAAAGATTATTGAACCTTTCTACTTTGTTCTTTCTGTATTATTTTTTATTTTAATACAAACAATTCACATTAGGTTTGTAAGTTAGTATTTTCTAAAAGTAACAAATTTCATCACAGAATGCTTCATGATAATAATGAATTTTTATTATTATCAATGTTGTGGAAAAAAACAATGTAGGCGTTATGTGATTAAAATGCGTTAGTCTTTTATGGAAAAAATTGTAAAATATTTAATTATAACAAAACTAGAGTGTAGAAGGTTAATTGTATATGAATCAAAAGTCCAAAAAAACTAAATTGACACACACATTAAAACTCCAAGGATGATATTTAATTTTTAAAAATTGTTCCTGAGTTATTGGTGAAAATAAACTTACATTTTAAACCAAAACAAACCAACCCTTACTTAGATATTCAAGACATTCATTTTCCATTATGGATATGAAAGAATAGCGACCAAATGGTAGACTTGAGGATATAAAAGAAAACAAAGTGTTTGTTTGGCAAACAATGTTTCTTCTAACATTTTAAATCATTCGTTTAATTTTTTTTAAGCCTCACTTTTTCTTGCTAAGATTATATTGCTTTAACTAATTTTCATTAAATAAACTTCTAGTAAAAATTTACATCTATATTCTCGTAGTTAATATAACATATAGTAATAACATTTTACTTAATTACAAGTTTAAGTTTATAAATTTCTGTTTTTCAAAAAATAAAAAATAAAAGATTTGTGAATCCAATTATATTATATTAATTAATTATTATTTTTATTATTATTGTGGCGGGTAAAAAGTAAGTCAGGTCTATATCAAGTACAAACTTGTTAATTTTGCTCACACAACTAATTTTTTAAGAGATGAGATGCTCAATCAACCTTAAATACCCTTAACAAGATGAAAAGATTTAAA
The DNA here is from genome assembly GCF_040712315.1 of Castanea sativa. Taxonomy (NCBI): domain Eukaryota; kingdom Viridiplantae; phylum Streptophyta; class Magnoliopsida; order Fagales; family Fagaceae; genus Castanea; species Castanea sativa. The sequence goes on along the minus strand of NC_134016.1, from coordinate 37,578,832 downwards.
TTGATGTGATTGAATTAATCCTAAGTGTGAATTAATGATCATAGATAAGAAGCAGCCTTGAAAGGTTTATATTGAGTTCCTCAAGTTTAGTTCGAGATAGTGATTACAAATGGTTTTCAAGTCTCAAAAAGTTCATCTCTTCCTTCAGGGGCTTCTTAGTTTTATATAATCAATCAAGATGCATCTGAGCCCTACATTTGAAAGGTCAGGATTAGATTTATCTGATACTTGTCCCATCAAGACTTTACTAGAAGGTTTCCACACTGGGCTATGAACTGAGTTGACATTGTTCATAGTTCATTTCTTCATTAATGCGGCCAACTAAGTGGGTGCAAAATATTGAATGCGGAGGTGATGGATGCTTTATCCGTCCTCTTTCTTTTTTTCCCAACTTGACGACAAATCTTCCTCCTCGCCCTTGGTTTGCATCCAACAGCTTTTAGCCTTGGTTCTTGGTTTCTGAGGCCATATTGGCATCCTCGGAGTCCTCGGGCGTTGTAGGCTTTCTGCACTTGCATAAGGTCACTTGTATTTTCCTGAGGACGTTCTAATGGTGATTTTCGAGGTTTGTACTCCTAGTATTGTCCTTAATCCATCTATCTATATTCTCAACTTTTCATCCCCACAATTATATATAATCTAAAATTGTATATTCTTTAACTAACTACCGTTCACACATGAATCTTATCAAGTACTATTTTTTCATTCCTTTAAAATTACACAATGCTTTCCTTGGTTTAAGTAATTCTTTTCCAATCAATTAGTACAACAACTTCCTTTAATATGATTAGCTCAAAGATGGGGACTCTAAATTGTTGATCCAAATAATATTTTTTTTATATGAAAATTTTAAATAATTTCTATTTGTCAAAGAACAGGGTGTCATTTATATGTCCCTAGTCAATGGTCGTTTAGTAACGTTATTCGAGTAATATTATTTATATTTTTTAAAAATACATGAGTAAAAAAGTAAGTAAAAATATATATAATGTTATTTAAAAATTAAAAAATATTGTTTAAATAACTATACCAAATAGCCTCTAAAGCTCTTGTTGCGTCTATATTTTTAATATTACTTTTTACAAGCCTAAAATTACATAAAGATAATCTGAGCTGACAGTCGTATTAACAGTAAAGCTTTGAGTTAAAGGGTCTTCAAATTATTCTCGAACAATTGTCGTTGAAAATCAATCAATAAAAATCAGGGGTCTGCAAATTGTTATGATTCCAAGGGTCTGCAAATCAATCAATCAATAAAAGTCAATATTTTGTATCAAAGGTCTGCAAATTCTTACATTTCCAACGGTCGTTTTTCCGTCATGGTAAATAAAGAAGTACGGATATGGACGCAATCACAAACTTAATAATACTGCAATTTTTGAAAAATTAAAATAGTGAAAGATATACATACTAATTAATTATTAACTATATTATTAAATATTTATTTTTGTATACAATATTAGATATATATCAATTTAAAAGTAATAATTTATAGTAAAGTGAATTTATGACTAATAAATAATGTTTAAAAATTAAAATACAAAGCAACAATAAAATTTAAAATATTAAATAAAATATTACTAAATAAGTGCTCAAGAATGAAACTAAAAAGGATTAAAAGACGAGCATACCTTCCTTATATTCGGTCCTATTCTGCCACTATTATTATTGTTATTATTATTACTATTATTATTTTAAAAAGAAATGGTTGAAATAGTTGTGTGGAAGTGTTCCAAACATGTCCCATGTTTGATACAAGTTCAGAATCTCAAGTGAAGTATCCATGCTTCATAATATATAGGGGTCAATTGCAAAAAGTACAGTGAGAACGCACTTCCCTCCAAAACAAATTACATTTCAGACAAAAATTATAACTTATAAGTATTTCAGACAAACACTTTTTTCTGTTGCAAATATTTAAATATTTGATGAACAATTTACTATGGAAGAGGTTTGTTGTCCAAAACGTAATTTTTTTCTTATGGCTTTTCATATACATTGGAAAAGTTCATTACAAATAGCAACTTTTTTTTGTAGTGAATATTGATCATCACAACTATGTATTTGAATCATGACTTTTGAGTGAAGTTGTGGTGTACCTTTATGTTAGAACTCATTTCCCTCTTCCTTGTATGTGTGTTTGTTTCTCCAAAAAAAAAAAAATATTTGAATTTATTAATTAAATTACAATAACTAATGAACGGTAGCTCATGAATTATATACTATCATTTTGAGGTCTATAATTTTCATAACTATTCTTTTGTCCAGCTAGCCCAATGGATCTTTTCAACCAAACTTAGGTTGAAAGCAAAAACTTTCTGTAGTAGTGCCTTTTTTTTTTTCATACCTTTTCGAATATTTTCTCCATGGCATATTCGAATTTTAAAAAGATTTATGATTTTCATTAAAAAAAAAAGAAAAGATTTATGGTCAATTTGGATTTTCCATCTTTCTCAGATCATATATAATATACGTCCTAACCTGCACATATCTTTCTATCTTTTTCCTCAAGGAACAAAATATAGAAAATTGGTTTGGAAACTCAAATACAATATATTATTCCATGACTCATTTTCAAAGCGTGTAACAAGTAGTAATCTATTTTTTTTTAGAGGATCAAAGTGAAGCATATTCACATGTGGGCTTGCTAGGTCTCTGATGGTTGGATTGGTACGACGATGAGTTAATATTTCATGTTGCACTCTTCGATCTGTACATGACGCTTGTGGGTTGTGGACCTGTGTTGCTGAGAAACATGGACCACAAATTAACCAATGCTGCCTTTTGTGAGACCACACATACTTGCCACTTATGTATACCATTGACGAAGACAGCTTAATATCTTACTTAGCTCAGAGTTTTTGCTGAAATCTATAGGAGCTGCTAAATAGCCAGTTTTTTATTTTTTATTTTATTTTAATGGGACCCAAGAGATTATCCTGGGAAACTTTGTGGCCCTAGCTCACTAATAATATAGAAGATCCATGATTATATATTTTGTACACCCAGAGATTTGGTTCTATTTTCATGTACAAAGATCATATTAAGAGGGTTAAAGTTGAGTGTTCTTACTAAAGAAGTATAAAGAATTTGACTTCTAGACCAATCCAAAATGGTCTAACATGTTTTTGCATGCCCCATGATATATAGGTAGGTCAAGCAACTCTTATTAATCACTTTCTATCATCAGTTCCGGGCCCTTAATGGTTTCTCAATCACAGTGAGAAGTTATCTTCGGCCTTAAAGCTTCCAGCTTCAATGCTTGGTAGTTGGCACTACCACGAGCAGGGTGTTTCAATTTGTTGGAGAAATTTAATTGGAACAGTCATGCAAAGAGACAAATGTGAATATGATTTCTAGGCATATACACAGCAAAGGAGACACTCCCAAGTTAAAATATGACTGATATTGATGCTTGACCTACACTTAATATTTCCACATGGAAATTGAGTTGTTGATATAACGTCTCGATAATTAGAGAAGGTGAGATTTGAACCTGAAACGCTTATTATAAATACCAAAAAATGTTAATATAAAACTTTTTCGTGATTAATAGGATATATAATAAGATACAATGCATGTAATTGCATGTCAATTATATGTTCCACTTCGGTTGTAGGTCAATTAATGCACCCATCAAGATTATTGTCTCGAATACCTTGACTTTAGGAGAAAAAAATAAAAATCTTGCATTATTGAGGACAGAGATATATCAGAGCAGCAATATCTGGAAAAAAAGATCCGATAGTGGAAGAAGGCGATCCGGGTTTTACCAATTCTAGCCAATCCACTTGGTTGTCAAATACAATTACTATATTGGAATGGTTGTCAGTCAGTGGGTGGTGCACCCAGCAACTAGTAAAATAGGTTTTGGCTTAGATTACCCAACCTTAATGAGGAATATTTAGTGTCAATTTGGGTCTAGGTCTGACCTAATTACTCAACCTCGAGCCGAAACCCAACCTAGTCAATATTCTTTTAGCTTACGACCGTCTTTCCTTTTACAGCGTTAAGAACACAAAAAAGTTCACAGCTTTTACTACAACTCCTCACAGAGTGAATTGTTACTGGTGGAGGTGTTGACCCACCATTTTACCTCCATCACTCACAACTTACCATGTGATAAAAATTGTAAACTATTTTATGTTCCTAATATTTTTCTACTTTTTGTGCTAATTGAAGATATATATCATTTAAACAAAGCTTAGAATAGGCCAGACTCACAATTGATTAATATTATATTCCATCAAAAATTAAAATCAAAATCAAAATCTACTTCATGCTTGTTTTTAGTTTTTTATATACCACCGACCCTAAATAACCAATCATATTCATATATACTAAATTAATTGGATATGCAAAATTTATAGATCCTGAAAGTTGAATTTGGGCTCAAACAAGAAATACCCAATTTGGAAGTAGATCACATTTTGCTAATTTGCTTTGTTTGAAGGCATTGATAGGATTGGTTAATTAGTTTGGCCCATAAAAAAAAAAATAATAATAATAATAACAATAGAGAAGAGAAGAGAAGACAGCTGGAATCTTTTAGGTCCAAGGAGTCCAAAAGGAGATAGGGTTTGATCATATCATATCACTTCTTCCCCATTGTCATTTTCATTCATTTACCAAGGTGGGCCCCACTAGATCCCTGCTGTGACTCAATTGGATGAAAGGACATTTCTATGCTTCCCACGCTCCTTTCTTCTGTGTGTGCATCACTCTCTGTAATTGTTTTAGATTTTTATTTTTATTTTTTTTTGAATTTTGGCTAAAAATAATAAAAATGTCAGGGCTTGCGTCATTTTTGTTTTTGGTCAGTGGGCTGACGTCATAAAGCACGTAATAATGTGGAAGATTCCTTCCTCATTGTTTGGATTAGAATGTGATGGGCTCGTTGCCAAACACGTTTTGTTTTTATTTTAATTTAATTTATTTTTATTTTTATTATTTTCCTCATTTTTCCATTCTTGCCCTAACCCTGATTAGTCATGGATTAGAGTTGAGAGCTCGATTCAGGGAAAAATATTTTCAGAAAAAAATAAATTTTGTTTGTAATTTTCAGTATTTAGTGCAACAAGAAATCTTGATCAATCAAAAAAATTTCGTTGTTTTTAATTTTCAGTATTTAATTTCCTTGACTTGACTCTAAAGAAAGCTTCAATATTTTCTAAGTAAATTAAATTGGGGACAAAGAAGTTCTAGGTCAATTGAAAGTACAATAAGTCTAAGGAAATTTTTTTTTATGATAAAGTTTTTTTTTTGTTGTAATTAGAATATGTTTAGATACCGCTTATTACTGAAAATTAAAAACTGAAAACTTAAAATATTGTAGTAAAATAATTTTTAAATATGTGAATAGTACCATAAGATCCAATTTTTATAAAAATTTTGTTAAAAAAAGATGTTTGTGAGTCCCGTGAACAGTGCATGGGACTTACACAAAACAACGTGTGAATTGGAAAATGAGCAAAACGCGCTTCCCAAACTCACACTTAATTGAAGTAATTGATAGTAGGTGTTAGAAAATAAGTAGAGGGTTCTTATAATTTTTCATCATTCACAATCGACCATTTTAACAAATTATAAAAATAAATAATAAAAAAGTTATGGCAAGAATTTTACTCCTAAAATTATTATTTGAAATAATTGCAAAGTTACTTTAGTTTTCTATTTTCAAATAAATTAGCAATTTTTTAGTACGATAAGTCTTTGACCCGTACTTGATTTAAACCCGGATTCATGCCTTGGATTTGGCATGAGTTTTTTTTTTTTTGGTAAGGAATCTGAATAGTGTCAAATTATGGGGCTTGGACTGCCAATTACATGGAACTATCTCAGATCAACAGTCCATATGAATCTTGCCAAATTCTTAAACTTTTCAATATGAGAACAATTAATTGCATGAATTTGTTTCTTTTTAAAAGAAATTTGTGATGCATGGTCAATTTCTAAAACGTTTTTACTTTTTACCACTCCATAATCCATATTTCTCAAATTGCTTCGAAAGAAAAAATAAAGAGCCAAAAAATTTCTTAAATAATAGTAGTATTAATATTTTACCAAAACCGTGTGGCCTATACTAAGTGAGTTTTAAGAAAACTGTTGGGCAATGGGAGCCTTCACAAATTCGTGTCTTTTAAAATAATTAAACATGTAAACAACATGAATGCATTATTTTAATGCGTTTATTCCTCAATCTAGGGTCTTGAGTTTGTCATGAATTGTATGCCTGTGCTTGTGCAAGAAAGACATAAACAAAATATTGATAACACTATCTATATAAATCCCCTAATGACCATTTCTTCAACTATCATAAAACTAAGCTTATCACCATTTTTGTTTTGTTTTTATATTATAATGACTCTCCCTCTTCTACTTATACCAATCACCTTGATCTTCCTTGTTTTCAAACTCTATAAAGGGATAAGGTTCAAGCTCCCACCAGGTCCATATCCATGGCCCATCCTAGGAAACCTTGCTCACATCAAGCCAGTTAGGTGCCACAATTTCAATGAGTGGTCACAAATTTATGGTCCAATCATGTCTGTGTGGTATGGTTCAGATTTGAGCATAGTTGTGTTAAACTCAAAATTAGCAAAAGAAGTTCTCAAAGATAATGATCACCAATTAGCAAGTAGGCCCAGGAGTAGTCTAACTGCCAAGGTTGTCAAAGATGGTAAGAATCTTATTTGGGCTGATTATGGCCCCCACTATGTAAAGGTAAGGAAAGTTTGTACCATGAAGCTCTTCTCTCCTAAGAGCATTGAAGCTCTTAGGCCCATTAGAGAAGATGAAGTTAGAGCTATGGTTCAATCCATTTTTAAGGATTGCACCAATCCTGAATGTTATGGGAAAAGTCTAATGGTTAGGAAGTATTTGGGGTCAGTAGCATTCAACAATATTACAAGACTAGTATTTGGAGAGAGGTTTGAGAACGAGGGTGTCATGGACCAGCATGGATTGGAATTTAAGGCAATTGTGGAACAGGAAAAGAAGGTTGGTCAATCACTTATTATAACTCATTCAATAAAGTGGCTAGAATGGATTTCATGGCTTAAAAAAGGAGAAATTGCCAAGCATTTGGCACACAAAGATGCATTCACTAGGACTATCATGGACAAGCACATACAATCATGCAATAAAAGTGGTAATGCCAATCAACATTTTGTGGATACATTGCTTACTCTTAGAGAAAGAGATGAACTTAGTGAGGATACCATAATGGGACTACTTTGGGACATGATCACAGCAGGCATGGACACAATTGCTATAGTAGCTGAATGGGCCATGGCTGAGTTGATCAAGAACCCGAGGGTCCAACAAAAGGCCCAAGACGAGCTAGACCATGTAATCGGGCCCAACCGCGTGATGACCGAATCAGACTTGTCAAGTCTCCCTTACTTGCAATGTGTTGCCAAGGAGGCCCTTAGGCTGCACCCTCCAACACCATTGATGCTACCCCATTTAGCTGATGCCATTGTCAAGATTGGTGGCTATGACATACCAAAGGGTTCTCATGTTCAAGTCAACGTTTGGGCCATAGGTCGTGACCCAAAGGTTTGGAAAGACCCATTAGAGTTTAGGCCTGAAAGGTTCATTGAAGAGGATGTTGATATAAAGGGCCATGATTTTAGGTTGCTACCCTTTGGTGCTGGGAGGCGTATGTGTCCTGCTGCACAACTTAGCATCAATTTGGTCATGTCCATATTGGGTCACCTATTGCATCATTTCCATTGGGACCCTCCTAAAGGGGTCCAATTAGAGGAAATTGACATGTTTGAGAGCCCAGGGTTGGTCACTTACATGAGGACACCATTGCAAGCTGTTCCTCGTATTAGGCTATCACCACACTTGTACAAGCGTGAAGGTTGTGTGTGACTAGGGATATGTAATTTTGGGTATTAAGAATTGAAATACGAATCATGCTTTGTTCAGAAAGTTGTACAAGCACGTTCTTCGTTTCATGTTGTCATATCTTTCAAAAATGAAATGCTTCACAAATTTCAATTCATTCATATAGAATTAGGGATAATTAACTAGGAGAAAGTACTGGAGTATTACACACATTTGAAATGCTGAAGTCGTGACTGTTAAGCATGTGTAAAATTGTGTAATAAGATGTGTATAATAAATACTAGGTCGTGTTAACAAATTACTAACCCTTAGAAAGTGCCTCAAATTTCTAATTGTTTTTGTTTGGTTTTTTATTATTTATTTAATATGATAGAAAACTTTATCCTCATCAAGGATGTAACTTTTTTATTTATAGTTCATCAACGAATATATAACTTTTTTATTTATCAAGCAAAATGCATTAATATATATTTTGGTTCAAGAGTCTCTCATATTGGGAAAGGAAAAGTATCTTCCACTTTGCTTAGTTAACAAGATACAATCAAGGCAGAGGAAAAAAAAAAAGAAAAAAAAAAAAACTCACCTTGCTCACATTAACCAAACCTAGATCATTCCACAACCACACAACACAAGCATACTTTAATTTGAAGCATAAAATATATCCATTTGAAATGGAGAGAATCCTAATGCATTAGGTTCTAGGTGGTGGATATTGCATAGAGTAATATGAACTACATCTTCAGGTCTGGAAGGTGGATGGGTCTTGTTTCTCATCCTCGACTGACGGTACTCCTTATAAAGGAATCCTTTGTACTTGGGAGGCTCTCCAATATCTTTGATGAACTACGATAATGATTCAACACACTTGTCTACTTGCAGGTTATAGAAAAAGGCATATGATTATCGGCTTCTTCCCTAAGTTATCACTACTCTATGAGTTGCACTCTTAAATTTGTTGTTGCTCAACACCTTCTCCAAAAGTTTCAAAAATACAAAACATATTATTTTAATGTTGTTACTAGGTACAATACATAAAATAATTACAAATAAATTCTAATTACCTTATAATTGAAGTCATGTCCTTATTTAATGACTTCTTTTTTAATATATATATAAATACGATAGGATTTGAAACCTATTTTATTATGACTTGAGAGTTAATGAAGATGTGAATATTGGACTATTCCTGAATGACATCACCTATATTGACAACGATTGTGGCCTCTGCAGGAGTTACCGGAATCCATTCTCCATTTTTGCAAACTTCTAAGCCTCCAGCTTCATCTTGAAACACAAAGGTAATCAAATTCCCGTCTTCATGTTCCGAGATACCATTATTCTCAATTTCAGTTGAAGGAAAGTAATGCAAAGCTGACATGAAATCCCGGCTTCTATCATGATTGTATTCCTTGAGGAAGTTGGGAGGGAGACCCAAACATTCATTTAAAATACTCTCCACAAGCATACCAGTTCTGGTTAAGGGGGGGAAAATCTCTTTCGAATACATCCCTGTCAAAATCAATGCATTTAATATGTAATGAACAATTCCATCATGTTACTCCTCATATATATGCTTTGTTTTATCTATATTTTTAGTTAACAAATAGTTACCAAATCATGCAAACAAATAATGGATTATTCAATGTAGTGGTTTTCAAAGCCTCATGATGTCTTAGGTCCAAACCTTCTAACTAGCATCGATCTCTAGTGTTCCTGTCATTTCCTAGTGTTTGTAGGATCGGGAATTACACACCCACAAAATAGTTAATTGCTAGAAGAGTTATAGACACCTATGTTAACATGAAATAATATAGTGATATCACTATATTATTATTACATCGATATTTAAATTATTATGTATCTTCAATAAGACTAGCTAGTTCAAATGTCAAGCTCGCCCGTAACATTTGCTAAATGCTTTTTTGTGTAATATTGAGGCCTGGAAATATTCTCATCTTCTCCTTCCCTAATTTTTGCCTAGAGAGCCTAGAGTTCGATGGCACTAGAAACAGTTCCTTTTTCACGTTAATGATAAGCTATATATATAAAAGAATGACAAAAGTTCACTATACTGATAAAACCTTATCCTAAATTTTGAAATACTGATAACAATCAGTAATCAATATTATCAAAAAATTTATTCTTGATGATGCCAATAGTGCTAGACATACCTAAATTCAGGTGGGTTTTGGGGGTACACATTGAAGTTGGACTTGGGTGGAAACAGTAGCAAGTACTCATTCTTGTCCTGCGAGTGTTTGGGCTGCCTAGCATAACCTGCAGGAAGTGGTGCTTCAAACCCAGGACTAGACTAGAGCTTTTCCTCATCAGGGTACTCAAAGAATGTTTTGGAGACGTGAAGGGCACGGCTCATTAGATCATGGGGCACCCCAATTTCACAATCTGGAAGAACCCATACTCGGAACAAGCTTGACCTATTGCCTCCCTGGCCTTGTTCTTGTCACCCTTATGATCCCCATCTCTAAAGAAAGGAGAGAGATCAATAGTGGGAATGGCTGAGCTAACCATTTTAACTTCAAATTCTGTTTACTTTTTTTTAAGAAGAAAATTGTGTTTTCTTGATGACTATGTTTTGCAACTCTTGCACCACCATCAGTTCTTATAAGGTTGATAATTTTCTTAGTAGTCAAGCATTTTTCCCCCACCGAATGTCCATTTGTCCTTACACATAGTGATTAAGAGGAAAAGTTATCGGATGCCATTGATTTGGAAATATTTTATGAGAATATAATAAATCAATTAATTTTATTTGATAACTCTTTTATATTTTCCATGAAAGTGATATCAAGAACTTTTATAAAATGGTTTGTTAATAATTGTCTTAAGAACACATGTTAACATGATCCTTGGTTAAGAGTAATGTTATTAACACAACATTTTTCACAATAAATTTCATAATTGTTAAGTTAACAGATTATTATTGATTCTTTTGTTGTTGACACAACTTTAATATCCATCATTAACAACTTGTCATCTCAATCAGTTGTGAAATTTGTTGTGATTGCACCTCTAGACTAATTGATATGATTACTAGCTGCTTCTTGTTGTCTTGCTAAGCTTAAGATTCCTATAGTTGGGAGTTCAATTAGCAGCATCTAGCCTAGCTAATTGAGCCAAGAGAATATTTGATACAAGAGTAACACGACATGACAACTTAATTTGTGATACTTGTGTAGTGTTGTTTATTATTTACTAGCGGAAGCCAAAACTTATGTTTGTCTTTGTTTCAGTTTCCTTTGGAGTATCTCGAGTAGGGATTATGATTTTTTTTTTTTTTCGTATTCTTATACCATTAAATAGTATAATCTAAAATTTTAAAGGGCTTGCATGCAGTGTGGGTGATACTGTACCGTACTGGCCGGTACGGTCGGTATATACCGTGCCGGCCAATGAACCGGTACAGGTACACTCCTGTTTCGTACCGGAGAAAATACCAGCCGTACTGGCGAAATCCGGTTGTTTCGGCCGGTAAATGGATATCCGACCGAAACACGAAAATTCTCATTTGCAAGGACAGAAAATAGAGAAGAAGGAGAAAATGAAGAACAAAACTCTCTATTTGCTTCTCATCAGAAAACAACGGTGAAGCACAAAATTGACGGAGCTCTCAATCAAAATATAAACTCAAATCACAATTTTAAAACTAATCAAATTAGAACAAAAAAAAAAAAAAGAGAACAAAACTGACCCATCTGAGCCTCAGTGGGGAGGAGGACCTGCGGTGGTGTAGACGAAAAGAGCTGCAGACGAAGTGGAAGAGAAGAAAAGAAAAAAGAAAAGTGGAGAACTCCAGTGGAGTAGACGAAGAGAAGAGAAGAAAAGGAAAAAAAGGAAAGTGAAGTCCAGTGAGTGCTAGAGAACAAAAGAAAAAAGAAAAGTGGAGATACAGCTAATGGAAAGGTGTGGTGGAGAAAAAAAGAGGAAAAAAAAAAAAAAAACGTGTGGATGAGCTGAATTCATTTCTTCTTTTCAGCTTTGGTTTTTGACCCAATGTGATGTGATGTGACATAACATACACGTATTGCCGGATTGTCTTTGCATTGCAACAGATTTATATTTAAAAGAATGCTAATATTACCATATTTTAAACAATTTTTGTCATAATTTGTTGTGTGAGGAGTTGTAAGTGATGAAAATATGAACCCACATGCACCCACAATTTTTTTCACCTCTCACAACTTATCATATAACGAGTTGTGATAAAAGTTGTGTGAAATATTATAATACTAATATTTCTATAATATTTAAAGTTTTTTTTTTTGAAATAGATATACTTATACTTATAATTATAAATTATTAAATAATTATTTTAATTTTTAAATTATTAGATGATTTAAATATTTTATTTTATTTGAGGTAAGTGTCTTCTCATTATTATATATTTATATCTTGATAACTCCATAAAAAAATATAAAAAGTTGCCAAAATGATATATTGAGTTATTAGAAATATAACTTTGTATATTGTATAAAATAGTAAAAAAAAATAGCGATAAATCCGAAACGGTACACCGGTATTGACCGGTATCCGAAATATATCGTACTGTTGGCCAAACCGGTACAGCTTCCGGTACGGTATTGACTTCCTTGCTTGCATGAGGACATTGACATGTTTGAGAGCCTAGGGTTGGTCACTTACATGAGGACACCATTGCAAGTTGTTCCTCATATTAGGCTATCACCACTCTTGTACAAGCGTGAAGGATGTGAGTGTGGCTAGGGATATGTAATTTTCGGTATTTGGAATTGGGATATGAATCATGCTTGTTTAGAAACTTATACATACACGTTCCTCGTTTCATGTTGACATCTCTTTCAAAAACGAAATGCTTCACAAATTTCAATTCATTCACGTGGAATTTAGGAATAATTCACAAAGGGAAAATATTAGTACACAATTTTATTCACATTCTTAAAATGCAAATTTGTGTATAAAATCAATATCAATATCTATATAAAAGTCTCATGTAGGAAAATATGAAGTTCTGCCATGTGGTGCTTTAATATTGTATTTAGCCTTAGCATTAATTTCTATTCATTAAGTTCTTTTCATTGCTCTCCAAAAAAATGGGCTGCCCTTAAGGTTTTTGAAAAGCCCAAGCCTCCCTACGTGTAGTTGAAAGCAAAGATTGTGACTAAATACAGAGTTGAGAGTAGAAATGCACCTCGTCTACTTCTTTGAAAACATTGGTTTTTCAATCTGAAATCAGTGATTATTTGAAGCAATAAATGCAGAAGCTTAAGAGATTTTAGTCTTTTGGGCTTCAATACTAATCCCTTTAAGCAATAATAAATCTCACCCAGGCGCTTTATTCCTCCTGCGATGCCACTCTTCTTGGAACAATCTATCTCCTTCTCACAACAGTCATTCCCGACCTCTACCTAACCCAATCAGGGCATAATTTGGTCACCTTGATTTTGCCTTCTAATTCAAGGTTATATTATTTTGTGTCTCTCTCCCGATCATCCCCTTGTAAAATGTCCATTTTGCAAGTCTAATACGTGGACATGTATACTTCTTCCTACAGCCAATAAATCAACACGTGGTTTTCTTCCTCCTTCAATGTTCTATCAATTTATTGTCTATGTAAAATATTTTTCTAAAATATATCTCTCTCTAATTTTATTTCTGCCAATGAGTTGCTTGATCAGAGTTGAGTTGAGTTGCTTGATTAGAGTTGGAATGCATGTAGTCAGATTTAAATTTAACCCGCTTCTGTAAGAGGTTTGTGATGTTGCCCTCTATAGTGTCCATATTTATTTTGGAAAGTAGAGGAGATACCTAGGCTACAAGGCTTAGTCTATTGTGACAAGGACCAATTAAAAGGCATCTAAATGAATTTCTATACTTCAAGTTGAAGACACCACAAAGTTGAACTAATGAAGGCCAAAATGAATTTGGTGAAGGTTGTGAAACATGATGATACCTTATAAGTGATGACTTATCTAATTTTAGCCCATAGTGATTATGCCCTCATTGCTCTCCGTGTGGCTCTAATTTGATATTCTTATTGAGCACATTATTGGAGGCATAAACACAAGTGTAATGAGATTCTACTGATCACTGACATAGTTTTTGCCTCGATGAAAAGTACTTTTCTTTTTTTCTTAATATGCCTATATTAGAATGCCTTTCTACTTTCAAGTTTCTGCTTTGTATTTGCCTTTCAGAGGCACTGATGAGTAGAGTTGGATATTGTAATTACTTTGAATTTAATGATGGTATTAACTATTAACTTGACATGCGATTACTAATGTCCAACATTTTGTTGAACTATTCTAATATTCTTTATTCACCTTTGTCTTTACATATTAAAGCACATTGAAGATGCTACTCCTTACCTTGATTGTTGCATCTACATAAAGTTTCCAATTTGTTGGGTGTTGGAAAAAACTGGTTTTGTATCTCATATAAAACACATAGCGGAAGTAACAAATAAGAATCTTTTTCATTCATGATTGATAACGTGCATTATGTAAATTTCAGAATTTAAGAACAAGATAGCGTACCTTGGTGTGATGAAATTCAAAACCAAAGATTGAAGTACTCGAGAATACTTTTAATCTTCACTCAAATTCCACTTTACGCTCAAGATGTGTGGTTTCTCAATCAGTTTTCAAAAAGAGAATGAATGTGTGTCTCTCTCACATACACACAATTTCTTATATCACTAATAAAAATTCTGTATATTTCTTCATTTATAACTAACTGATTATCTAATTGGGCTGGCCTATTAGGCCTTTCCAATTGGACTTTAGTGTGTGGCTTGGAGTAAGACCAAAAGGGACTAATAAGACACTAGCTCCAATGGGCCTTGGGCTTTTCCATCAACTCTTGACAAGTCCAAAGTTACCATTAATTATATTTAATACCACTATATAAATCTAATTGCACTATAGGCCTTATTAATAAATTATATCCCAAGACTTTATTATACACGCAACCCCTTCATAAAATATTCATAGTAATACAAAGTTATGAATATAGACTACCACTTTGAAAATTACTACATCTTAATCCTTGAGTACCCGGTTTAATTCTTTAAAATTATTCATTATATATTTATGAAATCCAATTTCATAAATATATACTTTAGTAATTTCTTACCAAATGGTTAGGCCTAACTCTCTGAATAACTGAACCCATTAAACTTATCTCAAGGGAATATTTTATATCTCCATCAAGAGACTATGAATTCCATTTTGAGAATATATGTTCTATCAACACTAAATGTGGTTGTCCAACATACTGAGGTTTTGACCGTTACTTTAGATCTCACTCTTGATATATCAAAGCAACCTACACTTCATGATCAGGTTCATTATCCTCTCAGGATTAAGAGTTCATGTAAATAAAAGTCGTGAGATTTATTATTCATTTGGCAGTCATTAGGAGAATAATAAATCTCACAGCAGTCCAATTCAATATGTCTTAACTCTTAAAAGATATCAACATATCAACTAGAAGTCTCCACTTCCATGATCAAGACAAATCATCTTAGTTGATACGTTATAGTCTTCGCAGATGAAATGCTCAATTTCATCACTGACTACGAACTATAAATTCTAAGTTTACAAAGAACTTGTGATTTATATCTTCTGTGACTAAATCACATAAATTACATATTATGCATCTCATGGGCTATATGATAATGTCCAAATATTCATGTTACCATTATTTTAGATAATATTAAAACAACTTTATTAAACGCAACATTAAGTCATACATAGTGTCATACATAGCATCATACAATAGGATTTAAGGGCACACATCCTAACATTGGGGGCATTTCATGTGTTGCTAGACCTGAGAGTACGTGTTATTTGTAGCTTGGAGAGCATGTGTTTTTAAGATGCAGTAAATTGAGTGTGTCATGTGAATATTTCATAAGTAGCTATGTTTGTATCAATATATGTGCGCATGCTTGCATGTGTTCTAGCTATGGTAGCTAACCCTCATAGAGATTACACACTTTATTACACCCAACTCAAGCATGTTGTAATTTACTAATTTGTATTTGCTTCGACTCCTAGGTGGTAGCTTGGAACTAAAAATATGATGTTGGAGGGAAAATAGTGGTCACTACCTCAACATATGTTTGTCAAGTAAGATTTGTAGTTAACTGCTGCCAGATATCTCATCCCTCAACCACTTAAGCGAAGATCCAATTGCTACATCTTGCAGATTATTATTATTACTAGCATGTAACTCATGCAAATGAATGGATGCATTTAAAATTAAACACGATTTTTATTATAAAATATAAATAATTAGTCAAATTATTAAAAAAAAAATTAGCATGTAACACTTGCATACATATAGATACATTTAAAATTAAACGCAATTTTTATAATAAAAATATAAATAATTAGTCAAATTATTAATAAAAAAATCATGTAACATATGCATACATACAGATACATTTAAAATTAAACACAATTTTTATCATCAAAATATAAATAATTAGTCAAATTATTTTTTGAAAAAAGTAAATGTAATTAGTCACATATTAAGATTCTTATATAAATTTAATACTACCTATGATCATTTTTTTTTTCTAATTTTTAATAAGATAGAATGTGTAGTGATCTTTGTTGTGTGGAAATTTTATTGAGTATATGTGATTGGTTTTTTTTTTTTTTAAATTTTATAGTTCATTAATGTTAAATTCTTAGTATTTTGCACTCATTAACTCACTTGTACAAAGATTAAAAAACTTAAGTGGACATATGACACAAACTTAAATGGAAAATTATGGTGTGGTTTGCCCATAAATTTAAACACATGGCACAAAATTAGATTTTAATTTCAAATTCTAATTGAACTTTCTCTCAACTTTGCCTATATATATATATAGAGAGAGAGAGAGAAGTAAACTGCGCATAAGTTTATTTATATATGTATATATAAGTAAACTGTAGTTACTTTTTTTTGGAAAAGTTAGTTGATTATAAGTATTTACAGTGCTATATTTCAATATATAAGAGAATCTTTTGTTGTAACCATTGAACACATTACTAAGACTTTACTTTGGTGTGGCGTTTGGTACGGGGTAATATTTTAGAATTCCTAGGAATGTTTAAAAATTCACATGTTTGGTTGCAAATCACGCTAGGGAATCAGATACCAAGGGAATCTGGATTCCCCCCTTAAACCCCTCTCAGTAGGAATGTGGATTCCCTTTAAAACAGGTGGGAATCCAGATTCCTAAGTTTAAAGGAAATTGTATTTTTTATAAATTGACAATTTTAATCATTTTTCCTTATCATTTAAGAAATTAAGATAAATTATAAAGCAAATTATTGTGAATTAAACTCTTTGAAAGATTATTATTAAGAATAAAAGCATTTGAGAATTTAAATAGTTATTTTTGTATTATACTTGTCATTTTGAAATGTTAGACTATAATTTTAATGAATTTGTCATAATTAATAGTTTATTTGGTTTATCATTATTTATTTAGAGGAATATTTATAAAAAAAAGACTTGGTAGTTAATAATAAAATCTAAGGATAGAATGGAAAAAATAAATAATTCATTTAAGATTCCTGGGAATAAACCAAACATTATCATTTCACATTCTTAGGAATCTCAAGAGATTCCCAATAAAACCAAACATAGGAATAGTTACATTCCTAGGAATAGTTACATTCTTAGGAATGTGATCCCTAAGAAACTAGATGCCAAGAGTAATGTGGATTCTCCCGTACCAAACGCCACATGGATGTAACTTTGTGTTCCTGGATACTTAATTTCAGATGGGGTGCAAAATTATTGAGGTACTATTACATGTGTTTTACATGCAAGCCTCTTAGAGCTCATCATTATTAGGTCTGCAGAATGTATGTATTGAGGCTATATTGACTTTAATTAAAACCTTTGATTTGTGAATATAAATAGGAACGTGATTAAATTTTATGATTTTAGGTTCTTAGATTTGTTGCCAAAAATTATGTCCAGATCATCACGGTTTGTGGATGAATAAGTTTTAGCTTCCAAATGTTGGTTAAAATTTGATTTTTCATGTAAAATAAATTATTTTGTTTCCATTTTAATTGTTGAAAATCATATAAAAATAAGCCTACACAAAATTTGAGTATAATGATATGGTAATTGAAGCAAAGTTGGACTACTTTGGTCCAAGCCTGTTCTGCAAATCAAATCTCTCGATTTTTTTTTTTTTTTAGAAAGAAATATCTCAAATTGAGTGTTCTATGTATGAAGAAGATTTGAAAGCTTTATGAGGGCACACAAATATATATGTTATTGGAATTCATTTTTAACCATTGTGGCTTGTGGTTGCTAAATGACTTCATATTAGTTTGGGATATATACAAAAAATAACAGATAGTGTTGCTAGATTTGAATTTGGCAGATTTCATACTAATTGCACTCAATTGAAATTTTTCTTAATTTTAAACTTTAACAGGATTTGATTAAATATTGGCGTAAAAACCATGACTAACAATAATAGTATTGATGACCTCAATAGGTCATAAGATAATTTTTTACAAAATATTTCAAAATGCACCACGCACCGCGTGAGATATCTACTAGTTATATATAATATGGTGTATATAATAAACAAGGATTGAGATCCCTCTCACATCATTTTCACCTTTTTAAAATCTTTTACTTTTTTTTAATTCCCAACTTTTTTTTTTTTTTACCTTTTGTAACTTCTTTGATTCAATGATTGATATCAAAAGTAAACTCTTTAACTTTTGATTTGAACCGTTGAGAAGGTATTGCATGATGCCATAGCGCACCAAATCTCAATCTATCTGCGAATGTGTACCATATATAATAACCCTTAGAAAGTGCCTCAAATTTCTAATTGTTTTGGTTTGGTTTAGTTTTTATTTATTTATTTAATATGATTGAAAACTTTATACTCGTTGAGTAGGTAACTTTTTTTTTTTTTTTTTTTTTTTATATATCAAGCAAAATGCATTAATATATACTTTGGTTCAAAGGTCTCACATATTTTGGAAAGGAAAAGCATTGTCCATTTTGCTTGGTTAACAAGACAAAATCAATCCATCAAAAGAAAAAGAAAAAAAGACAAAACCAAGACAATATATATATATATATATGCACCTTGCTCACATTAACCAAACCTAGATCATTCCACAAGCACAAAAGCATACTTTAATTTGAAGCATAAAATAGATCCATTTGAAACGGAGAGAATTCTAATGCATTAGGTTCTAGGTGGATATTGCATAGTGAGTAATGTGAATTACATCTTCAGGTCTGGAAGGTGGATGGGTCTTGTTTCTCATCCTCAACTGTTGGTACTCCTTGTAAAGGAATCCTCTGTACTTGGGTGGCTCTCCAATCTCATTGGTGAACTGTGATATTGGTTCAACCCACATGTCTCCTTGCAGGTTATAGAAAAAGGCATAGGAGTATCGGCTTCTTCCTTCAGGCCTCACTACTCTATGAGTTGCACTTTTAAATTTGTTGTTGCTCAACACCTCCAAAAGTTTCAAAAAAACAAAACATATTATTTTTTTAAATTTCTTTCAACATGTTGTTAGTGGGAATATTATATAAATACAGATAAATTCTAATTACCTTATAATTGATAAAATAAAGATAAAATCTAATAAAGATAATAAAGATAAAATCTAATTACCTTATAATTGAAGTCGTGTCCTTATTATATAATATATAGATACGATAGGATAGGATTTGAAACCTATTTTATGATGACTTTGAGAATTAATGAAATTGTGAATATTGGACTATACCTGAATGACATCGCCTACATTGACGACGATTGTGGCCTCTGCAGGTGTTACCGGAATCCATTCTCCATTTTTGCAAACTTCTAGGCCTCCTGCTTCATCTTGAAACACAAAAGTGATCAAATTCCCATCTTCATGTTCGGAGAGACCATTATTCTCAATTTTAGTTGCCGGGAAGTAATGCAAAGCCGTCATGAAATCCCAGCTCCTATCATGATTGTATTCCTTGAAGAAGTTGGGAGGGAGACCCAAGCACTCATTTAAGATGCTCTCCACAAGGATACCAGTTCTGGTTAAGTGGGAGAAAATCTCTTCAAATACTTCCCTGTCAAAATCAATATATTTAATAAGTAATGAACTATTCCATCATGCTATTATTTCTCATACATGTTTTCTATATTTTTAGTTAACAAATAGTTGCCTGAACATACAAACCAATAATGGATTATTAATTATTTGATCTATTGGTTTCCAAAACCCAATGAGGTCTTAGGTCCAAACCTTCTAACTAGTATATTTAGTATCCCTGTCATTTCCTAATGTTTGAGGGATGGGAAATTACACACCTGCGAAATAGTTAGTTGCTAGAAGAGTTCTGGACACCAACGTTAACAAATAATAATGATAATAATAAGATATTATTATATATCCTCAATCTAGTTCAAATGATAAGCTCGCCTATAACATTGCTAAATTAGCTTTTTGTGTAATATTGAGGGAAATACTATTCTCATCTTCTCCATCCCTAATCTTTTCGTAGGGTGCCTAGATTAGATGGCACTAGTTTCCTTTCTCTGTAGTTCCTTTTTCTAATTAACGATAAGTATTATTAAGAATAAATAAATAAATGAGAAAATTTCACTGTAAGGATAAAACCTAATCTAAAATCTTGTATTCTGATAAGTGATAACATTCAGTAATCAATATTATCAAAAAATTTATTCTTGGTGTGTGATTTAGTTTTTCGGTGATGCAAATAGTCTTAAGACATACCTGAATTCAGGTGGGTTTTTGGGGTACACATTGAAGTTGGACTGGGGTGGAAACAGTAGCAAGTACTCATTCTTGTCCTGCGAGTGTTTAGGCTGCCTACTGTAACCTGCAGGAAGTGGTGCTTCAGACCCAGGACTAGACTTGAGCTTTTCTTCATCAGGGTACTCAAAGAATGTCTTAGAGAGGTGAAGGGCTTGGCTCATTAGATCATGTTTCACACCATGGTTCACAATCTGGAAGAAGCCATACTCAGAACAGGCTTGACCTATTGCCTCCATGGCCTTGTTCTTGTCACCCTGATGATCCCCATCTCTAAAGAAAGGAGAGAGATCAACAGTGGGAATGACTGGGCTAACCATTTCTGCAAATTTTGTTTTACTTGATAACTATGTTTTGCAACTCTTGCACCACCATCACTTTTATAAAGTTGATAATTTTCCTAGCACACTTGCAGTCAAATCATTTTGCCCCCGCCTAATGTGCATTTGTCACCCAACACATTACTCTTACGGACACAATATTTTTCGCAATAAATTTTACAATTATTGAGTTGACAAGTAGGAGTAGGAAAATCTGAACTTGCCCAAGAACATGACACCACCCAAAGTTAGCAGGTTATGGGTTAGGCTTAACAAGTTTGTGTTATATATGAGTTGACACGATTGATCCGTTTAACAAACATGTCATGATTGTGTCTAACCTACAGAACTCGTTTGACCCGTTTAATTGTCATTTTACCAATATACTCTTCAAAACCTTAGGTATATAAATTTGTTAGTTGTTGTAGTTTATTTTGTGATTAATTATTTGTGATATTGAAATATGTTTTAGTTTTGAATGATTATTTGTGATGCAAACCCTTGTTGGTTCTGAATTTTATATTAAAAAGTTTTGTTTGTTTGGTTTTTCATAGTTCAAATCAATTGGGTTAAAATTTTTCTTTTTTTTTTTTCGCTTTGATAAAATTTGATAAATGGGTCAATACAATTGACCCGTTTTATAAATAGATCGTATTAAAGTTAAAGAATCCTAACTCATTTAATAAACGTGTCAGTATTAACCCATATAATCAAATACTCATAAATCGACACAATACGAACCCGACACACAAAAACAAATTGTCACCGCTATTGACAAATTATTGATCCATCATCAACAACAACTTGTTATTTAATACAGTTGTAAAAATAAATAAATAAATTATTTTACATCCTCAAACACCACTTTATCTATTTTACCAACACATTTAACAATACACCCAACATCTCAATTTTTATTTTTACATACAACTCAATCAAATAATATAAACTACACAATCAAATAATATATAAAAATTTATTTCTCTCTTCTCTTCCATCTCTCTTCCTCTTTGTCTCTCTCTCTCTCTCCAATAATATATTTTTTTATGATTACAACCCTTGAATAGTAGGTTGTATATTTGAGAAACCACTATTCATGGTTACTAAAAATATATAGCAATACATTCCCGAATAAAAGAGAAATTTGAGATGATGGTTGGTAAAAATTGTAGCAACTGAAGGTTTTTACACCTACAATGCTAAAGCTAATTAAGCAGCTTCTAGCCTATAGCTAATGGAGCCAAGAGATTTGTGTGTGTGTGTGTGTGTGTGTGTGTGTGTGAGAGAGAGAGAGAGAGAAGGAGCCAAGAGAACAATTGATACACGAGTAATACAAGTTACAACATATCAACATGACAATTGTGATACTTGTGCAGCGTTGTTTCTTGGGAACCTGGATTTACCAGCAGAAGCCAAAACTTCTGTTTGTCTTTCGTTTCAGTTTCCTTTGGAGTTTCTCGAGTAGGGAATCTTTTTATTTTTCGTATTCTTCTATCATCAAATAGTATAATTTTAAATGGCTTGCATGACATCCAATACATTTTCTGGATTTATAACTTTTAATCCAAACCTTCAAATGAATCCATTTAAAAGAAAATTAATATTTTTTTTCCCCTGATTTATAAGGAGACAACGGCCCCGCTTTAATTTGGTCTATTGAAATATTTCAAAATCCACTGATTTTTTTTAAATAACATTTTTTTAAAAAAATTGGACTTTTAAAAATAAAAACAGAAGTTGTGATAAAATGGTAAACATGTATTATTACTATTTTTCTCACACAAGAAATGCTAAACCCAAAACATTTTCACAACAAATTCTAAATGATAAGTTTTTATTGATTGTTAAAATGGGATGACAGTGACAGGCACCAAAAAAAAAAAAAAACTAATAACAACTTGACATCTAGAATTTGGGGAGATCATACTGTGAAAATAGAATTACTCATTTTCTCACCATGACAATTATTTCATTACAATTAATATTAATAATCAGTTAATCATGTGGCTAGCCGTTACGCAGACCTATTACACCATCCCTTATTGCATCGGGTCTGAGCTAAAATTTTAACAAAAAAGGTCACAATAATGATCCATAACATGCTAAAAAATAGCGCAATTTGTGGATAATCTGGCATATATAGGATACTCGAACAGCTTTACACCAAGTACTATGATTTACTCCCCACATAGGTTATGATAAAATGTAACATATAAAGCTCATATACCATTTTTGTCTTAAGAGACAGGATATTAGGGAGGGAACCCACAAAAATAACCCCATAAAATAGCATAATATGGCCTTAAAAAGTACAAAAAGAACAAAGTCAGAAAATTACGGACTGGCCGCGGTGGCAGTCGGTTGCCTACACGATAGAGAGCTATCATAAAGGAGTGAAGATTGTGTCATCCTCACCATCACAGGATACTTCAGCAACTACTATAGACCACTTTACACAAAGCTGTTACCAAAGCAGTGCTAGCCACAAGTGAATGCACTAATGAAGCGAGATCACTTGCCATCGTCCTCACCACCATCATCATCATCATCCTCATCTTCTTCTTGGTCATCCTCATCATCTTCAGAGTCGTCACCTTCCTTTCCCTGCCATAGGAAAGACAGTAGTTCATTGGCATTGATTCAGCCTTGAAATATAACAGTCGTTCATTGGCATTGATTCAGCCTTGAAATATAACAGTCCAATATTCACATTAAGTGTGCATTTGGGTTAGGATAAAAATTAAATTTATTTCACTATTCAGCTTATTTTTGTTACTATTCATAGACCCCACTTCACTTTTTAGAACTATTCATGGCCCCACTGTACTATTTTAACCAACTTTTACCTTTATTTACAGTACTTTTAGCAATAATTTTTCAATTTCAGCAAAATAAGCGGTATCCAAACACATCCTAAAAAGATGGTTATAGGCAAAACAGAAAGTCGAAAAAGCATTCAACATCAAATATGACTTCAGAAAGCATAGGACTCAAATACTAAAAGATAGCTTCTAAACAGGTCTGGAAAATAGAAATGTGATGGAAAAGAGATAAAGGCAAGCACTGTGTGATTGTATGTATTGTTAAATATTTCAACAGTCAATTTTTTATTTTATTTCTACAATTTCAACAGTCAAAATTACTGATGGGATAATTACTATTATAATCAACAGAATTCCTCGCTGCTAAATTAAGAGTTCGTGCAAATATTCAGAACTATGTATTTGCATTGTGAAGTAAAATCAATCTCGGAATTAGAGGCCTCATCAGACATTTCATTGCAAAGTTTTAAACAGACATCTTCACACGACGAATTGAGTAGGTACAATATAATAAACCTCTATAGAGAAACACATTACATAATTGAGAACAATATATAGCAAAAGGGATTGCATAGTCCCTCTCTATCCATTTCAAACAGAAATTTATCTCAGTAGACACTACTCCAGATACAATCTTATATTATCTATTAACATCCAAAAATAAGCCTTCCTTTTTCTTTTAAAAAATATTAAAAAGATAGAATATGGTTTCAGGAATGGAAATAAATATTCTAGTGCCAACCCCACAGGAAAACTATTTCAACCTACATCATCCAAGCATGTTGCAAGTACTGATTCCAGCTTTGAAATATCTTTGAAACCTAAATTTTTAATTAACCAACTAAAACCCAGAGTGTTATTTGACCTCCTCATAGCACGAGCCTCAAATCTACTACAATTAATTCTCTATACCAACTGCCAATGAGTATAGCTAAACGAGGACTTCCTTATCCAATAGTAATTGATTGAAGGGTTAGGTTGTGGGTTCAAAACCCACTAGGTGCATGTATAACTTATCAATCAAAAAATATTTTATTTCAACATATAAATATGATGAACTTAAGAACCAAATTGGAGGAAGCCATGGTGAAAACTGTCTTTGATAAGTAAAATGCCTGCTTTCAATGAACGAAACAAACAAAACCGCTCAAGATGCAACTTTTAATGACAAATCTTCATCTTCAATTCATGGAAAAGAATTGAACTTCAATTCATGGAAAAGACTTTAACTAAACTCCATGTGCAGCAATTGCTTCCATTCACCATCTATTCGTCCATTTCCATCAAGGGACCCAGTGAAACTGATTCACCTTGGTTTTTTGTCTATGATGAATGATAACTATGCTCCAAAAATAGTTGCAAGCCATCAATGAGGCAAGTATTCTTTGACTTAAAGCTTACTCAGAGTAAAACAATTCATGAAGATATTGCTCATTACCTAACTGATGAAGAGAGGCTGAACTGAACATCTATCTAAAAGCCTCTTAATGATAACTTTACTGTATTCCCACCGGTGAGCCCAAAATTTTCCTCCACAGCTATTCAATATAGTTCTAAAGTTGACCTTTTATCATCCACGACCAGCAAGTACTTTAATTGTGTATCACCATTGTCATAAAAAAGTGTATTGTGTGCTAGAAACCTAAGCATACTTCTGCTTGTTGTCCTACCTAACAAAATTGATTAGCAGATGACACCTTTTTTTGCCTACATGGGTGTCCAGAGTTTTTCAAGCACCTGACTAATCCCCCCTAGTGTGTAGAGTTTTGTGCCACATACCAAGTAAGCAAGAAATCCCTTGGTGGTGGCCCAAAGATGTTGGCTAGGAATTTTGAATCCAAGATCTCATGGTCATGAAGCCTTGGGAACCACTAGCCCAACCCCTTAAGGTTGGGCGACAACACTTACATCCCATTTGAAGCAAGGGAAAGGAATGCTAAAAGTGGAAAGGAACTGAATAAAAAGGATCTTTAAGGGATATTCCAACTATTACATTATTTGGGAGTTTGGTGGGCATGAATGGAATGGCTATGAGGGAAATGCCCTTCCATTCCCTCCTAAGCATTCCTCCAAAAAGTGGTAGTAACAGTCATTCCTTTAATAAAGATAGTGTGATTTGAAAAGGCACTATAAAAATGTTTAAGCTTGAAAGTGTGCATGATAAGAAATCTCTCAGATTGACAAAAGAATCTTCTTTGCCTACTCCAATCTCTATCACAGAAAAATAACAAATCACAACATTAAGATAAATTCATCCTATATAATTTTTTTCTTTGGGTAATCCATTATGAAATTGTTGTTTCCACATAAACTGTTCATTAAATGTAGTCAACTCACCTTGATTTCCTCAGCCATATACCCCTTCAAGAGAGAGAGAGAGAAGCCATGATCCCGCAAACATACAATTGAACCTAAATGTCAGACCCTCTTTTTCGAGTAAAAATATGAGGCTAAACCAGAACTCCATAAATCCGGTTCAAATGATAGTGGATTTTATAAAATTACTGGAGTAATTTTAGTCAATTCATCGACATCCACACCTCCTCTTGCCATCTTGATATATTTATTCATTTAAGGCTAATAAAGAAAAGCCTAGAAGTATTTAGGAAGTTCATAAACCTTGAATTCACTGCTAAAACTGTTCTAGATCACTTAAATAATACTTTTTTTTACAATGAACCCCCTCAAGGTATGGGCCAGTGGGACCAGTGTAGTCAAAGGCGAGCCGGGAGCTCGCCTAGGCGCCCGGGCGAGGCGAGGCGCCACTAAGGCGCCTCAAAGGCTCTAAGGCGAGGCGCCTTTAGTGAGGCGCTCGCCTTTAGGGCCTAGGCGAGCGAGGCGACCGCCTTAAGCCATGAAAAAGGCGCTGAGGCGAGAGCCTCAAGTTTTTTTTTTTTTTTTTTAATTTTAATTTTTTTTATAGAAGTTTGTTGTGAAACCTATTTTTAGACTATTTATTTCCAAAGGCATGTCATAAAACCTATTGTTATTTAAATTAATTTACAAATTTGTTTTGTAAGACTTATTGTTATATAGAAGCTTATTGTAAAATGTATTGTTAGAACTAACTAATAGAGCCTAAACCATGTTAATCCTATTTTGAAATAATTTGATAGACCTAATTTCTTCATGCTACACATTGAAAAATACTTCATTATATTATTATAATACACTAGGTACATATGATTGAAATTCTATATGTAAAATAAATATATTAAGAATTTGGCGTCTCGCTTTCCTCAGGCTAGCACCTTTTTGTCGCCTCACGCCTCGGGCAATACAAGGCCTTGGCGCCTTAAGGTCGCCTTTCGCCTTTGACTACCTTGAGTGGGACCACCCCTAAGTGGCAAATCCCGGATGCCTACACACCCCTACTGAGCAAGCATCGGGTAAATCGCAAAATGCCTCAGCTAGGAGTCAAACTAGAGACTTCTAGAATTATAGTTTGTCCAGAAACTCTCCCTTACTGCTTGCGCTGAGGCACCCCAGGTGGGGGCACCTAACATACTACATGAAACTCAAATGTCAGCTTTAATATATTATCAGACTCATTTTTTGGATAGGTCTTAATATCCTATCAGACTGCTAATCTTCTTTTCATTAAGCATGTTTCCTAAATGATAAGCACCACATCTTCTCTGAACTAGATAATATATTACCTGAAAAGGTATCAATTGAATCTGCAAGCAATACAAAGCTAGGACTGACAAAGCACATAAAAGATAAAACAATAGCTCTTAAACAAATATTAAAGAACATGAAACCCTGCAATAGACAACAGCACCAGAATTACAGAAATTATGCCCTCAAATTATTCATATCAAGATCCATATCTTCATTTACCTCTTCACCAGCCTCTTCCTCATCGAAGTCTTCTTCATCAGCTTCCTATGACAGAGAGGTCATCAATTATTATTAGAAATATTATGTAAGTAAAAAGGCCAAGTACTTAATAAAAAACCCATTCATGAGATATGGGATTAAAGGGGAAAAAAAAACAGGGAAAAAGAAGTTACATTATTGAAGTAGGTGAGGGGATTCGGCCATAAATCCTCCTTGATGATCTCTGCAATCTGAAATTTTTTGGAAGTGAAAGCTTAGTACAGCAGTGCAATGAGACTAGTAGTAGTAGTAGTAATAAAAATAAACATCGCCAGTACCTCCCAGCATTGGATAAAAAACTCTTGCTAGAATTTTTGTAGACTAAAATAGAACTTACCTCATCATGAATGTCATCTAAGTCATCTTTCTCTGGAGTCTCTGAAAACCAGCTAAAGAAGCTGCATCCAACATGGCAAAGCGTGGACTTAGAATAAGGCATAAGCATGAAGTACTAGTGAAAGTGAAGATGTTCAATTGATCTAAAGAATGTCAAGGTGTTAATCTTATCCATAGATTGAAAGTTGGAGATAGAAGGAATAAGCATTAGTAACACTTAATACATGACTCAGGCAACCACTAGTATTCTTCTCCTCTCAATCCAGAACTCAAACAATGTAAAGGAACAATAACAATGAGGGAATATTTGACATGTAAAAAAAAAAAATTGACGGTAACAATCATCAAAAATCAGGGTACTGACACAAGGCATAAGGGAGGGCATGCCTTCTCCACCTTGCAATAGCGAATTACCAATGCAATATTGTGGAGCATGTTACTACAAAAATCAAATACACCTTAAATTCCCATTAAAAAAAAATACACCCTACATGAGGGATACCAACCAAAAAGATTGCCCAGGAGCCAACAGCAACAAACAGAACAAGTTTCAATAATCACGTTAATCATAGCACATCATGACCCCCAAACAACTAGAATTTCAGAAGTGACTAAAGCTAAATTGTTATTACATCCTTGTTTGCATTATTGTTACAGTTCCATTTTATTTTATTTTTTTGGTTGCACAAAATGGATTATTATGCCAATGGATTGGCTGAAATCCAGTTCACAGGCAGTGGAAAACCAACCTATCTTCAGTGGCAGGCCGCTTGTTCCCTTTCTTCTCATGGTTAACTCCGTTTTGTATGCCCTTCACATACCATCAACAGAATTAATCACCAAACCACAACAAAACAGACAAGTATAATATGGCTAGTAGTAATATAAGTAGGCCTTACCATGCCCTCTTTCCACTTTATTGATGTGGCCGTAATTTTTGTTGCTCCTTCATCATCAGCATAAGTAAAAGTCTTTGTAAGCTTTGTATCTTCAAAATAAGGGTTTGGGTTAAAGTGCTGCAAATCACAGAAACAAATCCATTACAATTTATTGCTTTCATTAGTTGAAACATTGCATAAAATTGACAACTACATCAAAATGAAGAGTTAAAGGAATTGATTTTCCATATTTGTCTATAGGACTAAGCATTTGGAAAAGAATTAAACTCACAAATGTGATAGAGTAACCCGATTTGACATCTTTGAAATCCTCCACTTCCAAGGAGCTTAGATGCTTGAATATCTATCAACAACATAGGCAAAAAAATAAAGCAAAATCACAATGTAAGCACATTGAGAAAAACCAGCTAAATAATAAGATAATTAAGAAGAATCCTTGTGGCATTGCTCATTGATTAAGATTTAAAATTATTATTAATGTAGGTACAATGCCCAAACCTTTTGATCATCTTCTGTCAATAGTTCACTTAGAGCAGGATGGCTCAAAAACTGCACGAAGTTGGAAACAAAAAAATTAGATAAAATATATAACAGCAAACATATTGCGTTTTTCCTTAAAATAGAGAGACAAAGACAGATTACTAACAGCAGTTAACCAGAAGTCCGGAATGGATTTAATAATCTCATTCCGCTTATCATAAACAGGCCCGCGTATTTCATTATACTTCTGCTCCACTTCTAGGACCTTATCACTGGCCTCCTCATTGATCTAGAACATTTTATAACCCATGTTAGAACATTTTAGATTCAAGTGATAAACAATGAATCAAAAACAACTCAAACAACAAGAACCAATTGAAATTGAAATTTAAAAAAACAAAAAACAAATCATATACAATATAGAGCATATCCATGGGTTGCCACTTGGTCCTGTCCAAATTCAACTTCCATCTCGTGCAAAATGAACGAATTTGATTTCTTTTCAATAGTTGGGAAGGGGGGATTTGAACGCTGGATGTCTCCCTTGGAAACACCAGAGAGTACCAGTTGATTTGGATTGGAATGAATTATGTGAATCCAAGCAAAATTTAAGCATTCACCATCCACGAAAAAATCAACACACCCAGATATTACAATGTGCAAATTGTTAAGTGTATAAAACCCACAACATACAAAACACATAAAAAAAAAAAACCAACACTATTCATTTTGCTAGGAATCCAACTAGCTAATTAATTCCTGAATTAGCTTAATTACCTTCACCCAGAAAAACAAAAATCAAATCTTTAAGTTTGTGCACTTCACTCATGCACTTACTAGAACCAAATTAGTCATTACAATTAGGAATCCACCGCAATTAATTAAAACATTACCAGCGCCCAAAAAAAAAAAAAAAAAAAAACCCCAGATAGACAGTACTCAATTACACAATCCTGATTGGTTTCCGAGAAAATTTAGGAATGCAAAAAAACACAGAAACACGCACAAGAAAAGAGTAAGAACCCAATTGAGTAAAAAACCTTTTCGAGCTCGTCTTGGATCTCCTGGAGCTTTTCGATGGAGAGGACGAGCTTCTCGTCGATGGTCTCGGAGTTGTTTTCCTCTTCGCCTTTCTCTGTTGTCTTTAGCTTCTTCCCTTTGTCGGCCACCATTGTCGCTCTCTCTCTCTCTCTCTCTAGCTTATTACCAAAACCCTAGCTCTCTCTCTCTCTCTCTCTCTCTAAAGCTCTTGCTTTTGATATTTTGCCTAAAACCCTAGTGGCTCTCTCTCTCTCTCTCTCTCTCTCTCTCGCTTTTGTAGGTGTGTGCGATAGAACAAAAGGGTTAGGGTTTTGGGAGTTTATATCTCCTCTAAGAATCTGTATGTTGGGTTTGATGGTTAGACCAATAGGTGATTGACAGGTGTCCGAATTAGGGGTAGTTTAGTCTTTTTCTATTGCATATTGTGGGTAGTTTGAGGATTTATTACCTTAGTATTGAACGACAAGTCGACAACTAAGTTTGTATTCGATGTAGGGGATCTACCCACCAACGGTCTTGCTTTTTTTGAAATATCAGACTGACTATCAGTGATTATCGGTCCGTATTAATGTTTCTTTTAGAAGGTTCCTAATCTTCCAATGAATGAAAATCTTTGGTAAAGTCTTTTGCTTGGAATAAGGTTTAGGTTTTTGTTTATACCAAAAATCAATTGATGTCATAATATGATAATTAAGAGCAATTATTATAAATGAATTTTAAAAATTTGAAAGAAAAAAAAAAAAAAAAATTGTGGTCATTGGGTTGGGTGTAAACTCAAAAGATCTCTAATACAATCCATCACGTTATCGATTTATGAGATTTTTAAAATATTTTAGTAAAGAGTAAAACGGACACCATTTTCTTATAATAAAAAAAATAAAATAAACTTTGGTATGACTTGGAAGTGTTGTACTTCCAATTTATGGTTTATACCTTTACTAACTGTAGTATGTTAGTTATATGGTTTTTTCTAACAAGAAAAAAGAAGTGATATATGCTGTAGGATTTCAACCTATAATGTAGGTTCTATGATGATTTTTTCAATTTTTAAACTGCTTTTATAAGTGTAAAGGAAAAAAAATACGTGACAAATAGTGATTAATAGAGCATAAAATACAACATTTGGGATAGAAGATTTTTTTATTCACTAATTAGTAATCACACAAGACATAAGCCAGAATTTTTCTTTGGAGAGCTTGCTCTAAGGCTTTACCAACGAAGGAAAATCTTGGAGAATGCAAATTGCAGCTTGTGTTGAACTACTCAAGAGTCCACGTTTCATGCTATCTAGGACTGCACGGTTCTTTGCCAAATCTAGGATCTAACATTTAGTTGGATTCATAAAGATTACCTCCGGTATTCATTCTTTTTCTGTACTATTATTTAAGGGATTTTCCTAGTTTGGATTCCTCATTTTTTAGTTCAAAACTGTTCTTATACCCTATATTTAAGTAGAGACAAAACTAAAGAATAATTCAGTAAAAATACAACCCTAACTTCCACTAAAATATTGTTTAAAAAATAGGACCATTCTCCTGTTAATTTTCAAATTACTTTATCCACTTATAAATTAGATTTACAAAATAAAAATTATATATATATATATAATAAAAACACAATTTTTTTTTTCTAAAAAAAAGCCTCATCACACGCACAAAGTGCGTGTGATGAGGCTAGTATGATCTAATTAACTTGGTTGGACTCACATAAGTTAAATCTTTTTGTCACAGTTGCTTGGTTTGTGTGGTATCACGGAAACAAATTAAGACTCAAGAAATTGTGTTTACCCGTTGAAAAAAATTTCAACACAGCGAGCAATTATCTTTCTAAATTTCAGCAAAAGACCTCAGGTTTCTACAACAAAGACAAGACTGAAGGGATTAAAACTAATTATGATGTGGTAACCTTTGAAGATACAGGTGAAGCGGGGATTGGAGTGGTAGTTTGTCTTGACAATGGAGAAGATTTAGCTGCCCTTTCTGAAAAAATTCCATTACCTTCTTCGATAGAGGTTTTGGAGGCTTTAACAAGGCGAAGGGCAACTCAGTTTGTTGTTGAATTAGGCTTACATCACTCAGTTTTTTAAGGAGATTTAGTGTTGGTTTACAAGGCTCTCACAGATGGTCCCTCTCCTCGCTCAGTTATTGGTCATATTGTTAAAAACACATTATTTATTGCGAGTTCTCTTAGAACTCATTCTTCTCTTATACTAGGAAGCAGTGTAACTTTGTAGCTCATGCCTTAGTTAGGAAAGCTAAGTTTTCTTTTCCTTTGTTAGTTTGGATGGAAGATGTTCCATCATACATTTCTCATTATGTTGTTGTTGATTTTCTTTCTAATTTAATAATAATACTAGGTTTCTTTCCTTTAAAAAATAAAATATAAGACATAAAGCCCAAAATTACAATATATTGCGGGCATAAACTTTGACAAGATGGGATAGGCCCAAAGCAATTTCCTTAAACTATTGCAAACATAGTAAAATG
The DNA here is from genome assembly GCF_040712315.1 of Castanea sativa. Classification (NCBI taxonomy): domain Eukaryota; kingdom Viridiplantae; phylum Streptophyta; class Magnoliopsida; order Fagales; family Fagaceae; genus Castanea; species Castanea sativa. The sequence goes on along the minus strand of NC_134016.1, from coordinate 37,545,903 downwards.
TATTAAAAGAATGAACAACATTCGAAAAGAATATAATTTTTTTTAAAATATTTGTATTTATTAAATAAGAGACCTTACTTTTTTTCGTATTATTATTTTGCAATACTAATAGACAATTAAATATAATATATTATATATTTTAGGAAACCTCCTTCCATTTGGAGCCTTAAGCCATTTAGAAAATGACCTAATAATTGAGCTACTCTTACATGGCAGATTGAACTAACACTACTAGTATTCCCTTTAAATAAATAAACTAGCAAGTAACTTCATGCAAACGCATAAATATATACATTTAGAATTAAACAAAATTTTTATTATAAAAATATAAACAATTAGTCCAATTATGCATTCATGTTTACATATAGATACATTTAAAATTAAACAAAATTTTTATCATAAAATATAGATAATTAGTTTTTTTTTAAGTAAACGTAATTAGTCAAATATTAAAATTCTTACCTAAATTTAATACTACTTATGATCATTTTTTTCTAATTTTTAATAAGATAGAACGTGGGGTGATTTTTATTTTATTTATTTTTTGAGAAACATGTGATTTTTATTGAGTATATGTGATTGTTTTTTTTTTTTTTTAAGTTTTATAGTTCATTAATATTAGATTTTTAGTATTTTGTACACATTAACTCACTTGACACAAAAATTAAAAAACTTAAGTAGACATATGGCACAAGCTTAAGTGGATAATTATGGTGTAATTCCTACATAAATTTAGACATATGATGCAAAATTGGATTATAATTATAATTCTAATTCAATTTTCTCTAAGTTTTACCTATTAATACATATATATATATATATATAGATGACTTATAAATTTGAATTTTTTTAGTTATATGATTATGTTTTTTATGGTTTATTATATTGGACTCCTCGTTTTCTACACTAAATTAACTAATTTGGCACAGAAATTTAAAAATTTAAATTAGATGAGACATATAACGCAAAATTAAACTCTAATTGAAATTCAATTTTTACACTAAATTAACTCACTTGGCACAAAATTATAAAATTTAGATTAGATGAGACACATGACGCAAAATTAGACCTTAATTGAATTCTAATTTGAAATTTAATTGGATTTTCTCTTTACTTTATTTATTATTATATATATATAGATAACTTTATTTATTATTATATATATAGATAATAGGGGAAAGGGGTGTGTTACACTTTAGTGGACCTCTAGAGTTTTCCATTATGTTACCTCGGAGTGCTCAATGGGGAGATTCATTTTTTATTTTTGAAGTTTTTTTTTTACTTTAAATTAACATTTATTAATTTTTTAGTCATAAGAAAATACTTTTTAACAGTTTTTTTGTTTTGTTTTGAGAAGGAACTTTTTAATAGTTAATTGAGTACTTGTACGGAATGATCAACATTGACAATAAACATAAACATTAATGATTAAAATTGACAATAAACATAAAATTAATGATTAAAATGACGCATTATTACCTTCTGTGTAATTTATCTTTTAACATATTTTTAATCAAATCCAAGGCACATGGATATTGCTCAATTTAAAAATCACGCACTATTATGGTGAAATGTTTACCCATAATATAAAATTTTCGAATACAACTTGTGTTCAATGCAATGGTATACGGAACATGTTAAGATACAAAGCATTGGACACGATCTAAGTCCAGATTTCACCATTTCTTTCAATACTTAAATTTCCAATGTTACGCAACTAACCATGGTTAATATGAGACTCAACAAATAAAAAAAAGTTTAAGATGATGTATTTATTTACATAGAACAAACATTATAATTGTAAATCCGATAGAAAAATCATAATTGTAATTTGTATTAAATGCTATTTTTTCCCCTCAATATTTGAGCTAGAACAATAGCAATTAGTAACAAAGTTTAATTTTCAGATTTTACTAGGTGTAAATAGCAAAAGAGAACTTTTTTTTCTCATCATAGAAGATGAACAATTACGATTAAATGGAACAAGCATGTTTGTCTTGAAATTTGAAACACAGAAGGATTTCCATTAAATAGAAAATGAAGGGGATGACCTGCAAATTTGATTTCAACAGGGTCTTGGGTTGTGCTTGTTAGTACAACAAAAAGTAAAACCATAAAAATATAGGCACAATAACAACAAGAACAATGCAACTAACTGTAGAACCAAAGCGCCAATTTTTTTATGGTGATAGCCACCAAAAAAGGAGTTATTGGAGCAGCCAAAAAAAAAGGTTATGAATGAAACTTAGTCACCAACTGTCATACCTGCTAAATTTTCAACACTATTATCCAGATTACTACCAAATACTACCATTGAACAACAAAGCTTACTAAGATGCCTCATCTGTGAAATGATCAAAATTCAAATGCATAGAGCTACGTCGATAATTGACAAACAAAAGGGTCATGAAAATTTGCCAATGTTGGTGTATCAAGGTCTAGGAAAAAATGGCAGTGGGATAAATAACAGTTTTAAGTAGCTTACTAAAATTCATCAGTGAGCAGCTTTGGCTCCCAAAGAAAGGATAACTATCATTCAGCACAAAAAAAGAAAGAAAGAAAGGGTAACTATCAAACTTCATCATCGCATAGCTCACTAAAAAAGTGCTAAATATCCACACTTTCTTTACATATGGCCATTTTTGTATCATAAAACCTATATTAACAGAGGTCATAGGATAATGTGGACCTTAAAGCACCATTATCATCCTCAAGTTATAGATTTCTACACGACAAAAATTAGTCCTTTGCACATAGTAAATTTGCAGCACTGATACCAACTTATTCAGCTTCAAGCTCAGCACCAAACTGCTCCAGCCGTACAGCATCCTCATCCAAATTCCGCACCAGAGCATGGTTGACCAAACCATCATCCTCACTGGCATGTATCTGTCTACCACCAAACCTGAAGAGAAGAAAGAGCCTTATACAAAATGCAAAAATGGAAAAGAATAGGAAAAAGAAAACGAGTTGAAACAATAAAACTATTAGCAAAAGATGCCAGCCAACATATACATCTTTAAATTTCAAGCCAAGCTACAGGGATTTCAGGAACAGATGCATGGAAGCAAAGATTCTCACTATCTCAAAGAGTGCATGGTTTACTTTATGAAATCTTCCGTGTTAGCTAATACAATGTCCCAATTTTACTCAAATATATTTTCTGTCAGCTAAAAAAATGACGCAATTTCAAGTATAACAGTAGCAAATAATATGGCAGTTGATCCTTCCCCATGGAAGTTCTATCACGCTCAAGGTAATACACCCACAAATCTTATGAATCTATTCTAGACATTGGCCATAAGGAAGAAGGTGAAAAAGACCTTCAATGCCATATCAGATAGGAGGATAGATACTGACACAAGGTGATGCCATTAGATCTAAAGAATCCTATGGTGATATACCAGCAAGACCCATATAGATTGGACAACAGTTACTGCGAGGACAAAACTTAATATCATAAACCAAATAACAGGATCTTTCCCCCACCACCCTCAGGGCCCCCATCCATGCATGGGGCCAAAAACTCACTTAGCATGAAAAAAAAAAAAACAAAACAAAGTCCATGTCATTCCATTTTGTGATATAGAAAGATGCAGTTAGCTACCAGGCTTTAAGTTAGGCAAGGAGTACAGTAACTGCACTCACATCATGAAAAATTTGATGGGGTTTTATTTATTTATTTGGGTAAGTAGGCTATTATCAATTACCATCTTCCATTCATTGTTTCTATGCACTTTTGAGCGTCCCTCCTATCCTTAAATTTTACCAAAACAACACCTTGTGGATGATTCTCACAAACCTGCAAGCAAAATCCAAAATGAGCATGAAAAAAATAAATAAGAAAGAATTTCAAAGAAATGAAAATGGGCAAAACCAAATCATCATTCTAGAGAAAAATCCAAAGCTATAAAGCAAAAAAAATAATAATAATAAAAAGAAGCTTGGCTCGTCGTGACTAAAAAAAAAAAGTGAAAAATGACTATATTTTTTTTATTATAATTTTAGAAAAATGAAAAAGAAAATAAAAGTACTAACATAAGAAAAACCATTTTCAATATATTTATTTTCCTCTTATTCTTCAGAAATGCCAAAGCAGAAAGTACAGAGAAAAGAAACTGAAATCTAGACATGGTTAAGTGAACTACTGAGAAGGGCATAAAAAAATCCTTCAGTCACAAATTAGAAAAATGGACAAGGAATAGAGGATTTAGCCAATACAAAACTTATAAACATAAAAACACATGGTGATTCTTTGTCACCCCTTCTGTTTCTTTTGATCATGGAAGTTTTGAGCCGGATTTTAAAGAAAACTGAGAAGAGTGACTTAATTCGTGGCTTTCATGTGGGGCTTAACAACTCTGACGGTGTGAGAATTTCACACCTCCTTTTTGCGAACGATACTATTTATTTTGCGATGCTTCTACGGAGCTGTTATTATGCATCAGGCTGGCTTTGTCATGTTTTGATATTGGTTTGAAGGTCAATGTGGGGAAAAGTGAAATTGTTGGATGTGAGTAATTTTGGAGAATTTAGCTGACATTCTTCAATGTAGGGTGGATTGTTTGGCTATGAAATACTTGGGTATGCCTTTGGGTTCCCCTTTCAAGAAATCTTCTATTTGGAATCCCATATTAGAGAAGATGAAACGGAAGCTTTCAGGTTGGAAATGTCTTAACCTTTCAAAGGAAGGCAGACTCACTTAGTTGAAGAGCACTCTGTCCAGTCTTCCTACATCTTTATCCTTGTTTACCATCCCTAAATCTGTGGCTCATTGTGGGGGCTTCGGATGAGGGGTTCAAATATCCTTTGGTGGCATGGGATAAAATTTGTTCACCTATTGAGGTGGGTGGATTTGGGATTAGGAGGATTGTTTGTTTTAATCAAGTTTTGTTGAGGAAATGGCTTTGGCAGTTTGGTAATGAAGGTCCCATTTATGGAGACGGGTTATTGCCACTAAGTATGGGGAGGAAAAGGGAGGATGGTGTACTAATGTTTAGTTTGTGGAGGGGGCTCATGGGTGTGGTTTATGGCATAGTATTCGTGCTGGTTGGGATTCTTTTTTTACCCATGTGGCCTTTGAAGTTGGTGTGGGTAATCGTATTCTTTTTTGGCATGACCAGTGGACAGGAGACACTCCTCTTAGGCTTCTTTACCCTAAACTTTATGTTTGATCAGCTGATAAGGAAGCTTTTATCTTCGATTTTTTGGGCCATCAGGTGGTTGGGGATGGTAGGAGTTGGAATTTGAGGTTTCACAGAAATCTTCACGATTGGGAACTAGAGACAGCAGTCTCTTTTCTTGATCATATATACTCTGAGGTTCCAATGGGTGAGGGCAATGACAGTATGCGTTGGTATCTTAAAGGAAGTGGTAAGTTTGATACCTGAACGGCTGAACTTATTATCAAGCGATTAGGGGTGTTAACAACTTCTCATTTCCTTGGAAGGGTATTTGGACTGCTAAGATTCCTAGAAGGGTTACGTTCTTTTTGTGGACAGCAGCTTGGAGTTGGATTCTTACGCTGGATAACCTTAAGGGGAGGGTTTACTTTTAGTGAATTGGTGTTGTACGTGTCGTAGGAAGAGAGAATCAGTATATCATCTCTAACTATTGTGATGTCGCCCATGCTTTATGGGGGGCTGTGCTTCAGTTACTTGGAATTTCTTGGGTCATGCCCGAGTCAATTAAGTGCTTACTACTTTGCTGGAGGAATGGGCTAGGGAAGCATTGTTTGAATATTTGGAATTTAATAAAGGGGTGTTTGATGTGGATTGTTTGGAAGGAATGGAATCGTTTGCTCGTTTGAGAATTGAGAGAGTTCCTTGAGTCGGTTAAAAATTGTGTTACATCGCACTCTTTTGATTGGTCCAGATGTTTGGGTTTCACTGATTGTCCATCCAGTTTTGATTTTCTAGGTTCTCTTAGACTTCACATATGATTTTTTGAATTCTCTATTCCTTTGTGCTCATTAACATTATTATGATTAATAAAATTACATCACTTAATTATCAAAAAAGAAAAAGAAAAAGTCTTTTAATAACTAATCATCTTACAGACCTGAGCAGTCAGCACTGGAAATAAGCTGGTGGAATTGTCAATTATATAGCTAATTCAACATATGTCTCAAGAAAGAGCATATTTATAAAGAGGAAAGAGAGTGAAAACCCCTGATTATGGGAGTTAAATTACCTTGACCAAGTCCAATGGACCAAGCTTTATGCATTCCTCCTTAACATCTGCCTCTAAATCTGAACGTAAATTTTCATCAGCCTGTGAACATTTGGAAAAAGTCAAACTCAGAGAATCCACAAGTCTAATTTGTTACTACTTGCTAGTAATAGCACATGCCCTATCAGTGAGGAGCATGTATTGTAATATCAACTATTCACAGATGGAGATCAGAAACAACTGTCCTCTTGTTCTATAATTTTAGGTTGCAACATTCACGTTTAAACAAAAAAAACCATAATTGAATAATAAAGCTGGTGCAGGACAATGAACTCCAAAAAAATTGGGATTCGGTGTTTGGGATCCAAAGAGAGAAAGAAAAAAATAAAATAAAATAAAACAACAACAACAACAACAAAATGGAGGACCTATAAATCAGCACCTAGGGTTTGTTTGGAATCAGCACTAAGCTGTTAAAACAGAAAAATAAACCCAAGGGCGCAAGCATGAGAGAACGATATGAACTACAAACCCAAGAACCAACACCTGGACTTCCTAGAATGGCATATTTTTTCTAGTAATGACAACGGCATGTAGTTTAGAATGAGAGAGGATTGTTGGAAGTGGGACAAAAAAGAGAGGGAATAGGAAAGATAGTATATGGGTTTCAAGACCTAAATGGCATGAGTTTGAGAAAATTTGTGAGAGCTGAAACAAACTGTAGGAACCATCGGACCTGCTTACAGGTCATCAGTTGTTATGCTTAGACCGGCAGTTTGATGGTCTTAGGCGGTTTCTATTAAGTACAAATTTGAAGTATTAATTGGACCATTACAGAGACCAATTCATGGTCAGATCAATCCAACCAATCTGTCTGGTCTGGTCTGGTTTTCAAAACACTGGTCAATAACAGTAACATTGACTTAACAATCTGCAAGTTATAAAATTGGATTCCAATGTCATTATCCAAATAGGGGCAGAACAGGCAAGGCCACAGATGTTGTAACAAGTTCTCTTCACGATAATCACAGGGTGTCCTACAAACCATGGGAGGTTCATAACTTACCCTCATTTCAGCAGGAGTGAACATGTAACGAAGAACAACAGTAGCAGGAATTGAGACCTTTGCATCATCACGACCAGCTGTGCCACATAAAAGAAAGGTCATGTTATCGTCAGGATACACAGAACAAACAATTATCAAAGCTGAGATTTCAGATCAATTCCTCCAACAGATACAAATCGGCTTTAGAATTTATTGTAAGAGTATAACATGTAATTTCAGGATTTCATCCTCATCAGATTCACAAAGAGATCAGTTATAAGTTCACTCAACCAAGAAAATCTTACATATAGATCTGAAAATACAAAGAAAATGATTTATAATGCATAAACAGAATCAACAACATTTCATTTTCAATTTTAGGAAGATAATAAGAGTCCACACGCAGTAAGTTGAGAGAAAGAGAGAGAGAGAGAGAGAGAGGAATTGTGGACTCCCTCCATCCTTCTTGGGTTTTTCAAAGTGGTTAATTACTTAGGAATGGAGAGTATAAGGCCAGTGCGTCATGCAAACAATTTTTTCTTCATAAACTTCTTCCACTTATCAAAAAATAATAAACTTCGTCCTTTTTCTTTTAGAAGTTTACACACAAAAACAGTGGGTTTTGAACCTACACCCTTACTCTCCACCCTTTCTTGTGGGGGAAGGAGGTATCGTTTAAGCTAGAGGTCATTGGCAATAAATTTCACCGATTTCTTGAAAGATGAAAAAACTCCATCCACTAATCAATTCTTTTTTCTTTTTTTCTTTTTTTTTTATAGGTAATGTAAAAAACTTTATAAGAAATATAAAACAGCCCTAAGTACACAGGAAATGTACTATAGGGGAATCAACATCAAGAAACCAAATTACAATGATCAAACAAAACAAGAAGGGATAATCAAGAAAAGGCCGGTAAAACTAAACACCATTCAAGAAGAGTCATCCACTAATCCATTCTACTCATAAGAGAATTGCCTCTAAACCATAATTTCTTAAATTTGCAAAAAAAAGAAAAAAAAGAAATAACAATATGGGGGAAAAAAACCAGTTATAGGATTATAAAATGATGAAAAGGAAGATTATAAACCAGAGTGACTTTCTTTTATGTGGAAACCATAACATTTGGATGGTTCATCTCTCCAGCCATAAATAAAAGGGGCTAAATTTCTTTTGATAGTTTTAATCTGAAAGTGATCATCAAGATCAGCACACCAAGCACTTCTCCATATTCTAATTCCCAGCATACAGACCCAAATATGTGAAAAGATAAGAAGATTCTAGGTTGCATAGTCCACAATCAAAACATCAATAAGTGCTGCAGCAATTATCACAAAGCTAAATGTCAAGGCAAAATCATGACATATACTTAGACACATCATTTCAAAAGGCGAAAAAGGATACAATGCTCAGTACCCATACCTACTACACCTAGCAAACTAGGTATAATGCATCAAAACACAACAATTAATTAATCAATAATACAAGACACAAGCTCAGGGGGGAAAAAGCAATAGCAAAAAGAAAAAGAAAATCAATGAATATAAATTCAAAAATATAGATTAATAATGTGAGATACTGATATTACTAAGAACCAATCAGCACTCAATTAAAAGGATTTATATCGTATATTATTGAGCTACTACGGAGTTCAAGATGCGAGATGAGAACCCACCCCAGCCAAGCATCCTCTCTTCTGCCTTCTTCAGCTTCTTCTTCTTCTTGTTGTCAACTTGTTTGGCACGAAATTTATCCCCTGAATGAGGTGACACAAAAGCTCATAAATTAATCGTTCTTAGTGAAATCAATAACAACTAAAAGTATAAATTATCACCAATACACATAATACCTTTCTGCTCAAACTTAGCCTGGGTGACTGACATAGGGACCTTGCCATCAGGACGTAGAGGCGCACCATCCAAAATTTGGACAGCTAGAGCAACAGACGGTTCCTAGTGTAAACATACACATATAAATGCCCAAATACGAGGACTGAAAATGTCATGTCACAAGCACAGCAACATGGAGAACATTACCTTCAGATACGTAACTAGCGCATCTCCCTTTTTCCTTCCTGTCTCCTTGTCAACATATAGCTTCACACGTGGTCTTTTTGATTCAGGGTCCTACAATTTTTATTTTTAGATAATATAACTAAAAGAGTGCTTACATGGATGCAACCTAATACATGAGATGAATACAGTAAAGCCACTGAAAAATAAAAACTTATAGAAGATCCTTAAATTCCAACAAATTGATAAAAGAGAAGCAATTAGTGGAAGTCGTCATGAAATATGTAATATGAAATGCTAGAAAACAAGAAATTATTTAATATCCATGGATACACCTATATGTATGTGTCTGATCTAAAATGAACATAACATAAAGTTAGAACCTTTACAAGGTTTAAATCTTCAAAAAAAAAACCTATCAAGGTTTACGGTAGGTACCATGATTTATAAATATCACATCAGCATTTAAGACCAAGTTATAGAAATAAATGAGATACAAAAACATGAGAGTAATTTCACACACCAATATGAGCTTACCCAACAGACCCATTAAGTAATTAAATCATATTTCATGATGAGGTTTGTAGCAAAAACAGTGGCCCTTCTTATAGACTAACAAGATTGTAAAATATATGCAAGCATGACAAAAGCATATTCCAGCTCATCAAATTTGTCCACTATGGATAACAAGACACAAAATAAATGGTGATGCAGGAGCAGCAAATTATTAATAAATAAATAACGACATAATGGTACTGTTCATGCAAATGTAGCAGTTTCACAATTAGCAGTTCACTTTCAATTGTAGTATGCAGTTTTATCATAAAAAGCACCTGCTACAATAACTCTGATCTAAGTAATTATTGTCAGTATTTGGTCAAAATTTGTCCACACAAACAATAAAAAATGTGTAAGAAGGCATTAAATTGTGCAGGAGATGGGGAAAATCCATGCCATAATTTTCCAAAAAAGTCATAACTTCCAGTTCAAATCCAACTTAACAATCCTGAGATCTTTTTTCACAGCATTTTAAGGTAAAATTCTAATGATCTGGCTAATAATAAGGACACTACATGTATAGGTTAAAAGTTTTAAAACCTTGTTGGATTGGATGTCATTTTTGCATAGTCTGCTCTTTATATTCTGTTATTGATTTATAGTAGATTCATGTAATTTGCTTGATTGATTGTATGGTTCCTAGCTGTATACTTTCTATATACTTGGTTGATTCTGTTTTTTTATATCAATAAGAATTACTTATCCAAAAAGATAATATACAAACTACAAGTAAAGGTTTAAACTTCTAAAATTTGGGTTACTATAGAATCAAGAGAAAAGCCTTCATACACTACAGGTTTTTGATTTTGTTATACCTCATTTTTTCAGGAATTCTATATAGGGTGTTCACCTGCAACAGTCCCCCTTATTATATTTATACGACTTAAATAATAGATCAAAATGATATCATAATCAGAAGAAATTATAAATCTTGAAACAATTAACTGTAAAATTACAACATAAGGAATAGGTCAATTAACTGTAATGCTAAATACTTTTTTTTGGGGGGGTGGATAAGTAATAAAAATTTTATTGAAATAACAAAGAATGGGGTCCCAATGTACACAGGCAGTTTACTTGGGAGGCAACAAAAAGTCAGCTAAAATGCTAATTTTTTTTTTTTTGATAAGTAATAAAGATGTATATTCAAAAAACTAACCTCATGCATAAAGGCACAAGGCAGATCAAATATTACAGAAAGAGGAAGCTAAATCTTTTTACATTCTGTAGAGTATGATTTTAATGGTGTCAAGTTTCTTGCCTCCATATATAAGCAGGGCTTTAATTATAAGATGATTTAAAACAAGTTACATTAATTGGGGCCTGACTCATTCTCAGATCTTACAAAATTATATCACATAATTAAATAATGGACTGAAATGCTACCTCCTTTATTATCCCACACTTGGAAAATACCTCCACCACCTGCAATGGATTCCAAATTAGTTTCCTGCAATGGGGAATTCTCAGACAAGATAAACAAAATGACCTTGACTTACTTCTTCAATGGTAACATCTTCAGGAAGCCCAGTCACATAAACATGTGTATTCACTTTTAATTCAAACCAGCTATCGGGAGGTTTATTAGCTTCCTGGAAGGTTATAAAGATACAAAAGGAAATATGAGGCAACATGTTCAGTTTCAATACAATTCCAATCAGGACTAATAAAAACGTATATAAATAATTAAATTTAGAGAGCGAGAGAGAAGCTGGAAAATTTAAGACAGAAGACCTTTTTTTCAGCTTCCTTGTCCAGTGATTTTCTCTTGCCATTTTGCATTGTTCCCACTATCTCACTGGCATCATTAACTTCTTCCTTTCCAGGGGCATCAGAAGCGATTACTGTTTCATTAACTTCTTTCACTGGGGTATCAGAAACACTAAAAGTTGGAAAGACTTCCTCTTCTTGCAAAAAGGTCATCTCTTCTGGTCCATATAGCTCGCTTCTGCCGAGTGTGTCATCCTATCAAGCATTATAACAGAAAGAAAAAAAAAAAGATGCACTTACAATTGATAGAAGGCATGTAACAAATAAGAAAACATCATAAGTGACAATGCAAAGCATTGTATATAATAAGAACATATAAATTTGAATTCTGTTAAATTATAGAGGCTAAATTTTCTTCCTAGGTGTTTCTTTGATAGGTAATAACAAACTTTATTGATAACAAAATTACAATGAATTTACGATAGTATACTCACTGCACTGAAAAGAATACAAACCAATCAAAAAGAGAAGCTAACAGAATTAAGGAATTCAAACAAAGAATGCCCATGCGTAAACCCCCAAATACAGGACCACTCACACAAAGTCCTAAGTAACAAAGACTTCACACAGTCTACAAGTCTCTCAGTTTCCTCAAAAGTTCGGGCATTGCGCTCTTTCCAAATTAACCACATAAGATACGCTGGAACCATATTCCACACATCTGAACTGTGACTCCCCAACCAATTCCACCATGCAGAGAGAAGAGAAACAACATTGTTCGGCATCACCCACTGAACCCCAAACAAACGAAGGACAACACCCCACAAGGTATGAGCAAACTTACAATAGATCAATAAGTGATCCACAGTTTCCTCTTCACATCGAAAAAGGCAGCACCAATTAACAAGAGGTAAATTCTTCTTAACGAGGTTGTCTATAGTAAGAATCCCACCCCTAGCAGCTGTCCATAAGAAGAAAGCCACTCTTTTAGGTACCTTAACACACCAAATGATCTTCCAAGGAAAAGACACCAATGGGGCTGCTAGCAACGAGAAATAAAAGGAGCGCATATCAAAAATACCACTACAATTCAATTGCCATATCATGGTATCATCACCCCCTCTAGGTAACTTGGATGATATATGCGCAAAAAAATCATAAAAGATCCCTGTCTCCCAATCTTGAAAAGCACGACGGAAGCATAAATTCCAACTTCTACCACCCCCATCCGGTGCAAACTCAATCAAATCAGAAATCATAGCTGTCTTATCCACAGCAATAGCAAATATTGCTGGATATAAATCTTTCAAGGCAGTAGGGCTACTCCAAGGATCATACCAAAATCTGATACGAAAACCCTCACCCGCCGCATACAACACATGACCAAAGAAGCTCTCAGCCCCCTTCCTAATGTTCTTCCACATACCACATCCATGCGTCCCTCTAACAACTCTAGTACACCATCCCCCACTGGCCTCCCCATTTTTGGAAGCTATAACCTGCCTCCATAAACGTGAGACCTCATTCCCAAATCGCTATAGCCACTTCCCAAGCAAAGCTTGGTTAAACAGCCCAATTTTCTGGATCCCCAAGCCACCTACCTCCACTGGCCACACAACTTTCTCCCAAGCAACAAGTGAGAATTTAAAAACATCATTAGATCTCCCCCAAAGGAAATTCCTCTGAATCCTCTCTAATCTGTCCACCACAAGTTGTGGGATAGTGAACAAAGATAAAAAATAAGTAGGGAGACTTGATAAGGTACTCTTCAATAAAGTAAGTCTACCCCTTTTTGACAAATATAACTGCTTCTAACCTGCAAGCTTCTTTTCCATTCGTTCAATAATCGGGTTCCATATTGAGGAATCCTTATAGTGTGCCCCCAAAGGCATACCCAAATAAGACATGGGTAAACAGCCTACCTTACGACAGAAAATACGAGCTAAGGCATCCAAATTCCCAACCTCACCAACCAGCACAATCTCACTCTTACCAACATTTACTTTCAATCCTGTGATAGCTTCAAAGAAAATTAGAACCATACGAATATGTAATAATTGTTCCTCGGATGCATCACAAAAGAGAATAGTATCATCAGCAAACAAAAGGTGAGAGATATGCAAACCTCCACTGGCATTGGGATTTGCTTGGAATCCACTGAGGAAGCCTCCATCTTCTGTCCTTTTCAACATCCTACTCAACACCTCCATTACCAATAAGAATAGGAGTGGAGATAAAGGATCCCCTTGGCGAAGACCACGAGAGCTGCCAAAGAAACCAGCTGGAAACCCATTAATAAGCACTGAGAAACGGGCAGTAGAAATACACATCTTCATCCATCTCCCCCACTTCTCCCCAAAACCCACCTCTCCATAAGGTAAAATAAGGCACTCCAACTTACATGATCACACCTGGAATACCACTCTTCAATCTACTGTCCAAGCATTCATTTGCGATAAGAACAGAATCAAGAATCTGTCTTCCCCCAACAAAAGAATTCTGGGAGTTGGAAATAAGTTTATCCAAAACACACTGTAGTCTATGTGCCAAGACCTTTGAAAGTAGCTTGTACAAACTACCCACAAGGCTTATAGGGCGAAAATCTCTAATATTGACAGCACTAAGCTTCTTGGGTATCAAATACAAAAAGGTGGCATTGAGAGGTTTTTCAAAGATACATTCCTTGTGGAAGTCTGCAAAAAAAGCCAAGATCTCCTCCTCAAGAACACACCAGCATTCTTGAAACAAAGCCATAGTAAAGCCATCTAGACCAAGAGCCTTATCACCCTTAGCCTCCCGTAGGGCTGCAATGATCTCCTCCTTCTCAAACTCCCTTTCTAAAGAAAGTCTATCGGTTTCATCCAGATTTGCAAACTCTAGACCATCAATAGTGGGCCTCCAAGATTCAGTCTCCTGGTACAAAGACTTATAAAATCCACCACTTGATCTTTAATTGCAGACTCATCATCATACAAAATGCCCTCAACCTCAGCAGCTCTCATAGTATTTGTACGTCTATGAGAATTAGCAAGCCTATGAAAAAACCTAGTATTATTATCCCCTTCTTTTAAGTACAAAGCCTTCAATTTCTGCCTCCAAGAAATCTCCTCCAAAGAAGCTAAAGACTCAATATCAGCCTTTATCTCAACTCTTCTTGCACTATCTGCCAGTGATAGAGAGTGCATCCCTTCCCTCAGGTCTAAGTCCAAAAGCTCAGACAGCAAGCATTTTTTTCCTAAAAGACACATCCCCAAAAACATGTTTATTCCAATGCTTCAAATCTCCCTTAAGAGCCATCAATTTACAAGCCAAAACATAACTAGGAGACCCCACAAAATGGTATCCATTCCACCAACCTCGCACAAGGTCCACAAACCCCTCCACCTTAAGCCACATATTCTCAAATTTGAAAGAAGACTTTCCCCTCGACATTCCACCTGCCTCCACCAGAAGAGGACAGTGGTCTGAAATCACTCGAGGAAGAGGCCTTTGAGTCACATCCAAAAAGTGATCCTCCCAATCAGCAGATACCAACACTCTATCAATTCTAGACATAGAAGGGTTCTCTGAGTCACGGAACCATGTATACCCACTCCCCACCAAAGGTATATCAACTAAAAAATTCCTCTCAATAAAGTCTGAGAATTTGAACATGGTTGGACTAAAAGAAGTGCACCCAAGACGCTCTGCTGGATATTTGATGATATTAAAATCACCAAAAACACACCAAGCTGCACTCCACCTCCCTCTCACACTATCAAGTTCAGTCCACAAAGCATCCGGAAGACCATCAGCATTCGGACCATACACCCCTGTACATATCCAAGCAAAACCGTCTGCCACTCCCTTTAACAAAATAGAAACAGAAAAGCACCCAACAAGACAATCCATTTTTTTATATGCCCTCGTGTCCCAAGCCAAAATAACCCCCCCTACTGTATGAATGGCATCCAAAGCTACCCAATCAACAAAAGGGCTACTCCAAAGACTTTTCACAACAGCAGAATTAACAGAATCCAATTTAGTTTCTTGGAAACACACTACATCACACTTCCACTCCTTGAGTAAATTCTTCACTGTACCCTTCTTTTGAGGATTGTTTAATCTTCTCACATTCCAAGATAAAATTTTCAAATTCATGGATAACTAACTGAACCCACCCCATAGGAATTCTCAATCCCTCTGGTTTTTTGACCAGCTTGCCCCTCATAGTTGACGGAAGAAACTAAATTCCTCAATTCCCTCATACCTTTTTTAGTTGAAGAGGTATTACGACGAAGACTACCTGTCGTAGCTTGATTTTCCCACACTTTCTCAAGCTTTTGAAATAAGGTAATACACTGCTGCTCACATGAATCAATAGGAAATCCCACAAATTTACTAAAGCCTTTAATCTTCCTCTTCACCCACACAGAAGGTTCCAGATCCTCCCCCACAAGAAAATCATCCAGTGCATCCTCTGATACTATTTCCAAGCCCCTGTGAGGATCCCACTTAGCCACAGGTACACAATCCAAAGCATCCCTACCCTCCTCATCCTTACTTGACCTCGTGGGGTTAACCCAGTCCAACAACAAAAGTTCATCTTCCTTAGAGTCAAAACCCAGCTCAGAAAGGGGAGAGAAACAATTTTTACCCAGTAGCTTGTGGTGGTGGATCATATCGGACAGTTCAAAAACTAATAGAGGCGGGGAAACAACGGGCTCAGCTATGACTGACTGCCCATCGGAGTTTAGAACAGCCCTAGAGTTTGGGGAGTCCTCCGCTGGACTATCGGCACCCATTGTAGTGTCTCCCAAACAACCCACCTCAGCCCCGCTTGATTTAGAGCCCACCGAGAGACCACCGACAGCCCCAACCTCATCTCCGTACCCATCAGACCTTGGAAGGACTCCACCCATCTCGCCGGAACCTGGAAACACCATCAGAAGCTTCTCAACAGAGTCGTGGGGGTCCGATCCTTCATTATACTGTGGTCCCACTGAAAAATCGCAAGTCAAAACCTCATCCACACACCGATCGGCCCTTGACAGGTCCCCACCCAACTCGCCGGTGCTCGGTGACAGCTCCGGAGCCTTCTCAACTGAGGCATGTGACCCCAACCCTTCACCCACCTCCCATGGACTTCTTTCAATAAGCCTTTCCAAATTATTAATAAACTCACCTTGGGCTTTAGTTGGTTTGGCCCGCTGAGCTAGATCAGGTATTATTGGGCCCAACTTAGCTGCTAATGGTTTGACCAAAGTACTCCAGCAAACCGTACGTTGTGTATTCCCATCAAAAGCAGCAGTAATTTTTAAGGAGAAGTGGGTCTGGGTCCATTTGGCAAAAGAGCCACGTAAGGGCCTCTTATTTATGGGAAGCTTATTTGAATTTTGAAGAGAATCAAATCCCCCAAAACTCTCCTTCTGCTTTAAATTTCCAGGAATATTTGGAAACTGTTCCAGACATAACTCCCTTCCTGATTTTACGTCACCATTAATATTTTTCCAAACTTGATTCCTTGAGTTTCCGGTGGATTGTTCTAGCCCATCACTGCCAGCAACCACCTCCTTCCCCGGCCTAGAAGTTGATTTTCCCAAAAAGAATTCACGTAGCTTCATTTCAAAAAAAGCCCAACCGCCCTTATTCCTCCCTTTCGGAACACACAAACAACCACGTCTTGCCCCATTATGATACTCAGAGATTTCCACAAAAAAACCACTCTTGTTTGACCTACTAGAAAACTCTAAGATTTTATACTGCTCATGAAACCATTTGAAAAAGTTTTTCTTGCTAAAATCCCACCGGCACAGCTCTACCAAACAAGCAATGGTCCAATCCAACCCCAATCTACCAACCCGGATAGAGCCATAATGCCTACCCCTTTTTTCAGTAATGGCATAAGCATCCATACATCCCCCATCAAATGCCAAGAGAAAAGATTTTGAATCAATACGAAAAGAAAAAGAGTGTTTCACCTCCGGTCCCCCTGGTTTGGCTAAAAAAGGCTTGGGACGGGGTTTTGGCGGGTGCTGTAGAGGCTTGGGATTAAAGGGTGTGGAGGTCTAAGTTTGGGTATAATGAGGAATGTACTGACCGAACTGAATTGGCCAATAGAAGGATTGTGTGAGAGGGCAAGGATATGGGGGAAGGATTTGTTGTGGAGTATGGAGAAAATTTTGGGAGGCAAGGGGTAGACATGGATATGTCACTGGTGGAGGCTGGGTTGGTATGGAAGAAGAGAGAGATGGTAGTGATTGTGGTGGGGGGAGGGGGTAAGGTGGAGGGTGGTAGCTGGCAAAGGGAGGGGGGAGGGGGTGAGCCATCACTCAATGATAATAACAAAAACAAAGTGAAGATATGAAAATTAAACCAAAATAAGGAACTTGAAGAGTGCTTGAGCTCCAAAGGCCAATGTCACATGAAGCTTTATGATGCAGGGTAAAATCATTATGATACTTAGGGGCATCAAATCATCAACAAAAACAAAGTGAAGATATGCAAATTACACCAAAGTAAAATCATTATGATTCTTAGGGTATTCACAATATTCCTATGCTAGGTTATCCAACCGATTAATAAGGTATTATTAAGTGAATTAACGGACTGGTCATTACAAGTTTTAGCATAGAAGGCAATGCTTATGCCAAAAGCACCAACCTGAGGAACCCATGCTCTAAGACCTCGATCCCAATTGTACACGGTCCCATCATCATCAGTGAACTCTTCCTCACCCTCTGGTGGCGTTGAAGGTCTATCAAGATCAAATTCCCCTGAGTCACCACCAAAATTGCCAGAAAGAAATTCACTCTTTAACCCATCCGCCTCTGCTGCTGCTTCTGCCTCTCCAACCACCTCCTGCCATTTCTCATACTCATCATCGTTGGAATGCACTGCACAATACATAATATGGTAAGATCTCTAATTCAGGAGATGAACTACTCAAACATAAAATAGAAAGAAGACTTCACATGTCGTTGAATAACCACCTCCCTGCTGAGCAATTCCAGTCAGCAACCCAGGGATTGCAGACAATGGTTGCCATTCACTTCTTC
Source organism: Castanea sativa (assembly GCF_040712315.1). Classification (NCBI taxonomy): domain Eukaryota; kingdom Viridiplantae; phylum Streptophyta; class Magnoliopsida; order Fagales; family Fagaceae; genus Castanea; species Castanea sativa. The sequence goes on along the minus strand of NC_134016.1, from coordinate 37,527,373 downwards.
CTTCTGACCAGACAAGTGTACTTTCGGAGAGGTATCCATTTACGAAATGCTCTGTCAATAGATGTTTCAATAGCTCGTTATACCAATTCAACATGATAGAGATGGAACAATTTTCCTGAAACCGTGCAATTTTTTACTGGTAGAACTGAAATTCAAGAGAGAAGATAAATAAAATTAAATCACTAAAGATAAATTGTTTACAAAATGAACCGGAGGCCCTTTATTTTAGACAGTAAGCCAATCCAATTCATGTTTGCACTAGTTTTAAGACAACTGATCCATATTTCACCTAGTCGGCCATTTTTAACAAGAACAATAAAATTATCTACTAATACAACACTCACCACGCAACTCTGAAAAGGCATAAGGGCCAACATTTTGTTGATTATCACCAAGAATATACCATCCAACTTCAGTAATAGTCTCATAGTCCCCATCATTGTGTTCCACATCTGTTTTCAAAATCCAGGGAAACAAAATCTTATTATTCTTGCTTGTCTGCCCAAAAGGCCCCTCTTTTTCTCTCTTGCAGCCAATGCAAAGAGTGTAGACATGATTCAAAGTAAAAAGTGTATTAAAATGCCCATTAAAATAATTGCTATCATGGTAAAGCACACAATATAGAGCCAAAATGTGAGCCTGAAAAAATCCCCTAAACCATGGAAATTCATAAAATCACTCACCAACACATTTCCCATTTATTTTTATCTTTCTTTTCTCCCCCTTGTGTAATGAACCAAACCCAAAACCCCAGCACAACCTGTTAGGGTGCAGCCTAGTGGTTGGATGGACGCTTGGGATGAGCTCTAGACCCAAGCATCCTGGGTTTGACCCCCACTAGGAGTTCCCCTGGACTACCTGATACACGGTACTGGCAGGTAGGGTTGTGTATCTGTGATTTACTCACTAGGGGTGAGTCCAAAGGGCCCCCCGCTTTGGTGAGGTTCCATGTCATCCAAAAAAAAAAAAATAGGACAATTACACTTACCAGTATATGATGAAAGCAATATTTAACCAAAGTGGGTACCCAAAAAATTCCCCAAAACACTTAAATCAATAAAATTACTCACCAACCCACATCTTGACTCACTTCTAAGTTCTATCTTCTTCTCGTTATATTCACATGAACTAAACCCAGCTCAACCCAAGCCAAATTACACTCACCATTACATAAAGGAAACAATATAGAACCAAACCATGTACTTTATCATTTCTCTAAAACATGAAAATTCATAAAATTACTCACCAACCCATTTGCTCATTTTCACTTTCATCTCTTTCTTTTTTCTTTTTCTTTGTTTAATTATATGAAGCAAACAATATAAACACAAAATGGGTATAAATTTATTTTCCTCTAGAACACTAAAATTCCAACAATTCCTTATCTCTTAGACTAAACCAACCATAACTTAACCCTGTTAAAACCCTAACCCTATTCCCAAGAATCACTGAAATAAAATGTACAAAAATAAAGCTAAAAAATTTGCTGTCAAATAATCCTCCACAAATTAAAATGCTTTCTCCTATTCCTTTAAAAACTCTGTCAAATCTGATTGCAGAGATTAAGAGCATGTACCAGGTTGTTGTTGTTGTTGCTGTTGCTGTTGCTGTTGCTGTTGCTGTTGGTGGTGAGTCTCGAGGTCGTTATGAGCAGACATTGTTGTATTCGGCAGCGTATTTTCTGAAAGGTGGTGTTGGTTTGGTTGTGTATCAGGTATCCTTCTGTTCTGTGGAAAATGTAGAAAAAGTCAGAAGAAAAGGCTCCTCACTATATTTGTTACATATCTACAACTAGTTTTTTTTTTGCATCTTTCACCTCTTCAGTTACATGATCCCGTTCCGGATCACATGATGAATTATTAGCATTAGACCCGGTTGTAGAAGCAGGTTCATTAGATGCTGCAGAGGAGGCAGACTCCATTCCAACTCAACAAATTTCAAACTGGCAGCACAGCAAACCTTTTTTTTTTTTTTATCAACAAAATAAATCCATCAACACAACATACACAAAACCCACAAACAAATGATACCAGTGTATACAAATTAATCCATCAACTATGAACACAGCATCGTCACATACATTTCAATTGAATAAATAATAAATAATAATAATAATAATAATAATAATAATAATAATAATAAGCTAGGAATCACGGTTTCATATTATAATTTATGAAAAATTATAATATGAAATCGCATTTACGACACTGATGTGACACGGATATGACATGGTACGGTCCACCCTAAATGAAGTGTCCGTGCTTTCTAGATAATAAATTATAATGCTCTGTAAACTAAACTCAACTCAACTCAGCTTGTGACAAACATTTGAATTCAATGTATAATTAATTAATTAATTAAAATTATTGGAAGAATAATTGAAGATAGAAATTACCAGTAAGAGAGAGTCAGAGTCAGATAGATTCACATATAAATAAATACATAATATAGGGAGCAGAGAGAAAGATAGTTTACCGGGGAGAGAAGAAGAAGAAGAAGAGAAGGAGGCGAGAGACCGAGAGACAGAAGAAGTGAAAAAAACAGGCCACTGATCAGAGAAGAGAAAAATTAAGGGTTAGGTTGGTCAAAACGATGTAGTTTTAGGTTGGGCAAAAGGTCCAAAAAAAGGTGTTGTTTTGTTCCCGGTTTTCGGTTCCCACTTTCCACACACATGAATGATATATGTATCTTATCCATATCTATGCTATTATTATTATTATTAACTGGTCTTGTCACGTTAGTTTCGCAAGTAGGAATGAGGCTTTTTTTTAGCAGCAAAAAAAAAAAAGTTTTTTAATTGTATATAAATAATTTTTATTTTGAGAATCTATTTTATAAGTAAATAAAGCAATTTGAAAATCAACAGAAGAGTGACCTTATTTTTTAGGTAATGTTTTAGTGAAATTAGAGTTGTATTTTTACCGAATTATCATTTAGTTTTGTCTCTATTTTAAACATAGAAATGTAGAGATATTTTTGGAAAAAAAAAAATGAGAATCCCAAACAAGAAAAACCCATTAAATAGTAACTAGCTTCATCACACGAGCTTCACGCGTGAGATAAGGCTTTTTTTTTAGTTGTCCTATTTTGTAGCAAAAAAAAAACATGCGTCTTTATTTTATATATATAATTTTTATTTTGAAATTTTAATTTATAAGTGGATAAAGTAATTTGAAAATCAACAGGAGAGCGACCTTATTTTTTAGGTAATGTTTTAGTAGGAGTTAGAATTGTATTTTTACTGGATTGTCCTTTAATTTTGTTTCTACTTAAACATAAAGATGGAGGGGTATTTTAAAACCATAAAGATGAGGAAGCCCCTTAAATAGTTATATAGATATAGACAACAAGATTCACTGTTTGGGTTTCAACTTTTTGCATACTAAAATACTCTCACACAAATTCTTAAACTCTCTAAAATACCCACATCTTTTAGTGTTAACTAATTTTAAATTAAAAAACACAAATTAGTTAAAAGAATAATTTACTATTCTTAAGTTTTAAGATTTTTCATTTATCTTTTCCATTTGACCTAAAACTTAAAACACTATATTTATCTCATTTTTAAAAATTATTCCACGATACCTTACCTCTTTTTTTGAAAAACAAAATACACACGCTTATTTATATATCACTTTTAAACATTATAACACTAAACTAAAAAAAACAAATAAATAAAAAAGAGAATTATTACACATGCAAAATGCATGTGATGAGTCTAGTGTATGTCTATATATATATTCCCAGTTTTTAGGTATAACTAACCATGGTAATAAATTAATAATAGTGAATAGGCTTTTTTTTTTGCTTTTTATGAATTTCAATTTCCAATTTCTAATTCACTCTAGGACAAATGAGAACACATGAATAAGGTAGCGGCAGTAAGTAAGAATTGAAATACACAAACAAAACCTTCTCCCAAAAAAAAAAACATAATCAAATCTAAAATAACACATTTTTAATACATAATTGATAAACATCTATATAAAGTAAACAGTAGCACAAATTAATAATAGTGAAATCTCATGGACTAATTTGACAGTTATAGTTAGGGCTGTCCACGGGTCGAGCTGGGTCGGTTTTCGACCCTGCCCGGACCCAACCCACCGGCGTCGGTTGGAAGGCGGAGGGACCCGAAACCGACCACCGGCATCAATCGGTCGAGTCGGTTTCGGGCTCGGGTAGTTTTCGGTCAGTTCAGTCGGTTCAGAGGATCGCCGGATTCTGCAAACATCGCCGGAATCTTCAAAACACTCGCCGGAATTTGCAAAAACTCAGTTCATTTGCACCGAAAATCGCCGAAATAAGCTTGAATCGCCTCGAATCTCGCTAGATCTCACCAAATATGGTCGAGATCTCACCGAAATCAGCTTGTATCTCCTTAAATCTCGTCGGAAATCAACTTGGATCTCCTCGAATCTCGTCGGATTTCATGAAGTTTGGTCGAGATCTAGTCGAAATAAGCTTGGATCTCCTTGAATCTTGCCGAGTCTCACCAAATATGGTTGGATCTGATTGTTTTGGTTGACGAAATCTGCGAAATTAGGCTGAAATCTCGTCGGAAAGCTGGAGAATTCGCAGAACGTTCATGCTCTTCGGGTGGGTCGGGTTTCGCGGGTTTTGAAGGAAAGGACTCGAAATCGACCCGCTGGCGTCGAATTTTGGAGAACGGGACCCGCGTCCAACCACCGGAGCAGTCAGATCAGGTGGAAGCAGGTCGGGTACGGGTGGTTTGGGCGGGTTGGCCGGGTGGCCGGGTGGGTTGGACAGCCACTTATAGTACTGTAAAAGGAAATGATTAAATTGAATTTTACCCTAAATTTTTTTGAAACATATTTAAAAAATCTATTAGTTCAAAAGATAATTGAATTTCCTTAATATTTAGTTCACTTTATTAATTATTATGGAGCAAAAATGATTTTATTTATTTTGTAAACATATGAAGAAATGAAAGTCTGAACATATGTTGCTTAAGGAAATAATTAAAATCATAAATGTATATTTTTTTTTCATTTCAGAAGAATCCTTTCACTTTCTTGGAAAATTCTATAACTATACTGTTTTTTTCTTTTAATAATTTAAAATTATAATGATAAATGACTGAAATATGAATCCTCATTCTTTTCATAAAGAAGAACAAACTTAGAAAATTCTAGGCCTCTAACTAAAAGTGATAGAGGATTTTTTAATTTTTTTTTAAATTTTTTTCAATTATGATAACCACCATACTCATTTTATTTTGAAAATTTTTTATTTTTAAAAGGTAATTTTAAAAATCAAGCATATCAAAAATTTTCGTAAACTCTTTTTCTTTTCTTTTTTTTTTTCTTTTAGGGGGGCCATAAAATCTTCTTTAAGACCTATTTATATCTAACTCTTTTTCTTTTCTTTTTTAAAGATAAACAACCATCTAAGATTAAAAACGGACCTAGGAGGGGGCTTGGGCTCTTGCAGGCCCAAAAAAGAAAAGCTATATTTTGTTTTTTTTTTTCTTTAGTCAAGCCCTCTCTCTTCCAAAAGTTTACTCCCGTTAGCGAACCCAACTCGATCCAAACAACTCAACCCAAATCATTTTAATACTATATAGATACCTATTTAAAAAAATTTAATTTCTAATTTTTTCCATTTATACTTCCGCTCCTTTAACTTAAAATCTTCAATCCATGCCTATATAAGATTGCCAATAATTTAAAACATTTTTATCAAAACCAGCACTCATGTCATGTAACTTATCTAAACTCTAAAAGTCCCCAGTTGATTCTCCAAAAAAAAAAAAAAAGTCCCCAGTTCTTCATCAATGAATCTGAATCGTCTGATCTGCTTACTTCAATCTTCATTTTAACTAATGCATTGACATCAAACGTACAATTCAAAATCCAACAATCCAAATCAAATGAATGTTATATGTAGATCAGTATCACAACACATACAAAAGCTCCAAAAAATAAAAGTAATAAAAGCAAAGCTACCCGTTACAATTTGTCTTGTGGGGTCCTTTGGCTTTGCTCCAATTGTCATATTTTGTAATATAGTCGTTGCGCCTCTCAGCTCTCTCACTCTATATCTTCCCCTTTCCACTCCTCATTTCTCTCCAAACAAATCCATCATTTTTGAGCTTCCAAAACTCAATTCCTCTCATACCCATTTGCCTAAAACCTCTCCAAATCACTTTAAATTTATTGAATTCTGCTGAATTTTGAAAAAAAAAAAAAAAAAAAAACCCATTTCTCTTTTAACAAATCCACCATTTTTTGAGCTTCAAATCCTCTCCAAACCACTATTAATTTCTTGAATTCAGCTGATTTTTTTTTTTCTTCAAAAATCCTCAAATGGGTACGAACACCATCACCATGGGCTCAGTGACTCAATCCCACTACCACACCCACAATGTCTTCCTCTTCTGCAACTACATTCTCCTTGGTGCAGCCTCCAGTTGCATCTTCCTCACTCTCTCTCTCCGGCTCTTCCCGTCTATATGCGGCTTCTTCCTAATCCTCCTCCACATTTTCATCATATCCGGAGCAGTATCTGGCTGTGCAGCGGCCGACTCATCGGGGACTAGCCGGTGGTACGCAGCTCACATGGTGGCAACAGTGCTCACAGCAATATTACAAGGGTCGGTTTCCGTGCTGATCTTCACGAGAACCGGGGATTTCCTCGGCCAGTTGAAGTCCTATGTGAGGGAAGAGGATGGTGCTGTGATACTGAAGTTGGCTGGTGGGCTGTGTGTGTTGATATTTTGCCTGGAATGGGTGGTCTTGACACTTGCGTTTTTCTTGAAGTACTATGCTTATGTTGAAGGTGATAATGTTGGGGCTAATAGCTATGCTATGAGGAAGAGTGCCAAGGTGGGACAAGAGGAGGACTTGAAGGATTGGCCATGGCCTTTCCAAGTCTAAATATTGATACTTTGGCCATGGCATTGTCGACATAATATTTCATTATTCGTTGATTCATTGAAGTGATTATGATAACGTGTTTGTATAATTGTGTTTGCAATATTGATGTAATAAAAATTTATCTTCGGAGTCTTTTCAAGCTTTCTTCCCGGGAATTTTTTAGTCTTCTTTTAGCACATTTTTGCAATATACTTATTTGAATATTCATTTTTTATACATATGATTACTTTGCAAGTTGAAAATTAGTAATCTTTTGATGATTATTTTTTTTTTAAAACCCTCCAAACATGCCCTTGAGCGTGCTCAAAGAGGCTAGTATATGCGTGTTTGGGGGGGGGGTTATATTTCGTTTTGTTCTTGTTAAATTGATGGGACTTTGTTGTTTTCCTGGGGCTATGTGGCTAAGTTTTGAAAAAGTTTTGCAAAGAATCTGAGTGGGTTTCCTCTATATGACTCAGGCCTACTACTATTACATAAATAATCAGTGTTTTGCAATTAATAAAGCTTAAGGCCTTGTTTGGATTTTGCCAAACTCAGTTAACAAAACTGAGTTTTGTTACCTCATCATCCAAAAATCATGGGCCCCGCATGTAAAAGTTTGTTTGGCTGAATTCTCTGGATGTTAACTCAGTTAACAAAACTGGGTTTTTTTGGCTTTTGAGTTAACAAACTTGGAAACACAGAAAGCTTGTTTTCAAGTTATGGGTTTATTAACTTAGTGGCAAAAGTGTAATTATGGTGCACCGGTGGCCCCCAATGGTAGTGTATTCTCACATCTACTTATTACCATTGGCTCCTCTGCATCAGTTCTTCTTCTTTATTTCTTTTCTTTTTCATTTTCAGACCTCCTCCTCTGCTTCAGTTCTTTTTTTTCTTTTTTCTTTTTTCCCTTTACTCTTCCATAAACTTCTTTCTTCCTCTAAAAAATTTGCTGCATCCAAAGCATTTGGCTAGCCGAAAAGAGCCCATCCAGCTGAGGAAGTTGCTGACTGAAGAGAGGCTTGATCAAAGGGAGGCTTGATCAGCAAACCCACAGCACGCCAACAACTGAAGTAGAGCTCCGTTCTCTCCGCCGATCAGCACCTTCTCTCCGCCAATCAACACCTTCAGCTCGAGATTTACACAGCTCCGTTCACCGATTTTTGTTTCTAGTGAGACCCAAGCTCCGCCGATCAGCCTTGTTAGTTTTATCAAAAGCTTTGGCTCTCCTTTCACTCACCCCACCAACGGTTTTTTCCTTCATGTTAAAATGCAACCCACGAAAACTCTTCATTCCCAAATCCAAGCACTCCTCACACTTCTAAACCCAGTGTTGAGGTTCAAAAAATCATAACACAAGGCCCAAAGAAATAGCACATTGGGCCAACCCCCTGGAAAGTAAAATTGAAAAGAGGTTGAGCTCACAAAAAGAAAAGGATGGTAGGCCCAAAAGATTTGAAACCCAAGATCCATGAAGGGGCAGGTTTTAGAGCCCATGAAACAAAGGGAGGAAAGAAAAGGGCCTAGCCTGCCAAAATCAGAGGACCAAAGAGAGTCTAGTAGAAAGAACTGGGCTAGGATCCCGGAGACTACCAAGGGCCCAAGATCCTTAGGACGTGTAGCACAGCCAAAGTGGGATTGGGACAGCTCAAAAAGGGAACCAAAAACACAAGAAACGAATGACAAATATGTCATTCTCAAGCACTCAGTGATGCAGCAAAGAACCAGAGAGCTTGGAAAGCAACAACTCACGAACAAGGAAGCTGGTACCTCGGGAAACCTAGGAACAAGAGCTATGAAGGGAAGTAGCTAGGGGAGCTTTCAACATGGCAGGAATAGAATCGGTCCACTTAGGAAAAATGGCAAAAAGGAAGGGCGGCCAAAAAGCTGAGAAAAACAGAGAAGCCTTGGAGAAAGAGAAATTGAAGGTCAGACATCTTAAAATGGAAGGTTAGCAATGGACTTTTGGAGAAAAGGCATTAAAAGAAGAAAACTGTGAGAAACAAGGAATGGGCCAGCCACCAAAGCCGCTGGCACGCTGCGGGCTCTGTTACCCAGGGGAGTAAAGAAAGGAAATCAGCGGTATCCCGGGGCCTTGAGGCAACGCTATAAAAGGAGAAAATAGCAATAGTGAAGAGACAATTTTTCAGCAATAGTGAAATCAAAATAGAATAAAAAAAACTCTGTAAAATTCAAAGAAAATAGGGGAATATCTCCCGGTATCCCGGAAACAGCCACTATAATACAATACTTGGATTCAAAAGGATTCAAATTTTGCAAGTCTTAGAGGTTGAGATAGCCATCTAAGTCTGCAATTTTTGAGCTTATTTGGACCTTGTAGCACGATTTAGTGAGCACGTTTTAATCCAAAATAACTCTGTAAAACTCAAAGAAAACAGGGGAATATCTCCCCGTATCCCAGAAACAGCCACTATAATACAATACTTGGATTCAAAAGGATTCAAAATTTGCAAGTCTTAGAGGTTGAGATAGCCATCTAAGTCTACAATTTTTGAGCTTATTTGGACATTTGTAGCATGATTTAGTGAGCACATTGTAATCCAAAATAACTCTGTAAAACTCAAAGAAAATAGAGGAATATCTCCCGGTATCCTTGAAACAGCCACTATAATACAATACTTGGATTCAAAAGTTCAAACTTTGCAAGTCTTAGAGGTTGAGATAGCTATCTAAGTCTGTAATGTTTGAGCTTATTTGGACCTTGTAGCACGATTTAGTGAGCACGTTGTAATCTAAAATAACTTTGCAAAACTCAAAGAAAACAGGGGAATATCTCCCGGTATCCCAGAAACAGCCACTATAATACAATACTTGGATTCAAAATGATTTAAACTTTGCAAGTCTTAGAGATTGAGATAGCCATCTAAGTCTGCAATTTTTGAACTTATTTTGACCTTGTAGCACGATTTAGTGAGCACGTTGTAATTCATAATTAAGAAAACTAATGGGGTATTTCTTATTAATTTGAGGATCCCGAACAATTATTTTGTGTGTTTCTTTATTACATTACCTTTCTTTGCTATTTTCTTATTATTCAATACATATATTCTCGCTTGCTAGTGTATATGTATTGTAGGAACCTTGCTTGTGCACCACTTGGTTTGTAAACAGCCCATTTAGCTGCGTTAAACCAAGCCCAGTCCACCAAACAACAAGCAAGGCACCCGAGATCCTTGTTTCTACATGGGTCTGGGTACCGTCCAAAAAAAGGACCCTCACACCCAGTTTCCCGAGCTTAGCAGTCGCACAATCTGCTTGATCTCTTTCTTTCTTGCTTCTCCAGTTCACGCAACTTCTTCACTTTGCCTATGTTATTCCTTACTTCTCTCTTCTTTAATTTTTTTTGCTTAAATTGATTTTGGCCATTAATGGTAAGATCGATCGCTCTCTCTCTTGGATTTCTCTCTCACCATCCGTTCGTCCCTCTCTCTCTCTCATGCCTTACTCTCTGTTTGCGACTTTGGGTAGCCGATTTAGAGGTGGTCGTGGTTGTGGTGTGGCTGTGGGTATGGATGTGGGACGTGAGCAAAATATAGTTAGAGCCATGGTGGGTTTGGGTATTGTGAATTTTCTATGGGTTTGGGTTTTGGTTTTGTGAATTTTTTTTGGGTGTGAGTATTGTGAATTTTCTTGGTTTGTTGTTGTTTATTGTGATGACGGTGTGTTTTCAGTTTTGGTTTGTTGTATGGGTGTGGTGTAAAGTTTTGGTGAACAAAACTTTCTAGGTTAAGCTATGGAAAATGAACCCAGGAAAAGAACTGTTTATAAAAAATCTGTTTATGTTTATCAAGGAGAAGCAAAGGAGTTTGGGAGGGGAAAAAAGAGAAGTGGGGGAGAAAGAAAGAGAGACGCGGGTAAGGAAAAAAAAAGAGGTTGGAACTTAATAAAAAATCTAACCCAATTTGACATGTGGGCTCCACTTGTGGAGTGAAAAACTCACTGAGATATTCCACCCAAACAAGCCACCAAACGGAGTTATAAGAAATTGGGGTATTTTTGAGTGATGAGTGATGAGAGATAAGTGATGAGTGATGAGTGACGACAATTAAGTGAAAAGTAATGAAAAAAAATTAACCAAATAGGGCCTAACCCACTACACACTTCAATAAATTGTGAAACTAAAAACTTTCACTACTGTAAAAGTATTGCCTCAATCATTGAGAAAAGGACATTGCTCCTTTTTGCTCATGTGTCAATGAGTTAGTAAATTGGGGTTTCAAGCAATTTTCAATTTTTTTTTATAAAAATTTTCTTTTTAATTTGTTAGTGGAAAAATGAAATTACATGTATTATTACATATAATGAATTTATTGGAGATGATTATAAAAAAAAATGAATTTATTGGAGATGGAACATGCTGTTTCTAATTAACTGAAACGACTATCCAATGAACCATTGCTGGGAGCAAGAAGAAAAACAAAATAATGTAAGAAGATTGTTGTTCTCTTGATCCTTGAATCCCAAAACTCTATTTCAAAGCACCAATCCCACCCCAACAGGATCAATCTTTAGTCCACAAACCATCATGCATCCTTAACATTCACAACATAACTTAGACCAATCACATGCACTAAACAAGTGAATTTTACCATTTAATTATTTCTTTAATGTCCAATTTCGTCTCAGGTTTGATCAAATTCCCTATGAAATTTTTAATTTTCCATCAAAAATGTACGGCATACAGCAAGAGGCTCGATCCTACTCGGCTCATGAATAGTATCTGGCCTTGGGCCCACCATTCCCCATGGCCAATCTCAAGTGGCCAAAGACGTCGGCCCGTCATTCAAGAATTCAATGCACGGCAAGACGATCTTCATAAATAGTAGTCTTGGCACAACCATTGTTTGGCTATACCTCAGTGCATTGAGAGTGCCTTGGGAAACACCGCTGCCAAGCAACGTTTGACGGCTAGCACCAATTCCAACATCCAAGCTCCTATTTCCAATGCAAAATAAATTTTTGTCAGGAATAATCATATTGGGCCCCACCTGCATGAGTGGTGCCAGAGGGCAATTATTATCAATCCATTACCACTAGGCTATAAATAGGTGAAGAGAAGACGAAGAAGGGGTTAGACACTGGAGAGGGGGCATTAGGGAAGTAACCGAGCATAGAGGGAAAGGTATTCAGTGAGAGAGACTAGCTACTTTAAGAGAGGCTTTGAGGGAATCTGCATAGGAGCTACTTATTGTAGGAAACTCATAAACCCACGAAAATAAATAAATTGCGAGTCCAATTACTAGGTTGGACCATTAGCAGAAAGTTAGGTACGCATAAGAAAGATAACTCAAACTTAGCAAGGATTGATAAAATGAATTCATAACATTCTCAACTATTTTTTTTTTAATATACATATAGTATTTGGGCTGTAAGGAATAATATGAAGTTCCAAAATACCCAAGTTGACTCCATTGCTCTTACTAGGAAATAAAAATGCTACTTTTTTATTTCATAATTAAGTTGAATTTTGATGAAACTATTAGAAACCAAGGAGCCATTGTAGTTATTGCGAGAAAAAGATCCACACATCTTTAAGGCGGGTTTGAGTTGCTCAAAGTCTCAAACCATTAAAAGAGTAAATGAAAATTGACTTAAAAATGCCTACTTTTGGGACCAAATGGACACCTCACTTTTAGGAAAGAGGAACTATCCAACTGGGCTTCTACGCACACGTATTTGCGCATTACCTACGCACATCGAACTGGGGGTTGAATTTGGTCTGGCGTAGGTCTATGTGGGCTACACATGTCCATGTTTTTTTTTTTTTTTTTTTTTCTGTAGCATTGTTACAATGCCTACCCACACGTATTTGCACATTACCTACCCACATCGAACTGGGGGTTGAATTTGGTCTGGCGTGGGTGTATATGGGCTACACATGTCCATGTTTTTTTTTTTTTCTGTAACATTGTAACAATGCCTATTATCTTGCACTTTTTTTTTTTTTTATAAGTATCTATTATCTTGCACCTGTTCTAAACTAGTTCAATTATTTCAATAAATAGTGTGCCCTCTATTCATACTAGTCACTTTTCATTCTCATTTTTGGTCCATAAATCATCCAAAGAGAGAGACAATCTTGTTCTTTGGGCACGCAATTTTTTTTTTTTTTTTTGTGTATCCAGCATTCCATTGTATTTTAGAATGTACGTGTCCAAAAGTCTGAAAGCATTACTATGAGGGACACCCAGTCTTAAGGACATAATGTAAAACACTAGTGTTAATTAGAAACAAATTTTCCATTCTGTTGTATTCTGATCTAAAAATTCTTCGTGTTCATATATTTATTCACACATTAAAGAAGGGTCTATTCAATTTGTTGTTTTGTTTATAAAATCACAAGTGGTAAATATTTTATGCATTATACCCAATAGAATCTATGATTGCTCTTTTTGCTATCACATGTGTCTCAAAAGTTGGATATTTTAGAATTATTCTTGAAGGAGATATAACCAATGTCTTGAACCCCCTCAAGCACCCTTCTAACCTACTCCACCCCTCTCTTTTGGCTTGTGGCTACCATATTTAGAAGATCTCCTTCTTCTTTTTTTTGGCTTAAGTAGTTCACTTATCTATTGGGTACAACTTATTTAATTTTTTATTAAAAGTCTTTTAAAGTATATTTGTGCTTTGAAAAGTGTTCTCAAGTATATATGTACTTTGAAAAAGTGAAATTTTAAAAAATATACGTTAAAAGCTGAGTTTATAAGCTTAAGCCAAATGAGAAGAGCTTGTTCTCATATCCTTTCTTCTCTTTCTATTTTTTCTTTGAATTTTTTTTTTTTTTGGAGATGTCTTTTTCTTTGAAAGTTGAAAATGGTTTATGCACCTTTTGTAATTGTTCCTCCATGCAATATTATATAATATAATTGGGGAAAAAACCCTATCACAAATACACACTTTGAAAGATAAAATGAGATGTAGATGGTAACTTGGAAAGCATGACATAACATCACAAAAAATGTCATGATATATATAATGTTTAAGTTATAGTAGATCTTCAACCTTTGTGGTTAAGGCATAAAAAAAATTGACACACACATATAACTAATATCATATTATATTTAAAATAATTTTAAGCAATACTATACCACTTAAATAACTTTTTGATTAAATTAATAGTTTAATACCATGAAAGTTTCACCATTGAATTATATATTCTCTGTGTTCTTAAAGCGCATAGTAGATTTTGTATCAATTAAATGTTATTTATTAAATAATCCATAAGTTCATCATTTCTACATAATTTTAAAATATAATATAAATGTGAGTTACTGATCTCAACCCACCTTAAAATTTTGCTGGAAAATATAGGAAAAAAAAAACTTAGATTTGTCAAAATTAACATCTAATAAAACAAAATATTAAATGATATAATATTACTTAAAAGTTTCAAAATGTAAAACTCCCACTTATTTATACGTTTCTACATGCATCATCACTGTTGCATGGCTAACTGTTGGCTTCATCTTTATACGTTTCTACATTCATCATCCCTATTGCATGGCTAACCGTTGGCTTCATCTTTATACGTTTCTACATTCATCATCACTATTCCATGGCTAACTGTTGGCTTCATCCTTCATCATGAGCGTAGACTATAGGAAGAGTTTTATATTTATATGTTTCTTCTTCATCACTATCAATTATCAAATGGTAATTTACGCATGCACACCTCGATCCATTTTCTGAGGAAAGTATAGGAGTTTTATTTTATATATATACATTCATTCCGTTTTTATGCTATAGTATTGGAGTTTTATTTTAAGTATATTTGTTTTATTGGTAATTTATGCATGTGGTTTCCCATCTTTGTGGGAGGAAAGTACCATATAAACAAAAGGAAGTGCCATTTGAACTAGAGCTCATCTAAGTCAAAGCTTATTATTAGCTACATCAAGTAAACAGGTGATCAGCAACAAGGTGAGAACATGAGTAGAGGAAGGACATCCCTCCCCACAAGTACTAGAAATAAATAAATAAAAGAGGGGGCACCAAAAGGGAAAATAATAATAAATAAAAAAGACACAAAACAAATACCATAATACAAGAGCATCACATTTCCTGTTATTCTTGCCATTATGAAAAACATATTGTTTGTAACAGCTTAAACTTGATATAACAGTACTCATAATCATAAATTAAGGAAACAAGTACTTTTTTATGGCATAAGATAGGGGAAACACAACACACCCAACTATGGTTTATCCTTTTTCTGATGATCTACCAAACATAAGAAGACGTGTATCTACAAAGCCTAGATGAAATAGAACTCACCCCATTTCCTAATACACAAGAAACAGTAAAATGAAGAGCAAATTGGAAATTTCTATTACTCTAGTAAGATGAGACTTGGGGGGAGACTGCTGACTGATGCTGCACTTACACAATTATATTTCTACCGAAAACCCAGCTGAATGGAATGATGGATGCTTGTTTGGCCCTTCCCTGAGCTCTCTCCTCCAACCTCCTAATCCTAGGGGGCAAACCACACACGAAATCTTGAGCTCTATGCCCTTCACCAGAAAGACCTGTCAACTTCTCTACATTCCATCTTCCCACCAGAAACTCCAAAATATCAGCATAGTCCTTAGCAGTGTACACACCAAGCCGCTGGGCTACAGATGAGAAGTGCTCGAAAAGGTTATCATCCTGTCCATCATACATCAAGTGAGCTGGCATTGAGATCTTTTTCCTCATCATGTCAGCCAAAGCCAAAATAGTACCATCTGGATCAATCTCAAAGAGTTTCTCCACAATCTTGGTGTAGGCAGTTTCGTGGCGTTTTTCATCTGAGGCAATGGTGCCGCAAATCTGTGCCAGTTTTAAGTCCCCATGCTCCTTTGCTAGCCTGGCTGTGTTCCCATGGGATATGAATGTTGCCCTCTCTTGAAATGAAGTGTAGATGAAGCCAAGGTAGGGGCTGTTTTCTGTTTTAGGATCCTGACAAGAACACATAATATAAAAATCTTGAGAATAACACAAATCTACTTCTGGAACATTGCCTTTTATATAAACAATGACCACACCAAAATAATAATAACTAAAGTGATCATTAATACTAAAAGAATTGACTACAGCATGAAAAGTTAAACAAAATCATAATTCTTTAAAGATCCAACGATAATTCCAGTCTAGTAGCTGGGTAGACTATCTGTCTACTAACAAAGCTTTGAAAATAGATGGAAAGGCACCCCCCCCCCCCCCCACTGCCAAGAGAGAGAGAGAGAGAGAGACCGATGCAGGAAACATAAAGATAAAAGACCATTTAAATTTTGTCTCACTTTTGCTCTGTTTCTCTGAATGCTATTTATCACATCAATTCAAGCTTAACATAATGTCTAGTGAATGAGAGAAGATTTTAAAAAGAATTGAAGTGAGACTAGAAATTGATAACCAAATATACTCAAAATATTCCCACTTCTGATAGTTGTATCAGTTTCAGATTTATAAGCTTTGATGTGTTTTCCTCACATTGAAAAATTTCCTAAGTTCAACATCTGGAAATTATTTCCAAACTGTGTTTCAGTTTTAGAAAAAAAAGATAATAACAACTAAACTGACCAAGGGGGATCAAGAATCTCACCATTCCTGATCCTATCAAATACTGAATTGACTTCTCAATTTGTTTCATGTCCACCCGTCCAGAGAGATAAAGATACTTGTTGAGAAGGTCACCATGCCTATTCTCTTCAGCAGTCCATGCCCTTGTCCATATTGCCCAAGAGGTAGGGCTTGCACCAGTCTCATCTCGAACACCATCCAGGGTATTAAGCATTGTCTGGTAAGTTGGAAGAGCTTCCTCTGTGATCATATCTCCAACTAACACAACAAAATAGTCATCAGGAAGTTCCATCGCTCTTGCCCTCAACTCCTTGACTTGCTCAAAGAATCCTTCCGATTCAGGTTCAGGCAGAAAATCTTGTGGCTGCCAACATTTCTCAACAGGCTTTAGGTGCACCAAGATGTTCTCCTCAGCCCAACCCTCCAATGATTTGAAGATCTCCACCTTCTGAGGGGGCATGGAATGAGTCACCTGAACATGTACCTCCCTTGGAGGGAAATGTGGCTTTTTCAGATTCTCTGCCTCTCTATAAGAAACAGAACAAGTTGTGACTAGAAACAAATACTTCAGATGAACTATGAAACTACCATAATAAAGCTTTCAATCCTAAGATGACAAATTATAATACACTCCCAGATACATTAAGAATTCCAAGACAGCCCCAAAGTTTTGACACTATGGCTTTGTTGCTGCAGTTATAGACTACCAGGAAACTATTAAATGCCACCCATATCAAGTTCATGCTCATACAAATTGCACGAAGTATGGGTAAAAGTGTCAAAGTGTGACATATGTAGGAGGTTTCATATATGACAAGGGAGATGAAAATATGCAAGAGTAAAGTTGCAATCTCTCATTTTGAATATATATATTCTTTTTTTAATATTCAACAATGCATGGCATACATTGAGCAGCACCAGGGAGAGCAAATGGGTATGCAACCTCAAATAATCATTAATAATTTATGGCTGTATTCACTATTCAGAGAACTTTAAAAAAAAAAGCTCCAATTCGCCACCAAATTTGGGCAGACATACTTTAGTAGCACAATATGAACTTGAACGATTGTGTGAAAAAACAGCCCAGGCCCAGAATTGCTTATTTCTAAAGATCACTTCATAACAAGTATCCTAGCAAATAGTGTGATACCTTAGTCCTATGGTCATTAAGCAAAGTGCAGACTACATCCAAGATATGATTATACAAATGGGACAACTGTCTCCAGTGCATTGGTGAGTTTAAATCAGGTTCAGTTATTAGAATAATAATACCACAAAACAAGTCTGGCAAATAATATGTTTTTGGCAACTTGAAAAATAATAACTTAAAGCTGAAAACAATGGACCAAGCAGAGAGAGTGAGAAAGAGAGCATTATAATTATACTCATAAAGTTTGGAGAGAATCTCTAAAGTACATTGTACAATACTAGACTTGTTTGTATGATGACTCAAGCAACAAAGAATATGGAATTTTGAAAACAGATGACCAAGCAACTAGAGAGAGAGAGAGAGAATATTATTTGCAAGATTGAAAGAGGTTATCCAAGTAAGCCAATCAAAGAAAAACATGACCAAACTTGACCAAACACCACCATGTGGAGAACAAAGAAGTCAGAGATTCAGCTACCAAAATCTAAGTCGATGAAAACTAGAGAAAGAAATATACGCATGTATCAAATGTTGCTCACAGTAGTACATTAGTTCAAAAAATTTTGAAATAGAACAAAGGTAAAGAAATTTTGAGACATGAAAACCACATTATAAAAATACCAAAACAAATCATAATTAACAAAGATAAATTAACTAAAATTAATGATATTTTATTTTATTTTTATAAAAAAAAAATTATAGGAAACAAAGAAAAAGCAGAGTTGGAGAAATCAGAACTACTCATGAATTATTTAACCCAGTAAAATAGAAAAAACAAGAAACAGCCAATTAATAAGATAAACCAGATTGCATTAACAGAAAGGGAGAAAACTAAAAGAAATTAAGACAAAAGAAATACTAGAAAAGAAGTCAAATAAATCATATCCAAAAATATAAAACCAGCCAACCAACATGACCTTGTTCTAAAAGAAAAGGTTAACCGAGAAAATCAGACCTAACTCTCAACAAATGACATAAATGATAAAATAATGCACGCATACTCAATCCCTCAACCTGAGAAGGTCAAAGCCACCGTGCATGTTAAAGATCACAATATAAAACCCATAAGGAACCGAATAACTGTACAAGAAAACATCTCCATCAATAAAAAAGACCAAAACTAGTGCACAATATATAATTTCAAAAAGAAATAATAACATAAAGTAAGGAGTAAAATAATGACCATCATCTCCACCAATATAAATATTTGCTTATTTTTCATTCAATTTCCAACAAACATAGGTCAATCAGACAGTACATCATGCAATACAGTTTTTCAAGAAACAATTATAACAAAAAATCAGACAATAAGAATTCCATGAAATACAGTTTTCAAGCAGAACTGTGTCACATTAATTTCAAGCAACATGCAGGTAAAATCAGCTTTAAGAGAAACCAAAAGCAGTGGAATCCAAATAGACCAAATAAATCCAATAGTTTTTAAAAAATGAGATGCAATTTCAATTAGCATTCAAAAAAAAAGACAAAACACCCACAACAGAAAACAACATTTGAAAGACATTTTGAGATCAAAACCACTCCACATGATTTAACCCAACAATAGATAGCTCAATCAACATCAAACACCAAAAACCCAGATTTTCTTTATAAAAAAAGAGTCTCTAAAATTTCACCCATCCCCAAACAATCACTAAAAATTCATTTTTGATCACACCCATTTGCAAAAAACCGCTAAAAATTCATTTTCAATCATACCCATTTGCAAATTTTTAAAGATATAACAAAACAACCCATGGTTCACCTCCAAAATGCAATGAATCAATACATATAAATTGATAAAAATAACAAGTGCATAATATGACTTACTTGGAGGTAGAGTGCAAAGTGGAGGCCATTAAGACTCTAGGAGATCTGAGCTTAATGGATTTAGAAGAGAGCTTATGAGAAGGGAAGCTCATTATCATTGAATTCAAACTCAGAGCCATTTTCTCTCTCTCTTCAACAAAAAAAGACTCTTCTTTGATTTGATATATGGCCTCGGTTCTGGCTTGGCTTATGTATGTGTGTGTTCAAAAGAACAAAATCTTCTGATAAAAAGAACAGAGCAAAAGGCAAAGTGAAAGTGTGAAACTGTGGAAGAGCAGCTGTATGTATGTACCAGAGAGAGAGAGAAGACAATATGGACAACGAAAAGAGGGCTATGTTGGCGAGAGAGTCGGCAAAGACGTTAAAATAGACCAGTTGCGTGCCACTGCCGAATGCCATTTCATTAGGAGGCAATTTTCAGAGTAACATTGTGAAGGAGAGCAATATAGTAAAGTTAACACACGTTTGAAACATATTAATAAAATAGCATCTCGAGTTTTAGAAACTCGAGTTTCATTTTAAGACTCGAGTTCCAAACACTCGCTTTGTACTTGATGACTTGGACAACAAATGGCAAGAACGCCACATAGATCTCGAGTCTTAAAGACTCGAGTTCTAACAACATACAGACAACAAAGAGACCCAGCAGAACGTTGAAGAAGAAAGATGAAGCCCAGTAGAAGAACAAAACGAAGATAGAAGCCCAGGAAGATTGAAACCCAGAACGATCTGAACGAAGATGATGAAGAAGAAAGAAACCCAGGAAGATGAAGAAACCCAGAACGATCTGAACGAAGATGATGAAGAAGGATCTGAACAAAGATGATGAAGAAGAAAGAACCCAAGATAATGAAGAAACCCAGGGAAAACGAAGAAGAACACTAGGTCTGACTGAGAAGACGAAGGATGATCTGAAATGGAAAAATGGTGGAACTCTAGTTTCTAAAACTCGAGTTCTACGTGGAATTTTTTCCAGCTCGGATTCTTCCTCTTGAGTCTTGAGTTTTAAAAACTCGAGGTCTACTATTAAACTCGAGTTTTTAAAACTCGAGATACTAGTTTCCCAGTTTCTTTTGCTACAGGACAACTAACTATATTCTTAGAAAATTAACGCTAAATAGAAAAAAAAATTCTTTCATTTCCACTTTAAACAGTTACAATTTACAACAAATCAATACTAATAAACTCAAAAACTAATAATAGGTAATAAAAGTTTGGGCTTGTTTGGTCCAGTGTTTTCAAACCAATTTTTTCGTTTTCAAATCTTGAAAAATGCAGGCCTTAGAGAGTAATATTTGCGTATTTTTAGAATATGGTGAATGGTAAATAGTGAATGATACTCACTCATTTCACATTTATAGTGAAGTCTACTTATTAAATTCATAATAGGATTCACCATAAATATGAAAAAAAGAACACAATTTCACTATACTTTGAGAGTACTTAAGAATTTTCCCCAATTATTAAGATGGTGTTTGCCCGATTAGCTCATATTTTCTAAACAAGATACAGCTTGTGGATCCATAGGTGATAGCATGGAAGATTTAGCAAAGAGTACATCTCCAAAATCATTTCTACATATTGCAGTAGCCATATCTTATAGTTATGTGCAGGGGCGGAGCTATGTTGAAGGGTGGGGGGCCATGGTCCCCCAAAATTTGAAATTTTTAAAAAAAAAATATATAATTATTTTAATATTTTAAAATTTAGTCTACAAAAATAAGAGTTGGCCTCCCAAAGTATTTGAATTAGTCCAATGATACTCTTAAAAAAAATAGTTGGTCTAATAGTTATAGAGACATAATTTTATTTTTTACAATTCTATTTTTTATTGTAAAATGTACTCTAATATTTGATAAAGTTTGACACCAAACATGTTTGTATTTATCTTTTTCAACCCGTTATGTGGCGATTAACAAGTTATTGACTCATTAAAAAAATATTGTCACTAAGACTATACATGAAATGTCTCTTTAGTAGTCACATAATGAGTTAAAACAAGATAGCGTCAAATATGTTTGGAGCCTAACTTACTCCTCTAAATTTTGGATCATTCATGTTTTTGAAAATTTCATTAGTTCAATTGAATGGTTTTTTACTTACATTAGTACAAAGTTTGATAATTTTTATAGAAAATGAAACTTTTTAAGAATTTCACTATGAAAATGGTAAAAATGAATTTTATTAATTTTATGAAAGATCGCCATAAAACATAATTTTGATTGAAAATACTAAGCTTTTTTTTTGTTGTTGTTGGGTGTATGTATATATATACATTATCAAATAAAAAAGTGTATGCATATATATATATATGTGTGTGTGTGTGTGTGTGTGTGTATGTATACAATAAAAAAAGCATGTGTATATATGTGTGTAGGGGGGGTTGTCTTGATAAATATATTAGTACTGTAACTTAGTCCCCCAAACAAAAATTTCTGGCTCCACCCTAGTTATGTGGAAGTTTATTTTCATCCATCCAATTGGGAGGGCTGATGGGTGTGTGTGTGTGTAGGGGGGGTTGCCATGTGGTGGTCAGGTGGGATTTCAGAGCTGTCCAAGCTTTATGGTGCTCAAGGAGGCTTTGTTGATGGACTTGGCTACTTTCTTGGACCAAGGTGTGATATGATGGCAATTGTGAAGGGACAATGAGGATGAGGTGTTCAAGAGATTTTGAGTGATGGTTTGAAAAGGACACAACTTAGGTTAGCTTGAGGCCATCTTTTGTTCAAAGCTTCGTTAGTGGGGAGAGCATCGCAAATAATTTTCCGAAGAAGTATTTTGAATCTCTCAAGGATCTTTAATGACCAAAGGTGTTTCCACTCTTGTTTAGAAAAAGGGGAGGGGGGTACGCACAACTCTTAATTTGTTCCAATAACTCTCTACATTCTAAACATGAGTCTTTCTTTGCGTTAGAAGAATTTAATTCAAGTGGCTAAAAGGATCTAAATAGATTTTTTTTTCTTATCTAAATAATACGAATGGCTTTAAAACACCCTCCTTGTTTTTTATTGCTAAAATTAAACTTTCTACAATTTTTGTGAAGAGAGTTGCTCATATTTTTATGAATGTCTCTTCATTAGAGAACTTGTACCAACTAGTTTCTCTCTCACTCTCAAATTTGTCCCTAACCCAAAAACGTATCCAACCATCTCACCGCCACATCATGTCAACTAGGTTTCAAATCAATGGGTTCAAAATCGGTAAAGCGTAAATATGTGAAAGCTCGGATTTGTGTGACACACAAGAGCTTGTTTAGAATCATAAATTAATAAATTACGGCTCGGTTGATTTTACTCCAACTTAAACTAGGTGCGGAATAGAGTAAATGCGAGCGAACAAAAAATAAAACTACTCTAAGCCATATTCAACACATCATAGCAGTAAAATGAAAGCTAAAAGAGTACGGAAGAGACATGCAAACACAAGATAACACGCAGATGTGTTATCGAAGAGGAAACTGAAAAACTTGGTGAAAAACCTCTCCGCCGCCCTCCAGCGGTAAATTGATCCACTAGACAATAAGTTGGGATACACGAATAGCAAGAGACCCTCCAAGCCTAATCTACTCAGTGCACCTAAGCCCTCTAAACTCCTACTCTAACAAGGCTTCTCGGAACCGCATTTTGTCTAGCTTTCCGGATCCCACAATGCGCCCAATTGCATCCGCCAAAACTTGGCTTCTTCCAATGCTTCCCAACAGCACCAAAACCTCACTTGACACTCAGAATGGGTGTGGTAAGTGTTTGGATTATCAACCTCTCAAAGGTATGGATATGGAGAGGTAGGTAGGAGTTGAGGAAAACTACAATGGATTGTGTAGATGATTGTGGGTATGACAATTTCTAACTCTCAAGAGTTTGTGGCAAGAGTTTTCTCTTTGAAAAACACTCCTCTCAATATATGGGCAATGATGGTACATATAGTGTGTATAAGGATGTAGTGGAACAAATATGATAAAATAGCAAAACAGAATGTTTCGCGTGTATCTCGTGGGAAGGCCTTACCCATGAGACACTCGCAAAAACCAGCTGTCACCATCTATCATGAATCTTCGCATTCCAGTCATGTGTTGAGCACATGCTTCACTTCGCAGGAAGGCTACTCGTGAGCCACCCGTGAAAACTTCTTTAGTCTTTGATGTTGCCTTAAGTCTTCACACTCTCTTCCACACACAACCCTTACAAATAAATCCCACATAAAATACAGGGTACAAAAAATAAAACAAAATTATAATCAAATTTGGCATGGAATTAAAGCCAACACAAAATACTTGTAAATCACAACTTTACAATCTCCTCCTTTGGCTATTCCGTGACAAAACACCCTATAATAGACTCTAGACTTAAACATGAGTTTGAGAACAATGGCAAAACTCACTCACACCTAATCTAGAAGCTGTGAAGCACTTGCACGAATACACTTGTATCCTGAAACACTCGCACACAAACAAAACTTTCATTAAGCTCATGACAAATTGAATACAAGGTATGTATAGGAGCAAGTAAAATGCGATCAAGGTAATAAGCAAGATATAAATTATGAAGCATAACTTGATCATACAGGTACAGACATTAAAGAATGACTACAATGATTATTTAACAAGTAAATGATCATCCAGACACGCAATGCAATTAAGTGCAAAGCAAAAATCAATTGCATGTCCAAATACACAGCCAATGCAAAACACCAAAGTATTTGCGTTAAGGATACATGATCCAACAAGGGCACAAGTGTGTAGTACTTAAGATAATGCAACAAAATCTAAAAGTACTGAAAAAATACTACAAAGCAAGGATACATAGGCAAAGTACTAAATATAAACTGAAAGTTTTAAACCATAGTACTTTAAACGCTTTAAAAGAAAGCAATGTAAATATAAACTAAGAGGTATAAATGTAGAGTGCTAAAACCACAAGTAAGCGACTAAACCACCAAAATGAACTAATATTCTTTGCTATGCTATGCTCAAACTGTGTAGCTCCCAACTCCCCCTCAAAATTTTCTCCCCCTTTTTGACCGGAATTGCCAAAAGAGCTAGAATTGCTTAGATTCAGATTTGGAGTCGGATCCTTGCACCATCGTCTTGTCTTCAATTTGGGATGATAATGCAATAATCTGGCCTTGGATAAAAGCAAACTGATCTGCAGTGTGTTGCACATGAGATTCGAGCATGCCATACATCTGCTCTACCCTTGCAATAAGGCGATCAAGACGATTGGGTCCCCACACCTCCGAGGCTGAGGTGAACCTTTCAATTTCTTCCTCCGTGTTCCCACCTTCTTCCTCAACAGTGTCCCTTGGAATTTGAGAAATGCCAGTTCTTGATCCGGTGAGTGGGCTTTGCTTCGGGACACGGTATAAGCACCAATGTGATAGTCCCTTTGCATGATAGTAAGACCGCTTGGACTCTTCAGCTTTGTCTTTGCAATGAGACCCATGATGAGAGTAAGGAATGACATTATTGTCTGCATGTTCCTCTTTTTGATGCTTTTGGTGAGGAGGTAGTATATATGACCACATATGTCAATCTCCTTATGTGTGAAGAGATCATGCAGGAAAATAGTTCTTGGTGCGGATAATGAAGTCAAGTTTGTCACCGGGTAGAGATTGTGGATTATTACATAAGCCAATGTCCTCATCTCCGCATCGAAGGGAATGGTGTTCATTGACTTTTTGTTGAGAGTACCACCGAGGAGCCTCGCCATTGGCTCAAGAGAATCCAATCTATTATCATATTATATGGAGATTGGATGAGATGATGGACGAACTTCTAGGAACTCTTGAATTGAATCCCTTGTGATGATGAATTCTTTTTGACGCACCCAACCATTGATGTGATCTCCTTCCACAATGGCATTAGCGAAAAATTCCCTTATGAGTTCACCATAGACATTTCCACTTGGATTCAGCAACTTTGTCCAAGTTCTCTCCTTGAATATCTCAAGGATATCAATGTTTTCAAGAGTATCCATTCTTACAACCCTTTCCATAATGATCGTTGCCCTTTTGTACCAGTCATTATAAGTCATGTCTGCCTCAATGGTTCGAAAATTCGCTGAATCCGTGCAAGGACGCTTCGAGGATTTCTTGGAGGTAGAGTGTTTAGTAGAAGACATCTGCAAGATAGACAAAAAGCACAAAGGAGCAAGTGCAAAAACTCAAAATAGGAACACAAACTTGATTAGTACCAAGTTAGTCCATAAAATAAACAAAAAGTCCTAAAAAGAACAAAAACAATGTTACACAATCATGTTAAATGTGCTAAACATGTAACAACATATATCTAGTTTGAATGATATGCAAAACATGACAAGTGAACAGGTGTGTGCATGTGGTGTGCATATGTGATGCATGTGCAAGGCATGACTAAACACATTTGAGTCAAAGTGTGTAAAACACATACCCAATGATCAAGACATGATAAACAATTCCAATCATGGTAATCCCCAAAGTTTGGTACGCATTGAAGTCCAAAACAACATCAAAATGCCATTTGGGCATTTTATCAAACAATTGATATGCACTTATAAAACTAACATGTAGGCAATGCATAAACATGAGTGAATCTTGCCTAAATACATGTTAAAATTGCCACAAGAGGCCAACACAAACACAAAGAAATCAAGTGGGACAAAACCCAATCAAGAAATTGAAAAAAAAATTCACAAAATTTAAAATTCCCAACCCTTTTTCAAAAATGAACCCAATTTAGGAAAACCTAGAATTTTCTGCATAATCTAAGTAAATACAGAGAAAAGATTGTATAGACATACCTTAGATATGATTTGAAGAAGTTTTCTCTTAAGTTTTGGTTTGATTTTTTAGTGAAAATCAGTTTGGGGTTGAAAGAGGCATGAGGGAGGCAAAGTGAGTGAAATAGGGTGTGTTTGAAAAACTGTCTACGTCATCTCTTTAAAACTGAAAACACACGTTTTTCGCGGGTTACCTTCTTGTGAAGTTACTCGCAAAAAATGCATCTGAAGCACAAAGTTTTTCGCGGGTAAGCATTACTCGCGAAATAGTCGCAAGATAGTCACGAAAGTCTCTGTCTGAAATTTGTGTTTTCACTATTTTACCTTAACCCATTTTCGCAGGAAGAGCTTAGTCGTGAGCTTCTCGCGAAAATGCCTCTGAACAAGTTCTTGTTGAAAAATAAGGAAAATGCACTTTGAACAAAAACTCAAAACACGAAAGCATAAAAACACTTTCAAAAACATATAAAATACTCAAAAATCTTTTTGGGTTTGATCGACAAGTAATTGAGTATACACATCACATTTGAGCATGTACAATCACACAAATGAAATAAGCATTCATTGGACAAAGTTTTGTATGTTGTGTGTGAGTATCAAAAGTGGAATAGTCCTTAGTCTAGAGTGAAATTTCAATGATCAATTCAATCAGGTCATACACAACTAGTACTAGGTCAAGTGGTCTATCTCAATTATAGAAATGAACATATATGATCTTTCACAAGAAAATGATTACATATCTTTGAAGCTTTTCATTTGGCTTCTTTACAAATCATAACATTTGATTATTTTTAAACAATACATCTCATTTTGAAATCGATGCTTCAAATTTTTGATATTTCAATTTTGTGAGTAAGCCTTTGGCTTTTTGAGGCACCATACATTTCAATACAAGTCGCTTTTCCTTTTTCCTAGTAAAATACTAGTATGTGTGACGGCTTTTGCAGCTCAATATCTCTTTTCGAGATTTTACATTTGATGAGCTATAAAGCAAAAACATAAAAACATGGGAAAAGATATAAATACAAGTCTATGCATGTATCAAGACCAACATGACTATTGACTAATCATTCATGACATGCTTGAATATCGATTTACAACAATCACACATAGATTTCAAGATTTTTCCCACAAAGATGGATGTGCATACAAAACAAGTTAAGCTCGTAAATGCACTACGTCATTAGTATGAATGTACTAGGCCAAATTCACATGTGATATACACAACACGAGCGATTAAACTTTTTGGAGATTTTTCAATTTTTATGGGTTTTTGAATTTTTCAATACACCCAAAAACACACCCAAAAATAGAACAAGAAAAGTAAGATCAACCCAAACAAGTACAAAACGCAACTTGCAAAAGAAACATACTATGAACCAGAAACAATGACACAAGAAGATTTTGCATAACATGATGCATGAACCTATGACCCTAAACATTGGAAGTATTAATGCATGGGCATAGAGAGTGATCATGCATGAGTACCCTTCTTCACCCATACTTTGCGAGTGTTTTTGGTGAGAACCTTGGATGGAGGGGTACGACCAACATAACTTTCCAACCGCAGAGTGAAGCTAGCAAGGCATAAAGAGATGTTCTTCAACATTTCCATGACGTCTCCAATGAGATGTCCTTCATTGTCTCCTTTAGGTTGTGCTCCCTTTGACATTTTCTTTGAATTTTCTTGGCCATGCATAGAGCCAGCCTTCTTGAGTGCATGAAGCTTGAAACAATTGGGTCTTATGTGCACTTAAACGCCACAATGATGACACACATGCTTCACTTGAGGTCCCTTTTGATTTTTGGGTAATGACTTCCCTTTATCCTTTAGTTTTACCCCAATGGTTCTCTTTTCAGCACCAGGGGTCTTAGTCTCAAGCATCACTTCTTTAAGTTCTTAACACTCTTGGCTGATATGAACCTCACTTCCTTCTTGGGTTCGCTACTAGAGCTTCTTTCTCTGGTATAGCCTAAACCGGTCTTGTCATGTGAAAATTTTTGTAAGGACAGCATGCTGTCAAGTTTCTTGGTGGAGATACGCTTAACCTTGACATTAGCTTGAATTATTTCAAGTTCAAGAAACTTGATCTTAGAGTAAGCTTCAACCAGCTTTCCCTTGAGTCCTTCCACTTCACAATTTGCTTCTTTAAGTTGCACAAGAGTACACCTATGCTCTTCTTCAATCTTCTTCATCTTTCTCACAGCATGGTTCACAACCTTGGCATATTTTCTACGATCTTCTAGCAAAGAATCAAATGTTTCTTGAAGGTTGTTCTCACCTTCATTTTGGCATACATTTTCATCTTCTGATTCTTCAACTTCCTCACCCTTGGAATGCCCGCCAAGTTCATTTACCAAATTGCTCAAATCATCCTTAGAATCAATAAAGGCAATTGCCATGAAGGCCCTATAGTTCCCGTCACTGTCACACTCTTCTTCCATGTCTGAATTTGAGCTTTCAGAGTCGCTAAGAGTAGTGGCAAACACCTTACCTTTCCCTCTCAAATAGTTTGGACATTCTTTCTTGAGATGTCCATGGCCGTTGCATTCGTAGCACACAATTCCTTGAGGGGGGTTGAGAGTCCTTCCCATCTTTCTTCTTAATGTCCTTCCTACCACCTTTGGATGATGAGAACTTTCCTTTGCTGAAAGTCTTCAGAAATTTCTGGAAGTTCTTCACAAGGAAAGTTACTTCCTTCTCCACATCATCATCTTCGGAAGAGTCATCAATTCTCTCATTAATGGTTTTGAGAGCAAGTGATTTGCTTGGCATGTGGGAAGGCAGTCCTAGCTCATATGTTTGGACAGATCCAATGAGTTCTTGAAACTTGATCTCATCCAAATCTTTGTTTTCTTCTATAACTGTGACATTTGCACGGTAACTCTTCGATAAAGACCTCAAAATCTTTTTCACCACCTTAGCATCCTTAATCTTTTCACCAAGATTGAGCTTGGCAATCACGATTTCATTGAGCTTTCCATAGAATGAGTCAAATGACTCATTGTCACTCATCTTGAGCTCTTCAAATTGGATGGGTAAGCATTTGGAGCTTTGTGTCCTTGACTTTCTTAGTACCTTCATAAGTAGTCTCAAGAATCATTCAAGCTTCCTTGGCGGTCTTCACAAGCGATATCCTGTTAAATTCATCAGTAGATGCACCACAAAAGATAGCATTAATTGCTTTGCTATTGGCATTTGTCAAAGCATGGGCTGCCTTGTCCCATTCGGACTTGGCTATCGTGGGTCTAACATACCCATTCTCAACGGAATCCCATACGAACTCATCTATAGCACAAAGGAATGCCCTCATACGAACTTTCCAAAACGCATAGTTGCTCCCATCAAAGTATGGTGGAGCATTGAGAGATTGTGATCAATCCATCATAAAAGGGGTCTTAGATCGCACTTAGGTAATGATACCACAGCAAGTACACCCGCTCTGATACCAATTGAAAGTTCAGATTTGTGTGACACACAAGAGCTTGTTTAGACCCCCAAATTAATAAATTACGGCTCGGTTGATTTTACTTCAACTTAAACTAAATGCGAAATAGAGTAAATGCGAGCGAACAAACAATGAAACTACTCTAAGCCATATTCAACACATCACAATAGTAAAATGAAAGTTAAAAGAGAAAGGAAGAGAAATGCAAACAAAAGATAATACGCCGATGTGTTATCAAAGAGGAAACCGAAGAACTCGGCAAAAAAACTCTTCGCCGCCCTCCAAGCGGTAAATCGATCCACTAGGTAATAAGTTGGGATACATAAATAGAAAGAGACCCTTCAAGCCTAATCTACCCAGTGCACCTAAGCCCTCCAAAGTTCTACTCCAACAAGGCTTCTCGGAACCGTGTCTTATCTAGCTTTCCGGATCCTGTAATGCGCCCGATTGCATTCGCCAAAACTTGGCTTCTTTCAATGCTTCCCAGCTGCACCAAAACCTCACTTGACACTCAGAATTAGTGTGGTAAGTGTTTGAGCTATCAACCCCTCAAAGATATGGATATGGAGAGGTAGGAGTTAAGGAAAACTACAATGGCTTGTGTAGATGATTGTGGGTATAACAACTCTAACTCTCAAGAGTTTATGGCTAGTGTTTTCTTTCCGAAAAGCACTCCTCTCAATATGTGGTTAATGATGGTATATATAGTGTGTATGAAGATGTAGTGGATTAGATATGACAAAATAGAAAAACAGAATGATTTGCGGGTATCTTACGGGAAGGCCTTACCCGCGAGACACTCGCAAAAACCAGCTGTCACCATCTGTCATGACTTTTCGCATTCCAGTCATGTGTTGAGCGCATGCTTCACTTTGCAAGAAGGCTACTCGCGAGCTACCCGCGAAAAGTTCTTTAGTCTTCAATGTTGCCTTGAGTCTTCACACTATCTTCCACACACAACCGTTACAAATAAATCCCACAAAAATACAGTGTACAAAAAATTGAACAAAATTACAATAAAATTTGACACGGAATTAAAGCTAACACGAAATAGTTGTAAATCACAACTTTACATTATGGATTTGGATTTGGTTTGATGGGTTGATTTGGATTTTGAAATGGGTTCTAGGTTTCAACTTCAGTTTCATGGGTTAAAAGCTTGATTTGGTTCCACCATTGAAGGAGGTTTGATTTGGTTCCTCCATTGAAGGAGGACTGTCATTGAAGGTTTGATGGGTTTCAGTTTGAACCTTGATTTGTTGGGTTTAGTTTTGAACTTTGATTTAAGGATTGTTGCCTATATACAAAGCTCTAAATTTTGGAAGTTTACAATTTGATGATAAAACTTGTGTTTGCTTAATGAGAAAACAAAGGTAAACCAATTGAAAAAAAAAGAAGAAGACAAAACTAATAGTAAAAAAATGAATGAAGAATGAATATTATATGAAATAAAGTGTATACTAGATAATCCAATGTGTATGTTTTTTGAAAAGTGATTGTGCAAAATAGAAAAAAGTAGGTTTCTATGTTAAAAATAGGCAAAAAAAAAATAAAAAATTGAATGAGCTATTGCGAATTCTCTTAATATATAGGCCCATGTTACAACAAAGAGTACATAAATGACACCCATGCCAGATGGTGTACTTGAGCAAAATAGGTAAATGGATCTATCGTGTCTATCTTATTGTTTAACAGTTAATTGTAAGCATAAAAAAATGCCAATCAATTCCATTGATCTTGCATTCTCCTTCTTCTATAATTCTTATTTTAATTAGAAATCCTAAATAACTTAACTATAATTCAAAATTCTTCCTTATAAAAAAAAATCTTCTTCTAATAAAATTCCTCCAAATTTATAAATTTCTCAATTTTCTTCATGGAGTGAAATTCACCCACCTCCTATTACTTTCATGGGCAACTTCTCCCACTAAATCCATCAATCTAATTCCCATGTAAGTCTCTCTTTTTAACTATGTTTTCAATTTTTTTAAAAGATATTTAGAGATTTGAATTATTCTTAATTATTGAAATGGGCCCCATTTTAACACTTAAGATTTAATGCTTATAAATTTGGTTAGATTATAATGATATGATGATTGCTTGAGCCTTAAAGCACATATAATGCTTACAGGTGTGGGGATAAAAGGCTTAAGATGCGTTTTTGAGCCACGGGCTGTGTCTGAGGATGCTAACCTGTCCGAGGACGGATTGATGGTAAAAAGGATGTCAAACTGAAAGGCCCACGAGCAAATTGTTGTGAAAAAGGTTAGTGGAAGTAGGGGTGTGTGCGGTTCGGTCAGCTCGGTTTTTTTTAAAATTTGCTACCGAATCGATAGGGATCAGTTTTGTAATAATTAAAACCGATGCATACCAATTAGGGTCGGTTTTTCGACCTATAGCAGTGCGGTTTAATCGGCTCGGTTTAATCGGTTTTGGTCGGTTTGAAACATTAACAATCTTTTTTTTTTTAATAAAAAAAATCTGTTCAACCTAAAAAAAAAAAATCTATTCAACAGCAACTTTATATAAAAAAAAAATGTGTTCCCCCTAAACACAAACAGTAATGATCCCAAACCTGTGCAAAAAATGGGCCGAATCCAGTTACAAAAAAGAGGCCCAAATAGTAGAAGCAAAACACAGATAGTAAACAATAAATCTATTCTAATCTGAACAACATGAAGGAATGCCTTTTTTGTTTTATTAATGTTATATATGAGTTAGGCAGGCCCACCCATTTGGCAAAGAGCTTACAACAGCATAATAACAAGGCCCATTCACTATGACCGTACACAATTTTGGAGAATTCAATTTAAAGTTTTATATAAAAATCACAACCTTAACCAACCTTAATCAAACATAAAGACATTCATGCTTTCCGAAACAGCCAAACTTAATCGTTCATGCTTTCCCAAACAAAAAACAAATGAAAAGGAAAACAAAATTGAAAAGCAAAAACACGAATACAAACAGATATCCAGTATCCAACATGAAGACAAACACCTATCCAGTATCCAACAGGACCAATACGAAGACAAACACCTATCCAACACGAAGACAAATAGGAAACACCTATCCAACCCGAGAGGCTTACTGTTGTTTTGTAGTAACTGGTGAGCGACGGTGAGAGCTCAGGCGAGGCGGAGGTGTTGCTGCGTTAGGCGATGGCGAGAGCTGCGTCAAGCAAGAGCCGAGAGCAAGAGAGAGAGAGTTAAACGATTATGATTTTTGAGAGAAAAGAGTGAATTTATACCCTAAGAATCTAAAACCTAGACTAAAACACAACGTTTTGCTTTTTTTTCTTTTTCTTTTTTTTTGTTTATAACACCCATACCATGCGTCGTCGTTTTACTAAAAAAAATTTTAAATCAGAACCTGGTATCGGTTCAGTTCAGCTTAGCGGTTTTGGATTTCTTAATCCGGTGACTGCACTGCACCGGCATCGGAACGGGCTTCGCCCTCCGAACGCCGGCCTTGGCTCAGTCGGTCGGCACTAGTGTTGGGACGGTGTCGTCGGCGCCGGTCGGTTGGGTCGGCTCCGGTAACGTTTTGCTCACCCCTAAGTGGAAGTGGTTCAAGGAGGAGTATCTCCTCAGCTAAGTGAAGTGAAGGTCAGATGGTACGCCATGTTGATTAGAATGATATTTTAGAAGGTCTTGTGGATGAAGATATGTTTCACAAGGGCATAGAGAGAATGAACGGTTGGGAAATATCTTAGAGAAAGCTGCTACCACTGCATTGAATGCTCTGTACCTAAGTCTCTGGCCGCATTAATGAGGAAGTGATATCTAAACAGTAATTTTCAGCCTTACAGCTATTACCTAAAAATTTCAGGAAGGTGCTGATGGCATAAGTATCTATGTTAGCCGCCTAGACCTACACGTGGAGAGTAAGAATGAAGGGGGAGAGGAGGTATAAAAAGGAGGAAGGTCCCGGAGAAAAAGGGATCGAGGGAGAAGAAGAGAAAACACTGTAGACCAGATATTTGTAATTAATCTTTATGAGAGGAGAAAGATAAGAATCTAGTCCTCGGCTTGAGTTCGAGGATAAGTTTCATCATATAAACTCATCCATCTTTGTCATTTTGTAATCTTGGACCATTGTTGTTACCATTTAAGCTCATTAGAAACAAGATTTCTAACCCACTCTCTATAAATTTATTGTATTGGGCTTTTTGGGCCTATACCCTTTTTTTTGTTTGGGCTTAGGTACAAATTGTGACCTTACAATAGGTAACTAAATTTATGGTAATAATTTTTTATTTAATTATTAAATCTCAATAATTCATGACCAAAATTGTGCAATACATGGGCCTTTAACTAGTTTACAATTAAAAAGCTATCATCAGGATCAGACGCCATAGATTGAAACTTTCTCTAAAAAAAAAGGTATAATTTAGGTATAATTCTTTTAGTGCAATATATTAGGTTCTCCAATTAAATTCAAACACATAACTTCATTGAATTTAATTATCCTTGGAAAAAAATAGTGTTTGTGTTTCATTGATTGATGTAACCATGCATCTAAATTTGATTGAGAAATCTAAGATATAACAAATAAAAATAATACGTAAAATTTATCCATATATGAGATTGTATTCAAATTAAATCTAAGATAATTTTTGGTACATCTTATGTGGGGAAGGAGGATTTAAATTTTATGTCTCCGTTGCAATTATTGGTAATATACATCATTCAAATATTTTTTTTAGTGAAGGTGTATTTTGACAAATCTATAATTAGATTGAATTCTTTTTATACCCTTTGTGCTTGCAAAAGTTCAAAAGGATCAGAGATTAATAACTATGTCATCTATAAAATGTTCAAACTTCAAGTTTTATATCTTAAAATTATACACAAAGTATGTGCTTATATATTGATTGTAAATAACATTTTTTTAATACGAAATTTGACATGCACATTAGGAATTTTAGAAACCCATTGGTTCCTAAAGGGAATAAATGGGAATTATATGGAAATTGAATAGATTCAAGGTAATTAGTCTCGAAAAAATTAAGAGGTGAGAAAGACATTGACTTGTTCCAAGGTAGTCACCTTACAAGAGAAATATTAAGAGAAGATTAAGAGACTATCGTGCACCCTTGGTTTAATAGTCACTCCATAAGTACAAGTTCTTATAAGGTGAGGGGTAAGGACTAGAGTTTAAGTCTTTAGGAGTGAACTTCACACACATATACACTTAGATTAGGCTACATATATACTTAGATTAAGTTAGAGCATGATTCCTATCCCAGATAAAAAAGAAGAAGAGAATATTAAGAGAGAGAAATGCACAAAGGTAACAACTAATTTATGTTCAAAAATTTAGATTTTTTTCCAAACATTATAACATTGCCATCTAATTTAGTTGATCTTAAACCCTATAGAGTTTTAAATTTTTTCTTTTCTAATTCTCAAAATTTGTCCTCTTTCCTTTTTCATTTCCCCATTTCCTCATCAATCTCCCAGCCCCCGAGGTTCCATTGCACAATCCCTGCCCTTTTTCCCTTTCCCATCTCATTATAAATGCTTCATCCCAACAAAAAAGAGGCCTTTGCTGCTCAAGCTAACGGCCCCCAAGAACGCCAAGCTTGGCAATGGGTTGCCCCTCCTTGAGTTTGAACTTGTTTTATGTTATGGATGATTTGGTGGGTGTTGGAACATTTTAATATTAATAAATTAAAATGGATTTATACGACAATATAAATGTAAAGATGTGCGATTTAATATGGAAGATAAGGAGTTAGTGAAAATGTTTAATCCAAATTGAAAATGAGATAGACTATTTTATTATTTTTAATTGTAGTGATTAATGGGCTGATATGTATTGAGCAAATATTGGGCTTAGAATAAATTTTCATATTTGTTGGTAAGTAAATAGCCCGAATTAATACTCTGTTTTTATTATGAAAAAATGAAGAGCCATTAACCCACTAAATGGACTAGCTGTTTGCGTATTTTCATTCTTCAGAAACTCTTTATCTCATCCATTAATTTTGTAACTCCAGCCCATCATATTTATGTCAAGAAATTAATCTTGTAACACCCATTACATTAGAATAATGGACCTAATTAACTAGATTAATTTGGGTAATAATTTTGTGAGGCCCATTGAGCTTATAAATAGACTCATTCAGACTCATCCAAGTCACTACTGTACGAGCCAAGGATATCGGTCTGTACCGAGCTCATAGCACGTTTTCTAGATTGGCTCACTCTGCCTTAACTACTAACCGAGCACCTAGCTCATTCCCTAGATGGGTTTGGCTCGAGCTCACGGCCTAACCGAATATCTTCCATTATACCAAAATCGGAAGATAATGTCTTAGGGGAATCTGCCTACCAAGCATCAATTGGTGCTTGGTGCTTGGTGCAAGTTTTAAAAGGGTCACATTAGTCACGACTAGCGGGTCCCATCTAGTTAGGAATATAGCTCAGTAGGGTCCCACCATTATGGAGAATAACCCTCTCATCATGACGATCCTACTAAAGGAAGTCTATAAATTAAGGACTGATGGGTAGGGGGTAGGGGGATGGAAAAAATTGGGGAAGATTGGGGAGAGAAACATGAGAGCAGTGAAGAGATATACATCTCAGGGAGAAGAAAGTTCAGTTTAGATTTCATAGAGAGGACCCAGTTACACTTTGATATTCTTGGAGAGGGTAGGAATACGAGAAGGAAGCCAGATAGAGAGAAAGAGTTTCGTTTGTCTCGTATAGAAACCTGCATCGTCATCTTTGTGGCCTTCCATTGTGGGATATTTCTAACCCATAATATAAGTAAATTGGGGAACTTAGCTTAAAACCTTCATTCCATTGGGCCGAGCTACCACAACTGCAATATAACAACGTTATTAGTTTTCTTTCTGGTAGAGCTTTATGCTTGAACACTTTGTACAGAGAGGTTGTTCTAACTATATGATATTTGTTGGGTTGTTATATTCTGGGGGAGATAAGTCAGAGAATGTCTGCATCGATTACAAAGTTTAGCCAACTAAGAGCTTGAATCTTCTTAAAAAGAGCGAGTGTCGCGCATCAGTTCAAATAGTGTTGTGTAATTTTTCATTAATAATATTCAGAAGTATTATTTAGTTTTTCTTTGTGTTATTTTCATTATTATTATGTTTGCACCAACAGTGGGTTTAGAGATTGAGGATGCTTGGTAGTGAAAATGTTTAAGGAGTTTGGTTTGTTTCGTGGTCTATTTAGAGAATGAGATTGGTGACTGTTTGTTTGGATACCAAGAAAATGTTGGAGATAGAGGTTTTTTTTTAATGCAAATTTTTTATTTGAGAGAACTATTTTAATTATTGTAGTATTTTGTTTCTATATAATTAACATAACATGTTTTAATTGACATGGAATAGACAAAAGTACGACATTGCAAGCGATTTTAAACTTTAAGGACTAGAATCAGATTGCTTTTAACTTTAGTGACCAATATATTGATAATATGTTTGGTTCATTTTTATGCACCAGTTAAATTTCATTCATATTCGACATTGTTTAATATCGAATCCATATATTCCGGGTTTTTTTTTTTTCCTTTTGAGAAAAATTCATGTTTTGTCTGTAATTCTAAAGGATAGGATAAAAAAAAATAAAAATTTCCATAAAAGAAGCTTATATTTATAACTTTTATAGATAAAATGGTCATGATCTCTAATTTTCTTTAGGGCCGTGCCAAGTAGGATTCAAATCCTCTAGAGTTCCTAGGGTACTCTACCAAGTAGAGTTCATTAAATCCTAACCACTCTTTCATGATTTAATGGTCTAGATTCTGCCATAATTGTGGGTCTCACTGATAAATTTAAGGTGAGACCCACAATTCATGTAAGAGAGGGAAGTACGCATTTATGGTACTCCTGACGTATTCAATAATTTTCCCACAGAACCACCTTGAGTTTTTTTTAATATACTTAAAAAAAATTTTGTTTTAAATTAATATAGGTCTTTTGACCACCATAAAAAAAATAATTTGACCACCTAAAAAATGAAAACTTAAACACCTTTAATAGAAATTTAGCCCATTAAAAATAAAATTCAACCCTTCCAAAATTTTGGTCCGTTGAATGTTGAACAAAAATATTGCAAGAAATGCAATGTTCACAATATTTTCGTAATATTTTTGTAACAAATCCTAAATAGCAGTTGTTACTGGTAAACAAAAAAATAATTTCAATGGTAAGTTCAAATTAGAATCAGTAAAAACTTACTACCTAGGCTTTGTTGTGAAAGTGTTGTCAAAATATTTGTGAACATAACACTTCTCAAAAATTGCCTAAACAAACATATTAGCCTAAAAGCCCAAATCAAACGTTTAATTGTGATTTTTTAAATTGTGTTTTCAAATTGCATATTTTAAAATCACTATTTTTTATATATAAAAGAATGCACACTTTTTAAATAGCTAGTTTGTTAGTACTTGCTTTATTCTTTATCCGAATTTGTTGGATTAATGTGATATATTTTTTCAAAAAGATAATGCATTTTGTTTATATTAGTACTTATTTAAGCAATATATTAGTAATTGAATGAGAGATCAATAGCTTAATAATTAATTGGTTGTATATATTGAATAAGATTTAACTGATAACATTGATAGTGAAACTATCATATCACATAATGATTTCAAAATATGAAAACTTGTGAAAGAAAATTTTAAAACTTTATGCATTTACATGTGTTTTTATTTTGTGATATTAATATATTCAAGTTTTATAATTATTAATTTTTTTTAATGACCACCCTGAAAAGAATTTTTGGAGCCACCACTAATTTTCTTGATAACTTATGAACATGAGAAGTTTAAGAAGAAAATATAATGTGACACCAAATTCATTGGAAAGACTTATCTAATAAAAATGAGTATACACTGTAATATTAACAAATTTAAACCTCATTGTAAACATACATGGACGTTCATCAAAAAAATAAAAAATAAAAAATACATGGACACACACAGTAATGGCAGATGTGTTGCATGTGAATCCAACATGAGTTAAAGGATTATTTTTTTAATAAAAAATTTATGATAGAATAGAGAAAATTATATCCCGAAGTACATTCACTGTTAATTGAATCAACAAAAAGTCCAGTGACTCCTTTTATTTTTATTTTTTATGAACGGCTAGTGACTCCTTTGTCAATGCATATTCACCTTTTATAACATGTTGCTAATTTTGCAACTCGAGCCATTTTTTTTCTAAATTCTAAGTACTTTATACATAAATATATATCAATTTAGTTATAAAACCCTTGATAGATACTATAGGACCGTTTGGTAACGTTAATTTAGTAATATTGTTTGTATTTTTTAAAAATACATGTGAATGAAAAAATATATAAAAATGCGTATAATGATATTTAAAAAATAAAATTATATGTTTGAACTTTTATACCAAACTACCCCTATTTTTCATGATTTACTATAACTTAAAAGCTTAGGTGGATCATTGGTAATCGTTTATTTGGGGTTGGTGACTCGTGCAAACGCATGCAGTACTTACCCGAAGTTGGACATGTCACTATGACAATGTGCAAGCATGAAAGCAAGTACAATTTATAGATGAACACGTAATTAAATTGTAAAGTACAGTTCATAACCTAATAAGTATACTAAAAAAACATATGTATTTAACTTGATAAATGGTGTGAGTAGTATTTGGGAGAAAAAAAAAGATTTGATATGTTTAACCTATCCGTAATCAACAATCAATCCTTTACACTACTAGAAAAGTACAAAAATAAACAATAATATAAAAATATAAGAATCTTTATTGCAAACCAAAAAGTGTAAGAACTAATGTAGTATAATTTG
The DNA here is from genome assembly GCF_040712315.1 of Castanea sativa. Taxonomy (NCBI): domain Eukaryota; kingdom Viridiplantae; phylum Streptophyta; class Magnoliopsida; order Fagales; family Fagaceae; genus Castanea; species Castanea sativa. The sequence continues at coordinate 37,487,916 of NC_134016.1, read as the reverse complement.
TCTTACTCTTTCTTAAAAATTACCATAATTTTTAAGTGGAGTTGTAATATGCCTTTGTATTAGAACCCTTTTCACTCTCCCTTATGTGTATGTTTCTTTCTCAAAAAAAAAAAAAAAAATTCCTTATTTATTTTCTCTATATCACATAATTGTTATGATAACTGTATATTCATTATAAATTTATATATAAACATCCAATTAAGTTTAGTACTTGGTATATACCACTCATCACTAATGAGATTGTGAGTTGACTTAAACTAATATAAATAAATTGATACTTTCTTATAAAAATCATAGGCTTTTAAAAAATAATTTTATTTATAAATATATCTAAGATTTTATTTGAGAATTAGTGTCTGTTTGGCATGAACTTATAAGCTCAGTTTTTAACTTTTAACTTTTATGTATAACTATTTTTATTTTATTTTAAATTTCCCACTTTTTTCAAATTACAAGTATACTTTAGCACACTTTTAGTAAAAAGCTAGATAAACTATTTCTGTACAAACACATTGAATCTGTTTGGGAATGACTTATCTAATAAGTATACTAAAAAAACATACGTATTTAACTTGATAAATGGTGTGAGTAGTATTTGGGAGAAAAAAAAAGATTAGATATGTTTAACCTATCCGTAATCAACAATCAATCTTTTAGACACTACTAGAAAAGTACAAAAATAAACAATAATATAAAAATATAAGAATCTTTATTGCAAACCAAAAAGTGTAAGAACTAATATAGTATAACTTGTCTTACTCTCTCTTAAAAGTTACCATAACTTTTAAGTGGAGTTGTAATATGTCTTTGTATTAGAACCATTTTCACTCTCCCTTATGTGTATGTTTCTTTCTCAAAAAAAAAAAAAAATCCTTATTTATTTTTTCTATATCACATAATTGTTATGATAACTATATAATCATTATAAATTTATATATAAACGTCCAATTAAGTTTAGTAATTGGTATATACCACTCATCACTAATGAGATTGTGAGTTGACTTAAACTAATATAAATAAATTGATACTTTCTTATAAAAATCATAGGCTTTTGAAAAATAATTTTATTTATAAATATATCTAAGATTTTATTTGAGATTTAGTGTCTATTTGACATGAACTTATAAGCTCAGTTTTTAACTTTTAACTTTTATGTATAATTATTATTTTTTTTAAATTCCTACTTTTTTCAAATTATAAGTATATTTTAGCACACTTTTAGTAAAAAGCTAGATAAGCTATTTTTGAACAGACACTTAGAGTCTGTTTGGGAATGACTTATCTAGCTTTTTATTGAAAGTGTGCTAAAGTATACTTACACCTTAAAATTTTTTGAAAAAGTGAGAAAAAACAGGAAAAAGTTAAATTTTAAAAGCTATACATAAAAGTTAAAAGCTGAAACTTAGGCTGTGTTTGGTTGGATGTAAAATGTTTTCCAAGTGTAAAATATTTTCAGGTGAAAATATTTTCGGAAAAGAAAATATTTTTAGGTGTTTGGTGGTATTTTAAAAAATACTTTGAAAAATATTTTTTAGTGTTTGGTTGTGTTCTTGAAAATATCATAGAAAATACATTTTATACTTGTTGCTCACATTTTCTCAGCATCCAAACAAATATATATCATCATTTCTCAGCAGAGTTACATAAAAGAAACAAAACCCAAAAAAAAATCATCAAATCCGGTCAAGTTGAGAGAAGAAGGAAGAGAGAAAGGCGAGATCGCGTGATTTTCAAGCGACGGTGAGATCGCGCGATCTCAGGGAAGGCGAGATCGTGTGATCTTAGGTGAAGGCACGGCCCCGCGATCTCAGGCGGAGGCGAGATCGCGCGATCGGGGGCTACTGGGTTCGACGAGACCGGTGCTTCTGGTGTGATTTCCTTGCTGTTTCTCTCTCTCTCTCTCTCTTCTATTTTCCTGGGGTGGAAATTATTTGAAGGTAAAATAAAACCTGAAATGATTTTATGGGTGAGGCAGGGTATTTTACAGTCAACGCGAAAAATGAATTCCGTTTGACCCAATTTTCAGTTGCTACCAAACACAAGGGCCGGTGTAAAATGATTTCCTGAAATCATTTGAAGGCAAAACAAACGTAGCCTTAAAGCTAATGCCAAACTCACCCTTAGGGTGTTATGAGCCTAGCTAATTTTCCATTTCACATGTATAAGAGATCTATTAAAAAAAAATTATACATAAGTATTCATTTTTTAAATTTATATATATGTATATATATATATATATATATATATATATATATAAAGAGTTTTTAAAATTTTTGGGGACTATATGTTCGGCGAACACTACTAACCTTTTTTTTTGTTTTTAAGGGTGTAAACTAGTGTATATATATATATATATATTTTAAATTATGGGGTTAAGTGTAAAATGATGTTTAATTTAGAGAACTAAGTATATATTCTCATAATTTATGGGATAAGTATAAAAGATGGTATAGTTTAAGAGGGTAAATTGTAATTTTTTTCGGTTATATATGCTCTTGTAGAAAATCTAAACGTATACACTCATGAGAGCATGTAGCAATTTGGTCAAACTATATGAAAAAGTAACGGGGTTTTCCAACTTCAATTTTAAATTCAATAAAAGATCTATCTTTTGTTTCTTCTTCTTCTTTTTTCTTTATATAAGACTGTAGAGTCATCACCGACTCTAGACCATTAGGCCAGTGGTAAAATGTTTCAAATTATTTGCATGTGTGACTACAAGCAAGGTGTGGAGAAATTGTGAAGAATACTAATTACGTGGGAGGCTAAGTTCTACTAAGCATTCATAGTCATTTTAGCAACCCAAACACTAAAAATATACTTACAACAAAATTGTTATTTTGACTTATTGCTATAATTTTTTAACTCATTGCTACAGTTAGCTGCTAGAGAAAGCATCTTAGCGTAGCTGAGAGTTATTTGCTGCAAATAATATTTTATTAGTCTCCCATACGATGAACCTCTCCCATAGGAAGGAATATTTTAGATGAAAAGTAATAAAACAGGAAAACAGGAACAAAACAAGTAATAAAAAAATTTTATATGAAAAATTAACAATTTTAAATACTTTAATATTAGATGTATTATATCACTGCACATTCTTGATGCGATGGTCACTCTACAAGTTAAATACTTGTGAAGTATGGGAGTAAAGGTCGAGTTCAAGTCTCTAGAAAGGAGTTTCACACATATACACTTAAATTAACTTAGAGTAGAATTCTATCTGGTATATAATATATATATATATATATATATATATATATATATTATAAAGCGTGTTATTAAAATAGATAAAGTAACAGGTAACCGTAATTTTTAACAACTTTATTTGAGTGCTATTAAGGAAAGATCTTCTTTCCTTGACTTTTTTTCTCCATGATTTCAACAATTGCGACTTTGCAGAATAGGTTTTAGGGAAAGCATTTAATGCTTTGTTTTCTTATCTCCTTTGTAAGTTCTACGGTTATGCATGTCAGACATTAGATAGAAGTATTGTATCCAAGATGTGATATAGCTAGAAGTGTGTGATAGTCCAATAAATGTTGTTTCTATAAAGATTAGTATTCAGCAATAGTGGGTGGTGTGTGTAGGAAAGTATGTGTATTCTCTTAAGCATCAATATAAGCTTTTATTTTATTGATAACAACTTTGAGTATTCTACATAGGTGTGGTGAGATTTATCACAAAATATTTGACAAAATACTTTTTTTTTTTTTTAGTGTCAAATTTATTTTGATAAAGTGTCCACAGCGACAAATTTCTACAAAGATATTCAACACTCTTTGAAAGTTTAACTAATTTCTCCTTGGGTCTCTTTCTAATGTTTGATAAGTTTCTTCTTCTTCTTTTTATTTTATTTTATAGGATTAACAATATATATATATATATATAATTTTTTTTAAAAGAAAAATATATATAATATCGAAGAAAAATTAATAACTCTTACAATGTAGTTTATATTAGAAGTAGGGTTAGAAATTAAGGGCAATTTTAACTGATAAAAATGGTGTTGTTTTTTGTTGAAATCAAGATGCAAGCTCGAAGGTTCATCAATGGAGGAAATGACAGACATGCAGAGAGAGAGAGTGAATGAACATTACGGAGCTTGAAAGAATGATTTTTATATGTTATCTATACTACTATTTAAGGGGCTTCCCCTGTTTGGATTCTTATTTTTTTAGTTCAAAAATGCCCCTACAGTCTTATGTTTAAATAGAGACAAAACTAAAGGACAATCCGATAAAAACTCATTTTTTAGTTCAAAGATGCCCCTACAGCTTTATGTTTAAGTAGAGACAAAACTAAAGGACAATCCGGTAAAAATGCAACTCCAACTCCCACTAAAATATTGCCTAAAAAATAGGACCACTCTCTTATTAATTTTTAAATTGATTTATTCACTTATAAATTAGATTTTTAAAATAAAAATCATATATGTATATAAAATAATAAAATGCAGTTTTTTCCTACAAAATAAGACCACTAAAAAAGATAAAAATCATATATGTATATAAAATAATTAAATACAGTTTTTTCCTACAAAATAAGACCACTAAAAAAGAAAAGTCTCATCGCATGCGCGAAGCGCGTGTGATGAGACTAGTAACTTTTAAATATCTGACTCTGTTTTCTTATATACCAAAAACCGAACAATGAAAGTCAACTATTACAACCAATACAACCATGACAAATGGCAGATGACAAACTAACTAAAAATGTTCTGTAAACTACACCCGTACTAATATATACAACACTATGCTACTGTAGCTTAGTACTACTGTGGGGAGTAAAAGGACCCAAATGGGTATATGGGCCTTTCGACTGTAGTATGGAGGGCCGACCTGCTCCAGAATTAAACTCTACGAATTGGCCCATACGCCGAGGATCCGAGGGTACAGCCGAGGGCGAGCTTCTCCTCGGACAGATCCAAGAGAACTCAAGACTTCATTATGAAGGTCAAGGCACAACTCTGGAAAAACTAATGGTTAAAGGGGGACACCCTGAACCTTCTAGATGCACCAGTGTTAAAGAAAATATCAAGGGCAAAGGCTGCCACCTCCGCATTAAAGGCTCTGCACCTACCTCCCTGGCCGCATTGATGGGGAAGTGACCCCTGAACAGTAGGGCTGAAACTTCTAGTCACTGTCCAAAAAGTATCAGGGGAGGAAGTATTTAAGGGGGGTGGAGGCCAGAGAGAAGGGGGATCGGCAACAAAGAAAGAAACTAAGAATTGTAACTTTTAAGTAAGAAATAGAAATAATACAGAAGTAGTCCTCGGCTTACGTCCGAGGAGGCCTATTTACAATTATCTTTTGTTATTTACATGTGTTTGTAACTCTTAGTCCGTGATCAAGTTCTCAGCACTTCTAATCTAGGTTTCAAGCCCACGCTCTACAAATTTTTTTGTCTAAGGCTCATTGGGCCTGAGCCCGTAGTTGTCTTTGGGTCCAGGTGCAATTGTGCACTTACAATTGGCGCCGTCTGTGAGAATCTAGTCTAGAAGGAGTTGGGATACTATGGCAGGCCTGGGTTCTCACCATGCAGAGTCACAGGGATCACAACCGGAGGATCTTTTCGAGCGTCTTGAGCGTCGAACGGATCGTGAAGGAAGTGTCCATACAGAATACCCCGGGGCTAGCCATACTCATGGTAGGGGTAGCACCACCCATGAGGATGGTGCTAAAGCCATGCAGAAGGAGATTAATCGTTTGAAGAGAAAGTTACGCCGCGCCAGACGCAGGTCTTCATCGTCCTCATCTAATCCTTCCTCAGAGGAGGTACGGGGAGGTAGCTACAGCTCAAGGTCATGCTCACCCACCAGTGCAATGTCCTCTGGTGAGGAGGACGACCAGCCAGCTCGCAGACCCAAGAAGCTTCCTTCTAGGGGCTTAAGGAACGATGCTATGAGTCGGGCGTTGCACCAACTCTCCAAATCTCCATTTTCACGGAGGATTGAGAATGGGAGGCTTCCCAGGAGGTTTACTCAACCCACCTTTACCATCTACAATGGCCGGACTGATCCGGTGGAGCACGTGAGTCACTTTAACCAGAGGATGGAGGTGCACTCTCACAACGAGACCCTGAAGTTTTCCCCTCTAGCTTGGGACCTGTTGCTATGAGGTGGTTCAACGGCCTTAAATCGGGGTCTATAGGTTCATTTGGAGAGCTTACTAGAGCATTCGCTTCACGGTTAATTACGTGTAGCAGAGTACCTCGGCCATTGGACTCGCTGTTATCCATGACCATGAGGGAAGGGGAGACGTTGAAAGCATACTCCGACCGTTACTGGGAGATGTTTAATGAAATAGATGGCGACTTTGATGAGGTGGCGCTCAATACCTTTAAGGTAGGTCTTCCTACTGATCACGACCTGAGAAAGTCTTTGACTAAAAAGCCCGTCCGCAGCGTACGTCGCCTCATGGACCGTATTGACGAGTACAAGAGAGTGGAGGAAGACCAACAGCAAGGAAAGGGTAAGGAGAAGGTTATCCCGCAGGAGAGAAGGGATTTCAGGTCGGACAGGTACCACGATAACAAGCAGAGGAGAGATTACGTTGGGCAGTCCGGCTCGGCAGGACCTCAAGCCGTGAATACTCTGTTCCGAGAACCAGTACATCAGTTGCTGGAGAAAGTTCGTAAGGAGCCCTTCTTCAGGTGGCCTAGCAAGATGGCAGGAGATCCCACAAAGAGGAATCAGAACCTCTTCTGCCAACCATCAGGATGTGGGCCACACTACCGAGAATTGTCGGACCCTTTGGAACCACTTGGAGCAGCTTGTCAGTGAAGGAAAACTGAAGCAGCACTTGTGCCAACCTAGCGGGCAGGGCAGTCAATCTGGCTCAAACAATCAGAGGAATAATTCATCTCGGCCGGCGTTAGGAACAATTAATGTTATTTTTGCTGCACCTGGCAGGACCGGCTCGGGTCCTACTAGGGTGATGGCAGTTTCACATCCTCAGGCCGAGGAGTCGGGCTGCAGGCCGAAGAGGTTGAAGCTAAATTTGCCCGTCTTGAGATTTTCCGAGGAGGATAAGGTAGGGACTATCCAACCCCATGACGATGCTCTTGTAGTTACGCTTAGGATAGGGAACTATGATGTGAGGAGGGTGATGATAGATTAGGGCAGCGGTGCAGATATCATGTACCCTGATCTATTTAAGGGGTTAAGATTGAAGCTGGAAGATCTTACTCCTTATGACTCGCCACTTATAAGCTTCGAAGGGAGAGCCGTTGTGCCGAAGGGACAGATCCGTTTGCCCGTTCAATCCGGCTCAGAAACGGTTGAGGTGGATTTCATTGTAGTTGACGCGTACTCCCCATATACAGCCATCCTCGCCAGGCCATGGCTGCACGCTCTTGGAGCTGTCTCCTCTACCTTGCATGTTAAGGTTAAGTTCCCCTCGAGGGAATGTGTTGAAGAGGTCTTCGGCAGCCAATCGGTGGCCAGGCAATGCATATCGGCTGCAGTGCTGCACCAGACGGAAGCCGAGTCTTTGGCTCTGATCACCAAAGACTTATAGCAGTTAACAGCTCCTGATGCACCTGGAATGGTGACAGGAGAGGAGGCTCATTGTGAGGAGTTAGAGAAGTTTCTGATAGCCGATGATCCAAAGAGGTTCTTCCAAGTCGGCATACGTTTGCCACACCAGGAGAAGATAGAGTTGTTGGAATTTTTTAAGGACAATATTGATGTTTTTGCGTGGGACCCTTATGAGGCTCCAGGCGTAGATCCGAACTTCATTTGTCATCGTTTGAACGTCAACCCTGCCATTGTGCCGAGAAGGCAGCCACCTCGGCGTTCTTCCAAAGAGCATACCGAGGCTGTAAAGGAAGAGGTGCTCAAACTCAAGAAGGCTGGGGCTATTAAAGAAGTTTTCTACCCCGAATGGTTGGCGCATACGGTTGTGGTTAAAAAGAAGAATGGAACGTGGAGAGTATGTGTGGACTTCACAGATTTGAACAAGGCCTGCCCCAAGGATTCGTTCCCAATGCCGCGTATTGATCAACTAGTGGATGCCACTGTCGAACATCTTCGAATGAGTTTTTTGGACACCTTCCAGGGTTACCATCAGATTCCACTAGCATTGGAGGATCAGGAGAAAACTGCTTTCATTGCTCCAACAGGGAACTACCACTATAAGGTCATGCCATTTGGTTTGAAGAATGCTGGGGCTACCTACCAAAGAATGATGACTAGAATGTTTGAACAGCAACTAGGGAAGACCATTGAGGTGTATGTAGATGATATGGTGGTGAAGAGCAAAACAATACCTTCACACGTCAAAGATCTAGCCAACACCTTCCAGGTGCTAAGAAAGTACAAGCTGCGCCTTAACGCCTCAAAGTGCTCTTTTGGCGTGGGGTCCGAAAAGTTTTTGGGATACATGATTACTCACAGAGGAATAGAGGTGAACCCAGCGTAGGTCAAGGCTATTCAGGATTTGTAGCCGCCTTGGAACCCAAAAGAGATCCAGAAATTGACCGGAATGATTGCTGCATTGAATAGGTTTATCTCTCGGTTAGCTAACCGATGCCGTCCTTTCTTCCAATTTTTGAATAAATGGAAAGGGTTTCAATGGACCGAGGACTGCGTGTTAGCTTTCCAGCAGCTTAAGCAATATCTTTCTCGGCCACCCATCTTGTCTCGCCCCGAGGCGGACGAGGTCTTGTTTGCTTATCTGGCAGTGGCCGTCCACGCGGTCAACCTGGTCCTTATAAGGAATGAAAGCGGGGTGCAAAGACCGGTCTACTACGTTAGTAAGTCTTTGAATGAGGCCGAGGTGCGCTATCTGCTCTTGGAGAAAGCGCTTCTGGCCATAGTTCACGCCACGCGCAAGCTTCCTCATTATTTCCAGTCTCACACTGTAGTGGTTCTGACCCAATTGCCTCTCAAGGCGGTGTTACGCAGCGCCGATTACTCTGGTAGGGTGGCAAAGTGGGGAACCATTTTAGGAGCTTTTAACGTTAAATACAAGCCTCGCACCTCGGTGAAGGGCCAGGTCCTCGCTGACTTGGTGGCAGAGTTTACTGAACCATTGCTAGAAGAAACTCTAAAAGAAGCCCACATGGATGGAAAATCAGTTGGTGTGATCACAGCCGCAGTGCCTTCAACTTGGAAAATGTATGTGGATGGGGCAGCTAATCAGAGAGGGTCTAGTGTCGGACTTGTTCTGATATCCCTTGAGGGAATTATCTTCGAAAAATCTCTAAGGCTGTCATTCTCGGCTACTAATAATGAAGCCGAGTATGAAGCAGTCTTGGTGGGCATGAACATGTTACATAAGATGGGTGGAAGGGAAGTCCATGCATTCTCGGACTCTCAGTTAGTGGTCAGCAAGGTCACGGGGACCATAGAGGCTAGGGACCCAAAAATGCAGGAATACTTGGCCCAGGTCAAGCGTCAGCAAGCAGAATTTGACTCCTTCGTCTTAGCTCACATCTCTAGAAGTGGAAACACCCATGCCGATTCTTTGGCTACGTTAGCAACGTCCTCGGCTCAGGGTTTGCCCAGGATTATCCTTGTGGAGGGTTTGCTAGAGCCAACTCTTACCCCCGCCAAGGCGGCCCGCATCCATCTAATAAGGCCTGGACCTAGTTGGATTGACCCGGTCATATCTTTTCTTAGGAATGATATCCTTCCTGAAGACAAGTCTGAAGCAGATAAGATACGTCGAAAGGCGCCACGTTTTTGATTTTTCGAGGACCAGAAACTGTACAAACGATCCTTCTCAGGACCGTACTTGTTGTGTGTGCACCCTGAATCAACAGAAGCACTTCTGGAGGAACTGCATGAAGGAATTTGTGGAAGCCACACTGGGGGAAGGTCCTTAGCCCATAGGGCCCTGACTCAGGGTTATTGGTGGCCCAATATACAGAGAGAGGCTCAAGACTATGCCAGAAAATGTGATCAATGCCAGAGGTTCGCCCCTAATATTCATCAACCTGGAGGGGTTCTCAACCCTCTCTCCAGTCCTTGGCCTTTTGCGCAGTGGGAATTGGACATAGTGGGGCCATTTCCGAGAGCTGCAGGAAACAAAAGATGGCTTCTCGTGGGGACAGACTATTTCACTAAATGGGTTGAAGCCGAACCCTTAGCAAATATCAGAGACGTTGACTCCAAGAAGTTTGTCTGGAAAAACATCGTCACTAGATTCGGTATACCACACACACTCGTCTCAGACAATGGCGTTCAGTTCGACAGTAAGGCTTTTAGGAAGTATTGTGGTGATATGGGCATCATAAATAGATACTCCACCCCAGCTTATCCTCAGGGAAATGGGCAAGTCGAGGCCGTTAACAAGGTCATAGTTAGTGGGCTCAAGAAAAGGTTGGACGATGCGAAAGGCAGATGGGTAGAAGAGCTCCCACATGTTCTGTGGACGTATCGGACCACACCGCGCAGGTCCACGGGAGAAACGCCATTCTCTATGACTTATGGAGCCGAGGCAGTGATACCTCTAGAATCTGGTTTTCCCACTCTCAAGACGAGTTCTTTTAGCCCGGAAAATAACGATGGACTCCTGGAGAAAGGTCTTGATTTAATTGAGGAGCGATGCGAGGCAGCTATGGTCCAAATGGCTTATTACCAACAGAAGCTAAAACGGGGATATGATGCTCATGTGAAGCTAAGGCCACTTGCGCCTGGTGATCTTGTACTAAGAAAAGTTGTGGGCACTTCTAAGAACCCAGCTTGGGGTAAGCTAGGACCAAACTGGGAAGGCCCCTATCGCATTGTTTCAGTAGCAGGCATAGGGTCGTATCGACTAGCAGACCTAGATGAAAGAATTGTACCATGCCCATGGAATGTAAATAACCTTAGAATGTATTATTATTAATAAAACGTGCTTTTGTTGGTTAACATTTCAAAGTTAAAAGTACCTCTGGCATTTGCAGTTACCGTTCTTGAGAATCAAACAGAAACTTGGTTAAGTGTAGTTCTCGGACCACAAACCTTGTGGAAATTGATATCTTATCATTTGTTAAACAGAACCTTAGTTATGCCGGGTCCTCAGACCTCCTACTTTGGGGAAATTAACATTTGAAGTTACTATTCTTAAGAATCAAACAGAAACTTGGTTAAGTGTAGTCCTTGGACCACAAACCTTGTGGAAATTGATATCTTCTCATTTGTTAAACAGAACCTTAGTTATGCCGGGTCCTCGGACCTCCTACTTTGGGGAAATTAACATTTGAAGTTACTATTCTTAAGAATCAAACAGAAACTTGGTTAAGTGTAGTCTTTGGACCACAAACCTTGTGGAAATTGATATCTTATAATTTGTTAAACAGAACCTTAGTTATGCCGGGTCCTCGGACCTCCTACTTTGGGGAAATTAACACTTGAAGTTACTATTCTTAAGAATCAAACAGAAACTTGGTTAAGTGTAGTCCTCGGACCACAAACCTTGTGGAAATTGATATCTTATCATTTGTTAAACAGAACCTTAGTTATGCCGGGTCCTCGGACCTCCTATTTTGGGAAAATTAACATTTGAAGTTACTATTCTTAAGAATCAAACAGAAACTTGGTTAAGTGTAGTCCTCGGACCACAAACCTTGTGGAAATTGATATCTTATCATTTGTTAAACAGAACCTTAGTTATGCCGGGTCCTCGGACCTCCTACTTTGGGAAAATTAACACTTGAAGTTACTATTCTTTAGAATCAAACAGAAACTTGGTTAAGTGTAGTCCTCGAACCACAAACCTTGTGGAAATTGATATCTTATCATTTGTTAAACAGAACCTTAGTTATGCCGGGTCCTCGGACCTCCTACTTTAGGGAAATTAACATTCAAAGTTACTATTCTTAAGAATCAAACAGAAACTTGGTTAAGTATAGTCCTCGGACCACAAACCTTGTCACTGTTCTTAATATCTTGTCACCGTTCTTATTCTTATCACACGTTTTATGAAAATTATTATCTCACCATTCATTAATTTGGATCTCAAGTTCCTCATTTTTAAGTGTTAAACAAATTTTTGTAAGTAATGGTCTTCGGACCTTACATCCTACTGAAAGCAATATGTCAGATTACAGAGGTTTAACCATCATGTGAGTTGTCTAACTGTGACATTATTTAATATCTAAATTAAGTTATGTGGCTGTTTTGAAGTCATAGTGGTTTGCATGGTGGAATTATACTTATTTATTCTGTTTTCCCTTTAACTATTTGTTATTGAAAACTTTCATGGTAAGCACAAAAAGAATAAAGTAAAACAAAGACAACATGAACGAAAGTTGAATAAAAATTTTCTTCATTAATTATATACAAAAAAGGGGGAGGAGTACAAAAGGTTCTATCCTAGGCCTTAAGCTTGTGCAGGGGGGTCTTGGAGGGAGCTGCTGCCAGCCTCGGTACTCTTCAACTCCAGTTCAAAGGTGGACAAAACTTGCTTCCCTTTGTCTGTTGAAGGGACGAGGGGCTCCATGTCTTGAACTTGCTCCTTCTCGGCGCCATCACGCTTGTCCTTCTCTTTATAGGAACCTTCAGGTTTTGTAGGATCAGAAACAAGTTCTTGCACCATAGGAGGAAGGGCAGGAGAGGCAGCAACATGAGGGTCTTCAATTTCCTGTATGTCTAGGGGAAGCTAAATGTTCTCGGGCTTCCTCAGCTCGGAAGCTTGAGGAACCCCTGCTGCATTCATGGCCTCTCCCCAGACCTGCTGATAGTACTCTCGGCACAAGGCCGCAAAAGCCTCTGTCAGCTGTTCTTGCGTTTTGGTTACCCCCTCCTGATAGCTGGCCTTCTTCGCGGCCTCCAGTGCGTGCTTGTGGGCGCGAGCCTCCTCCTTCGCCCGCGTAAGCTCCTTTTCCAAGTCAGAGTGTGCCTGTTGGACTTGGGCAAGCTCGTCATCCTTTTGGCAGAGAAGCTTACGCTGCCCCTCCACTTGGCCCTCCATCGTCTTCAAGCTGGCCTTGTCACCATCTCTTTCTCTTTTCAAGTCGGCCAGCTGTGACATGAGTTTCCCATTCTCTGCTAGGGCCTGGCTTAGAGACCTTTCTGCCTCTTGCCTTAGCTCTTGCTCCATCCCAGCGCGCTTCCGAGAATCATCCACGAACTTCTTGGCCGCGAAAACTTCTTGGATGGACTGCAAAAATGTTAGGAGGTTAAATACGGTAAAGTGTTTACAAATTAAATATAAAGTACAATTGCAAGGGGGAACTTACCAGAGCTAACCCCTTTTTAACGAAAGGAACAACAAGGCCGGCCCATTTTCTCCAAGGATTCCATATCCTTGGGCAGCAGAAGAGGACGCTCCAACACCTCGGCTAAATGGTGGGCGTGGCCTTGTTGGACTGCCCTGATGCTGGAGTGGCAGGGAATTGGTGCGCCGTCTAATCGCAAGTCAGGGGACCAGGTAGCTGGAGCTCGGCGCACCTCGGCGACGTCCCTGATCTCCCCGCTTTCAACTGAGCGGGCGCGCCCTTTACCCTTGTCCAGCTTCTGCTGCTGGGCTGGCGGTGGCTGTTGTTTCAGTTTCTTTGGCTTCTCGCCACCAGCCCCCTCGGCATCCACCTTTCTTTTCTTCTTAAAATCTTCGGTGGGAGGTTTGGGCTCGGCTAGAGGAGGAGGTGGTGGCAAGGCAGGAGGAACTTGGGACCCCCTCATCCCCTTTTTCGCCACTCTTGCGCCTCTCGCTGTCATAAGGCCCTTCAGCTCGTCCATCTCTTCTTCAAGGGAGCTGTCGTCTGGACGCGTTATCACAAGACCTTCGATCCCAGAGGCCTCAGCTGCTTCTTCTTCCTCGTCGGAAAGGATAACAAATGGGTTTCCGCGAGGTCCTGGGGAGTCCTCGAGCCGAAACTGGTCTATCTCCTCGTCCAATGTGTTCGAAGAAGACACTCGCTCCTCTGGGACAGCAATTGCCTGAAAGTGCACGGAGAGTGGGATGGCCGCGATAGGCTGTGTGTACAATACGGTGTGAGGGGCGTCAGGGATGTCGTGATCGGCCAAAAAGTGAGGTCTGGCTATGTGGATTCTCCTACCCCTTCAGTCACCCGCGATTATCGCGTTCTCGATCTCCTGGAAGTCCGAGGAGACGGGATCGTACCCTAGAATCAAGTGGGCCGCCCTAAGTTGTAAGTCTCTGCTAACGAACACCTCGGAGCGTAGCACTCTATTCAAATCTACAACGTTGCAGTGGCTCAAGCGTGGGCGTACGTTTTGCTTATCTACAAAGAAAAACATCCAGATAAATAAACATGGTCAGATGCGTAGAACATATAATGAATTGAAGGTAAACGCTCAAGTAAATGCGAATACACATTCCTAGATGATTTAGGGAGTTATGAGATGAGAAGTTAAATTCTAAAGGTGTCGCACCTGGATCTCCCCACTCAACTAGGCAGTGGGAGCCATCGTGTCAGTTGCCAGAGACGATGAGGTAGTCATCCTTCATGCCTTTATTGGATTTGGGCAAACAGGAGATCAACCTAACTACGCTGGAGCGGGATTTGATGTAGTAACCTACTCTAGTGAGTTTGTGGCATTCGTACATAAAGACGACATCATGCCAGGTGAGGTTCAGGCCCATTTGCTCGTTTAGAGCGTCGACGCTACCCAAAACTCTAAAAACGTTGGGGGCGCATTGATCGGGACACAACCGGTGGTTGCGGAGGTACTCCCTGGTTACAGGCTTCATTGGGAGGGTCATCCCACCTTCTACGAAGGCTACCATTGGGATGATAACTTCTCCAGCCTTCCTAGAACCGGCCACGGCTTCCGCCGGGCAGTATTCTAAACCTACGTCACTAGGAATACGATACTTGGCTCTAAAGCCTTCCATCCCAGCGGCGGTATCAACTAGACATTTAAACTTTCCCATCAGAAAGAAACGAAAAACTAAGTTCTAAGAGGGAGAACTGTTATAAGGGGAGCCGAGGACAGGGTCCGAGGAGAAAGGGTTAAGAGAAAAGAAATGAGAACTTACAAATTTCAAGTTGTGCAAATTTCCACGGATTTCTGCAGACAAAAGGCGATTGCTGATGTTTTGATGGGATTAGCCTCTGGAGAAATAAATGAAGGCGCAGGTTCCCGAAGCGTCACGATGTGCGGGAAGCGGCCTCGAAATTGTATTTGTCCCGCCCAAATTTTTATGAAGTAACAAGGACCGTTGGATGCTCATCTCACCGTTGAATGTGGGGGACAAGGTATAACTTACGGTAATAAATGCGCGCGTTTTTGAAAATAAAACCGCCAGGTGGCATCCTCTGGAACGCGAAACGGTCTTCACACGTGTAGTTATTTACAGAACGTGTGGGGAAAGTTTTCGTTGGATCAAAACCCTATTTTTCTCCTCGGATGAGGAAAAATAGAGTTTTGAAGGGCTATTGTGGGGAGTAAAAGGACCCAAATGGGCATATGGGCCTTTGGACTGTAGCATGGAGGGCCGACCTGCTCCAGAATTAAACTCTACGAATTGGCCCATACGTCGAGGATCCGAGGGTACAGCCGAGGGCGAGCTTCTCCTCGGACAGATCCAAGAGAACTCAAGACTTCATTATAAAGGTCAAGACACAACTCTGGAAAGACTAATGGTTAAAGGGGGACACCCTGAACCTTCTAGATGCATCAGTGTTAAAGAAAATATCAAGGGCAAAGGCTGCCACCTCCGCATTAAAGGCTCTGCACCTACCTCCCTGGCCGCATTGATGGGGAAGTGACCCCTGAACAGTTGGGCTGAAACTTCTAGTCACTGTCCAAAAAGTATCAGGGGAGGAAGTATTTAAGGGAGGTGGAGGCCAGAGAGAAGGGGGATCGGCAACAAAGAAAGAAACTAAGAATTGTAACTTTTAAGTAAGAAATAGAAATAATACAAAAGTAGTCCTCGGCTTACGTCCGAGGAGGCCTATTTACAATTATTTTTTGTTATTTACATGTGTTTGTAACTCTTAGTCCGTGATCAAGTTCTCAGCACTTCTAATCTAGGTTTCAAGCCCACGCTCTACAAATTTTTTTGTCTAAGGCTCATTGGGCCTGAGCCCGTAGTTGTCTTTGGGTCCAGGTGCAATTGTGCACTTACAACTACTATATACAAAATACAACATAGAACCACTAAAACTAATATCTACAAGATATTCTATGCTTATAACAAATATCTACAATCTACAAGATATTTAACATTTTTCGCATCACCAGAATCAAATACCAAATATTTGGTTTATGTGATTCACACCTTGCTGGGAATAATATTCCACCTGGATCCTTTGGTTCTCTGCAAAGCTCCACATTGACAAGAAATGATATAGTGCAACTATCTCTCAAAAAAAGAATATATATATATATATATATATATATATATATATATATATATATATATATATATATATATATATATATAGTGCAACTGGCAGACCACGTAAGCTAATAATTTAATTTAATGTCATCTGTTTGAGTAATATCTTCTCACAATCCAAGTCATAATAAAAATATTGGCACCACGGTGATAGGGGTTGCAATTTATGTTCACGTGTCAGATTCGTGTTGTGTTGACTTATGAGTATCCAATTATATAGATCAACCTTAACCCGACATGTTTATTAAACGGGTCAGGATTTCTCAACCCTAACACAACCCATTTATTAAATAGATTAGTCGTGTTGACCTATTTATCATATTTTATCAAAATGAAAAGAAGAAAAAAACTAATTTTAGAATTAACCAAATTGATATGAATTATGAAAAACCAAACAAATAAATATTTTTAATATAAAATTAAAAAATAACGAGTAACTGTATCATAAATAATCATTCAAAACTAAAAAAAATTCATAATATCATAAATAATCAATCATAATATATCAAAAAAAATAAACCACAACAACTAATAAGTTTATATATCTAAAATTTGAAAGGTATATTAGTAAAATGTCATTTAATTAATCAGGTCAAACAAGTTTCATGTGATGGACACTAACCCAATCTGTTTATTAAACGGGTTAGTCATGTTAACCCAAATATGACACGAATTCATTAAACCTCAACCCATAATCTATTAATTTCGTGTTGTGTCGTGTCGGATTCGCAGGTTGTGTCCAATTTTGTTACCCCTAATCTCTAGCGTTTTTCCACCACCTTAAAAATATTTTGGCAACCCCACAAATTGCCACCCCTAGTATAAATATAGCAGAATTCTCAAATTTCTCCCCCATGGTAGGCTTGGATGATCAAATATGGTACACTACAACTCCTTTACTCGACTCAGAATTAGAGATCAATAGAACAACCATAAATTTCCAAATTCAAAATAAATTAAAAGATTTACCGTTAAGCTTAAATACATAATGGAGCAATGCTAAATATATTCTCTCTTTGGGTTCAATTTAGTTCCAGGTGTGGTGTTTGTGGGGGGTAAAAGGACCCAAGTGGGCATATGGGCCTTTGGACTGAAGCACGGAAGGCCGACCTACTCCAGAATTAAACTCTACGAATTGGCCCATATGCCGAGGATCCGAGGGTACAACCGAGAACGAGCTTCTCTGCGGACAAATCCAAGAAAACTCAAAACTTCATTATGGAGGTCAAGGTATAACTCTGGAAAGACTAATGGTTAAAAGGGAATACCCTGAACCTTCTAGATGCACCAGTGTTAAAGAAAATACCAAGTGCAAATGCTGCCACCTCCGCATTAAAGGCTCTGCATCTACCTCCCTGGCCGCATTAATGGGGAGGTGACCCCTGAACAGTAGGGCTGAAACTTCTAGTCACTGTCCAAAAACTATCAGGGAAGGCAGTATTTAAAGGGGGTGGAGGCCAGAGAGAATGGGGGATCAGCAACAAAGAAAAAGACTAAGAATTGTAACTTTTAAGGAAGAAATAGCAATAATGCAGAAGTAGTCCTCGGCTAACGTCCGAGGAGGCCTATTTTCAGTTATCTTTTGTTATCTACCTGTGTTTGTAACTCCTAACCCGTTATTAAGTTCTCAGCACTTCTAATCTAGGTTTCAAACCCACGCTCTACAAATTTTATTGTCTAAGGCTCATTGGGCCTGAGCCCGTAGTTGTTTTTGGGTCCAGGTGCAATTGTGCACTTACAATTGGCGTCGTCTGTGGGAAATCTAGTCTGGAAGGAGTTGGGATACTATGGCAGGCTTGGGTTCTCACCATGTAGAGTCACAGGGATCACAGCCGAAGGATCTTTTCGAGCGTCTCGAGCATCGAAGGGATCGTGAGGGAAGTGTCCATACAGAACACCCCGGGGCTAGCCATACTCGTGGTGGGGGTAGCACCACCCATGAGGATGGTGCTAAAGCCATGCAGAAGGAAATTAATCGTTTGAAGAGAAAGCTACGCCGCGCCAGATGCAGGTCTTCACCATCCTCATTTGATCCTTCCTCAGAGGAGGTATGGGGAGGTAGCTACAGCTCAAGGTCATGCTCACCCCCCGGTGCAATGTCCTCTGGTGATGAAGACGACCAGCCAGCTCGCAGACGCAAGAAGCTTCCTTCTAGGGGCTCAGGGAACGATGCTATGAGTCGGACGTTGCACCAACTCTCCAAATCTCCGTTTTCACGGAGGATTGAGAAGGGGAGGCTTCCCAGGAGGTTTACTCAACCCACATTTACCATCTACAATGGCCAGACTGATCCAGTGGAGCACGTGAGTCACTTTAACCAGAGGATGGCGGTGCACTCTCACAACGAGACCCTGATGTGTAAAGTTTTCCCTTCTAGCTTGGGACTTGTTGCTATGAGGTGGTTCAATGGACTTAAATCGGGGTCCATAGGTTCGTTCGGGGAGCTTACTAGAGCATTCGCTTCACGGTTCATTACGTGTAGCAGAGTACCTCGGCCATTGGACTCGCTGTTATCCATGACCATGAGGGAAGGTGAGACGTTGAAAGCATACTCTGACTGTTACTGGGAGATGTTTAATGAAATAGATGGCGACTTTGATGAGGTGGCGCTCAATACCTTTAAAGTAGGTCTTCCTACTGATCACGACCTGAGAAAGTCTTTGACTAAAAAGCCCGTCAGCAGCGTACGTCGCCTCATGGACCGTATTGACGAGTACAAGAGGGTGGAGGAAGACCAACAGCAAGGAAAGGGTAAGGAGAAGGTTATCCTGCAGGAGAGAAGGGATTTCAGGTCGGATAAGTACCACAATAACAAGCCGAGGAGAGATTACGTTGGGCAGCCCGGCTCGGCAGCACCTCAAGCCGTGAACACTGTGTTCCGAGAACCAGTACATCAGTTGCTGGAAAAAGTTCGTAAGGAGCCCTTCTTCAAGTGGCCTAGCAAGATGGCAGGAGATCCTACAAAGAGGAATCAGAACCTCTTCTGCCAATACCATCAGGATGTGGGCCACATTACCAAGAACTGTCGGACCCTTTGGAACCACTTGGAGCAGCTTGTCAGTGAAGGAAAACTGAAGCAGCACTTGTGCCATCCTAGCGGGCAGGACAGTCAATCTAGCTCGAACAATCAGAGGAATATTTCATCTCGGTCAGTGTTAGGAACAATTAATATTATTTTTGCTGCACCTGGCAGGACCGGCTCGGGTCCCACCAGGGTGATGGCAGTTTCACATCCTCAGACCAAGGAGTCGGGCTGCAGGCCGAAGAGGTTGAAGCTAAATTTGCCTGTCTTGGGATTTTCCGAGGAGGGTAAGGTAGGGACTATCCAACCCCATGACGATGCTCTTGTAGTTACGCTTAGGATAGGGAACTATGATGTGAGGAGGGTGATGATAGATCAGGGCAGCGGTGTAGATATCATGTACCATGATCTATTTAAGGGGTTAAAATTGAAACTAGAAGATCTTACTCCTTATGACTCGCCACTTATTAGCTTCGAAGGTAGAGCCGTTGTGCCGAAGGGACAGATCCATTTTCCTGTTCAATCCGGCTCAGAAACGGTTGAGGTGGATTTCATTGTGGTTGACGCGTACTCTCCATATACAGCCATCCTCGCCAGGCCATAGCTGCACGCTCTTGGAGCTGTCTCCTCTACCTTGCATGTTAAGGTTAAGTTCCCCTCGGGGGAATATGTTGAAGAGGTCCTCGGCAGCCAATCGGTGGCCAGGCAATGCATATCGGCTGCAGTGCTGCACCTGACGGAAGCCGAGTCTTTGGCTCTGATCAGCAAAGACTTATAGTAGTTAACGGCTCCTGATGCACCTGGAATGGTGACAGGAGAGGAGGTTCATTGTGAGGAGTTAGAGAAGTTTCTGATATCCGATGATCCAAAGAGGTTCTTCCAAGTAGGCATACGTTTGCCACACCAGGAGAAGATGGAGTTGTTGGAATTTCTGAAGGACAATGTTGATGTTTTCGCATGGGACCCTTATGAGGCTCCAGGCGTAGATTCGAACTTCATTTGTCATCGTTTGAACGTCAACCCTGCCATTGTGCCGAGAAGGCAACCACCTCGACGTTCGTCCAAAGAGCATGTCGAGGCTGTAAAGGAAGAGGTGCCCAAACTCAAGAGGGCTAGGGCTATTAAAGAAATTTTCTACCCCGAATGGTTGGTGCATACGGTTGTGGTTAAAAAGAAGAATGGAACGTGGAGAGTATGTGTGAACTTCACAGATTTGAACAAGGCCTGCCCCAAGGATTCGTTCCCAATGCCGCGTATTGATCAACTGGTGGATGCCACTGTCGGACATCCTCGAATGAGTTTTTTGGACGCCTTCCAGGGTTACCATCAGATTCCACTAGCCTTGGAGGATCAGGAGAAAACTGCTTTCATTACTCCAACAGGGAACTACCACTATAAGGTCATGCCATTCGGGTTGAAGAATGCTGGGGCTACT
Source organism: Castanea sativa (assembly GCF_040712315.1). Taxonomy (NCBI): domain Eukaryota; kingdom Viridiplantae; phylum Streptophyta; class Magnoliopsida; order Fagales; family Fagaceae; genus Castanea; species Castanea sativa. Next base: position 37,467,161 of record NC_134016.1, on the reverse strand, counting down.
TACCAGAGAATGATGACTAGAATGTTTGAACAGCAACTAGGGAAGACCATTGAGGTGTATGTAGATGATATGGTGGTGAAGAGTAAAACAATACCTTCACACGTCAAAGATCTAGCCGACACCTTCCAGGTGCTAAGAAAGTACAAGCTGCGCCTTAACGCCTCAAAGTGCTCTTTTGGCGTGGGGTCCGGAAAGTTTTTGGGGTACATGATTACTCACAGAGGCATAGAGGTGAACCCAGCGCAGGTCAAGGCTATTCAGGATTTGCAACCGCCTCGGAACCCAAAAGAGATCCAGAAATTGACCGGAATGATTGCCGCATTGAATAGGTTTATTTCTCAATCCGCTGACCGATGCCGTCCTTTCTTCCAATTGTTGAATAAATGGAAAGGGTTTCAATGGACCGAGGATTGCGTGTTAGCTTTTCAGCAGCTGAAGCGATATCTTTCTCGGCCACCCATCTTGTCTCGCCCTGAGGCGGACGAGGTCTTGTTTGCTTATCTGGCAGTGGCCGTCCACGCGGTCAGCCTGGTCCTTATAAGGAATGAAAGCGGGGTGCAAAGACTGGTCTACTACGTCAGTAAGTCTTTAAATGAGGCTGAGGTGCGCTATTTGCTCTTGGAGAAAGCACTTCTGGCCATAGTTCACGCCACGCGCAAGCTTCCTCATTATTTCCAGTTTCACACCGTAGTGGTTCTGACCCAATTGCCTCTCAAGGCGGTGTTACGCAGCGCCGATTACTCTGGTAGGGTGGCAAAGTGGGGAACAATTTTAGGGGCTTTTGACGTTAAATACAAGCCTCGTACCTCGGTGAAGGGCCAGGTCCTCGCTGACTTGGTGGCAGAGTTTACTGAACCATTGCTAGAAGAAACTCTAAAAGAAGTACACACGGATGGAAAATCAGTTGGTGTGATCACGGCCGCAGTGCCTTCAACTTGGAAAGTGTACGTGGATGGGGCTGCTAATCAGAGAGGGTCTGGTGTTGGACTTGTTCTAATGTCCCCTGAGGGAATTGTCTTCGAAAAATCTTTGAGATTGGCATTCTCGGCTACTAACAATGAGGCCGAGTATGAAGCAGTCTTGGTGGGCATGTAGATGGTACGTAGGATGGGTGGAAAGGAAATCCATGTGTTCTCGGACTCTCAGTTAGTGGTCGGCCAAGTCATGGGGACCATGGAGGCTAGAGACCCCAGAATGCAGGAATATTTGGCCCAGGTCAAGCGTCAGCAAGCTGAATTTGACTCCTTCGTCCTAACTCACATCTCTAGAAGTGGAAACACCCATGCCGATTCTTTGGCTACGTTAGCAACGTCCTCGGCTCAGGGCTTGCCCAGGATTGTCCTTGTGGAGGATTTGCTGGAGCCAACTCTTACCCCCGCCAAGGCGGCCCGCATCCATCTAATAAGACCTGGACCTAGTTGGATTGACCCGGTCATATCTTTTCTTAGGAATGATATCCTTCCTGAAGACAAGTCTGAAGCAGATAAGATACGTCGAAAGGCGCCACGTTTTTGGTTGTCCGAGGACCAAAAACTGTACAAACGATCCTTCTCAGGACCGTACTTGTTGTGTGTGCACCCTGAATCAACGGAAGCACTTCTGGAGGAACTGCATGAAGGGATTTGTGGAAGCCACACTGGGGGAAGGTCCTTATCCCATAGAGCCTTGACTCAGGGTTATTGGTGGCCCAATATGCAGAGAGAGGCTCAAGACTATGCTAGAGGTTCGCCCCTAATATTCATCAACCTGGAGGGGTTCTAAACCCTCTCTCCAGTCCTTGGCCTTTTGCGCAGTGGGGATTGGACATAGTGGGGCTGTTTCCGAGAGCTGCAGGAAACAAAAGATGGCTTCTTGTGGGAACAGACTATTTCACTAAATGGGTTGAGGCCGAGCCTTTAGCAAATATCAGAGATGTTGATTCCAAGAAGTTTGTCTGGAAAAATATCGTCACTAGATTCGGTATACCACACACACTTATCTCAGACAATGGCATTCAATTTGACAGCAAGGCCTTTAGGCAATATTGTGGTGACATGGGTATCATGAATAGATACTCCACCCCAGCTTATCCTCAGGGAAATGGGCAAGCCGAGGCCGTTAACAAGGTCATAGTTAGTGGGCTCAAGAAAAGGTTGGACGATGCGAAAGGCAGATGGGTGGAAGAGCTCCCTCATGTTCTGTGGACGTATCGGACCACACCGCGCAGGTCCACGGGAGAAATGCCATTCTCTATGACTTATGGAGCCGAGGCGGTGATACCTCTGGAATCTGGTTTTCCCACCCTAAAGACGAGCTCTTTTAGCCCGGAGAATAACAGTGGACTCCTGGAGAAAGGTCTTGATTTACTCGAGAAACGACGCGAGGCAGCTATGGTCCAAATGGCTTATTATCAACAGAAGCTAAAACGGGGATATGATGCCCACGTGAAGCTAAGGCCACTTGCACCTGGTGATCTTGTACTAAGAAAAGTTGTAGGCACTTCTAAGAACCCAGCTTGGGGTAAGCTAGGACCTAACTGAGAAGACCCTTATCGCATTGTTTCAGTAGCAGGCATAGGGTCATATCGGCTAGCTGACTTAGATGAAAGAATTGTACCACGCCCATGGAATGTAAATAACCTTAGAATGTATTATTATTAATAAAATGTGCTTTTGTTCGTTAACATTTCAAAGGTTATAAGTACCTCTTACATTTTGAAATTACTATTCTTAAGAATCAAACAGAAACTTGGTTAAGTGTAGTCCTCGGACCACAAACCTTGTGGAAATTGATGCCTTGTCATTTGTTAAACAGAACCTTAGTTATGCCGGGTCCTCGAACCTCCTACTTTGGGAAAATTAACATTTGAAATTACTATTCTTAAGAATCAAATAGAAACTTGGTTAAGTGTAGTCCTCAGACCACAAACCTTGTGGAAATTGATGTCTTGTCATTTGTTAAACAGAACCTTAGTTATGCCGGGTCCTCGGACCTCCTACTTTGGAAAAATTAACATTTGAAATTACTATTCTTAAGAATCAAACAGAAACTTGGTTAAGTGTAGTCCTCGGACCACAAACCTTGTGGAAATTGATGCCTTGTCATTTGTTAAACAGAACCTTAGTTATGCTGGGTCCTCGGACCTCCTACTTTGGGAAAATTAACATTTGAAATTACTATTCTTAAGAATCAAACAGAAACTTGGTTAAGTGTAGTCCTCGGACCACAAACCTTGTGGAAATTGATATCTTGTCATTTGTTAAACAGAACCTTAGTTATGCCGGGTCCTCGGACCTCCTACTTTGGGAAAATTAACATTTGAAATTACTATTCTTAAGAATCAAACAGAAACTTGGTTAAGTGTAGTCCTCGGACCACAAACCTTGTGGAAATTGATGTCTTGTCATTTGTTAAACAGAACCTTAGTTATGCCGGGTCCTCGCACCTCCTACTTTGAGAAAATTAACATTTGAAATTACTATTCTTAAGAATCAAACAGAAACTTGGTTAAGTGTAGTCCTCGGACCACAAACCTTGTGGAAATTGATGTCTTATCATTTGTTAAACAGAACCTTAGTTATGCCGGGTCCTCGGACCTCCTACTTTGGGAAAATTAACATTTGAAATTACTATTCTTAAGAATCAAACAGAAACTTGGTTAAGTGTAGTCCTCGGACCACAAACCTTGTGGAAATTGATGTCTTGTCATCTGTTAAACAGAACCTTAGTCATGACGGGTCCTCGGACCACAAACCTTGTCACTATTCTTAATATCATGTCACTGTTCTTATTCTTGTCACCCGTTTTATGGAAATCATTATCTCACCATTCATTAATTTGGATCTCAAGTTCTTCATTTTTAGGTGTTAAACAAATTTTTGTAAGGAGTGGTCTTCGGACCTTACATCCTACTGAAAGCAATATGTCAGGTTACAAAGGTTTAGCCGTCATTTGAGTTGTCTAACTGTGACATTATTTGATGTCTAAATTAAGTTATGTGGCTGTTTTGAAGTCATAGTTGTTTGCATGATGGAGCTATACTTATTCATTCTGTTTTCCCTTTAACTACTTGTTATTGAAAACTTCCATGGCAAGCACAAAAAGAATAAAGTAAAACAAAGACAACATGAACGAAAGTTGAATAAAAATTTTCTTCATTAATTATATACAAAGAAGGGGAGTACAGAAAGTCCCTATACTAGGCCCTAAATTAGGGAAGGGAGCTGCTGCCAGCCTCAGTACTCTTCAATTCTAGCTCAAAGGTGGACAAGGCTTGTTTCCCTTTGTCTGTTGAAGGAATGGGGGGCTCCACGCTTTGGATCTGCTCCTTCTCGGCACCACTGCACTCGTCCTTCTCTTTATGGGAACCTTCGGGTTCTGTAGGAGCAGGAACAAGCTCTTGCACCACAGGAGGAAGGGCAGGAGAGGCAGCAACAGGAGGGTCTTCAATCTCCTGTATGTCTAGGGGAAGCCAGATGTTCTCGGGCTTCCTCAGCTCGGAAGTTTGAGGAACCTCTGCTGCATTCATGGCATCTCCCCAGACCTGCTGACAGTACTCTCGGCACAAGGCCGCAAAAGCCTCTATCAGCTCTTCTTGTGTTCTAGTCACCCCCTCCTGATAACTGGCCTTCTTCACGGCCTCCAGGGTGTGCTTGTGGGCGCGAGCTTCCTCCTTTGCCCGCGTAAGCTTCTTTTCCAAGTCAGAGCATGCCTGTTGGACTTGGGCAAGCTCGTCATCCTTTTGGCGGAGAAGCTTACGCTGCCCCTCCACTTGGCTCTCCATCGTCTTCAGGCTGGCCTTGTCACCATCTCTTTCTCTTTTCAAGTCGGCCACCTGTGACGTGAGCTTCCCGTTTTCAGCTAGGGCCTAGCCTAGGGACCTTTCTGCCTCTTGTCTTAGCTCCTGCTCTATTCCAGCGCGCTTTCGAGAGTCATCCACGAACTTCTCGGCCGTGAAAACCTCTTGGATAGACTGCAAAAATGTTAGGAGGTTAAATGCAGTGAAGTGTTTACAAATAAATGTAGAATATAAGTGTAAGATCGAACTTACCAGAGCTAAACCCCTTTTTAATGAGAGGAACAGCTGTGGCTGGCCCATCTTCTCCAAGGACTCCATGTCCTTGGGCAGCAGAAGAGGACGCTCCAACACATCGGCTAGGTGATGGGCGTGGCCTTGTTGGACTGCCCTAATGCTGGAGTGGCAGGGAATAGGGGCGCCGTCCAGCCTCAAGTCAGGAGACCAGCTGGCTGGTGTTCGGCGAAACTAGGCCACGTCCCTGATCTCCCCACTTTCAACTGAGCGAGCGCGCCCTTTGCCCTTGTCCAGCTTCTGCTGCTGGGCCGGCGGCGGCTGCTGTTTCAGCTTCTTTGGCTTCTCGCCACCAGCCCCCTCGGCATCCACTTTTCTTTTCTTCTTAGAATCGTCTGTTGGAGGTTTTGGCTCGGCTGGAGGAGGGGGTGGTGGCAAGGCAGGGGGAGCTTGGGACCCCCTTGCTTCCTTCTTTGCCACTCGGGCGCCTCTATCAGTCATAAGGTCCTTTAGCTTGTCCATCTCTTCTTCAATGGAACTGTCGTCTGGACGCGCTATCACTAGACCCGCGACCCCAGAGGCCTCAGCTTCTTCTTCTTCCTCGTCGGAAAGGATAACAAACGGGTTTCCGCGAGGTCGTGGGGAGTCCTCGGGCTGAAACTGGTCTATCTCCTCGTCCAATGTGTTCGAAGAAGACACTCGTTCCTTTGGGACAGCAATTGCCTGAGAGTGCACGGCGAGTGGGATGGCCGCGATGGGCTGTGCGTACAATACGGTGTGAGGGGCGTCAGGGATGTCGTGATCGGCCAAAAAGTGAGGTCTGGCTACGTTGATTTTCCTACGCCTTCGGTCACCCACGATTATTGCGTTCTTGATCTCCTGGAAGTCCGAGGAGACGGGATCGTACCCCAAAATCAAGTGGGCAGCCCTAAGTTGTAAGTCTCTGCTGACGAACACCTCGAAACGTAGCACTCTATTCAAATTTGCAACGTTGCAGTGGCTCAAGCGAGGGCGTACGTTTTGCTTATCTGCAAAGAAAAACATCCAAATAAACAAACATGGTCAGAGGCGCAGAACATATAATAAAATAAAGGTAGACGCTCAAGTAAATGCAAATGCACATTCCTAGATGATTTAGGGAGTTATAGGATGGGAAGTTAAATCCTAAGGTGTCGCACCTGGAACTCCCCACTCGACTGGGCAGTGGGGGCTGTCGTGCCAGTTGCCAGAGACGATGAGGTAGTCATCCTTCATGCCTTTATTGGATTTGGGCAAACAGGAGATCAACCTAACTACGCTGGAGCGGGATTTGATGTAGTAATCTACTCCAGTGAGTTTGTGGCATTCGTACATAAAGACGACATCATGCCAGGTGAGGTTCTGACCCATTTGCTCGTTTAGAGCGTCGACGCTGCCCAAAACTCTAAAAACGTTTGGGGCGCACTGATCGAGATACAACCGGTGGTTGCGGAGGTACTCCCTGGTTACAAGCTTCATTGGGAGGGTCATCCCACCTTCTACAAAGGCTACCATTGGGATGATAACCTCTCCAGCCTTCCTAGAACCGGCCACGGCTTCCGCCGGGCAATATTCTAAACCTACGTCGCTGGGAATACGATACTTGGCTCTAAAGCCTTCCATCCCAGCGGCGGTATCAACTAGACATTTAAACTTTCCCATCAGAAAGAAACGAAAAACTAAGTTCTAAGAGGGAGAACTGTTATAAGGGGAGCCGAGGACAGGGTCCGAGGAGAAAGGATTAAGAGAAAAGAAATGAGAACTTACAAATTTCAAGTTGTGCAAATTTCCACGGATGTCTGCAGACAAAAGGTGATTGCTGATGTTTTGATGGGATTAACCTCTGGAGAAATAAATGAAGGCGCAGGTTCCCGAAGCGTCACGACGTGCAGGAAGCGGCCTCGAAATTGTATTCGTCCAGCCCAAATTTTCATGGAGTAACAAGGACCGTTGGATGCTCATCTCACCGTTGAATGTGGGGGACAAAGTATAACTTACAGTAATAAATGCGCGCGTTTTTTAAAATAAAACCGCCAAGTGGCATCCTCTGGAACGCGAAACGGTCTTCACACGCGTAGTTATTTACTGAACGTGTGGGAAAAGTGTTCGTTGGATCAAAACCCTATTTTTCTCTCCGGATGATGAAAAATAGAGTTTTGAGGGGCTATTGTGGGGGGTAAAAGGACCCAAGTGGGCATATGGGCCTTTGGACTGAAGCATGGAAGGCCGACCTACTCCAGAATTAAACTCTACGAATTGGCCCATACGCCGAGGATCCGAGGGTACAGCCAAGAACGAGCTTCTCTGCGGACAAATCCAAGAGAACTCAAAACTTCATTATGGAGGTCAAGGTATAACTCTGGAAAGACTAATGGTTAGAAGGGAATACCCTGAACCTTCTAGATGCACCAGTGTTAAAGAAAATATCAAGTGCAAAGGCTGCCACCTCCGTATTAAAGGCTCTGCATCTACCTCCCTGGCCACATTAATGGGGAGGTGACCCCTGAACAGTAGGGCTGAAACTTCTAATCACTGTCCAAAAACTATCAGGGAAGGCAGTATCTAAAAGGGGTGGAGGCCAGAGAGAGGGGGGGATCAGCAACAAAGAAAGAGACTAAGAATTGTAACTTTTAAGGAAGAAATAGCAATAATACAGAAGTAGTCCTCGACTAACGTCCGAGGAGGCCTATTTTCAGTTATCTTTTGTTATCTACCTGTGTTTGTAACTCCTAGCCCGTTATTAAGTTCTCAGCACTTCTAATCTAGGTTTCAAACCCACGCTCTACAAATTTTATTGTCTAAGGCTCATTGGGCCTGAGCCCGTAGTTGTTTTTGGGTCCAGGTGCAATTGTGCACTTACAGTGTTACTTGAACCGCCTGACTTGAAAAAAAAGTATTTTTATATAAAAGTATTTTTTATATGTTTGAATTATCTTTAAAAATAGTTTTGCACATCCTAATTAAAATGTTGTATACCCTGGTCACATATTAACTTCCCCAAAACCAAACGATAACACATATCAAGACATCCCAAAACCAAACAACACATATCACAAATCACTCTCTCTTATAAATCTCATCTCATTGGTATTTCAGACTCTAAAAATAAAGGTTTATCTTTTTATTATAAATTTATATATTATGCATGTGATATTGATTGTGTGTTATTATTATTATTACTATTTGTTATAAATTCTTATAATATTATTTGAGAAAATGTGTGCATAGTATAAATATAATATAACTTTATATAATTAAATAATTAGGAAATATAAATGGTTTGTTACATTGGACGAAAAATCTTGATAGCAAAAGCAAGCTCAGCTTTTCTTTTTGGGCGGAAAAAACTCTGACAATTGTTTTTTGTTTTCTGTTTTGCTTTTCACAAATTCTGTGTCAACTGATTCTCACAATTTCTTAGGATGGGTCAAACTACCCGAATCCATTATCCAAAGTGCTTTGGTACTGAGTGCTCCATCGACAAACTTGGGCTGTATGAGGGTTGCTTAGTTTATAAGACAAATTTTTTTAACTTTTCAATTTGATTTGAAGAATAACAAGGCCCCAAATTGTGGGCTTGATAGCAAAGTTGAGACGCCCCAAAATTGTGAGACTTAAAAAACAAAGAAATCCTAGGCTGACAATTATTTCTGTATGTCCTATATATAATAATTAACAATCTCCCACACACAGAACAGACTCTCTCTCTCAACCTCTCAACACCAAAATTAAAATAAAAAGTAAGAATCATAGGACCGTCTGGTAATGTTGTTCTAGTACTATTGTTTGTATTTTTTCGAAATACATATGAGTAAAAAAGTGTGTGAAAATGCATACAATATTGTTTAAACACTGAAAACTATTATTTAAAATACATTACCAAACAGTCCATAGTTTTCCAAATTTAGTACGTGGGAAATTGGAATTCAGTTCTTCTTCACCATCGATTGTCTTACACAAGGTGAATTAAAACTCACTTCTTTTTTAAAAAAAAATTATCACTATTATTTTAATAAATTTTATGCCTAACCAATAATATTTGTTCTCTATATAAAATAAACCTTGGTTAATTTGGTTATTAATCTGCCTTTGCCTGGGCATGTAGATGTTATTGAGTGATTTTTATTGATAAGTGAAACAACAATAACATCTTTTATCAATCAGGTTCTATTGTTATACTAAAATTTATTATGTAAAATACAAAAAACCATTTTTGAGGTATGCACTGTCCATACTTTTCAAAAATATCTAATTTACCCTATAAGTAAAAATTGCATTTAGCACTGTTTGTGCTCCTTTTTCCAAAACTAATTTGTGGTTAGTTTAATTGCTATAATATAGTCTCGCAATGATTATATTGTAACAATTATATGCACAAGGGAGTGTGTAGGTAGTAAATAATAGATGGATAATAGCCAAAGATGGAAAGAGAAGAAAAAAAAAAACTTAAAAGAGTATGGAAACTTTCAAACAGTGTGAAGTGTATCTTGTACTTCAGGGATAAATTGGATATTTTTAAAAAGTCTTAATAGTGCTTGACATTAGCACACAACAAAAAATATAACAGAAAATTGTCTTAATCTTGAATTTTTTGCAAACATAATATTTATTCTAATATTAATATTTTATATTTATTTTTCATAATTAACAGTTTTAAAGAAAATTAAAAATATGAAAGAGTAGTCCAATTAGCATATTAAATCATATAAAAAGTACTACATATATTTTTTTTTCAAATGTATGCATTGCTTACAAAATTTTATTTATAATATTTGTTAAAGTTGCTTATGCATATATTTTTTTTCAAATTAATTGATAAAATCTTAAGATAAGTTATGTCATCAAAAATGTTAAGAATATGTCATATTATTAATTAAAGAGAAGATGTAAATAAATAAAATAAATATTATTTAATTGAAATAAGAACAATGTCTATCAAATATGCTAGACTTGTTAGTGGTTTATCGGTGTGGATGGAAGACGTTCCTCCACACCTTAGTGTTGTAAGTTTAGCCAATTTAGCTAACTTATCTTAAGAATAATGTCTATCAAACCTACTAGATCTATTAGCTGTTTATCGGTATAAATGGAGGATGTTCCTCCATACTTCTTGTAATAAAGTTACAGTCTTTTTTCTAATAAAAAAAGAAAAAAAGAATAATGTCTATCAAGCCAACTATCAAACTACTAAAAGATTTAAAAATCCATCGATAAATCACTGTATTAGAGACCAACTTTGCAATGGATGTGAATTAAGGTGCGACAATATCTATGGCTTCAGTGACAAATTGGGGTTTTGTCGCCCTCAACCTTTTGGTGGAGACCTGTTGACTTTTGATGTTAATACTTGGTTTGCATATGATGACAAACATGTGAATGGTACTTCTGTATGTCACTTTTAAAATTAAAAAGAAAAAAAATAGTGCAACCCCTAATTAAGCTTTTTATGTCAGTTTATATTACAATAATTTGATTATTTTGTGCCTCAAAATTTTTACATGGCCTGCTTCAATGAAAAATGAAAAATGAAAAAAAAAAAAAAATTTACATGATTATTTCTAGTATTTAATTTAATCTCATCGCAGTTCCACTAATTTTTCTTTTTCTTTTTTGACAATACAATTCCACTAATGTCTTGGGTATGCTTCCTTTTAGGTTTGTTGGTGGGTCATTCTTTATGGTTCACATAAGCTTCATGTCTATGATGTATTCCTAAAACCATTCCTCAAAAGTTTAATTTGCATTGGATGAGGATCAATGTTGTTTCCAATAACAGACGGACATACTTTTTTAACGTGTGTTTCACTCTATACAGTATGTTCGACCAAGAAGATTGGTGGGATCATTGAAATTCCATCTTTTAGAGCCAGGACCTTCCTTTTGATTATGCTTTTCTCTTATCAGACTTAATGTTACAGATGCTTCTTTATAATGAAATATGTTCTTCCAATGGTGGTCCATAGCAAATAGGAATATCATCCTCAACAGTTTTGATTTATATATGAACCCAACCCAATTGGTTCCCTCACAATAACATTCCTAATCCATTGTCTCTATTTTGTTTCATGACACCAAAATAATTCCTCTCACATCAATTTTCAGTACCCACCTTTTAAAATTGGGTGTGATGGAAAAAATTCTTACCCTCTTCACCTCCAATGTGCATTTATGGTGCTTGTCTGCCTCCACTTTTCAGCTAGCTCTTCGATCACATCGTGCACATGCCCACCTTAACTCTTAAATATCCAAGAGTCCCTATCAAGATGAATTTGATTGTATACAATTTGCTAAGCAAGAATTAATAGCTAATGACAAAATGATCAACATGGAACTTCTTGCATCACAGCTTTGTTTTAGCACCTTTTAAAGTTATCTAGTATTTGTAATTGTTTAATCCAAATTTTAAATGTATAGCCTTTCAAATGAATCCAATTAATGCAGTTTAGCTTCATTGCCTCTCAGGTATTGGACATTCATTTTATCATATATCCCTTCAATCCAAATGCCTGACTATATTGGTTGTTAGGTCGACTTCTAGTTCTACAGAAACTTCACTGTAATGATCCAATAATTTCGTTACTAGTTGATAAGATTAGTCAAAATTTTCTTTAGGAAATGTGGGATGAAAGGGAGAGAAGAGGTCATGGGATCCACCTTGGTTACAGAATTGAATGTAGCCAACCAACTTGCGCTTGCAAATGTTTATTGAGTGCTCCAACACTTCATTCAATCCCATATAAAGAACATACCTTAATTCTATTGTTAAAAATATGATACCTTCCTCATAAATTTGATCCCTTCTTTAATTTCATGGCTATTGAACCATTCTTGTAAGGAAAACCATGGGAGCTTTTCTCTAATATGCACCAGTCAGTTTGCTATAAAGAATTAAAAATTGATGAGACAACTAAAAGGCAATGATGGTTTTCCATTGCTATGGGCCTTGTGAAGTCTTAGTCAAGATTTGTAGGCTCCACAAGTGACCAAATGTGCTTGGCCAAATGCAGAATTAGTTGACAATTAAAAGAGAATCTCCCCAACAGACACAAAAGCCATGGATATAATGCTTTGTTTCATCACTAGAGAGAAATTTGGTTCTTGAGTCTAATACGTATGAAATGGATACATTAGTACATAAAAGTATATCTCAGAATTAACATAATTGCATGATTTCTATATAAATCAAATTATACAGAAAAAGTTTCAACAATGTTCCCCTGAAAAACTCCTTTTATTGATCATAAAAGTTCACAAAAGGCAAGTTTACCATTTCAAATGTTTAAGAAACATTCTTCAGAAAGGACCTTGTGCATGAAGAACCACAGCACAAAGGGAAATATCTCTTACACACATGCCGGCGTGTGTGAGGTATGTATAATAGGTGTGTGTAATAGACATTGCCCCAGCACAAAATAGGAACCAATTGTTGTGTGTGTGTGTGTATGCCATAGAGCCATAGAACTAAAATACAAGAACTACTACTAACAACAACCCTTCACCCTAATTCTTTTAGTTAATATTCCTCCTTCAAAACACTGTCATCTTGATTACTTGTTTTATAAATAAATAAATAAAATGAACTTAGGCTTTTAATTAACCATTAAAGACACCTAAACACAAGGTCACCATAATCTTTCTCTTACCAAAATATGCACATGTTTTACACTTTTGATATTTGCTTCATTTGAAGAAACCAACTTTACTGGTTTTGATTTTCTAAAGAAATTAAAGTACAAAAGTAGCTACAATACATTGTCTGGTTGTACAGAAATTATGGGTCCGACCAACTATCTTATTGAAGAAACCAACTCTATTTCTTGAAACCATTACTACTCAACACTATTTTACAAGCACAGAATATAGAGAAAGCATAAAACCCAGTTAAATCAACAACAACACTAATCCATATTCCATGCTACAAACATACACAGAAACCGAAAAAAAAAAACCATAAAATTGAAGAGAGAAAACCTACAGTAGTGACTGCTGAGAGGAAGAGGATTGAGGGTGAAGAAGACATGGCTGAAGCTTAAGAGGATTGAGAAGATCTGAGAGGTAGCTGAGGGGTACAGTCCAAATTTGAGAGAGCCGTTGTGAGAGAAAGAGAGAGCTTGAAGTGTTTTTTGAAATTAATGAGTTACACTCAGTCTGTGAGAGAGAGAGAGAGAGGTACTGCGTTTTTCACAATATTTACCACATTGTCACTTGAAACTATTACTTAAGAGTTTCTAAAAAGATATAAAAGTTATTACTTAAGAGGTACCACGTTTCTCACTCTATTTAAGTTGTTTAAGTTGAAAATCGTTACCTATCAAAAAAAAAAAAAAAAGAGTTGAAAATCGGCTTTAGTTGCTTTTTCACGCGTGTGACAGAGGGTGTGTAATAAACATTACTCTTTTGAAAAGGAAAAATATTCTTTAAAACTCACAAATCATCTAAAGTGTGCATTTTCTTTTACGATCCATGCAAAATTCCCAATTTTCACAGATTGTGCATCAGTTGATTCTCACAAAATTATGAAAAATATTTCGCTCCAAACATATTTGACCTATTATGTGACCTATCTCAAAAAAAAAAAAAAACCCTACTATGTGACATTTGAAAAAACTATTCATGCATAGTTTTAAGCATGACATTTTTAACGAGTTATGTAACCTTTTTTTAAATAATACACATTATAGTTTTATAATTTGCTAAATAATAAATGGGTAAAAGATAGTTACAAAATATGTTTATAGCTAAAAGAAAGTTCAAAATGTCAAAGTACCCAAGTAGCAATTGCAGTCCGTACAAGCCTCTAACATGTGGATTAAGTGTTGCACCAGTTTGTACCAGCTTGTGAGGTTTAACAGCAAATTAAGCCAACATGATAGCAGCCGGTTTGGTCGAAACTCGAAAGTGCTTTTGGGCCGTGTGAGTGTTTCTAAATTTATTTAGCCCAATTTTGAGCCCAAAATATGTCGGTAAGAAATTTTTTATAAAACAAAGGTGTTTCTTCCTGTTGGTTAAAGGAATGTCTTTTAATTTATTACTTGTTGGATCATATGATTATATTCGTTTACTTTTTTAACACAATATTACAAGTTATTTAATTGGAAATGTAACGTAACTATTGAAAATTCTAGTTTTAGGCTCTAATTATGAGTTCTAATTGCTCTTATACTTCTTGAAAGAAAAAAAATTGTTGGACCCCATGTGTTCTTAATGCTCTTGTGCCCCTTGAAAAATCTATTTTGACCCTAAGCAATTTGTGCAGTGAAATAAACGTAGTATTACTACAAGTTTATCATGAATACCAACACACAATCGTATATATTTAACAACAAATATAAAATTTACCCAAAAAAAGAAAAGAAAAAAAAAGAAATATAAAATACCAAAGAAAAAGCAATAAAAATAAAAACAGTAATGCTATATGATGAGGATGATTTCGTGTTGGGCTCTTGACGAATCTAAAGGCGATGGGTGTGGAAAGGTCGTCAGCTTTATGATTTGACTACCTACCTCACAACGTCATTTGTGGCACGGTAAGCCGAAGGTGATAAGGTGACGACCTTGAGTCTGATGACCTCGAGCTAATGGCCTTGGCTTGGCGGCCTTGTACTACGGACAATGAGCTGACGATCCTACAATATAAACGAGGCTGAAGGTAACGGGAATAAGCTGAAGAGATCGAACAAAATCTCCGTCCATGACCTTGCTTAACCTCCACATATACGTGCATAAGGAGAATTCTTGCATTATACATTTAGCCCTGATTGAGAATATTCTTATAAGGAAAAAAACTTTAAGAGATACGCAAAATCCACAAATTGCTCTCCTAGAAGGAAGTACTTTCTCGCCAAGGCGCTTATTTCGACCCTACACTACTATAAATACCCCAGAGCCCTCATAAACCAAGGGACGAATAATTTACCGCAGTTCTAGCACTTTAGAGTTGTGAATAAGAGGTTTCCTCTAACTTGACCGTCGGAGAGTATTTGGCCGGTACCACACCAGTACCCTTCCTAAGGTCTTCAGCTTTTGTGTTGTGCAGGTTCTTCATCAGGGACACGTGAGGACCGTGTGGCTTACTGACGATTTTCGGCATCATCAGTTGGCGCCGTCTGTGGGAAATAGCGACTTATAAAGCCATGCTATCGCTTCCCAGACAAAGAGTTGCATGGTACTCACTCGCTCGATAGCGACCACTAACAACGTTCAAGGAGACAAACCACACACGACGACACTTGAGAGGCAAGTCCAAACTCTAGCTGTCGTTGTGGAGCGCCTCACCAAATAGAACCAAGACTTGGAAGAACAGTTGCGTCAGAGGAACGTGGGCGCTAACACCTAGGAAGAAGATCAAGAAGGAACCAACGCGGAAAGAAGGAACCAGGAGGGGCCGGAAGGCAGAAATGCCCCTAGCAGGCCAGAGCAGCAAGACACAAACCGGCCGTCTGTCACCGATACTATCCCACCTCACATAGTCACTGAGATGCAGATGATGAAGGAACAAATGGACTGCATGATGAACACCCTCAAGGGACGGGTGTCCAACAACCTTGATGATCTGGTCCAGCGAATCCACTCACCCTTCACAGCGTCTGTTAGTTCTTTCCCTCTTCCACAAAAATTTCACATGCCGCAGGTAGAAAGCTACGACAGGTTTAAGGACCCCTTAGATCACTTGGAGACGTTTAAGACCCTGATGCACCTTCAAGGGGTGCCAGATGCAATTATGTGCAGAGCCTTCCCCACCACGCTGAAGGGACCCGCGAGGATCTGGTTCAGTAGATTGACGCCCAACTCCATTGGTACATTCAAGGAGTTGAGCGCCCAATTCGCCTCGCACTTCATTGGAGGCCACAGGTACAAGAAGTCCACTACATGCCTGATGAACATTAAGCAGCGGGAAGACGAGACGTTGAGGTCTTACATAGCTCGTTTCAACAAGGAGGCCCTCTCAATTGATGAAGCAGGCGACAAGATACTCGTAGCAGCTTTCACCAACGAGCTGCAGAAGGGTAAGTTCCTATTCTCCCTATATAAGAACGACCCAAAGACCATGTCAGATGTGCTCTACCGAGTGGCCAAATACATGAACGTAGAAGACGTACTTTTGGCTCGAGAAGAGAAGCCCAAAAAAAGGGAAAGGCAGGAAGACGCACGCTCGGATAGAGGGCCAAAGAAGGTTAAAACTGAAGAACGACGGGATGATCGACGCCCTAGACCACCCGCGGGGAGATTCACAAGCTTCACCCCCCTGACCACTCCTATCGACCAGGTACTAATGCAGATTAAAGATGAAGGAGCCTTGACTTTTCCCGGCAAGCTGAAGGGAGATCCTAACAAGAGGCCAAGGGACAAATATTGCCGCTTTCATCAAGATCATGGCCATGACACAGCTGATTGCTACGACTTGAAGCAGCAAATAGAAGCTCTTATTAGACAAGGAAGGCTGCAAAGGTTCGTTAGCAAGGAGAGAGTAGACCCGCCGCAAAATCAAGCTCCTCGACGGGATAACGATTGCCCCAGACAACCCCTAGGAGATATAAGGATGATTGTAGAGGGTACCATGGTTGCTGGGTCATCAAAGAAAGCCCGAAAGACATACCTCAGAATGGTTCAGAACATCCAAATGACGGGTTCTATACCCAAAATGTCGCGAACTGACAATCCCTCCATTAGATTCTCAGAAGAAGATGCACGACGTCTTCACCATCCCCATGATGACGCGCTCGTCATCACCATACAGGCAGGAGACTACAACATGCACCGAGTTCTCGTCGACAACGGCAGTTCGGCAGACATCCTCTACTACCCTGCTTTCCAATAGATGGGGATTGAAAGGGAGCAACTAGTTTCAACTAACGCCCCGCTCGTCGGCTTTGGAGGAACGAGGGTATTTCCCCTCGGCGTAGTCACTTTGGCTGTAACTGTTGGAGATTACCCACAGCAAATCACCAAGAACGTAGCATTCCTCATGGTCGATTGCTTGTCAGCATACAATACCATCATAGGACGTCCCACCCTCAACTCGTGGAAGGCTGTAACCTCAACCTACCATTTGATGATTAAATTCCCTACTGATTATGGAGTAAGGGAATTGAGAGGAGATTAAGTGGCCGTACGCGAATGTTACGTAGCTATGATGGAGATGGATAACCACCACCAGACCATGAGCATAGAAGAACGTCGGGCAGCGACGAAGCCTGTTGAGAGACTTGAAGACATATCTCTCGACGACTCCCAACCAAAACGGACAACCAAAATCGGCACCCTTGCAGACTCGACAGTGCGTTAAGAACTCACGACCTTCCTAAAAGAAAATCGGGACGTGTTCGCATGAAGCCATGAAGACATGCCATGAATTGACCTGTCTATCATGGTACACAGGTTGAATGTATCGCCATCATTTCCGCCCGCCCGCCAAAAGAAAAGAGTCTTCGCCCAAGAGAGAGATCCGGCGGTAGCAGAAGAAGCCCGCAAGCTACAAGAGGCGGGATTTATTAGGGAAGTTTACTACCCTGATTGGCTGGCAAATGTCATGATGGTAAAAAAGAACAACTGAAAATGAAGGATGTGTGTCGACTTCACGGACCTAAACAAAGCGTGCCCCAAAGATAACTACCCCTTCCCGCGGGTCGACATCCTGGTGGACTCTACTGCCTAACATCAGCTGCTGAGCTTTATGGACGCATTTTTCGGATACAACCAAATCCAAACAGCCGAAGCTGATCAGGAGAAGACTTTGTTCGTAACAAGCCAAGGCCTTTTTTGTTACAAAGTCATGCCCTTTGGCTTGAAAAACGCTAGCGCAACGTATCAGAGGCTCATGAACAAGATGTTTGCACAACAGATTGGAATAAACATCCAAGTATATGTCGATGACATGCTAGTGAAAAGCCGAAGCGAAGAAGATCATTTGGGGGATCTCAAGGAAACCTTCGATACTTTTCGCTCCTACAACATGAAGCTTAATCCAGGCAAGTGTGCCTTTGGGGTGACGGCGGGAAAGTTCTTAGGGTACATAGTGTCCCAAAGAGATATTGAGGCTAACCCAGACAAAATTCGGGCCATAATGGAGATGGCGCCTCCTAAAAATATAAAGGAAGTGCAAAGCCTTAATGGCAAGGTCGCCGCGCTTAATAGATTCGTATTAAGGGCAACGGATAAATGTCTACCATTCTTCCGCACACTGAAGAAATCTTTTGAATGGACGGCTAAATGTCAACAAGCGTTCGAAGACCTGAAGGCCTACCTCTCGTCACCACCGCTACTAAGTCCCTTACAACCAGGAGAAGAACTTTTCCTTTATCTAGCCGTCTCCCCGGCCGCCATCAGTGCGGCCTTAGTCAGAGAAGACGACGGGGTGAAAAGGCCTGTATACTATGCCAGCCGGGCACTTCAGGGCGCAGAAGGGAGATACCCGCTAATGGAAAAGCTTGCCTTCGCTCTAGTCACGGTAGCCCGCAAACTGAAGCCGTTTTCAAGCCCATACCATGGTTGTTTTGACCGACAAGCCCTTACGGCGAGCAATGAGCAGCCTAGAAGTCACAGGACGCATGGCTTTATGGGTGATAGAGCTAAGCGAGTTTGACATAAAATATCGCCCACGCACCGCCATCAAGGGACAAGTGGTCGCTGACTTCATTGCGGAGTTCACCAATGCCGAAGGCCAGGGGGCAGAATATCCCCAATGGAATGTGTTCATGGATAGATCGTCGAATAAGAGGGCTGGCAGAGCGGAGGTCGTACTTCAGTCTCCAGAGGGTGACAAGATCGAATGCATGGTTCGACTTGAGTTTCCTACGACTAACAACGAAGCGAAGTATGAAGCCCTCATAGCAGGTTTGGATCTAGCCAAAGCGGTAGGAGCCGCAAACATGGTGCTCCATTGCGACTCCCAAGTCGTCACTAATCAGATAAACGGCGACTATGAATGTAAAGGAGAAAGGATGAAGAAGTATTTGGAGCAAACAAAGAGAAGGATGAATGAGCTACAGGCAAGGGTCGTTCAGATCCCAAGGGGAGAAAATGAGCAAGCCGACCGCCTTGCTAAAGCCGCGTCAGTAGAATACATGATCGCTCCCGACAAGGTACTATCCTTTATTCAACTCTCACCCCTAATAAACAACATTGACGTACAGGAAATAGGATTTGAAAGCAATTGGACCATCACTTTAACTTCTTACTTGAGAGACGGCACCCTGCCTGAAGGGAAGGAAGCCGCAAGGAAGCTGAAGGTCCAGGCGTCGCAATTCATCTTGATAAGGGACGTCTTGTACAAAAGGGGTTTATCCAGACCATACCTGAGATGCCTAGGACCCAAAGAAGCAGATTATGTCATGAGAGAAGTACACGAAGGGATTTGCGGCAATCATTCAGGATCAAGGTCGCTGGTGCACAAATTAATCCGGGCTGGATATTATTGGCCGACCATGCAAAAAGATGCTCAGACGTATGTCAAAACCTGCGACAAGTGCCAAAGGTTCAGCAGCATCATCAGGTAACCAACGGAAGAGCTGATCCTGATAACCGCCCCGTGGCCATTCACCCAATGGGGACTAGACATCATGGGTCCGTTCCCAATAGCAGTGAGGCAGCTGAAGTTCCTAATAGTCGGCATCGACTACTTCACCAAATGGGTAGAAGCTGAAGCCCTGGCCATAATCACCGAGAAGAACATACGGAGCTTTGTTTGGAAGAACATCATTTGTAGGTACGGAATTCCAAGGGTCTTGATCTCGGACAATGGTAAGCAATTTGACAATGACTCTTTCCGAGACTTCTGCTCATAGTTAGGAATTAAAAACCACTACTCCTCCCCTACCCATCCCTAAGCCAACGGATAAGTTGAGGTCACGAACCGATCCTTGCTTCAGATAATCAAGACTCGGCTCAAGGGGCAAAAGGTGTCTGGCCGGAAGAACTACCCAGCGTACTATGGGCATACAGAACAACAGTCAGGACTCCTATGGGAGAAACTCCGTTTCGGCTAACGTACGGGAGCGAGGCAGTCATCCCAGCCGAGATTGGACTCACGAGCTACAGGGTGGACAATCACAACGAAGGAAGAAACGACGAGGCCATACGACTACAGCTAGATCTGGTTGATGAGGTCAGGGCAACAGCTGAGCAGAGGCTCGCGCGATACCAAGACCTCATGGCAAAACACTACAACTCCCAAGTCAAACATCGGGATTTCAAAGTCGGAGACCTTGTCCTGAGGAAAGTAATGGGTGCCGCCAGAGATCCCGCTCAAGGAAAGCTAGGCCCGAACTAGGAAGGGCCTTACAGAATCACGTCATGGCTAAGGAAGGGCACCTACCACCTAGAAACACTCGACGGACAGAAGCTGCGCCACCCATGGAATGCCGAGCATCTAAGGAAGTACTACCAGTAAAAGATAGCATGAAGAGCACTACTCCTCATTTCCAATTTATGTCTTTTAATTATTTGTCCTAGTTTATTCTTATCTACAACACATTTTAAGCCCAAAGGGCTAAAGGTTTATTCTTTTTGGAATAATTTTCTACTTATGCATTTATCATAATAAGAGGAGTTTTATTCAGAAACGACTAGTAAATTTGTTATGTCTTCAAGGAGACAGCATTGCCAAGTCCACAAAGTGGACGACCTTATCACTACGTCCACAAGGTGGATGACCTTATCTTTAAGTCCACAAAGTGGACAAATCTGCTATTAAGTCTACAAAGTGGACGACTTTATCATTAAGTCCACAAAATGGAGGAACCTACTGCAAAGACCACAAAGTGGACGACTTTATGATTAAGTCCACAAGGTGGACGACTTTATGATTAAGTCCACAAGGTGGACGACTTTGTCATTAAGACCACAAAGTGGACGAGGCTAAGCCAACAAGCAAACGGGTTCAGTATAACGTCCAATAAGTGGAAAAATCCATTATAAAACCTACAAAATAAATAAACTTACTAAAATCCATGAAGTGGATAAATAATCAGCCAAGAGAAAAGCCAAAGCCGTCACTCACAAAGCTGACGGATATATGGAAAACGGCTTTAAATAAGTCAGCCGAGAAAGCTGACGCCATCACATGTAAAGTGACGGGTATATTAAAAAAAAAAAAAAAAACAACAACAACAACAACTTTAAATAAGTTTGTCAGCCAAGAAAGCTGACGCCGTTGCATATGAAGCTAACAAATATATGGCGGCGACTTAAAATAAGTTATTAATTAATCAGCTAAGAGAAAGCTGACGCCGTTACATATGAAGTTGACAAATTATATGGCGGCAACTTAAAATAAGTTATTGCCTATAAAGTTGATGGGTATAGACTAACAAAGTAATCAACTGAGAAAATTGACACTGTCACATATAAAACTAACAGGCACATAAAGCTGACGTTGTTACTATTAAGCTGACGGGTTCATCACAAGCAAAACAGACGGCTTTGTAAAAGAGAAATATGGCTCGAATATAAAGCAACACATTGAGAAGTAATATAGTAATATTTTCACAAAAGCCCAAAACAACGAGCATCAAGCACTAAAAATTCAAACTGTCTTTTACAAAAAAAAAAAAGAAAAAAGAAAAAAGGCCAAGTTCATAGAATTGGGGGGGTCTTAAGACGTCCTTTCATCCTCAACAAGAGTAAGCTGACTACCAAGGGCACGGTTCGCGTCCTTATATTGCACTTGTCCGTCGGCTAAGTACTTAATACACTCATGCAGACGGGTAATCACCCCCTCTTTGGCAACACACCTCTCTGACAAAGCCTTCATACGAACCATAGCCTACATTGCCAAAAAAAAAAAAAAAATGTCATATCATTAAAACTGGTCGAACACCAAAACAAGAGAAGGCATACCCGAGTAAGATCAAACAGGCCTGACGCCCCTATCTCGTTCGTTGCCTGCTCGGCACAGGGGTCCATCTCCTCGTCTTTTAGAATTGACCCCGTCACCTCCACGACATAATCTTTGTAGGTTAGAAGGCGGCGGATGGGTCCCTGGCTGACGGGGCCTGATGACGTCATCAGCCCTTTACCTGCCCCATGGACGGACTTAGGAGGTGACGGCTTCTTGGAAGGTCTATCTCCAGGAGTTATGGCAACTTTCTTCCCAGAACGATCATCCTTACCGTCAGCCTTCCTCTTGGCTTCTACCTTTTCGACGGACTTCGGGACTGACGACGGTGTTGCCTCCCCTTTGGCCGTCTCCTGTTCTTTCTTCTTGGTAGCAGCGGCAACCCGTATCCTTTGCCTGGCCGACTCCATTTCTACAAGAGATAAAGAGGGTTAGAAAAGAAATAACGTCAGCAAACAGACAAAAGAAATTGGAAAATGCTCACGTCGACGAGAGTAAGCGTTTAGCTTGCAAGCCTTCTTCGTCGGCTCCGGACCACCACAATATAAATGTAAAGTGTCTAGTGTGATTAGGTCCCGACACTTCCACTCGTCCAGGGGAATAGCCGTCACTCGATGGATGAAATCCTCTTGCTCCGCAGTAATGCGAGGACGGACGTTAGCTGAAAAGAAAAGGAGACGAGGTTAGGAATTAAATAGGGAGACCAAGTAAAAAAGCAGACGGGGTCAACCTGAGCTCCTGACGTATATCCAAGTATTGTCAAAAAAACCATGAGGCATTGACTCCCACTCCTCCTAACGACATACCCAGTTCGTCCCCTCTACAAAAAAGTATCTGCCCTTCCACTTTCTATTAGAATCGGGCATGTCCAATACCAACTTTAACTCTTTCTCCCTCACTGCAAAATAATATATCCCCTTTGACGAGGAGATGTGCTGAGGGCGGTAGCATCAAAAGAAATCGTCCAGGGTTAACTGACGGTTTCTACCACTCAGACGACCCCACAGGATCTCGGCACCAATGAATGTTTGCCAGGCGTTAGGGGCAATCTGGCTGACGGATATTCCCAAAAAGTTAGCCAGTTGACGATGTAAGGCCGTCAGTGGCAATCTTAAACCAGCAGCAAACATGGCATCATACATGCCCACATCCGCGGTTCATCCCAAATAACATCTCTCACCCTCCTTGGGGAGGCGAATTGGGATATCGTCCGGTATTTGATAATGGGCCCGCAAATTTTTGAAAATGATTTCCGACATCGTCGGAGAGAATTTGTTGACAGACCATTCTAGGGGTAGGATAAAAGGACGATCATCACCAGAAGCTCTCGAGGTGCTCTCTAAGGTTTCTTCGTCACCGTCACTCCCACCCCCGTCACTGGTTCTTTCTTTTTCCTCTTTGTTGGTCCTTTGGTCTCCATCACCTACCCTTTCCTCCTCTTCACCGTCCTTGCTCACCCCACCTCTTCTAGAACTCCCTACTTCTTCATCAGAAGAAGGGTTGACGTTTCCCTTTCTGACGACCGGGATAGGCCCTCCTCGGGCTCACGGCCTAATTGGAAGACATCGTCGTAACCCGCTCCTTCGCGGATCGACGATTGTTCACTCGTCACCTCCCTAGAAATCTGACTACCTACAAACGACAGGTTTATTCTAAGAACCTAGGCCGACGACCTCACTAAAGGGCACTACTAGAAAAATAAAAGAAGGTAAAATAAAGGAAGAGAACTTACAGTTAAAAGAGTCTTCAAGTAAAAGGACGGTCCCATGAAGTTGACAGCAGAAGTTGACGGAGTCAGAAGATCAGCTAATGAAATAAAGTTCAGAGGTGACGCTCTCTCTCTCAAAATCAACAAGGTGTGAAAAGTTGGAAATAAAAGGGGAAATGAAATATATATATATATATATATATATATATATATATAGGCGAAAGAGGGCATGGAAGACAAAGCGACACGCTCGTCCAGACACAGAATCAATCTGTTCGTGACACGTGTTTTGGCATTTAATGAAGACGACTCGAATTACCACACGTAAACAACCTTTCGACAACATTAACTCCATAACTCGTCAACTATAACTGACGGGGTCATGAAGTAGGGGGCAGCTGATGAGGATGATTTCGTGTTGGGCTCTTGACGAATCTAAAGGCGATGGGTGTGGAAAGGTCGTCAGCTTCATGATTTGACTACCTACCTCACAGCGTCATTTGTGGCGCAGTAAGCCGAAGGTGATAAGGTGACGACCTTGAGTCGGACGACCTCGAGCTAATGGCCTTGGCTTGGCGGCCTTGTACTACGGACAATGAGCTGACGATCCTACAATATAAACGAGGCTGAAGGTAACGGGAATAAGCCGAAGAGATCGAACAAAATCTTCGTCCATGACCTTGCTTAACCTCCACACATACGTGCATAAAGAGAATTCTTGCGTTACACATTTAGCCCTGATTGAGAAGATTCCTATAAGGAAAAGAACTTTAAGAGATATGCAAAATCCACAAATTGCTCTCCTAGAAGGAAAGCACTTTCTCGCCAAGGCGCTTTTTTCGGCCCTACACTACCATAAATACCCCAGAGCCCTCATAAACCAAGGGACGCATAATTCACCGCAGTTCTAGCACTTTAGAGTTGTGAATAAGAGATTTCCTCTAACTTGACCGTCGGAGGGTATTTGGCCGGTATCACACCGGTACCCTTCCTAAGGTCTTCAGCTTTTGTGTTATGCAGGTTCTTCATTAGGGACACGTGAGGACCGTCTGGCTTACCGACGATTTTCGGCATCATCACTATATAAATTTGATAATGAATTGGAAACTCAAAAAAAAAAAATCTCTTCAATGGGAAAACTATTTCAAGAAAACAACTAATCTCTTAAAATATTCTTTATAAGAAAAAACAATTATAATAAATTTATTTATAAGACTCTTATACAACTAAACTCTTTAGTGTAACATCTAGAAACACCACGCTTATATTCTTACCTCAATAGTCTCAAAACCTCTACAAATTTAAATGAATTTCATCCACGAACTCTTTGTCCACATGAATTGAAATCTCTAGCGCTCTAGTCCAAGGAAACTTCTTGAAATTTTGTTATAGTGAACATCAATGGAAATAACCTCTGTGGTTTCAAGAATAATGGCTTATTCGTGGGCTAGTTTCCCCAAAAAAATGGTGTAGGTGAAGAGATCCTATTCACAAGATGTACTCTTTCTTCTGGCAAATGGTGATTAGTTCTTCCCTCTCCCCTGTTGAGTAGAAGAAGTCAGGAGCCCCCCCCCCCCCCTTCCCTTCTACCAAAAGGGACTAAAAAAAAAAAGACAAAGAAATCATTATCTCGATTTAGTTTCTTCTTCCACTAGTTTGATGATTCAATTTCTATATGTGTTCCCAGCCTTTAAACACACATCAAATAAATAAATAAATAAAACCCTATAGCCACCAAAATCAAAAGTTGTAAAAGAAGATTTATAAATAGAAAAATACTCCAATTGCCTACTAAATTATGTAAAAACACTTTTTTTTTTCCAAATTCATTTACAAATTTTACTCATAATATTTGTTAAAGTTGATTTTTCCAAAAAAAAAAAAAAAAAAATCAAAACTACAATTATTTTTGTTGATAACTAATCAATTACAAATGAAAAAAATCCTACCTAAGATTAATTATGTAATGTCACAATTTGCACCCAAACCCAAAAGTAAAATTGGGATAGGCCCAAAAAGCCCAATACAATGAATTTGTCGAGAGTGGGCTTGAAATCTAAGTTCTAGTGATTTTTAATAACAAAGATGATAGACTAGATTGCAACATCATACACTTGGGATGGTTTATATATCATAAATTGTCCTCGGACTCAAGCCGAGGAGACTGAATCTTATATTTCCCTTTGGACTTGGACTGAAACATATTACAGTTTTTTATCTTAATGTCTACAGTGTTTTCTCTTTTCTCCCTTCGATCCCCCTGCCATGAATGTCTTCTCTTCCTTTTATATCATCTTTCCTTCCTTTCTCCATCCCCCTCGTATGGATCAGATTACTGGTTTGGATACTTGTCCCATCCACCCATCCTTGAAGTCTTTGGAGGTAGCTGTAAGGCTGAACTCTGATACTCATGGATCACCTCCCCATTAATGCGACCAGGTATTTAGCTGCAGAGCATTTAATGTGGTGGTAGCAGCTTTATCTTGGATATTTCACAATCCTTCTTCTTATCCTGTACACCAACCACGCATGTCCTTACATGCAGGATCTCATGGAGCATCGCTCTTGGACGTCAGGCACCCCTTTCCTTCCTCGGCTTTATCCAGCCGACGAGGGAACCCTCCTCAGACCAACTTTCGGGATGACTATGATCAATCTCCACTTCTCTACCCATCAATACTGCTTTGCTGAGTCAATAATCCCATATCCTCAGACCATGTAGTGTCCTCGGATTAGGCCTCTAGCCCAACACATATTCCTGGGTCCATTGTCCCAACAAACTATATCACTAGAACAATTACAAATTTGTCATATTATTAATTAAAAAATAAATATTAGTAATGTGAGGTCACTTCCCCAATTAATCGGATTTATCCGCTTTGGGGAGCCAGTCCCTCTCGGTTTATCGGCTCGTCCCCGAGTGCAGGCAGGATTTTCACCTGGAGCAAGGGCTAGACCTTGGACTCGCAGGCTTGACACCAAGTCCCACATCGGTTAGAGTTCCCTCCCACATATGGTTTATAAGCTTTTGGTGTTGTAGTGGTACACATATGGTCGCTCCAGAAGCTTATAAACCATATGTGGGAGGGAACTCTAACCGATGTGGGACTTGGTGTCAAGCCTGCGAGTCCAAGGTCTAGCCCTTGCTCCAGGTGAAAATCCTGCCTGCACTCGGGGACGAGCCGATAAACCGAGAGGGACTGGCTCCCCAAAGCGGATAAATCCGATTAATTGGGGAAGTGACCTCACAAGTAAAATTTGAATAAAAATTACATAATTCAAATTTATTTAATTTGTTGCATAAAAATATTATTTACTTAACATTGAAATATACATACATTTTTTTAAAAAATTATATAGGTTCTAATTAACTTAACTAATAAAGTCTAGCAATTGGTAAAAATTCTATAATATCTAAAAAATTAAAATTAAAATTAAAAAGAGCAATCAGCCGACTTGGAAAGCAGCAAAAGATCTATCATCTATCAATAATATAACAGTATTTGATTTTGATATCAATTTTGCAATGTATGTGAGTTATGGTGCGACAATATCTATGGCTTCAGTGACAAATTGGTGTTTTGTCGTCCTTCAAACCTTTAGCGCTACCACTTTATTACGAGCCCAGGTGACTTTTTTTGGTGGCGACCTCTTCATTTTTTATTTTGTCTGTTTTTGCGTTAAATTCTACTGCTACTTTGGTTTGCATATGGTGACAAACATGTACGTCATTTCAACCCCCCCCCAAAAAAAAGCACATTAGTGCAACCTCTATTTTTTTTTTTTTTTGTAAAAAAAAAAAAAAGCAAACACGTACGAGAAAGAAGAAAAAAAGGTATTATTTATTACAATAGACACAAAAATAGTAATATTAATATTTTAAATCGAGTTTATTATACATTATTTAACTAGAATACAACTACAAAGGTTAGACCCTTTTGTAGTTGTAGATTGTGGATATAAATAATGGATACTAGACACATACAACCAATGTGAGATAAACATCATTTTTATTTTTAATAAACAATAATACTTATTAGAATACACATAAAAAAAAATATGGCTTGCTTTGATTATATATATATATATATATATATATATATATATATATATATATATATATTACATGGTCTTTAATTTAATTAATCCCCTCATAGTTCCACTAATGTCTTGGGTATGCTTCCTTTTAGGTTCATTGGTGGGTCATTCTTTATGGTTCACATAAGCTCCATGTCTAAGATGTATTTCCTAAAAACATTCCTCAAAGTATAATTGTATTGGATCTATGTTGTTTCCAATCACAGACAGACAATACTTTTTAAAAGTGTTTCAAGTTATAGTGCATGTTCGACCAAGAAGATTGGTGGGATACTAGAAAATTCCGTCTTAATTTTACAAATGCACATTTTAATAATGAAATATGTTCCTCCAATGGATGGCTATCCTTATTCCTTCTTAGTGGTCCATAGCAGCACTATTAGTATCATCCTCCACAGTTCTGCTTTAATATGAACCAAACCCAATTGGTCCCTTGACAACATTCCTAATCCATTAAGGGGTACCTATAATTTTATCTTGTTTCATGACACCAAAAATAATTTCTCTCTCACATCAATTTTCAGTATCCATCTTTTAAGATTGGGAGTGATGGGAAAATTCTTGCCCCTCAATGTGCATTTATGGGGCTTATCTGCCTTCACTTTTTAGGTCTTTGTCACATCATGCACATGGTCACCTTACTCTCTAATATCTAGGGGCTCTTGTCAACATGAATTGGTTACTAATTAGTATACAATTTGTTAAGCAAGAACTAATAGCTAGTAAATGCATAATCTTGGCAAATCCACACTACAATATGTGAGATGGTCTATATTGTTTAGTAAATAAGCCACATAACAAAATGATCAACATGGGATTGCATCACAACTCTGTTTTTGCTACTTTGAAGTTATCTATTTGTGATAGTTTAATCCAATCCTTAAAGACTATATAGCTTTTTTTCAAATGAATCTAATCTAATGCTGTTTGGCACTATTGCCTCTCAGGTCTAGTCATGCCAGCAAAGGATCAAACCAGTCATGTAGACAATTTCTGCTTTGGATGTTCATTTTATCATATATCCCTTCAATCCAAAGCTAGACTATGTTGCTTGTTTAGTCAACTTCTAGTTGTACAGAGACTTCACTGTAATGATCCAATAATTCCATTAGTGGTTGATAAGATTAGTCAAAACTTTGTTACAGAAATGTTTACTTGATTCCCAACCTAGTTTCTGTGGGATGAAAGGGAGAGAAGAGGCCATGGGATCCACTGTGGTTGTAAGATAGTTACAGAATTGAATGTAGCTAACCAACTTGGGCATGCATAAATAATTACTTGACAGTCATGATTTGAACGTATCAGTGGGCAACATTCCTTGACAGTTCCTATCATCTGAATGAATTCTATGTTTATTGAGTGCTCCAATCCTTCATTCAATTGTTAAAAATATGATACCTGATGTTCACAAATTGGTGCTTTGTTGTATGCAAAGATATCCACATTTCAAACGAAGAAAACTCCGGGACAGGTCTAGGTATTTTAAATTCCTTAGATACCACATACATTGCTTCCTTCTTTAATTTCATGGCTATTGAACCATTATTGCTTGGAAAACCATGGGGGGATTTCTTTAATATGCACCAGTCAGTTTGCCATAAAGAATTAAGAATGGATGAGACCCAAAGCAATGGAAAAGAAAATGTGGTTTTCCAATGTTAGGGCCTTGTGAAGTCTTAGTCAAGATAGATACAAGCAAACCCAAAGCTCTAGATTTGTAGGCTCATAAATGACCAAATGTGCTTGGCCAAAGGCAGATTTGTTTGACAATTAAAAAAGAGAAGCTCCAAAACAGAAATGAACCACCTAGGTTGTAAATCAAGAGAACATACAAATACAAAAGTTGAACATTTGAAGGAAGGAAAGGGGTTGGACAAGGATATATGTTAAAAAATATTTGTGGTCTACTAATCTGTTTTCAGTCCAATTCCTTGACAAATCCATCTCTCTTTTTATCTCTTCAGGATGTTGGGACTTTAAAAGACACAAAAGCTATGGACATGGTGCTTTGTTTCACCACTAGAGAGAAATTTGGTTTATGAATGGAGTGGAGTACATATGAAATGGATACATTAGTACATAAAGAGTATATCAAAATCAGATCTAACATAATTTCTTGATTTCTATATAATCATAATATACAAGAAAAGTTTCAACAGTGTTCCTCCAAAAAAACACCTTTCGCTTTCTTATTCGCTACAGCATGAAACAGCGATACACATGCAAATTGCAAAAGAGGAGATATTTCTTGAGACAATAGTACTGTTGCACTCATGAGAACTCAAAAGTCTTTCACCTTAGTCTCATGCTGTAGCTTCCCAACTGACACAGAGGCATCCAACCTTTGATGCTGTATTGACTCAGATTTTGCCTTCTCATTAGTCCTATATGCAGTTTCAACAACATTGAGTGCTTTGTGACTCTTACAACTCAGTAGTCCACTTGGACGACTATTTTGCACATCCTTGTCCACTATGGATTTGGTTTTGGCTACACCAGAAAGCTTAGTATTTACTTCCAGTTTCTTTTCATCATAGCCTGTATTGACAACTGAGAAATCAGCAGCACTGGCTGTGACCACACTCCACTCAATGCTGGCCTCACTTGGTTCATACTTGGTGGTGGAGGTCATACAGCTAGACATGCCATCAGATGCTTGCCTTGTGAACAAAGGCTTTACAGCGCTGGATAGGCTCTCTATCTCAAAGAGATCTGAACTAGAATCACTCCCCAAATCTTCATGCACTCCTCCAGTGACAGAACTAGTGGAAAAGTCTTGGACTTTTGGAATAGCATCCCAAGTTAGCATGGAGAGTTTCCTCTCTAAGTTCATTGCAATGTCATCCTTCTGTATCATATGGGAGCCAAACACCTCAAGTGACATTCGTGGTTCTTCTCTTATGATCTTCTCCACTTCCAACTGTGATCTATCTGTCAAATTTTGCACCCTACAACTTGAAATAGGGAGTGAAACATCCTCTTCTCTGCCTGACCTTTCAAAACTTGTGCCATGAAGCTCATCTTTCACCTGAAATCGTGGTTGGAACCGGTTTGATCTTCTATCCAAAATGACCGGATTGAGATCAAACTGAATTGCTTTTTTCCTGACCTCTTTTCCCTGCTTCACTTCATGCCCAATATTATTCTTGTGAATATCAATTGACTTCTTATCTGAACAAGACCAACTGCAGATAAAACCAGAAAAAAGTATCTTTTCATTTACCTTCTTGTCCATATATTGGGATGGTTTCCTGAGGGCACTTTGCAATAAAGTGGTTTGTCTATTCCAACTTGCATCAGAACTTATGCTTGGAGTTCCTGGCCTGCTCTTAGGCCTCCTGTAGTGAAGATCATTGCGGTTATCTTTCTTAAGCCCATGCTTATTTGCTTGACTGTCTACAATAGTTCTAAGACTGCCACTCTCCAGTTTCATGTTGAAGTATCTTTCAGCGCCAAAGACACTGATTTCACCCTCTTCCGACTTGTTTCTCCCTAAGCACACCGGAAAGGGAGTAGTTTGGCTTGAAGTGATGGGAGGAGGAGGATGCTGAACTAACTTGGCAAGCTTAAGTACACAGCTATCTCCATCTGTGCTGTGTTTAGAAGAAAAGGCAGCAGTACTGCTAAGACTCTTGCTGTTGTTATCAGCATCCATGGTAATGGAGAGGTCGATTGAGGAGCTTGAAATTTGCCTAAGAAGCTTGTGGGGATGACAGCACAAAATGGACAAAGAGACTTTTCAATGACAAGGAGCTTTATAGTATTTTAAAGCTGAGACAAACTTATGATATGGTGTTTGTGATATAACAGATATTTTTTTATTTTCATGAAGGCTTGGAGATCACTTGCTTTCTTGGAAACAAATTTGTAGGCTTTTGGAGGGCACAATATGGAAGGATTTGGGTCCTACTTGCTTGGAGCTTGACAGGAAATATATTGCCTATTTCTTTCACTAGATGAAAATAATGCCTTAATATTTTCATTAATCCACTAATATCTTAATAGTGGTATTAACTTGATTCCAACGCTATGGAAATGATTGCTACTGTTCAAGGAGATTTGATTATGTACTCTTCAAATCATGACCTATAGACATCATCCATAGAGGTGGTTTGCAGGTTGACCATTTGTTCATGAGGCTTTGCCTATGGGATGGCAAGGGTCTAAATGAGTATAAAAAGAGTGCCCAATTTGTTGTTCACATGCCATTTCATTAGCAAATAAACGATGTAAAAAGTCCATGATGTGATTGGTTGTTGATCATTTCATTGAACTTGATTATTGACATGGAAGCTAAATTGTATCATTAATCTTAATCCTAATTTAGCCGGTCTATAATGAATAGAGAATAGAATACATGTGGCCAACTCTAATTAGTATATTAAGATTCTAGAGCTGAACTCAAAATTTTTGAACCAAGACTTGATTGTTGTTTGAATGATCTTAATTTCAAACCCCAATTATAGACAGATGCACATTGATGATTGGTTAAAGTTACTGGGCATATGTTGGAAACTCTCCTGATCATCCATGCATAGGATGATACTGGAAAAATACCACATGTGGTTAATACATTAATCCAAACCTTTTTCATTTTGTTATTTTCCTTCCTTGGAAAGCCCCTTGACAACTTTTCCTATTAACATAACTTCTAAGAATACACATCTGGATTTAGTTTCATAAGTATTCTTACCTCTTCTTTTTTTTTTTTTTTGATAAATAATAAAGATATATATTGAAGAACACTACCTTATGCACAAAAACATAAGGCAGAGAGAAAAATACAAAGGGAAAAGAAAGAGAAAAAAGAAAGGAAAAGATACTAGATACAAAGGAGAAAGCTAAGTGACATAGGAAGAGAATCACTAGAGGTGAGTCCCCAAGCCCTAGACCATCTTCCATCCATGCTTGGCAAATTGATGTTATTGTTGATTGTACTCACTGTTGTTACTTCTTAGAGCCATCGAGGAAGAAACTTTAAGTCTAGCATACTAGACTAAATTGTAGTAGTTTTGCCAAATCTAAAGGTCAGAAACATATAATTTTTTAGATTGATGTTCTATGTTATGATTCAGACAAGTTCGGATGATTGCTTGAAATAAGGAGTCTTCGTTTGCAGTTGGAGAGCATGAGTCTTCTCAGCTTGGAGGAAACTGGGTTGGATAAGATGGTTTAAGTGATGGAGATTTGGTTGAATTCCTTAATTCGCCATGGAGTTTATCAAATAAAGACTTCCTAGCCTTTAGGAAGAGCTAGGTTGATCATTTCAGATGAATTTTTTTTTTCATTATCATCGTTTGGATTATTTGTCATTATCGGTTTCCTTGTAACTCAGTTGGTGAGCACTGCATTTAAACATTGAGGAATGGATAATAAAGCAGATTATAACCCAATTTCTCTCTCTTTCTCACATATTCAGGAAGCTACTAGTCACCTCAAATCCGATTAAATTTCCATTAAACAAATTGCTAAGAACCTGGTCCACATATGGCCTTACTGATATCTGCTCCCCTCATATGGATTTGAATCTAGGGTCAGATCCCCATATTCTTTAGTCTTTACTGGGGGGGGGGGGGGGGGGGTTTCTTATGGTTACTTTAGCTCCATCTTTATGACAACTAATTCAAGGATGATATAAAATGGACAATTAATTCATGGATCATATATCTAAACTGAATTAGTACAACAACCAAGCCTCGGTTCAAAAGCTTTGTGGACAACTACAGATTCTTAAAAGATTAATCGTGGTTGGTCACATGTAATTTTTTCACCATTCTATTCTATCCAAAGTCACTTAAATCAACTATCTCTTCCTCACTGGTGCATATATGCTGAATTGATCAATTCAATAAATATTTAACTAAATTAATAAATTAAACACAATAATACATTAGGTAAAACCTCAAAATCTGTTTATCGACTGGCAGGACATGCTAAAGCCAAAATTAGGCTCCACTCTGGTGTCTGAGCCTGAAGCTTAATATCAGCTGTGAGATATTCAAAGGGAGATGACAGTAATTCAATAACTAAAATCTAAAAGGGAAACTTAACACGGACATTAAAAAATGAATAACTCCTATCAATATCCTATATCTATCACAGAAAAACTCAATAGAACCACCAATAGCTCCCACAATAGTCTCACTCCTCAGCTTTGCTACTTCCATGAACGCCTGTGGGTTGGTATGAATAGATTCCTTGAATTTTTATCAGAAACAGTGGCATTTCCTTCTATAATCGCATTGAAACTTCCCTCTAAATCTTTTCTTTCAGTGTGAAGATACGTTTTGACCTGCAACCCAATATTGTTTGACAGCAAACAATATCTTCTCTGGAACAAGAGGACCATCCTCATGATCCACCATTTTTGTATTCCACCTCATTCCTTGCACAATTCGTTTCACCTTGATTAGAACATCAGCTTTGTCACGGAATATAACAGCTCCTTCAGGCCGTAGAATACGATCCATCTCTAGAAGAATATCTTCTGCGTCACACCTGCATCAGTTTGGATTTGAAAAGCAGCCCATATACAGGAAAGTGAATCCCACATCTAGGAAGATCAACATGAACTGATGGCAAGGCCATTGTCATCCCTAAAGTGATTCTTGCTACAAGGCTGACTCTACATGCCTATGCCAATTTTTACAGTTGTACTAATAGTAATGTGATTGAACTTTAATTTAGTATCCAAGGGTAAACCATTTCATCTTTTCTATTTTCGATAAAACAAAGTTTTAATTTCACTAAACACGTGGTGCCTACTGGTAGTATGATTTAGATCAATATTGCAAATAATGAAGGCTTTCATTCCATCAGAATAAAGTAATTAGTCAAAAAAGTCTTACCTATCCTTGTACAAGCTGAAAACACCATTTGCATGAATAAGGTCATACGTCCTAGGATACGTGGAGAAGGCTTCACACCTGGTTGAAAATAGAGAGAGATTATGAACATAGAAAGGTGTCTGAGAAGTAACATAGGAAAATATGGAAGCAGGTAAGCATCAATTTCAGCTTTGATTGCCCAAAAACAACAAATCACTCTACATTTTTTATCAATCTTTCAATGGATAAAAACAATTCCCAGTCAAATAAAATAAATGATTTTCCATAAAATACAATCAACTATCTCAACTCTAAGCAGAAAAAAAGCCCTATCAATGTGATCTTGCAGTGAGCAGAAAGGAAATAATGGCAACTTAATAAGAGATAAACTTAGATAAGTGCCATAGATTATCAAAAACACTGAATTGAATGTGGGCCTGATGAGATTTCTTGAAAACACTACTTCCTAGATCCTGACATCCTTTACTCAACTTAAAAAATAAATTGGTTGAATCTTCTGGCTGGCAAAACCCCAGATAGAAATGTTTAAACCCCCAGAAATAAATAAATAAATTGAGACGATACTTTATTCTAGAAATAATCCAAGTTCTGCAGTGTGTTAGCTTTTCACAGTGCTTTTATTCCTTAATTTGCTTTATTCCCTAACCATGCCAAGACCTCTTTATCAGTTTCAATTATAGAAGTTAGTTCTCCAGCACATAGATGCTCTCCCCTGGTCTTGTTTCTCGTCCCTGAACCAGGACTGTGGACTTCAACCAAAGGTTATTTGACTTTCTTTAGCAACCTAGGGGATTTAATATCTTGGAACTTGGGAGGTTGGAGGATTGTCAAAGAGCAGAAAA
This sequence comes from Castanea sativa, assembly GCF_040712315.1. NCBI lineage: Eukaryota > Viridiplantae > Streptophyta > Magnoliopsida > Fagales > Fagaceae > Castanea > Castanea sativa. The sequence goes on along the minus strand of NC_134016.1, from coordinate 37,431,805 downwards.
GATTCAAAATTTTTGTACATGGAAATAGAGATTAATTTTATTTCCAAAACCATCTACCCTATTCCTTTTAATACTTCATAGGTATCTTCTTGGCCGCTTTACTAAAATCAGAGAAAAAAATTATCTAACCCCCAACAGCATAGACATTTACAATGTACCTTGTACAAAAGATGGTATAGCAATCAATCAGTAGTTAAACCAATGCAAAATTTCTCCCTTAATAAATGGAATGGCAAGGACAACTGTCATGGATCTTCCTATATAATCAGAAAGAATCTGTTTATGAATATATTGAGCTCAATGACACACCTAAACCAAACTCTATATTGTCTATATTTTTTCTTTTCACCAAATACAGAGGAGAACATTTAATATTGTAATGACAACCAATAAACATATATATTGAGCTCAAGAATTGCACATCAATTTATCCTAAAATATAAATACACATCTACTGTCCAGAATTCAGTCAAAATCTAAAATTGATGACCATGTCAGGTCAATCACTCACTAAATCCCAAAAAAAAATGATGAAAAGCATAATTAATAAAATCAATGTGAGCTTGAAACTCAGCTTGAGTAACAGAAATCATGTAGTAATGTAAAAGAAGTATGACTTAGAATAAATATATGAAATGCGATTTAATTTGTTAGAAGTTGTTGAAGTAAGAAAAAATGATTGAGACAATGGAATACTAAAGGAAGTGTAATTCCTAATTCATTACATGGGTTCAATCATTCAGAAACAGGAGAAAAAAGTGATATATGTATATATATATATATCTAGTATTAAAAGACTGCCAAACTGAACAGGAAAAATCAAATGCAGCTAATTGACCAGGAAAGCTTTTATGTGATAGTGGTGTACAATTAAAATTAAATTGTTCATAAAATGTGTGGCTGACGTGAAGATGATAAAATTTGTAATATAAATTAACTTAAGAAGGCTGTCAAGCTGAAGGGGAAAAATCAAATGCAGCTAATTGACCAGGAAAGCTTTTATGTGATTGTGGTGAAGAGTTAAAATCAAACTGTTCATATAATGTGTGGCTGACATGAAGATGATATGTAGGATAAACTCGCAAGAAAAGGGATAGAATTAACAAGGAAGATTGAAAAGTGGAGTCAGCACCATTCAGGAAAACAATGAGACTCATTGTCCAACTAATAACAGTTGCTACAACAGTAACATGGAGAGGAGTGTTATGATTCAGGGTCAGGGTGCTTCAAGGATAAAAACTGGATCAGGCTAGGTTAAAGGTAGTAAGGAAGAACATGTTTGCTTATGATTTAGTATAAAAGTATGGTCCCTGGATAGAGAAAACTGGAAAAAAAAGAAAAAGAAAAAAAGGTTGTCGTGACTGGCCAAATAGGAGGGAAAGGGACTTATTTTTTTGCTTAGCGCTTTGCTCCCCAAATCTAATTGGACACATGGTAGGAAAGGAATCATCAAGATTACTATAAAAGCAAAGCTTGTTTACCTATGGGTTCTTTAATAACCAATGATCAAGTCCTTTTAAAAAAAAAAATTAATGTAGAAAACATTTCAAAAGAAGAGCCCTTTGGACTATGGCCTTTCGTCAGTCAAACCTATGAGCAACTGACCCCACCCATCGAAACCAATTGCTGGGTAATCCAAGAGAATTCCCTCTTGACGGGCTAAGTAGTTTATGCTCATGCCCATAAGCAAATAATCCAGTTTTTAACCAATCATATTTGCAAGCAATGACAAAACAGGAGATATTTCCCAGAAATTACCAATCGTGATATATGCCAATCAATCCACGCTCAAATATAACACCCAGAGTGTCTTTCTCAGCTATTGTAGGCATGACATTCATAACCCACAACTTGGGCGATTCAAGAGCAGCAGCAAAGCTTCCAAGACCAGCATTCATATCCATAATGTTACGATATCTCCCTGAGTCAAGGATTTTGTTGATCCTCTTATAAGCATTGACATGCTTCTTCCATGATTGGTTGTCCTCCTGGTATGCCTCAACAGATATTCCAGGAATGGATCCACTAGATATTCTGAAAGGAACAGCATTGAGTCTCTCTGGAAATGGTTTCCATTCTCCACCAGCATTTTCATCTGCACTTGTAGTCTCAGGATAAGGAGTAACGCATCCTTCCATCTTCTTGTACCTAGAATCACAACAGATGACAGATTTTCCAGAGCAAAATTACAAGACTTTCTAGATTATTGTTAAAAGGAATGCTACATTTAAAACCTTACTAATGATATAATAGTTTTGGGTGCCTGAGGGGGGGAGGGGGGGGGGGGTGCTTATTTTGAACAACTACGAATTCTCAAAACTTTTCAATTACATATTTTACAAATATACAAAAACTTCGCACTCCAAAAATTTTGTTTTAAAAATATGTCAAATATAATTTAGAATCTACTTAATGCAAATACCAAGCCATCCAACTATCCTCTTGTTCACTTTCCAAATTCACAAAACTCATAAAAACAAAAGGTAACACAAGCGTAAGAAGTACAACACTGAAATGATGTCTTATTATTATTATTTAAACAAGTTATGGAAGAAGTTATAGGAGTGTAAGTACATCACTGGAAACTGATTACGTACATTTTTCTTCAAGAGTTAAGAATGTTTTATCTATATTGCAGCAAAAAATTTGTTTGTCTAACTTGGGTGCATCTAACTTTTCTAGACATTTATTTGTTAGTCCAATAACATTTAACATGTTTGTTGAGAGAGAGAGAGAGAGAGAGAGAGAGAGACAGAGACAGAGACAGAGATATACCAGACATTACCACCGTTTCCAGATTCACACATTGTAGGTTGAGAGTCTTGATCACGGCAATTATCATAATTTATTCTTTTCCTCCAGATGGCAATTTCACCCTTCTCATGCTTTTTTTCCCAGCAAAGACTTTTGGCAATCTCTTCAATCTTCCTTTGTTCCTCCTGAAGTTCTTCTTTAGGACGCTGCCATGCTTGGTAATTGACCTTCCAGTTGATGGGTGGACCAGAAAGCACCCAATAACCACCGGGTCTAAGAACTCGATCAACTTCCATCATGTACATTCCATCTGTAAGAGTCAAATAATTATGTTAGAAATAAGTTTCAGTATCTGTATGTGATTTCAAATACTAAAGTGGAAAGGAAAAAAAAAATCATCTGAAAAATAACAAATCATTTGCCAATTTACATAAATCTTTCAGAAACCAAGTAATTTTTATCTTGAAATAGTCCTTTAGGATTATATTCTGCATCAAGGAAGTATAAGGGTCATCTTAAGCTGGCCTGAGATTAAGTAGCTGGCTTCAAAGAATTCAAAATTGATATGTAATGGCAGCCAAAGTTTTTGCCCCACACCAGTTCGAAGCTATCTTTTCTAAATCCAACCCATTATGTGGCGAAGTATAAAACTATCTGTGTATTTAAACAAGTCATATGATTCATTAAAAAAGTTATGTGACCAAAAAAACTACACATGGATGGTCTCTTCAATTACCATATAGTAGGTTGGAGGAAGATAGCTCCAAACCGTTTTGGAGCCAAACTTTTTTCTATAATGGCAGCCTCCGCAGAAACAAGGAGGTCCAGCTGGACTTATGCTTAATTAGGTCTAACAAATAATTTAATAATGTAGCATCAAAAAGGTATCTTGTATTGCACTTGCCCTGCGCTAATGGCTTCCTGGAATACAACACATCAAACTATATTGTAATTATTCTTACCATTTGAACCCCAATTAATCAAGCACCGGGAACAGTGTGCCATGTCAAAGGATCTATCTGGATATGGCAACTTTATGGTTCCAAGAACGCCAATAACTGCTGGCACACCTCTTTCCAAAGCAAATTGAACTTGTGCTTCATGAGAGTCCCTTGGAGCAAATGACATGGCCAAAACATTTTTCTTGAACAGGTATGCACCCCAACTTGCAACCTAACCACAATCCATTAGCAATCAGTCAACTATAATACAAATTCATGGAAGCCATATATACATATATAAGCTCAATAGACTAAATAAAATATGTGAAGGAGAATTAATCACATAATAAATGAGATGAAGATAAGTTCAATAAATTAGAGGAAGAAGAAGATCATATTAAGTATGTAGCATTGCAAGTGAAAGGAACCCACAAATCTAAAAAATTACATTAAGATGACAATCAATGAGCAGGTGTATGCATCAATAAGGGAAAGAATATGAGTGAATAAACAATTATGGGGATCTACAAAATAGCAGATAAAGCCAAACAAGGACATTTTATAAATTTAACCTACCCCACAGCCTGTATCTAAAGCAGTTCTAACCATCCCATTGTCAAATGGGATCACAGATGCAAGTTGATTAATATATGCATCTGCTCCTTGAGGAAACTGTGTGCCTCCACCAGGGAACCTAAAAACATTGCCCTCATATTGAATCCAGTTCTGAACAGCCTTCTCAACTGTTAGGCTCTTATAAGGTGCATTTGCATAGGGCACATAGTCGCGACTCTTGGGCCATGGGAATGGGGTCACATATCCTTTGGGTGCTGGAATGAGGCAATGCAGCTTCTCTTCCTCAGGAGGGCAATGGCGTTCCCTATAATTCATATTTTCTCGGGGGAATGTCATTGCCCGCATTTGATCTTGACAGGGTGTGTAATCAATGTAGCGATCATCACATGGCTTGAATTCTTTGGCTTCTCCTTCAGATTCATCAACTGTCCCAGCATCACCACCGTGATGGGTCTCATAATTTAGATTGGAGAGGATGCTGCAGTCTGACTGTTTGGTGATCTCCAGGGCTATGCTGTCTCCCTTTCCGAAACCACTTCGCTGCCATGCTCCCAATATGTAGAAGAAACCACACAAACCAATTACAATGAAAATTGACATTGAACCCCTACTTCTATGGTCTCCTGAGTTCCCTTTTGTCGCCATGATGTACCTGAAATATATATAATATTTAGAAAGTCTACATCGATGAAAGGACATAAATGATTGATGCATATACAATATAGAGGAAATTAAATATATCAGATAGAATGAAAAGGTGATTTCTCACATCCATATTTCTCCAAAATTAGTGAACTCACATTGGAGCATATATATTAGAATAGTGTGTTAAGGTCACCCTTAGGGCTTAAAACATGGGCAATCTGCAAAATTTGGAGGTATGTGTGTGTGTGTCTATATAAATATAGAGGGAATAAAGTTTCTCCTAATTTGATTAATTCATAGTCAAAGCCCACCCCTAAATTAATTTGTGTTCACCTGCCTGTGCACAAATGTGAATTTTTGGGTCTCACAAATCATCAAATCTTACAACATGGAAAGGAAAAAAAAAAAATATATATATATATATATATATATATATATAAAAATAAAATTTATAACAAATGGCCACGAAAGAAGAGGTATGCTTTATGTCATGTAATTAAAAAGGATCTCAATTCAAGAGTATAAAACTCAGCCTAAATACTATTTTCATTACAGCTTTGAGAGCTGCACCAATCAAAGATTTTGTAAAACTGAGAAGCACAAGCAATCAAGCATCAGGATAACGTTAAGGAAAAAAAAATGATATAAATCGATATTGGGTCTTCATTATAATTACTTTAAAATTGTATCTTTGATATTTCATCCAAAGTTTTCCATTTAGCTGAGCAAAACGAGCTTTTAGCTTTTGGAATGCTATAACTCTATCTGGGTTTATCATTAATTGGAAAACAAATAGAAAACATTCAATTCTTTCTATTTCTTTCTTTCTTTTGTTCAATTAAGTTTTCTCTGCAACCAAACAGATGAATCAGCAATAACAAATTCAAAGCAAAAAGTAAAGACAGAGCATACTGAGATTCCAGTAATTAAAACACCAAAACGAAACAGAGTATTATAAGTTGTAGAGTTTAAGATCATAACCTTTAAAAAATGATTTTTTTTGCAAACACAGATCTGAATCAAAGACCCAGAAGGCTTCCAGATCTTAGAAAGTCAAGAAATTCGCAATCTTTGTGTACCAAGTCAAATCAGATTCATATTCTCATCTCTCACAATCCATAACCCAAGCAAGAAAAACAGAGAGAGAGAAGAGGCAGAGAAAAAGAGATAGAGTTTCTGAGTGTGAAAATTTGTTTAGAATTAAGGGTAAGTACTGAAATTTTGCAAAGGAGATGAGATTGTAGAGGCGGGTCTCACTCAATTTTCTCTCTCTCTCTCTAAAGAACAGAGACAGAGAGTTGTACGTGTGACGGGTTTTTCACTCTTTTGTTATGTGTCTCTGTTTCTGTCTCTGACTCTCTCTCTCTCTCTCTCTTTCTTTGGCTTATTATCCAATCTAAGTTCTTTGGGTTAGTTTTAAGGACTCTTATGATCCGATGCTTTCAACGCAGAGGAGGATGTTTTTTCATTCGCCAATTATATTGTGCCAATTCAGTTTCCAAACAGTTCTGCTTTTGACCTTTTTAAATTTTTTTTTTTTCTTCTTTGCTAATTAGTAATTGTTGCTACTTGATAGTATTGATTATTATGGATTATTCACTTTATTTATTTTTTATAAAATAAAATTAGTAAATTACTACTACTAGAACTATTAAAGCCTTCAATAACGCATGCTGACCGCTTAGAAATAATTTTTTTTTAAAGAGCTATCCTTGGACCAATAATAATGAGTTTTATCTAGTGATATTATTAAAAGAAGTGTGTTTTTAACTTATAGAAGTTGGGTAATTTTAGGGACACTTAACAACCTCAAAACTCCGTGATCGGAAAAATTACCATTCCCGAATTGAGATTAATAGAAAGTATCAATATATGCAATTGGACAATTTTAGAGTACACATATTTTCTCTTTTTGCATAACTGTGGGCCTCACTAATTAAATTTATAGTAAGATTTACAATTTATGTGAGGGAAAAAGTCCGCATTTATAAAACTCTTAGAGTATTCAATAACTTTCTCAAACAACTTGATTGGGATAAGACAAGTTATTGATACAAGTGTATTTTTACACTTTTATATAAGTAGAGTAATTTCATGAAACTTATGATTTAAAAAGAAAAAAAAAAGTTAATATCCAACTTTTCATTTAACAATCTCAAAATTTGGTACTACATATGTTTTTTTTTTTTTTATTATTTATAATTTGATAGGAAAAGAGATTTGAAAATTTCAATAGATTTCAATCGAGTTATAAGATTTTTAGCAAAAATTTGATGTTGTTACTATACCAAATTTTCAACTTGTGTAATCATACTCATTTTGATTAAGTCCACGTAATCATTTCTATTCTCTTAATGAAAGTTTTTAAAACAAGAAAGGGGGCTTCATTTGCTTAAAAAATCAGGTGGATTGAATGAGTCAAAAGGATGACTAGCTATATTTGCCCATTTGGTTTAATTTTCTTAAACATTTTTTTAATGCGTATTTCATAAATGGTTTCTTTAGTATATTTTTTAATTTATAAAAAAAAGAAAGGCATTGATTCAAAATAAAAACGAATCAAAACGTGCTTCCAAGTTCCAAAATTTATTTTCATTAATGGAAACTAATTTGAAAAATGTTTTTTTTTTCTAACACGACGGCACAGGATCTAACATTGTGATAAAATTTACTCTTCACACGAAATTTGTTGCAACTTTTCCTCATAATACCTTAATTAGCGGTAAGAGTAAACAAAAGAAAAGTGTTATGCCCACAAAAATTTCACAACAAATTTTAATTGGAGGTTATTACGGTTGTAATTTGAACCCATTACAAAAATTACTTTCTTATCCACTAATAGCAAATAATAACTCGTCACTTATAATTTATTGTGAAAATATTATGAAAATCTTATCGAGATAGTCTATCTCTTTTATATCAAAAAAAATAAAATTGTTGCAACTTTTTCTTATAATACCAAATAATTAGCCGTAAAAGTAACCAAAAGAGAAGTGTTACGTCCACAATAATTTTATAAAAAATCTTAGATGGTAGATTATTACTAGTTTTAATTTGAACTCACAATTAAAATTATTTTTTTGTCCACTAATAATAGCAAATAATAACCTGTCACCTAAGATTTGTTACAAAAATATTGTGAAAATGTTGTGGAAAAAGTTTATCTCTTTTATATCAAAAAAAGAAAAAGTGAAAATGTTGTGGGGAGAGTTCACTTCTTTCATATTAAAAAAAAATAATTGTTGCGACTTTTCCTCATAATACCGAATAAGTAGCCACAAGAGTAATCAAAAGAGAAGTATTATATCCACAACAATTTAATAACAAATCATAAGTGGTAGGTTATTAATAGTTTTAACTTCAATCTACCATTGAAATTACTTTCTATTCATTGCGAAAATATTGTAAAGAAAGTCTATCCCTTTCATATCAAAAAATTAAAAAGTTTGAAAAAAGAAAAAGGAATTGTGAAGAGTGGGATTTGAACCCACGCCCTTTCGGACCAGAACCTTAATCTGGCGCCTTAGACCAACTCGGCCATCTCCACATTTCGATGATGCTGGGCACTGGGCAGTCCTGCTGTTCTTTTAAAAAATCTTTAAAAATATATAAAGCTCATCCATTAGCTGCAAAATGACATTCTTAATTTTTTTTTTCATTTTGTTTCATGAACTCATTTCACATCCACCTCCAAGATGACAAATCTTATAAACCACCAAAAATTCCTCACTTTTATATTAATTTTTTTTTGATAATCACTTTTCTGTTTTTATTTTAACTAATCCATTAGTCACACACTGCATCAAACACTATTTATTTTCTATTTTATTTGTATAATATTCACACACCTTTTTCCCTTTTTTTTTGGCATTTTATATCTCAAATCTCATTCTTTTTCACAAACCATAAATTTACAAAATCTCTTCCACATTTTTTCTCAAAGATAGCATCTTCTCTCTTAGCTCTACATCAAAATCGTGCTGAAAATGTATAATTACAAGTCTAGATCATTACTCTTCCAAAGTAGCGGGGACAAGGACCTTAGAGTTTTGATTGAAGGCAACAATGATGTCATTTCATAGCTACGCGCTTCACCGTAATCACTAATGAGTAGGACCACGAGTGAGGGGCATCACCCATGCGATTTGTGCTTAGATTCTCAAGATTCATTTTGATCGACATCTAAAGGTACAACTATGGCAATTGCTTGTGGGGGTAGAGAGAGAGTAGTCTGAGGGAAAATTTGGCTAACGATAATAAGATAACTTGATTAATCTCGTTTTTGAGTTTCTTTTGTTAATTAATTTTGACTAAAAAAGCAGATGGATTAATCTCGTTCTTGAGTTTCTTTCTTTAGTACTGCCAATACATTAGGTTCTCCAATTAAATGCAATTATTAATCCCAATTTACTTCAAACACATGATTGAATTGAATTTTTTTTTTTTTTTAAAACATAACATTGTTTATACTTCATTGGTTAATGCAACCACATGTTATAAATTATATGGAGATACTTTGTATTTGTAACTAAGGAATTGTATTTGCTCATTTCTTCTGAGGAAAACTTGAGTGCCATACCATATTGCCCTTCTTCATAAAAAGTGTTCTCATGGTGATTGGTATGAACAAATCAATCTTTTATGATTGTATCATGGTAGTACAACTACCGGTTATATACAATGCCAAACATGCCTATTCTATAACAAAATCTTATTTGGAAAATGGGAAAGTTATTTCTCTCCCCCTTTCCTCCTAGGTTGGGACTTGTGGCTGTAGATTTGGAAAATACCGGTAGATTTTATGCAATGGAGAGAGGTGGATTACTAAAGCAAAGTGGCATTCCAAAACTTTTGTATTTCATTCATCTATTTTCAGTTCCACAAAAACAACATTGAACCATAATATCAAACTGGCATGCCCAGTAACCCTTTTCAGGAAAATTTTCTTGCCATTGTATTGAAACATGTTAGAAAGAAAGCACAAAACTTCAAGTAATCAGAATATATATACCTTAATAATAATCTAGAGAACATTCACCATCATCTTTTGCATGTAGACCCCCATTTACTGATGGCACTTGCCAAATTTTCCCACTTGAAGCTGTTTCCGTTTGCTTGTCCTTCATAAAATGTTTCAATTCATTGCTATCATGCTGCACCCTCCCTGTTATCTCCAAGCATATGCCGTTGGTTAGGCCCTTGTTTGGTTGTCTACCTTTATCAGGCTTCTTACTGTGGCCTGGGTCCACAAAGACTGGTTGAACTCTAAGAGTTGGGTTTGGTTTAATCCGGTTCACTTCTCGTTCATCAGGTGGCCGTAATATTCTATTCTCTGATTCTAATTCTGAAACATCATCCTCATTCAAAAGAACCTGCAAAACATTGATATATTAAAAAAAGAATACACCTTGAGATTTAGCAGATCTGAGTCAAAGAGGAGTAAGAAAGAAAGAAAGGGGGAAATTTGTTTTACAAGCATCTATAACAAGATGGCAAATGAAAAGAAAGGACCCTAATAACAATTCAAGTGTGAGTATGTGTGTGACCTGCCTATTAATAAAAGCTGGTGATCAAGATTTCCATAATTAGGTATAATAATAAAATATGAAAGCAAAAGAACTAGTGAGAAAACATAACTTGGTAGATTTCTTACCCACCAAAAAAAAAGAACGAAAAAATGATTATAGATATTGAAAAGAATACAGCACTAGTAATAATGAAAAGGTCTTGCTGGTGCAAAATCCAACTGGCCGAATATATCTTCATGCAGCAACAAATCCAACTGATAACAAAATATAAGACAGTCCGTTTGGTAAAGTGTTTAATACCTTGCGGCCAACCAAGTCAAAAGTCACAACCACTTTATTTCGTTTGGCCCGTTCAGCTTCTTCAATCTCTTCTTGCTTCTTCTTTAGAAGTTCCTTTTCCTAGAAGAAAAATATTACTTGAAGTGAATTCTAAGTACACATAAAAGTACTACTATATGATTCAACTATACAGATTGAAAGAAACTAATTACCTCCTTTGACAACCAACGGTTCCCCTCAATTTCATAGTAGTCACTCTGGTCATCAATAACAGTTGTACGCGCTGCAGAGTTCCGGTCATATTCAACAAGCCTCTTTGCATAAGCTTCAGCAGTTGCTTCGGAATCTGATTGAAGAGGCAAACTTTCATCTAGACCAGCATATGTGCTCCCTTCCTTCAGCACAAGGGAACCACAAAAACTGCAAGGGCCCTCTCCCTCTTGCTCACAGACTATCTTGCCACAAGATAAACAATTGCTGACCAGTCTGTGGCGACGAGCTTGGCATGAGCATGGTTTCCCCTGCTGGAATACGATTGACCCTTTGGCAGCCTCTGCAAGAGAAATAACTTTCCCAGCTTTCTTCTTTTTAGAACTAACTTGGTTCCCTTTCTGCATTGTTCTTGGCTCATTAGTCTCTGATGAGACCTGGTTTTCCTGATGACTAGACACCATAAGTTTTTTTGGTTCCGCCTGGGAACTGGGGACTGAAACCACTTTTGGTGCTTTAGGTTTCCTGGTTCCAATGACAGATGCTTCATCAGAGCGTGGTTTGACATAGGCTTGTAATTTTGAAGTTGGGACATTGGGGGTGCTGCTACCAACATCTGAGTGGCCTCTCCGCCGTAAATATTCGTCTATAACACTTTTGCCCGCTTCCTGGCCAATTATATTCTGCATAGGAAAATGAAAACCATAATTTTTAATTTCAATAGCTGCAGCAACAAAAGAATCTGATAATGTAGCATCCAAAGAAAAATAAGGATAAATAGCAGGAACTGGAATTTTGTCACAAGAAATTAAGTGACATTTTTCTGCCAATATTGATTCTTCAAATATTAATGCATTAATCTTCAGAAAAAATAGTCATTTCCCCCATGTCTCTATAACTGCCATCTCAAACAAGTATCAGGTGATACATTTAATAAAAATGTAAACATATAGAGAAGGAAGAACAAATTACACTGAGTGATCCGTATGAAATTCAAATTTCAAAGCCAGTCTAAGTTTCTTCTATGTTAATTGTTAAAAGGTACTATATTCATGTACAATACTGTTCAAATAACCATCAGATGACAGTTATAATAAGTGATATTTCCCTTTTGTTCATGTGAATCTATTACTGGACCCAACAAATCAGCAAACATGGACACAAGTTGCATTTTTCTTCCAGAACTGTAATAAGAGTCATCTAAAACAACTAATTCCAAACCCTTGTTTGCCATGGCATATGCATGATATGTAAACACGTTCTTTTTTTTGTTAAGAAAAAACACATGCCATGCCTATCAACATCCATGGATTTGCAATAATAATTTTGTACCTTGAGACAACAAGGATTGATTTGAATCCAAATTTTCAGTCTTTGCATGATCCTTTTTTTTTTTAAGTGTCTTTGGATGATCTCTAATCTTAATGTTCCTCAGCTTCCATTTTATTCCTCAAATCTTTGTTTTTAAGACTGTAACAGCTGTAGATATGAAAAACATTCTAACATGTTCAACAAATGCATGAAAGATCCAAATTAACCTTTGACAGAACCCCCTAAAGAGCTAACAAATGCCCTTTCTGATGCATGGAAAAAAAAAAAGCACAACGCAAACCAACATGACTTTATCAAATTTTTCCAAGAAAAAAAGTTAGCATAACCAACAAAAATACTTAGGGGAAAAAAAGTAAAAATCTTAAGATATGAAATGAGACACATCCTAAATCTTAAAGGTTTAGAATTAATGTTGAACAAACTTAATGTAAAACCATAGACTTGTAAAAGTTAAGTTTAACAGGGTACAGATGCTCCTGAGTTAGTCAGAGTCTGTTACATTATCTCATTCTTGAATGTGGTGTCATCACTAGCAGAACACTGTGGCAAATTTACACTGTCCAATCCCCCAAGAGGCAAAGTTTTTCATTACACTAAAACACAAATAGTGAAACTTTATTCACCATAATTTTCAAAAGTCCAGGATTACAGATAAAAAAACAGTGTACGAGAAAACCAAATTGGCCATAAAAAACAATAGGAGCACAATCTGGGTTTTTCACCAATTAACATCAGGCAATCATGACTAAGAACTAAGATAACTGTGAACTCCTTCTAATCAAAACAATGCCTACAAAGCCTTAAAAATATGGTATCCAATAAATTACCAAACCTGTTAAAAAAAAAAAAGTTGGGTTCCAAAATTGATCATAATTTCAATGAAAGCAAAGATTTTGAAGAAGACCCATTAATTATAACACAGAGTGAAATCCAATATGCAAGTTTTAAAAAAAAAATTTGGGTTTCAAAATTCATCATAATTTCAATGAAAGCAAAGATTTTGAGGAAGACCCATTAATCATAACACAAAGTGAAATCCAATAAGCAAGTAAACAAGAAGAAATAGATAATGGGAGAGAGAGATAGAGAGAGAGAGAGAGAGAGAGAGAGAGAGATTTACGTCAAGGTACTCTTTGGCGTCTTGGGGATGAGCAAGTTCACAGTAAGAGACCAACCCGGATATCATATCAATATCCATACCCAAACCCAAACCCGTTTCTATCCTTTGACATAGATCCACCAACGCCTTCTGTAACCACTGCCCCGACGTCTCCATCTCTTCTCTCTCTCTCTGTCTCTCTCCTCAACTTTTGAGTTTAGCAAACAAAACGTTGGGGTTCTTTCTGGTTTTTGGTTTTTTTTTTTTTCTTCTTTTTGCCTGTGGATGGTTCGGTTTAGGTTCCGGGTCAAACTCAAAAAGATCCACCAATTTAACACACCCCTGCCCAAAACTTATACCCCTCTCATTTTCTTTTATTTATGGGTAAATAGTAAATACTAGTGTACACTAGTTGTGGGCTTGTCGCACACAAAATCACGATTTCAGTGCAAAAAATATTGTGTACCGTTGTGTGCAATAATCGGTGTGAAATAAAACATTACCCTTTATTTATCAATCTCAATGATGACAAATGAATCCAATTGTATGTATGAACAACTTGAGTTGGTTTAGAAAGAATAATTATTTAAGTCAATTTATTTAGCAAACAAACCATATTCTAGCTCAAGTTTAGACTTTAGACCTAATTATTAAATGAGAAGTTCAGATATGAATATATATTTTTTATGAACATGAATATTTTCTTTTTGAACAAACTCAGTTGATCATAAAACTCAATTTAAATATGTACTATACTATTATATGTTTATACCATATAGTATATACATATATAAAAATATACTTATACAGACTAGAGATTATATTATGTAGGTTTTCGATTAAGTTAATGAGATATTAAATTATTATTTTTTACTTTATTGAAACATAAATAATATTTTTATAGAGAAAAGAATATATAATTCTCAAAATAATATATTTTCAATTAAAATTTAATCATAAATTTATGAAAATTATAAAAGGATTTTAGTGGTGATATTTATAAGTAACTTGCAAACAAGTTTATACTAGTACTACAAGAAAACAAACTAAATTTGATTATATAATCTACTCATATAGAGAATTATAGCTTTGCTCAAAATCTTGAGTTAATATTCGATTGGGCATCTTTTGGAATTGGAAGAATGTGAACTAGGTGGTCAATTAACTTGGTTTAGTCAACTTAAAGAACATGTCGTAAATCAATGTCTTGTGAGGCTGGGAGTGGTATATTTTAGCCACACTATTTGCTTATGTTTAAAATTTTAAAAATAAAACTTCAAAGGGTTGATCTGGTGGTTTCTAAAGACTCATGATATCCATTAGATACTAGATACGAAGCGTCTCGCTAACATCTTGGAGCCACCCCTATGAGATTCTTCTATATAATAATTTGGTGCATATATGGCGAAAGAATTGCATGCACCCGAAGAAATAAGAACTTATTTGGTTAGTTAGTTCTAACTAACATTTACATATTTTAAACAAATTTACATACATTTCAACATACTTTTTCATCCACATGTATATCAAAAACACTTAAACAATACTGCTCAAACTAACCTATCAAACAGCAAGCAGCCGGTCAAAAAAATTTGAATACACCTGGTTTGTAAAAAATTAAAATTAAAAAAAAAAAAAAAAAAATCGGGTGGGCTACGGCCTATCCAAGATCGAGTCCAAGTGTCCAACCCGACATTCCACAGCTTCTCCACCAAGGTCTCTCACCCCTGCGCCCAATCCCTTCATCCCCGAACAAGTCCTCCACCACTCGCCGACCTTGTTATCGGTGTCTTCAACTTTCAAAGTTTTCAGCTTTGGTTTTGCTTTCACTTCCCCACAGTTACTCACCAAACAAAGAAAACATGTACTAGTAAGAGTTTTCTTTCACTTATCAAATTTTTTTTTCTTTTAGTTCTGTAAAACCACATTTTGTATCATAATATTTTCTGGGTTTTTCTTTATGTTGGGTTATTTTTTATTGTATCTGAAACTTGAAGCAAAGTGAAAAATAAAGCTTAAACAGCTTCAGATTGTAACTGAGTTTATGGATTTTTAATGTGATTTATCTGTTATTAGCTTTGTGTTTTTGGAATGAGTCCTGCTTTACTTCCTAAACATGTTGCCGCGGTTGTTAAGTATCAAAGAGACCCCATTAAAGCACTTGCAATGTTCAATTCAGTGAAAAATGAAAATGGGTTCAAGCACACATTGTTGACTTATAAATGTATGATTGAGAAGCTTGGGTTTCATGGGGAGTTTGAGGAAATGGAGAGTTTGATGTCGGAGATAAGGATGAATATCGATAATAGTTTACTAGAAGGAGTTTATATTGGAGCCATTAGGAATTATGGAAGGAAAGGGAAGGTTCAAGAGGCTGTTGATGTGTTTGAGAGGATGGATTTTTATAATTGTGAGCCGTCGGTTCAATCTTATAACGCGGTCATGAATATACTTGCTGAGTATGGCTATTTCAATCAAGCTCACAAAGTGTATCTGAGGATGAGAGATAAAGGGGTTATTCCTGATGTGTATACTTTCACTATTAGGATAAAGTCCTTTTGTAGAACAAGGAGGCCTCATGTTGCATTGAGGCTTCTTAATAATATGCCTTCCCAAGGATGTGAGTTAAATGCGGTCGCATATTGTACGGTGATTGGTGGGTTTTATGAAGAGAATTTTCAAGTTGAGGCACGTCAATTGTTTGAAGGTATGCTTGAGCAATGTATTTGTCCTGATATTACTACTTTTAATAAGCTTATACATACACTTTGTAAGAAGGGTGATGTCCAAGAAAGTGAAAAACTTCTCAACAAGGTACTGAAGAGGGGAATTTTGCCAAATTTGTTTACATTCAATATCTTCATTCAGGGGCTTTGCAAAAAAGGAGCGCTTAGTGAGGCTGTCAGATCATTGGATGGTGTGAGAAGTGAAGGTCTGACTCCTGATGTTGTCACATATAACACGTTGATCTGTGGCTTGTGTAAAAACTTTAAGGCTGTGGAAGCTGAGCGCTATCTGCATAAAATGGTGAATGATGGTTTGATGCCTGATGCCTTTACCTACAATAGTATTATTGATGGATATTGCAAAATGGGTATGATACAAAATGCAGACCAGGTTCTTAATGATGCAATTTTCAAGGGGTTTGTGCCTGATGAATTTACTTACTGCTCATTGATCAATGGATTATGCTGTGATGGTGACATAGACCGTGCCATGGCTGTATTTAATGATGCATTAGGGAAAGGGTTGAAGCCTACTATTGTTCTCTACAATACATTAGTCAAAGGGTTATCTCAGCAAGGATTAATTTTGCAGGCCTTGCAGTTGATCAATGAGATGTTGGACCATGGTTGCAGCCCCATTATATGGACTTATAACTTGGTTATTAATGGACTGTGCAAGATGGGGTGTATGTCAGATGCCAATATTCTCACGAATGATGCTATTGCAAAAGGCTACCTTCCTGACATATTTACCTTTAATACTTTGATCGATGGTTACTGTAAACAATTGAAATTGGATAACGCTCTTGAAATAGTAGATAGAATGTGGAGTCACAGTGTTATTCCTGATGTGATCACATATAACACTGTGTTGAATGGGCTTTGCAAGGCCAAAAAGTATGAAGATGTGATAGATACTTTCAATGGGATGGTTGAGAAAGGGTGTCTCCCTAACATAATTACATATAACATAGTTGTAGAAAGCCTGTGCAAAACTCAAAAAGTAAATGAAGCTTTGGAACTACTTAAAGAAATAAAAAGCAAGGGTTTGACTCCAGATACTGTTACTTTTGCCACATTGATTAATGGATTTTCTTCCAATGGTGATCTGGATGGAGCTTACCAGCTGTTTAGAATAATCGAACGACAATATGGGGTATTCCATACAACAGCAACATACAATATCATGATAAATTCTTTTGTTGAAAAGCTAAATATTAACATGGCAGAAAAGCTTTTTCGTGAGATGGGTGACAAGGGTTGTGCTCCAGACAATTACACTTATCGTGTAATAATTGATGGCTTTTGCAAAACAGGGAATATTGATTCTGGGTATGATTTTCTCATAGAAAATATTGAGAAGGGGTTCATTCCATCACTGACGACATTTGGGCAGGTACTGAATTGTCTTTGCGTGGAGCATAGGGTTCTTGAGGCAGTTGGTATTATCCACCTTATGGTTCGCAAAGGCATTGTCCCTGAGGTTGTGAATACAATTTTTGAGGCTGATAAAAAAGAGGTAGCAGCACCAAAGATCGTGGTGGAAGATTTGTTAAAGAAAAGTCATATAACTTATTATGCCTATGAGGTTCTATATGATGGCATCAGGGATAGAAAATTACATAAGAAAAAGCTTCCAACTAGGTGTTCTCATGATCGGGGGACAAGGTCTTTAAATGTTGATGGAACTGTATGATTTTGAAAGTGAAAACTATACCTCTTGAGTCTTTATCATTTGTGCTTTAATTCCATGATACCTGAAGCTTCAAGTGGCAACCTGTTAGACAGTACGCTCCAGTGGCATCCGAAGAGAAGTTACTGCAGCACATGAGGTACTTGTCCACTTTTTCATCTCTTACCTGTTTAAATTAGATTAAGCTTGGTGCCAATGAGTTTTAGCTTGAAAGGCACCTCCTCCCCTTGTAAGGGCAAGGTGCAAGGAGATTTTTTTGGTTCAAGACATACTAGATGCGTGTGTAACTTATCAATGAAAAAAATCCCTTAGGTTATGCATAGTAATTATAAGGAAAAATATTATTCTCCATATAACCTAAGAAAATGTAGTCTACCTTTCCTGTGAAGTTTTTAGGGCTATTAGAGGGACTATAACTAAATTTCTGGTTGTTGGTAAGTGGCTTGCATTTTTGTTACAAAACTGGACATTTTTGGTTGGGTGGGCTTCTCTGCAGTCAGGTTACCACCTACAACATCATAGCTGAAATAGGCTTCCATTCCTTGTCAAAGGCACAGGGTGCTTTCAGAAGGGATGTCCCTAGGGCTTGAGGATATCCTGGCTACTCAGGTGCTGGCCTAGTACACATTTGGCCAAAAATGCCAAAGGCTTCTGGCCTTGAGTGTTTGATTGAGAGTGAATGCTTCTATGCATAAATTCTTGAGGGTAGAATAGGATCATATTGAAATCGCCCCTCCTAAGACCTTATTTGGTTGTATAAATGGCGGATAATTGCCATTTAGTTCTTTTGACTAACCATTTTGCTCTTAAGAACCCCATTATCAATCCCATCTAGAATGCCCATATTGATAATCTTGGTGTAAGGCATTGGTTACTACTAAACAATTGTCCCTTGAAACTACGGAATAAAAATAGCTGTGAACTTGCCACATACTATTCATTGATTTTTTGCATTTTTAGATTTTTTTTTTATTGGTAATATATAATCATCTAGTGGGGCTTGAACCTAAACCTTGCTCTTACAAGGGAAGGAAGTACCATTTGTGCTAGAGCTCATTTGACACATTTTAAGTAATTTAATCTCTTAAATTGAATTCAGAATTCAACTTGCTGTTTTATGCAGCTCAGCGTATCTTAAAAGTGTTTTGGGTTACTTTTTCTGCTTCTATTCAACTGGAAAAATAATGGAGGTTTGTCTCTTAGACTCTTCCTTTGGTCTCATTACCTCGTCATTGATCTCTATTCTTTATCTGCTAAAATGCAGAAAAAAAAAAAAAAAAAAAAGGATATTGAAGATATAACTAGCTGAAGCAGAAATCAAATAGAAAATTAAGTATTGAGGTAAATCTCTTGCAATAGAATGAAAAAAAAGAAAGAAAAAAGAGTAATGAAATTTTTTTATGCCATTCTGTGTTAGATTGAACTTTTTATTTCTGTTAGTGGGGGTTATTCATATGGATAAACTTCAAAATATAAAATTATGGTTGCCACACGTTGTTTCAGGTATGAAACCCAGAATATGTTGGGATCATGCCCAACAGAGTAGCCCTCATCAGGGAGTAGCTTCTAATGGATGTTGAGCATGAAAATGTTACCTTCTCTGGACCCTACAATTGGTAATGCTAAAACAGGGAAGAAAATTGTGGAAACTTTTTAGAGTGCATTTTTCTTGAAGGTGAATCTCTTTTGGTCAATCCCTCTCTACAGGGCTGGATTCTTGCATTGACTGGCTTCAATGCAGCACCTTGGCCATCCTTCTTCCATTCCTCCTTTCTAACTTATGCAGATGTAGGGGATTCCTCCGATTGTACATTTTATCTTGGTTTTTCAAAAATTGGATTGGCTTAGCAAAAATGGAAGATGCCAGAAAACATTGTATAATTATTCACTCCTTACTGATTGACAAAGAGTTTGTGTGGTACTGATGTAAACAATACTGTGCCCATACAACTGTTTTTTTTTTTTTTTTCCCTCTCCCCAATGGAATAAAATTTCATGATTCACAAATCATCTAGTCCTTTGTTATGAAAGCATAAATATAATTCTGGTTTTTATCATTTGATTACAACTATTGCTACGTTTTTGTTATTACTTTTACATTAGCTATATATATACATAAACACACACACACACACATATATAAAATAACAGAAGCCTTACGTGGGAGAGCATGTATTTAAAGTTTTGCCAATGTGACGTCTAAAATGCATTTATTAAAAATTGTTGGTAGTTGTGCATTAATTATTTTTATTAATGGAGTTTATATGATTATTTTTCTAAATGTTACATAAGAAACAATTTTATTAGGAATAATAATAATAATAGAATATGATATTTGTGTGGGTAAAAATTGTCAGAACACGCATTTGGGCCTTGGGCCTGATTTGGCAGTGTGAGCTTGTTCGAGTAGAGTCTTTGAGGCCTACAAGCCAGCTCTTACTAGAAAGGTTGATGAGCTTGTCCGTGGAGATGCATCTCCTCAGCTGAGTCAAAGGAAGATCGTATGACACGTCATAATGTTTGGAGAGAGAATTCTAGAAAGCTTGTTGGGTAAAGATGTATTCCACACGATTATAGAAAGGGGGAACGTATGAGAAATATTAAGGGAAAAGACTGCTACCACCACATTAAAGACTCTACACCTACCTCCCTGGTCACATTAATGGGAAAATGACCTCTGAATAGTAAATGTTCAGCCTTCCAGCTATTGTTTGAAGACTTCCAGAAAGTGGTGAATGGGACAAGTATCTAATTGGGTGATTTGTGCTACATGTGGAAGATGAGAGTGAGGAAAAAAGGGATATAAGAAAGAAAAGAGGCATTAGGAAAGGATGAGGATGGAAGGAAAGAGAGAGGAAGAGATAGAGAGAGCACTGTACATATTATCTTCAATCTTAATCTTTTGTTTAAAGAAAGAAAGACAATACAAACGATCCTCAGCTAACGTCTAAAGAGAGTTTTCGTTATTTTCATCTATTAGTTGCTTAGGTAGTGGCGGTTTAGCCCACCTATCTGTTGTCCAATATCCGTAAAGCCTAAATTTCAAGCCTACGCTCTACAAATTTCATTGTATAAGGCTCTTTGGGCCTGAGCCCATCACTTGTTTGGGTCCGAGTACAAATTGTGCACTTACAATATTCTTCCTCATTTTTATTTGTCTTGACAACAATTGACATAAAACCATCAAAAATTAAATAGTAGCGAATTCACTAAAATTAATCTTAGTCATTTCGGTTTCTTAACTTCTTTTAGGACCCGTTTGGATAGAGGAGGAAAGGAGGGGGAGTAGAGTAGAATAGATTTAGCCAACTCTACTTTACTCCCTTCCATTCCCCCTCCCTTCCCCTTGATCTAAACGGACCATTAGTGACATGTAATATATATATATATATATATATATATATGGAATTAACATTGTAGTATTTGTTTTATGCAATTAAAAATATTACTAATATTTTAGAAAAAAAAATACTAATAAATTAAATATATTTTTATTAGAAATCATAAGATAAATATATTTATTTTGTTATATTAATTATTTTAAGTAGTGCATTAATTATTTAAGTATATTAAAATTTTGATGTCAGTTTTCTAAGATTGATACAAGAAACAATTGATTTAAAATATGGTATTCTTGCTCAAATTTAGTTGCTTTTACAACAACTGAGACAAAGTCTAATAAAAAAATAATAATAATAATAACACACAATCAAGAATATAAAAAAAACAAAAACAAAAATTTGAAGGATATTTGCATTTTAATTTTATCAAAATGATATTTGTATTTTTGAGTAGGCATGAAACATGTCTATCTATATCAATCTTTATATCATGCGATTTTCAAATTTATATAAACATATATAGTATGATCAAATTACTACACTATTTTTATTGTCTTTTTATTTTGTCTATAAAACATAATACTAAATATTACAATTTTTTACAAGAAAAGTTATTGAATTTTTTTTTTCCCATACGATAGCTGAGGGTGGGGGATTTGAACCTTAAATGTCTTTATTAGAAATATCAAAAGGTGCCAAACAATTGAGTTATAAGATTTGGTAAAAAATATTGAAATATTAGATAAAACTAATAATAAACTACATAGCACATTGTGCGAAGTTCTTACCAATTACAAGAAATGAACTTGTATTAAAATTTTGAAATACAAAATATAGGAATTCTTGTGAATTTAGGAAAGAAGCTGTTATGTGCTTAGTTTTTATTTAATTTTATTATTTAAGATTTTATTTCTGTATTATGAGTTCAGTAATTAGATGATGAATAGGATAAATTGTTAGCTTAGTATTTGAATAAATCTTATCTACTTGTTGTAGATAAAGATTATGTTTTTTTAAAAAAAAAAAATTTAATTGTTATCTTTATCTTATAAATGACTTGATGTTGATTAATAAAGTAGGCTGAACACCGATTTCTAGCAGTTGAAAGTATAAAAAAAAAAAAATGCAAGTGGTATGCAAGTAGTTGCGTTTTGCTAGATATGAATAAGAGACTAAGTAAAGAGGGTGGTTAGTTGGTGGGCAATGCACAGCATATGAATAAGAGACACCAACTAAAGACTAGTTGGTAGGCGCTGCACAACATATGAATAAGAGACACCAACGCTAGTGGGCAATGCACAACTTCAGAAGAGAAGCTAAGGAAAATGATGGACAATGCAAACTTGAAGATAAGAAGGCCATGGGAGCTTCACAAAATCAAATCATTCCACCTTCACACTATTCAAGCATGCAACAACTTTTAAATCAAGTTAAAGATAGTTTTGTGTTGAGTCTCAAATAATATTATCAACAATATTAACAATTCAAAATAACAATCACACACAAAACACAAATATTTACATGGAAAACCTTTCAATATTTACGTGGAAAACCCTTTCTCTTTGAAGGGAAAAACCACAGGACCAATTTCGAATAATTTCACTATTATCAAATTGATTACAATAATTCTTGTGTATGCCTGATGATTAAAGGAAAAAAAAAAAAAAAACTCTCTTATTTTTTTTTGCTCTCACACACACAAATTATCTTTCTCAAATGTGGCAACACTTTGCTCTCTCCTTTTTATTTTTTTTCTCCACGCACAGCTCTCTTTCTTGGCTGTCCTTTTTTTTTATTTTTTATTTTCTTTTTTTTTTTTCTAAGTGGCTCTCTCTTGGCTGCTCTCTCAATTCACTTGTGTTCCTCCCAAGCAAAAATCCCTTTTTTCTCTCTTGGTTTCACACTCTATTTTCTCTCTCCCCATAAGTAGGACCTTTGGGCCAAAGCCATCAAATTCTTTGTAGCACTGTCTATTTATAAGACTCTTTTGCTATTCTCTCTTAGACTAGGAATACATTATCTCTTTAACAAGGAGTCTATTTCCTCTTGGATTGGGAATATATTACCTCTTTAACAATGAATAGACTTTCCTTCCATACCAAGAAATAGTCTTTCCATTTATAATAAGGAAACCCAAATTAATTTTTCTTTCTTCAACTAGGAAACCTAATTGACTTTCCAAGTCACATTTAGAATTTGAGGCAATTTTCCAACATTTTGTAGCACCAAATAGTTTTCCACCTCTGTAAATACCCAGTCATAAGATCCTTTTAAGCTTAAGAAGTGATCAGAAGTATTTTGGGAAGATCGAGCTCTTATGCAACAATCATTTTCAAATTAAACCCCTGAGGACAAGAGCTGATTTCAAGGGAGGAGGAATGTTATGTGTGTAGATTTTATTTTTGTTATTAGGAGTTGGGTAATGAGATAATGAATAGGATAAATTGTTAGCTTAGTAGTTGAATAAATCTTATCTACTTGTAATAGACAAAGATTAAGTTTCTTTTAAATTTAAATGTTAGTTTTATCTTGTGAAGCCATCTATTTATATGACTTGATGTTGATTAATAAAGGAGGCTGAAAAATATTATTGAGTGAATATTTACTTTGGAGAGGTCTGTACTCCCTCGAAGTAGTCTATTTATTAATTAGGAGATCTTGATTTCCTCAAAGTAACTAACAAACTCAATTAGATTTGTAACAGAAGCTTAAAAGTATGTGAGTTATGGAAGAATCTTACATCAAGACATAATTGTAGTTTGTAGCATTAGTAAATCAATAAGAACTCAATTAGGTTTGTAACAGAAGCTCCAAAGTACGTGAGTTATGAAAAAATCTTACATCAAGACATAATTTTAGTATGTAGCATTAGTAAATTTTCTTATTGATGTGAATTTCATTTTCAATATAATACTTTCCATGTACCTCACTATCAACACAAGCCAGCTTGAATTTTGTGTGTGTGTGTGTGTGTGGAGAAATAGCTTGAAAATAGTTGGCACAAACACATTTACTCCACTCCTAAAACCCTCTCACACAACCTCAATCACCACCATTAATTAATCTTTACCTTGCTCCATTATTCTCTTCCTTCTACACCACATACCTCAGTCACCACCATGGCCCCACCTCTACTTTGCTCCTTTATTCTCTTTCATCTACGCTATAGCTCAAAAAAATCCCCCATTGAAATAAGTTAAAAAAATGTGCATGTAAAGTTATTTAGGAAGAAAAAAAATCAATGTATGCACCTTAAAAACCCACTGGGATTAACGTGTACCAAAAACAAGAACAAAGAACAGAGCTACAACAACAAGAGAAATAAGAGGAATATTAAAAAATCTTTATCATTAATCTCATTAGATTCTATATCTCCTCTTCATTATCATCGTGGGTGTGGGTTGGATGTATTCATTCATAAATATTAGAATTAGAAATACTTATTTTCATCTCATCTAATGTAATAATAAATGGATACTATAAATATTTTGTACTAAAAAAGTTTATAAATTTTGTGTCATTAACTTTTTAAAAAATGATCATATTTTTATACATCTCAAAATAGAAATGGACCAAAAAAATAGTAATTTTCACATTAATAACAATCTCCTACGACACAACTCTTTTATTTTTTTGGGTAAAAACTATTTTTCATTCAATTTAAATTTTAATCTACGACTTGAGATCCATCTGGTGTAAATTTTATAAGAGAACTTAAAACATAAAATGTATATGCATTTTTTTTAATATCTTCAGTATAAAAAACATGGTTATTTGGAAAACAAAACTAGCTAGATTTTATCAATCATTTTTAAAATGTAAGATTTTGTTTTGGAGAAAAATAATATTGAGGTGTAAAATTAAAAATAATAACTAAAGGAGAAAAAGGTAAAATATAAAAATATCCTCAAGCTTTGGACCATATCATATACTACTAAGACTTTTCCAAAAATAAAAATAATGCTTCCTAAGCACAAACAACACTTAAGGCACGTTTGTTACATTGAAAACAAGTAGTATTACAAAGAATACAATAAGCTATAATGAAATAACTTTTCATATTCATTGATAATAGATGAATAGAACCCTGAATTTGTATTTCATAGTGTTGATCTTGTAAGTGCCAAGAATGAGTTGACGTAATACAATGAATTTGTAGAGGTGAGAACGTCAAATAACCTAGCACAGTTGAAGAAGAAAAAGACAAGGAACAATGAAGAATACTAGTCCACGGCCAATGTCCGAGGACAGATACTTATAATAGACTGATCTCAAGAACGATTTACTACAGTGTTTCTCCTTCTACCTTGGAATTCTCCTATTCCCCCCTATTTTAGGATGATCTCTTACATTATTGAGCCTCTTTCAACTGATCTTAGCCCTCCATTTGTTGATCATGCAGGCCACTACTTGAGTACTTGTCCCATCAGACGCCTTCCTAAATCTTCTGTGAGTTGCGGCAATCAAGACAGCATTATTTAGGAGTTTTCTTCACATAAATGCAGGCAGGGGGTTTGGTGGGTACATTAAATGTGGTGACAGTTACCATCCCTTCAAACACGCTAGGACTAACCCTCTCTCTGAAGCTCTTCCTCTATAGTGTGATCTCCTCTAGTAGTATGCCATTGACGTGGCCAAGGCTTGTCTCCTCGGCCTTGTCGTCTGAGGGTATGGTCCCTTCGGAACTACTTTGGCTTCCTCGGTCTCGGATATGACACGTGTCACTACTACCTTATTAAATTTTTGTGTCTCACAAATCTCACTTATCATTCAATTATTTATAATTTAAATAATTTTATAATTAATACCATTATCATCTGTTCAAAATTGCTATCTACAATAACACTTTTTTTTTTTTTTTTTTCTTTTTAGAGTTTTAATGTGTCGTCCGTTCATAATGATATCTCTTTTATTATTAGATCAAGACATCAATAGGTTTTTGGTATAGGTGAAAATTGAATTTCAAATATTTTATTTAACTATCAGATACTTTACCACTAACTTGAATAAAATGATGAAATATATTTAAAAAAGAGAAAAAGAAGAAGAAGCTGATTTAGGGGCCAGAGGGTACCTTACGGTTAGGTTAAAGAGGAATCAAATTTGGGTCCGGTTAGCTCGATTCATTGTAGGGGCTTTACTCAGTTCATTTTGGACCCATTCCAGTTCTCAGGCATACAGTTAAACCCAAAATATACATACACAGCCCAACCCAAACAACCAAAAATAAAATACAAGAAATAAAAAAACCATCGGAGACAAAGCCCAATCTGAAACCTGAGAAGCTCATTCAAATAAAAATACAGCCAGCCCATAACACCATCAACCCACGGTCCAAACCCAAAAATAAAATCATTAAGAGCCATGTCCAAGCCCAAATCAAATCAACTCATAACCCCAAAAACAAAGCCCAAGAGCTCATAAACTTCACATAAATTCCAACAACTTTCATTAAATTACTTTTTGACCCCACAGCTTCCTTTAAATTGTACAAAGACTCCTAACCTTTCAGAAATGTTATTGTATCCCCTAAACTTTCAACAATTGCAGAAAATCCCTAATATCACAAAAATCATTGTTTCAACTTTCAATTCCTTTAAATTGTACAAAAACTTGTGTTGCTTCATGCTCATGTTAGGATTTCTTGTTTGCAGTGCAAGTTTGGTTTGCATGCATGGGTCCTTGTCTCAGTTTGGTCAATAAGGGTCATTGAATGCTGAAGCTTCTGGAGGCACCCTTCATAACAAACTGGTAAAATACTGCATGTATAATGTCTGTACAAATTACAATGAAAAATGAACAACCCAATATCCAAACATTTGCTGCTATTTTTCTTTCAAGCAAAGGCCCGTTGTAATTGTAATTTAGCCACAATAATAGAAAACCTATCACCCAAAAAAAGGGTCTGCTCCCTTTTGCATATGACATGCAATCACAGATTACAACCATGTCATTCTACATATCCTGAACTGTGCGGTCAGTGTCCACTCGGCCTTCAGCTCATTTTTTCTTATATCCGAAGCTAAGAGCAACCACAGGCTGGAAAAAGCATATTAAACCCTGGCAAATATCCTTGCATAGCATGTCACCTTTCGATCTTTGCAATGTTCCATCAATGTAACATGATAGATATCCACATTCAGACTACAAAGCAGTTCAAAAAAGAAAGCAAAATTAAATGTTTGAAGAGGAGCCAGTTTGAGTAAGGAATTGGATTGGATAGGAAAACAGTTGGGAATGGTCTCAATACTCATGCAGAAGAAAGAGGAAAAAGTTGCATGATATATAACTCATCTGCTATCAATGTGGATTTGGAATGAAGATATGGAGATCAGGTATGCTGTGGAAAAGTCCAACAGTAAGACATATTGGAGCATTAGTAATTATTCTTGTTGATGCAGTTTTTTCTCTCTATGCATATACAGCCATGTAGTATTTACTAAAATTATCAAAGTTAGTTGATTTTGGGATGTGGCAACCAATATCATGATTCATGACCATGATGTAAAATGTCAACCAACCAAATAACAAGCTCATTCCTCAAATTGTTATAGCAATGGGTTGAATGCATTATTTACAAATCTTGGTGACGTTATTTTGCAGTATCATGTATAGGAAGACCCATAGAAAAAGAAATAAATATATTACCAAACACTGACAAAATTTCACATGTTTAGCACCATTGTTCCAGCAGCCTCATCTTAACTATTCTTTTGATTGGTAAGTTATTGGGTCCTTTCCTTTGTTGTCATTAGAAATTACTTAAAGTCCAGGACAAAAAAATATTACTAACATCAAAGAAGGTAGATTGAGGAAGAGTAGACAAACTGAGATAAGGACCCATGCATGCATAGGATATGCTCATGTCCCCAAGTAGTAAACATAGACCACCTTGCATGTTTTCACGTGAAGAGAGTTAAAGAAGCATGAATACAATGGATGACTTACATATGTTCAGAGTCTGAAAAAGTTCCATTAGCCTGAGCTATCTGAGTTGCCCTCTTTACTGGACTAAAAGAATGTAGGTTTTATCACCTTGTATTTGTATGAAGTGTCCGAACTCTTGAATTTTCGAACAGGTCACCACCAGATCTGCCTGATTTACTCTGAAACTTTAATACCACTGTTGGTGAGATGTCTGTTGGTGAGATGTAGACTAGTTATTCTGCAAGGAAGTTGGGTGCTACAAATCAGCAAATTTATGTACAGAGAATGCTTCTACTTTCGATTGGTAAAGCTGGCCTTCACACTAGAAGATATTCTAGTGGTATTTTACATTAATAGTTTACATGAATAAATGAATAATGCAATAAGATAATGTAGATGTCAGTAGGCTGTAAACTGGAAAGCTTAAAACAAAAAGAAGAATGAGAACATAAGAGGTAAAACCCCATCCAACACTGTGAAGTTAGAAACTATAAATGCAAAACCAAGGTCTAAAGTCTAAACAGAATGTGCTATTGGGCATAGCATTGTGTCTTCCCATTAATTAAAGTCCTTCTGTGTTGGTTTGCTTACTCTTCAAACATCTATCAACTTTACTTGTTCCATAACTTGTAAGGGGTATTATATGAGAACAACACACAGACATGAAACCAAATGTTCACAATCATAAGTTATCGAGACTCACCATTCATATCGCAACTGTGTCACACAAACTCCAACCAGGTTCCTTTGTCACCCCAGTTCCCTTCATCAGGCTTCTAATCTTCAGGACATCTTCCCATTGGCCCATATCTGCACAAATGTTTGACAAGGAAACATAAACTCCAGCATCACATGGCTCCAACTCCATAACCTTTTTGGCTGCTAGCTTTCCAAGCTCAATATCTCCATGTACTTTGCAAGCAGCCAGCAGGGTTCCCCAAACCAAAGCATCAGGTTTGATAGGCATAATTTTAATGAACTGTTCAGCCTCTTTCAGTCTCCCTGACCGACCAAGAAGATCAACCATACAGGCATAATGACGATAACCAGGCTCAATTCCATAGTCTTTGGCCATTGAGTTAAGATGGACATAGGCTTCTTCAACCAATCCATTATGGCTACAAGCAGACAAAACCCCAACAAAAGTCACTGAATCTGGTTTAATTCCTTCTTTCCTCATAAGCTCATAGACACTCAAAGCCTCAGCACCCTTCCCATGTTGAGCATAGCTGACAATCATGGTTGTCCAACCTATCAAATCAGGATTCTCTATGCGATCAAATGCTTTGCAACAATCTCCTAAGCTTCCAGATTTTGAGTACATAGTCATCAGTGAACTACCAACAGAAACATCTGAATCTAAGCCCAACTTTGTAATATAGGCATGCAGTTGAGTCCCAATGACTGATCTATTCAAAAGTGCAACCGCCCCCAGCACTGATGAAACTGTGAAACAGTCAATGGTGAAATCAGTCATCAGCATATCACAGAAAAGCATAAGGGCCTTTTCAATGTAACCATTTTGGGCATACCCTGAAACCAAAGATGACCACGCAACCTGATCTTTTTCAGGAAGCATATCAAACACTCTACTTGCCAATTCTAGGGAGCTGCATTTTGAGTACATACCCACAAGTGCACCACCAACAACTATATCTTTGCCAACTCCAAAACGGAGAGCATAACCATGAAGTTCTTTACCCTTTCGTATAGAACGAAGAGCAGAACATGCAGTTAGAGTTGCAGTTAAGGTCTTCTGATCAGGTATTATTTCTTCAAACAACATTTCTCTAAATAACTGAATAGCTTGATCTGAACAGCCATGTTCTGCAAAACCGGCAATCATTGAAGCCCATGAAACATTGTCTTTCTCAAAGATTTGCTCAAAAACTTTGTATGATTGCTCCAAACTACCACACTTTGAGTACATAGTGAAAAGTGAACAACCCACAGAAACATCAGATACTAAACTAGTTTTAAGAGTGTAACAGTGGATCTGTCTTCCTAAATATAAACAACCTATAATGCTCAAGAGACTAGAAGTACAAAACTTATCTGGTCTCACACTTTCTTGTAACATCCTCTGGAACATTTCAATTGCTCCCCTAAAGTTTTGATTCTGAGTGAAAGCAGATATCATTGCAGCACATGTACCCAGATTCTTTATATTTCCCACCTCTTTAAAGACCAACTCAGATAGATCAAGAGCTCCTATTTTTGAATACATATTAATCAAAGCAGCCCCCACTGCTGCATCCAAATAGTACCCAGTTTTTAATATCCAGGAATGGATTTGGATTGCCTCTTCAATCATGGCTCGTTTAGCACATGCAGTTAGTACACTAGTAACAGTGTACTTATTTATTTCCACTTCCAGCTCTCTCATATATTTGAAAATCTTGAGGGCAGAAGTAGAATCATCCTTCTGCACAAAACCAGAGATAACTGTAGTCCAAGAAACGACATTGCGTGATGGCATCCGAGAGAATTCCTTAACAGCTTCTTCCATATCTCCACACTTGGCATACAAGTCAACAATAGCAGTTCCCACAAAGACATCTCCAGCACCACATTTAATCACCCACCCTTGAACTCCTTTTCCAATATCAAGTTCTTCAAGTGCTGCACAGGCAGTTAAAATGCTTGAAAATGTAAAACTATTTGGCTGAAAAGGCCCACAACACATTTGGCGAAAAAGACCCAAGGCAACCGAGTTCTCTCCATTTCTAACTGCCCCAGAGATAATAGCATTCCAACAGACCACATTCTCACACGAAACATCATGAAACACCCTTAAGGCATCGTTGAAGCTACAATTTTTTGCAAACAAATCTATCATTCCCGCCCGAATATAACCATTCGAAAAGAATCCATTTTTCATGGAAAGCGAATAAACCTGCGTACCAAGCATAGGAGCCTGCAAAGCAGTACAAGCAGAAAGAACAATCCCACAGGTTATCTCATTAAGCTCAAAACCCAACAAATGCGCCCTACAAAAAATCCTCCACGAATCCTCGAATAATTCATTCTGATTGTAACCCAAAATAACTATATTCCAAGAAAAAACATTTGGTTGAGGCAATGTATCAAACAGTTTGAGCGCATCAACCATGGCGGCAGATTTGCAATACGAATGGAGTAACGAATTTGCAGCAAAGATATTAGATTGTAAAGCAGCTGATTTGAGCAAATGGGTATGTATAACTTTTGTATTTCTGATGGTGCAATGTGTGGAATTCCTATTCTCAATGAAGAACTGAAATGGGTCAAAAGGAGCAGTAAGATTTTGTTCATGTTTGGATAGAAAAGTTGGTAATTTTTCAACAACTGCAAGAGAAGATATGAGTTTTGAAGCCAAAAGTGGGATTTTTGTATGGAAGCTTTGATTGACGAGAGTGTTCATTTGGATTCATAGAGCAAGAGAGTTAGAGACAGAGCATACAGAAGATTTGGTTCGACTGAGCGCGGGAACGCGTAGCCATGACACAGGGCATCTGAGTATCAATCGTAGATTTAAACAAATATTTTCTCTTGCGACAGCTTGCTAAAAATTGTCAAGATGGCCGAGTTGGTCTAAGGCGCCAGTTTCAGGTACTGGTCCGAAAGGGCATGGGTTCGAATCCCATTCTTGACAAATAGTGTCATTGCTTTTTTAAATTTCCAACTTTGAGCAAAATTAAATTAGAGACAAAGTTTTTACTAAATTTTTTTTACAAGTTGTTGAGGTCAGTATTTTTTATTGGAATATCGTCACTTCATATATAAGCAACTATAAATTTTTTCTTCTCATTGGATATCATTTGTGGTTGCATTCATAGGAGCTCTTTTGGAATGCATTATCAAAGACTTGCACATCACTGAAATCAATTTTATTATGTATCAATTACAAAATATTATATTAATAGTTGCAATATATATATGAAAATTTTTGTTTTGCTAAGTTTATTGTTTTATTTATTTATTGTTAAAGTTTAAAAGCTATTGAGTTTTTATTTTGATAGTTACAGTCACGAAGGAGGGGCGAGTTGAACATCAGTTCTCCTTGTAAATAATATTAGTCAACACTTCTAAGCTATAACTTACAAGACTCTAAGGTGGGATAATATTGTAGACAATCTTTTGATAGATTTTCTTGGAATAATATATCACTGTGATATAGACCTACCACTAACATCGATTATTATTTTTGTTAACGTTTGAAAACTTTCTAACTTTTTTTTTTGAGCAAATTTTTTTTTATTATTTGCCCCAACTTACTAAAATGACAAATTATGTTGGAGTAACATCACTTTGATATAGACGCATAAGTGACTTTTTTACTAAATATTTTTACAACTTGTTAAGGTCACTATTTTTATTGGAATAATATCACTTCGTATATAAGCAACCATAAAATTTCTTCTTCTTAGGGGATTCTAGTAGTAGTTGCGTTTATTGGTGTTCTTTTGCATGCATTGTGAAACTTGCACATTATTGAAATCAATTTTATCGTATACCAATTACAAAAGGTTATATTAATAGTTGCAATATATATATATATATATATATATATATATATATATATATATATATATATATGAAAATTTTTGTGTTGCTAAATTTATTTTTTTGTTATAGTTTAAAAGCTATTGAGTTTTTATTATGATAGTTACAGTCATGGGGGAGGGAGGAGTTGATCATCGTCTCTCCTTGTAAACAGGGGCGGCTGCACATACACTTCAGGGGTTCAAATGAACCCCCTGACTTGAAAAAAGAATTATATATATATATATATATATATAATATTGCTTTACTAATTTAATTTACTCTTAAAAATATTTTTGCACACTCTGGTCACATAGCAACTTTATCTCACAATTAAACAATAGCTCAGTGTACTACTTATGTATGGATGAGTGTGATTGTAAGAGTTAATAATTATATAGTGCAAGTGGAGTTGAGTTTTGTCATTTAGTTTAAAATATTTTTATAAAAAAATGACAAATATATAACCAAAATTGCATAAAAACAAAAATATTATACAAAATTAACAAAATAAAATGGTCATACTTACATTGACGATGGATAATGACAACAAATAATAAACTATCATGAAATTATTTTAAAATAGGAAAACTTGTAAAAGGAAATTGTAAAACTTCATGTATTGGTGTGTTTTTTTTTTCCCATAACTCAATATATTCAAGTACTTTTTTATATATTAAATTTTATTCAATTTAAGTTTCTTAATGACCCCCCTAGAAAAAATTCTTAGTGCCGCCACTGCTTGTAAATAAGAGTAGTCAATACTTCTAAGCTACAACTTACAACTTACAACTTACAACTTACAAGACTCTAAGGTGGAGCAATATTCTAGACAATTTTTTGACAAATTTTCTTGGAATAATATATCATTGTGATATAGACCCACCGCTAACATCGATTATTATTTTTGTTAATGTTTTAAAACTCTTTGACTTTTTATTTTGAGCAATATTTTTTTTTTTTATATTCCCAACTTATTGATGTGACAAATTATGTTGGATTAACATCACTTTGATATAGACACATAAGTGACACCACAAACATCAGTTTTTTTTTTGGTTAATGTTTCAAAACTCTTGATTTTTTATTAAAAAATGGCAACACATATTTTTCCTTCATTCTTGAGATACACAAAGCAATAATAAAAACCAAAAATGCACAATAGCGATAAACACAAGTACTATACTAAAAATGTATTTTGTACAATAGATGCATATACTGATGTGGATGATTACTGGGGTTGGTTAGGCAAAATTTGGCCCTTGTGCCATTTTATTTTTACATGAGCTAATGCTAATGCTCTTAATAATAATAATAATAATAATAATAATAATAATAATAATAATAATAATCTATATATATAATAAGTGAAGCAGAGAGAAACTCCAATTGTAATTCTAAATTAGAATCCTAATTTTGTGTCATGTGTTAAGATTTATATGGTTCCATTTGTCTAAATTTAAGTGGATCAGTTGTAATTCCGGTTTTTTTTTTTCCACTCCTGCGTATTTCAATGTTCATCTCCCCTTTTCCAATAGTCAAAATGTAAAAACCTTCCTCTCCTATCAATGATGCATGTATTTGGGTATTTCTTTATCTTATATAAGAAGAGGTTTTCCATAAATTCGGATTGTACTCACAATTTTAATGGTTCTGGTTTATGCTTTCTAAGGTTTGATTACTTCTTTCTTTCATCTGCCTATACTTTCGTTCGTTTTTGTGAATAATTGTTATTGTTTAATTATAAATTTAATTTTTTTGTTTTCCCATCATTGATGTTGCATGTTTATTTTCTGTTTCATAAAAGTTGGAAGAAACTCAGAATTTTAATGGTTCTGGTTTATGGTCTGCAAAACGAATTCCAACCATTCCTAAGGTTTGATTACTCATTTCTTTCATCTGCCTATTGTTTCTGCCCTTTTTGTGAATAATTTTTATTCTTTAATTATAGAAGTTTTTGTTTGCCTATGATTGATGTTACATGTTTATTTCATGTTACATGTTTATTTCCTATTTCATGTTTCATAAAAGTTTTTTTGTTTGCCTATGTTAATCAGGTTTCTCCTGATTGCATAATAGTATATGCTGTAAACAGATTATTGTCTTGACAAAGATCGTTTATGTTTTCACAGTTTATGTCCTTATTTGTTGTTCTTTTTTCCCCTCACAGGAGATTGTCATAATATTGGAAACTTTGTTGCCATCGAACTGAGGCTTTAAAACTACTGATTTCCTTACCAAAGGTTAGCTCTGTTTTTATTGTTTATGTTATTATTATTGGTGAATTATTTGATAGGCTATTGATATTCTATTTATTAAAGCTTTTGATGTTCTTACTTGAACGGTAGTCACAATTGTACCAAAACTTCCTATTTTCCCTTGAATCTATTATCAAATCATTAAAAAATATGAAAAGTAATTAGCTGTGATGTTCCATAGTATCTATTTATTTTGTTAACAAATGTCAGTTTTTTTCCCCCTGTTTATGTTGTGATTACAAAAAAATATGGTTAGTATATAACCCTGATAATGTATAAATAATTTCTTATTCTCGTGAAAAAGGTTAGCTACTTTTTTACTAATAGTGTTGTTAAAATTACCGATAAATTATATGACTTACTGTTAATACGCTTTTCGTTAGAGCCTTGAACATTTTTGTTTTAATGGGTTATATTTTTTAAAAAAATTGTAGAAAAGATCTCTGTTCAGAAAGATTATTTTCTTTTATGATTAAAATATAACCCATGTTGGAGTGAAGTTGCATTAGATCTAGATTATATTTTAATTAAATTAGCCTCTGAGAGAGAGAGAGAGAGAGAGAGAGAGAGAGAGAGAGAGAGAGAGAGAGAGAGAGAGAGAGAGAGACCAAAATCAACGAACCTCTCATTTCAAAAGATGAAAGAAAAAAAAAACAATAAACAGTCAAAAAAATAATCATCAGTGCCCTCCACATTTATAATCCACATCTTTGCTCCCATAATTCCTAAAAAAACCTCAGCTTTTGGAACTCCCAGATACAGAGCCTCTACCCGAGTCCAATCAAACTCAATTACTAAGAGAAGTGAAGATGGATAAACAAACTGCTTCCTCAGCCCAAGATTTTTTAGAGATCTATCAAGATATCTCCCAAAAGCAATAAGAAAACCATACTTCAAAAAAGCTCTTCGTATAGTGAAAGATATCTTGACTAAAAAAAAATATGGGAAGCAAAAGGGCTTGGATTCCTATGTATTCGAGGAAGAGGAATCAAATGGATCTCTTATTTTAAAAAGGATGATATGGATTTTTCCCCCGTTTGAAATATGAAATGGAGTTAAGTTAGGTCAAAGATTGACCTTAAAGAATGGTTAATTTAAACCTATTCTTTAATTATAAAATTGTACCATTATTAGATAGTACTTCTATGATTTTTCTTAGTGTATGAACGTCCCGATTAAATAAATAAATAAATAATTTTAATTCATTAATATCTTGGTCTAATGATAAAAATAAGCATTATAAAGTAAATATTATATATTCCAATCATATTGTATTTTAATAGTTAATTAATAAAAAGGTAATAGTAACTTAATTTGTTATATTTGCTGATAACCTTAAATCAAGTGGGTAACTAAACAACTTTTTTCAGTTTATTTATTTATTTATTTTTATTTTCTATTTCATGTTGGACTATAACATTACAAATCAAGTAATAACTCCACCATTTTTTTCGTAGTTATATTTTAAGTTAGACATGGTTACATAGTAGTTAATTAGGTTTGCCACATTGCATTGTAAACAGCTAGATTTCTTATTTTCTTTCATTTTATTTTTGTCACTTTGAACAGAAACTAACAAGGTTATACTGACTTATACATGACAAGAATTATATCATATCAATTAATAATTCATGTCACATTGAACAGTAACCCCACAAGTCTTTGATAATTTTTTTTCCAAACTATAAACTATGATAAGAGTCAAATTCGATGGGAGGTTTCACCATATCACATGATAATAACTCGTATTTATTGTCTTTTTCATTTTTTAGTCACTTTAAACATATAATAATAAGATCACACACAAACATCCATGACTAGATATATGCTAATTAAAATTGAATACATAATATGTTGAGTGATTTAAATGAATCACATTTCTTGTCACTCTTTAATAATTTACCAATATTTGAATATAAATTTGAAGAAAGCAGTAACCTAATTCTGAATCTATCTTTATAGTTGTTTCTGGATTCTTCTCATTGTACAGTTCAGTAAGTAATAGTTAATAAGTTTGATCAATTTTCTATTCTATGTTATGACTTTTTTTGCCTTTCTTCTAAGCAAATTCAATTCCTTTATGTTTTACATTGATTTTCGTTTTTGTTGATTCAATGAACTGGTTTGTGTTATAATCCTGGGATCCGAATCATTGCCCACTTTCTAATACTGTGAATTGTTAGGGACTAAAACAACAATTCAATGAACCTAATTAACCACTAACATTAACTGTAAAGTATTAATATTAACGGATATAAACAATGAAATTCATTAAGAACCAACTGCAATACAAAATTCTATACAAATTGAACTATTTCACCATCAAATTCATGTATAATCATTTCAAAATTATTAAACACGTGATTATTATGTATTGTTATTTAATATCATACTATGAACCTTAAAAAATGATTTTATTATAAATAGTAGATGAAATGTTATAACACTATTTCAAACAAAAAAAATAATATGAAAACTTTAAAAAATCTTTCTAATGACATATGGGTTGAAATCTTTTTGAAAGTGGGCAAAGATTCGGCAACACTCTTAGGAAACATTAAGTTAAGGTAAAAAAAGTATTTCTTCAATTTGTATCTACTTATTCATTTCCCTCTATATAAATAATTCAATCTATTAATTTAATTTTTTCCTTTGTCTTAATTAGTTGCAAACGCTTCAAGAAGTTAACAGAAAAGAAATTAGTCCTCTAACAAATTGAGCTGACTCCGTATTTCAATCATCCAGCTCTACTACATGACAAAGAAAAAAGCTTAATATTTTTATGAAGCAGAAAATCTTTTTGTGCTACTGATAGTGGGAAGCTATCAATATTTTTTGAATGAAGAAGTCGTTGTAGGAAAAAAAAATAATTGAAAAAACTCTTCCATGTGGCAATTTTATTGCACCTTATATTTATGGAATCGTGCTACTTTGTGAGTCAAATAATGAAGGCATTGATAACCTTTTGGAAATTTTAAATGATGAACATGGGAAACATTGGCTTGTCAAATGCCGAAAAATGCTTCAACTACTTACTGTAAGAACCGACAAGTATAAAATTCCAAACTTTCAAGCATGCCAAAAAATTAGAATGGGATTTTGGAATCGAGATGAACCTTATCCTTACGGTTATGAAGAATTTGTAGTGACGTGCAAAAGATGCAATATTCTGTTCCATTGTTAATTGTTTGTTAAGCTTTGCAAAAGTTTTACAATTATGATTTCCGTAATGGTTTGCCAAAATCAATGATTATCGATTGTGGAAAATTCAAAGTGTAATCAACCTTATTCTTGTGATTATCAAAAATTTGTAGTTAAATGCAATATATATATATATATATAAATTTGTATCTAATTCTATCCTCTTTGTGATAAACCCAAAAAGACAAAAAAAAAATTGACCAATACTATCACTACAATTAACCATTTCCCGTGCGGTTATCAATAGTATTTAAATTATATATATAAGAATTATACTATGTATCTTAATGTGTATTTTTCAGTATATCCATGCAATTGTAAAAAAATTACATAATGCAAAGTTTTTTTAATCAAAATTTTCTAGTTAATAATATAAATTTAGACTTAACTAAGCCTTTTAAACATGAATAAATCTACCTAATAATATCCTTACACAACATTTTTTAAAGACTTAACAAAATATAAGAATAACTATTTATCAATAGATTTTATATTATATATGTAAGTGCACAATTGCACCTGGACCCAAAGACAACTACGGGCTCAGGCCCAATGAGCCTTAGACAATAAAATTTGTAGAGCGTGGGCTTGAAACCTAGATTAGAAGTGCTGAGAACTTGATAACGGGTTAAGAGTTACAAACACATGTAAATAACAAAAGATAATTATAAATAGGCCTCATCGGATGTAAGCCGAGGACTATTTCTGTATTATTTCTGTTTCTTACTTAAAAGTTACAATTCTTAGTTTTTTTTTTGTTTTTTTTTTATCCCCCTTCTCTCTGACCTCCACCCCCCTTAAATACTTCATTCCCTGATACTTTTTGGACAGTGACTAGAAGTTTCAGCCCTACTGTTCAGGGGTCACTTCCCCATCAATGCGGCCAGGGAGGTAGGTGCAGAGCCTTTAATGCGGAGGTGGCAACCTTTGCCCTTGATATTTTCTTTAACACTGGTGCATCTAGAAGGTTCAGGGTGCCCCCCTTTAACCATTAATCTTTCCAGAGTTGTGCCTTGACCTTCATAATGAAGTCTTGAGTTCTCTTGGGTCTGTCCGAGGAGAAGCTCGCCCTCGGCTGTACCCTCGGATCCTCGGCGTATGGGCCAATTCGTAGAGTTTAATTCTGGAGCAGGTCGGCCCTCCATGCTACAGTCCAAAGGCCCATATGCCAATTTGGATCCTTTTACTCCCCACAATAGCCCCTCAAAACTCTATTTTTCATCATCCGAGGAGAAAAATAGGGTTTTGATCCAACGAAAACTTTCCCCACACGTTCTGTAAATAACTACACGTGCGAAGACCGTTTCGCGTTCCAGAGGATGCCACCTGGCGGTTTTATTTTCAAAAACGCGCGCATTTATTACCATAAGTTATACCTTGTCCCCCACGTTCAACGGTGAGATGAGCATCCAACGGTCCTTGTTACTCCATGAAAATTTGGGCGGGACAAATACAATTTCGAGGCCACTTCCTGCACGTCGTGACGCTTCGGGAACCTGCGCCTTCATTTATTTCCCCAGAGGCTAATCCCATCAAAACATCAGCAATCACCCTTTGTCTGCAGAAATACGTGGAAATTTGAACAACTTGAAATTTGTAAGTTCTTATTCCTTTTCTCTTAACCCTTTCTCCTCGGACCCTATCCTCGGCTCCCCTAATAACAGTTCTCCCTCTTAAAACTTAGTTTTTCGTTCTTTTCTGATGGAAAAGTTTAAATGTCTAGTTGATACCGCCGCTGGGATGGAAGACTTTAGAGCCAAGTATCGTATTCCCAGCGACGTAGGTTTAGAATACTGCCCGGCGAAAGCCGTGGCCGGTTCTAGGAAGGCTGGAGAGGTTATCATCCCAATGGTAGCCTTCGTAGAAGGTGGGATGACCCTCCCAATGAAGCCTGTAACCAGGGAGTACCTCCGCAACCACCGGTTGTGTCCCGATCAGTGCGCCCCAAACGTTTTTAGAGTTTTGGGTAGCGTCGACGCTCTAAATGAGCAAATGGGTCTAAACCTCACCTGGCATGATGTCGTCTTTATGTATGAATGCCACAAACTCACTGGAGTAGGTTACTACATCAAATCTAGCTCCAGCGTAGTTAGGTTGATCTCCTGTTTGCCCAAATCCAATAAAGGCATGAAGGATGACTACCTCATCGTCTCTGGCAACTGGCACGACGGCCCCCACTGCCCAGTTGAGTGGGGAGATCCAGGTGCGACACCTTTAGGATTTAACTTCCCATCCCATAACTCCCTAAATCATCTAGGAATGTGCATTCGCATTTACTTGAGCGTTTACCTTTAATTTATTATACGTTCTACGCATCTGACCGTGTTTGTTTGTTTGGATGTTTTTCTTTGTAGATAAGCAAAACGTACGCCCACGCTTGAGCCACTGCAACGTTGCGGATCTGAATAGAGTGCTACGCTTCGAGGTGTTCGTCAGCAGAGACTTACAACTTAGGGCGGCCCACTTGATTTTGGGGTACGATCTCGTCTCCTCGGACTTCTAGGAGATCGAGAACGCAATAATCGCGGGTGACCGAAGGCGTAGGAGAATCAACGTGGCCAGACCTCACTTTTTGGCCGATCACGACATCCCTGACGCCCCTCACACCGTATTGTACACACAGCCCATCGCGGCCATCCCACTTGCCGTGCACTCTCAGGCAATTGCTGTCCCAGAGGAGCGAGTGTCTTCTTCGAACACATTGGACAAGGAGATAGACCAGTTTCGGCTCGAGGACTCCCCACGACCTCGCGGAAACCCGTTTGTTATCCTTTCTGACGAGGAAGAAGACGCAGCTGAGGCCTCTGGGATCGAAGGTCTTGTGATAGCGCGTCCAGACGACAGTTCCATTGAAGAAGAGATGGACAAGCTAAAGGACCTTATGACCGATAGAGGCGCTCGAGTGGCAAAGAAAGGAGCAAGAGGATCCCAAGCTCCCCCTGCCTTGCCACCACCCCCTCCTC
This sequence comes from Castanea sativa, assembly GCF_040712315.1. Taxonomy (NCBI): domain Eukaryota; kingdom Viridiplantae; phylum Streptophyta; class Magnoliopsida; order Fagales; family Fagaceae; genus Castanea; species Castanea sativa. Next base: position 37,390,808 of record NC_134016.1, on the reverse strand, counting down.
CAGCCGAGCTAAAACCTCCCACTGACGATTCTAAGAAGAAAAGAAAAGTTGATGCCGAGGGGGCTGGTGGCAAGAAGCCAAAGAAGCTGAAACAGCAGCCACTGCCGGCCCAGCAGCAGAAGCTGGACAAGGGCAAAGGGCGCGCCTGCTCAGTTGAAAGTGGGGAGATCAGGGACGTGGCCGAGGTGCGCCGAGCACCAGCCACCTGGTCTCCTGACTTGAGGCTAGACGACGCCCCTATTCCCTGCCACTCCAGCATTGGGGCAGTCCAACAAGGCCACGCCCACCACTTAGCCGAGGTGTTGGAGCATCCTCTTCTGCTGCCCAAGGATATGGAATCCTTGGAGAAGATGGGCCAGCCGCAGCTGTTTCTCTCGTTAAAAAGGGGTTTAGCTCTGGTAAGTTCCATCTTACACTTATATTCTATATTTATTTGTAAACACTTCACTGCATTTAACCTCTTAACATTTTTGCAGTCCATCCAAGAGGTTTTTGCGGCCGAGAAGTTCATGGAGGATTCTCGGAAGCGCGCTGGGATGGAGCAAGAGCTAAGACAAGAGGCAGAAAGGTCCCTAGGCCAGGCCCTAGCAGAGAACGGGAAGATCACGTCACAGCTGGCCGATTCGAAAAGAGAAAGAGATGGTGACAAGGCTAGCTTGAAGACGATGGAGAGCCAAGTGGAGGGGCAGCGTAAGCTTCTCGGCCAAAAGGATGACGAACTTGCCCAAGTCCAACAGGCACGCTTTGACTTGGAAAAGGAGCTTACGCGGGCAAAGGAGGAAGCTCGCGCCCACAAGCACACCCTAGAGGCCGCGAAGAAGGCCAGTTACCAGGAGGGGGTGACTAGAATGCAAGAAGAGCTGACAGAGGCTTTTGCGGTCTTGTGCCGAGAGTACTGTCAGCAGGTCTGGGGAGAGGCCATGAATGTAGCAGGGGTTCCTCAAGCTTCCGAGCTGAGGAAGCCCCAGAACATTTGGCTTCCCCTAGACATACAGGAAATTGAAGACCCTTCTGTTGCTGCCTCTCCTGCCTTTCCTCCTGTGGTGCAAGAGCTTGTTCCTGCTCCTACAGAACCTGAAGGTTCCCATAAAGAGAAGGACGAGTGCGGTGGTGCCGAGAAGGAGCAGATCCAAAGCGTGGAGCCCCTCATTCCTTCAACAGACAAAGGGAAACAAGCCTTGTCCACCTTTGAGCTGGAATTGAAGAGCACCGGCGCGTGGCCCTCCTTCAAGACCCCCCTTCCCTAGTTTAGGGCCTAGTATAGGAACTTTCTGTACTCCCCTTCTTTGTATATAATTAATGAAGAACATTTTCATTCGGCTTTCGTTCATGTTATCTTTGCTTTACTTTATTCTTTTTGTGCTTACCATGAAAGTTTTCACTAACAAAGAGTTAAAGGGAGATCAGCATAAATAAGTCTAACTCCACCAAGCAAACAACTATGACTTCAAAACAGCCACATAACTTAATTTAGATATTAAACAATGTCATAATTAGACAACTCACACGGTGGTTAAACTTTTATAATCTGACATATTGCTTTCAGTAGGATGTAAGGTCCGAAGACCATTCCTTACAAAAATTCGTTTAACACTTAAAAATGTGGATCTTGAGATCCAAATTAATGAATGGTGAGATACTAATCTCCATAAAACGTGTGGTAAGAATAAGAACAGTGACAAGATATTAAGAACAGTGACAAGGTTTGTGGTCCGAGGACTACACTTAATCAAGTTTCTGTTTGATTCTTAAGAACGGTAACTTCAAATGTTAATTTTTCCAAAGTAGGAGGTCCGAGGACCCGGCATAACTAAGGTTCTGTTTAACAAATGATAAGACATCAATTTCCACAAGGTTTGTGGTCCGAGGACTACACTTAACCAAGTTTCAGTTTGATTATTAAGAACGGTAACTTCAAATGTTAATTTTCCCAAATTAGGAGGTCCGAGGACCCGGCATAACTAAGGTTCTATTTAACAAATGCTAAGACATCAATTTCCACAAGGTTTGTGGTCCGAGGACTACACTTAACCAAGTTTCTGTTTGATTCTTAAGAACGGTAACTTCAAACGTTAGAGGTACTTATAACTTTGAAATGTTAACTGACAAAAGCACATTTTATTAATAATAATACCTTCTAAGATTATTTACATTCCATGGGCATGGTACAATTCTTTCATCTAGGTCAGCTAGCCGATATGACCCTATGCCTGCTACTGAAATAATGCGATAAGGGTCTTCCCAGTTGGGTCCTACCTTACCCCAAGCTGGGTTCTTAGAAGTGCCCACAACTTTTCTTAGTACAAGATCACCAGGTGCAAGTGGCCTTAGCTTCACGTGAGCATCATATCCCCGTTTTAGCTTCTGTTGGTAATAAGCCATTTGGACCATAGCTGCCTCGCGTCGTTCCTCAATTAAATCAAGACCTTTCTCCAGGAGTCCATCGTTATTTTCCGGGCTAAAAGAACTCGTCTTGAGAGTGGGAAAACCAAATTCTAGAGGTATCACTGCCTCGGCCCCATAAGTCATAGAGAATGGTGTTTCTCCAGTGAACCTGCGCGGTGTAGTCCAATATGTCCACAGAACATGGGGGAGTTCTTCCACCCACCTGCCTTTCACGTCGTCCAACCTTTTCTTGAGCCCACTAACTATGACCTTGTTATCGGCCTCGGCTTGCCTATTTCCCCGAGGATAAGCTGGGGTGGAGTATCTATTTATAATGCCAATATCACCACAATATTTCCTAAAGGCCTTGCTGTCGAACTGAATGCCATTGTCCGAGATAAGTGTGTGTGGTATACCGAATCTAGTGACGATGTTTTTCCAGACAAACTTCTTGGAATCAACGTCTCTGATATTTACTAAGGGCTCAGCCTCAACCCATTTAGTGAAATAGTCTGTTCCCACAAGAAGCCATCTTTTGTTTCCTGCAACCCTTGGAAATGGCCCCACTATGTCCAATCCCCACTGTGCAAAAGGCCAAGGACTGGAGAGAGGGTTAAGAACCCCTCCAGGTTGATGAATATTTGGGGCAAACCTCTGGCATTGATCACATTTTTTGGCATAGTCCTGAGCCTCTCTCTGTATATTGAGCCACCAATAACCCTGAGTCAGGGCTCTATGGGCTAAGGACCTTCCCCCAGTGTGACTTCCACAAATCCCTTCATGCAGTTCCTCCAGAAGTGCTTCCGTTGATTCAGGGTGCACACATAACAAGTACGGTCCTGAGAAGGATCGTTTGTACAGTTTCTGGTCCTCGGACAACCAGAAACGTGGCGCCTTTTGACGTATCTTATCTGCTTCAGACTTGTCCTCAGGAAGGATATCATTCCTAAGAAAAGATATGACCGGGTCAATTCAACTAGGTCCAGGCCTTATTAGATGGATGCGGGCCGCCTTGGCGGGGGTAAGGGTTGGCTCTAGCAAATCCTCCACAAGGATAATCCTGGGCAAACCCTGAGCCGAGGACGTTGCTAACGTAGCCAAGGAGTTGGCATGGGTGTTTCCACTTCTAGAGATGTGAGCTAAGACGAAGGAGTCAAATTCTGCTTGCTGACGCTTGACCTGAGCCAAGTATTCCTGCATTCTTGGATCCCTAGCCTCCATGGTCCCCGTGACCTGGCCGACCACTAACTGAGAGTCCGAGAACGCATGGACTTCCTTTCCACCCATCTTATGTAACATGTTCATGCCCACCAAGACTGCTTCATACTCGGCTTCATTATTAGTAGCCGAGAATGACAGCCTCAGAGATTTTTCGAAGATAATTCCCTCGTGGGATATCGAACAAGTCGACACCGAGACCTCTCTCGGTAGCTGCCCCATCCACATACATTTTCCAAGTCGAAGGCACTGCGGCTATGATCACACCAATTGATTTTCCATCCATGTGTGCTTCTTTTAGAGTTTCTTCAAGTAATGGTTCAGTAAACTCTGCCACCAAGTCAGCGAGGACCTGGCCCTTCACCGAGGTGCGAGGCTTGTATTTAACGTCAAAAGCTCCTAAAATGGTTCCCCACTTTGCCACCCTACTAGAGTAATCGGCGCTGCGTAACACCGCCTTGAGAGGCAATTGGGTCAGAACCACTACAGTGTGAGACTGGAAATAATGAGGAAGCTTGCGCGTGGCGTGAACTATGGCCAGAAGCGCTTTCTCCAAGAGCAGATAGCGCATCTCGGCCTCATTCAAAGACTTACTAACGTAGTAGACCGGTCTTTGCACCCCGCTTTCATTCCTTATAAGGACTAGGCTGACCGCGTGGACGGCCACTGCCAGATAAGCAAACAAGACCTCGTCTGCCTCGGGGCGAGACAAGATGGGTGGCCGAGAAAGATATTGCTTAAGCTGCTGGAAAGCTAACACGCAGTCCTCGGTCCATTGAAACCCTTTCCATTTATTCAACAATTGGAAGAAAGGACGGCATCGGTCAGCTGACCGAGAGATAAACCTATTCAATGCAGCAATCATTCCGGTCAATTTCTGTATCTCTTTTGGGTTCCGAGGCGGCTGCAAATCCTGAATAGCCTTGACCTGTGCTGGGTTCACCTCTATGCCTCTGTGAGTAATCATGTATCCCAAAAACTTTTCGGACCCCACCCCAAAAGAGCACTTTGAGGCGTTAAGGCGCAGCTTGTACTTTCTTAGCACCTGGAAGGTGTCGGCTAGATCTTTGACGTGTGAAGGTATTGTCTTGCTCTTCACCACCATATCATCTACATACACCTCAATGGTCTTCCCTAGCTGCTGTTCAAACATTCTAGTCATCATTCTTTGGTAGGTAGCCCCAACATTCTTCAACCCAAATGGCATGACCTTATAGTGGTAGTTCCCTGTTGGAGTAATGAAAGCAGTCTTCTCCTGATCCTCCAATGCTAGCGGAATCTGATGGTAACCCTGGAAGGCGTCCAAAAAACTCATTCGAGGATGTCCGACAGTGGCATCCACCAGTTGATCAATACGTGGCATTGGGAACGAATCCTTGGGGCAGGCCTTGTTCAAATCTGTGAAGTCCACGCATACTCTCCACGTTCCATTCTTCTTTTTAACCACAACCGTATATGCCAACCATTCGGGGTAAAAAACTTCTTTAATAGCCCCCACCCTCTTGAGCTTGAACACCTTTTCCTTTACAGCCTCGGCATGTTCTTTGGAAGAACGCCGAGGTGGCTGCCTTCTCGGTATAATGGCAAGGTTTACGTTTAAACGATGACAGATGAAGCTTGGATCTACGCCTGGGGCCTCATAAGGGTCCCACGCAAAAACATCAATACTGTCCTTCAGAAATTCCAACAACTCCATCTTCTCTTGGTGTGGCAAGCGTATGCCAACTTGGAAGAACCTTTCTGGGTCATCTGCTATTAAAAACTTCTTTAACTCCTCACAAACAGCCTCATCTCCTGTCACCGCTCCAGGTGCATCCGGAGCTGTTAATTGCTATGACTCTCGGATGGGCAAAGCTGATGACTCGGCTTCATACTGATGAAGCACTGCGGCCGATATGCATTGCCTGGCCACCGATTGGCTGCCGAGGATTTCCTTAATATACTCCCCCTAGGGGAACTTAACCTTAACATGCAAGGTAGAGGGGACAGCTCCTAGAGCGTGCATCCATGGCCTGGCGAGGATAGCTGTATATGGGGAGTACGCATCAACCACAATAAAATCCACCTCAACCGTTTCTAAACCAGATTGAACGGGCAAACGAATCTATCCCTTCGGCACTACTGCTTTTCCTTCAAAGCTTATAAGTGGGGAATCGTAAGGAGTGAGATCCTCCAACTTCAACCTTAGTCCCTTGAATAAATCAGGGTACATGATATCTGCACCGCTGCCCTGATCAATCATCACCCTCTTCACATCATAATTCCCTATCCTGAGAGTGACCACAAGAGCATCGTCGTGGGGTTGGATGGTACCAACCTTATCTTCCTCGGAGAATCCCAAGACGGGCAAAGTCACCTTCAACCTCTTCGTCCTGCAACCTGCCTCCTCGGCCTGAGGATGGGAAACCGCCATCACCCTAGTGGGACCTGAGCCGGTCTTGCTAGGTGCAGCGAAGATAACGTTAATTGTTCCCAGTGCGGGTCGAGATGGATTGTTCCTCTGGTTGTTTGAGCTAGCGTGACTGCCCTGCCCAGTAGGTTGACACAAGTGCTGCTTCAACTTTCCTTCACCGACAAGCTGCTCCAAATGGTTCCAAAGGGTCCGATAATTCTCGGTAGTGTGGCCCACGTCCTGATGGTACTGACAAAAGAGGTTCTGATTCCTCTTCGCGGGGTCTCCTACCATCTTACTAGGCCACCTGAAGAAGGGCTCCTTACGAACTTTCTCCAACAACTGGTGTACTAGTTCTCGGAACACAGTGTTCACTGCCTGAGGTGCAGCCGAGCCGGATTGACTATTGTAATCTCTCTTCGGCTTGCTATTGTGGTATCTGTCCGACCTGAAATCCCTTCTCTCCTGCGGGATAACCTTCTCCTTACCCTTTCCTTGCTGCTGGTCTTCCTCTACCCTTTTGTATTCATCAATATGGTCCATGAGGCGACGTACGCTACGGACGGGCTTTTTGGTCAAAGACTTTCTCAAGTCGTGATCAGTAGGAAGACTTACCTTAAAGGTATTGAGCGCCACCTCATCAAAGTCACCATCTATTTCATTAAACATTTCCCAGTACCGGTCGGAGTATGCTTTCAACGTCTCCCCTTCTCTCATGGTCATGGATAACAGCGAGTCCAATGGCCGAGGTACTCTGCTACACGTAATGAACCGCGAAGCGAATGCTCTAGTAAGCTCCCCAAACGAACCTATAGACCCCGATTTAAGGCCATTGAACCACCTCATAGCAACAGGTCCTAAGCTAGAGGGGAAAACTTTACACATCAGGGTCTCGTTGTGAGAGTGCACCGCCATCCTCTGGTTAAAGTGACTCACGTGCTCCACCGGATCAGTCCGGCCATGGTAGATGGTAAAGGTGGGTTGAGTAAACCTCCTGGGAAGCCTCCCCTTCTCAATCCTCCGTGAAAACGGAGATTTGGAGAGTTGGTGCAACGCCCGACTCATAGCATCATTCCCTAAGCCCCTAGAAGGAAGCTTCTTGCGTCTGCGAGCTGGCTGGTCGTCCTCCTCTCCAGAGGACATTGCACTGGGGGATGAGCATGACCTTGAGCTGTAGCTACCTCCCCGTACCTCCTCTGAGGAAGGATTAGATGAGGACGGTGAAGACCTGCGTCTGGCACGGCGTAACTTTCTCTTCAAACGATTAATCTCCTTCTGCATGGCTTTAGCACCATCCTCATGGGTGGTGCTACCCCCACCATGAGTATGGCTAGCCCCGGGGTATTCTGTATGGATACTTCCTTCACGATCCCTTCGACGCTCAAGACGCTCGAAAAGATCCTCCGGTTGTGATCCCTGTGACTCTGCATGGTGAGAACCCAGGCCTGCCATAGTATCCCAACTCTTTCTCGACTAGATTTCCCACAGACGGCGCCAATTGTAAGTGTACAATTGCACCTGGACCCAAAGACAACTACGGGCTCAGGCCCAATGAGCCTTAGACAATAAAATTTGTAGAGCGTGGGCTTGAAACCTAGATTAGAAGTGCTGAGAACTTGATAACGGGCTAAGAGTTACAAACACATGTAAATAACAAAAGATAATTATAAATAGGCCTCCTCGGACGTAAGCCGAGGACTACTTCTGTATTATTTCTGTTTCTTACTTAAAAGTTACAATTCTTAGTTTCTTTTTTGTTTTTTTTTTGATCCCCCTTCTCTTTGACCTCCACCCCCCTTAAATACTTCCTTCCCTGATACTTTTTGGACAGTGACTAGAAGTTTCAGCCCTACTGTTCAGGGGTCACTTCCCCATCAATGCGGCCAGGGAGGTAGGTGCAGAGTCTTTAATGCGGAGGTGGCAGCCTTTGCCCTTGATATTTTCTTTAACACAGGTGCATCTAGAAGGTTCAGGGTGCCCCCCTTTAACCATTAGTCTTTCCAGAGTTGTGCCTTGACCTTCATAATGAAGTCTTGAGTTCTCTTGGGTCTGTCCGAGGAGAAGCTCGCCCTCGGCTGTACCCTCGGATCCTCGGCGTATGGGCCAATTCGTAGAGTTTAATTCTGGAGCAGGTCGGCCCTCCATGCTACAGTCCAAAGGCCCATATGCCAATTTGGGTCCTTTTACTCCCCACAATATATATAAGAATTATACTATGCATCTTAATGTGTATTTTTTAAATATATCCATGCAATTGTAAAAAAATTACATAATGCTAAGTTTTGTTAATGAAATTTTCTAGTTAATAATATGAATTTAGACTTAACTAAGCCTTTTAAACATGAATAAACTCATGATTAATAAAAAAAAAAAAACAAAACCAATAGTATCACTTAAATAATAAAATGCAATATTTTTTTTTCATTTTTTTATTAAATGATATCCATTCCCGTTTAATATTTAGACATGAATTTAGACTTAACTAAGCATTTTAAACATGATTAAACTCATGATTAATAAATAAATAAAAAAAACCAATAGTATCACTTAAATAATAAAATGCAATTTTTTTTCATTGTTTTATTAAATTATATCCATTCCCGTGTCGTAGCACGAGTTACATATTAGTAATAATAATACGTGAAGTTGAGAGAAACTCAAAATAGAATTTCAAATTAGTGTTCCAATTTTGTGCCATGTGTCCTAAATTATTTATTCTTAAAGAGTTTTATCTCTTAATTTTAGAATCAAATGTGGTACCATATCATAAATATTCATCCAAGTGAGTTATTAAGTACAAAAACCAAAAAGTCTAGAATAAATGAATCGTAAAAAAAAAAGGTGCTTCATAATAATTTAAAAAAAAGTATGGATAATTTACATTTTATACCTAATAATATCCTTACAAAATTTTTTAAAGAGTTAAAAAAATATAAAAATGACTATCAATAGTGTGGGGACTAAAAGGACCTAAGTAAGTGTTTGGGCCTCGGGCTTTGTTGGTGGGCGCTAGTTTGTTTTAGACTAAAAGCCTCTTAGAACTGTAGCTCGGCCCATGAGCTGAGAGTCCGAGGATTCGTCCGAGGACGAATATCTCCTCGGAAAGACCCACGATGACCCTGGGATTTGCCAAAAAGATCAAGGCAGAGTTCTGGAAAAATCGTTGGTTAAGAGGGGGATTTAAGCACCCTCCAGACGCAACGGTGTGAGGGAAATATCTTAGAAAAAGGCTGCTACCTCCACATTAAGGACCCTGCACCTACCTCCCTGGCCGCATTAATGGGAAAATGACCCCTGAACAGTAGAATAAAACTTTCTAGCTATTGTATAAGGACTTTAAGAAGGTGGTGGGAAAAAGGGAGAGGGAGCAGAAAAAGAACTAAGAACTGTAATTTTGGCATAAAAGAGAAACAATACATAAATCGTCCTCGGCTTACGTTCGAGGAGGGACCCTTGTCATATTTGTTTATCATTTGCAAAGATTGTGGCATTCTAGCCTGTTTGTCAAGTTTTCAATATCCCTAAACTAGATTTCAAATCTACACTTTACAAATCTTATTGTTTAAGGCTCATTGGGCCTGAGCCCACGTCTATCTTTGGGTCCAGGTGCAATTGTGCACTTACAATTGGCGCCGTCTGTGGGAATCTAGTGCTGAAAGGAATTGGAACACTATGGCAGGCTTAGGCTCACACCATGCAGAATCTCAGGGATCGCAACCGGAGGATCTGTTCGAGCGCCTTGAACGCCGGAGGGATCGAGAGGGTAGCGTTCACACTGAGTATCCTAGGACGAGTCGTACTCACACTGGAGGTGCCATTACTGCCCATGAAGATGGTGCTAAAGCCATGCAGAAAGAGATTGATCACCTTAAGAAGAAGCTGCGTCGCGTCAGGCGGAGGCGTGCTTCACCCTCATCCAGTACCTCTTCTGGGAAATCCCGGGGGAGTAGTTACAGTTTCGAGGTCATGGTCGCTCCCCGGCCAAGCATCCTCTTGCGAAAAGGATAGCCTATCGGGTCATAGGAGCAGGAAGCTCCCCTCTAGGGGCTTAGGGAACGATGCCATGAGCCGGGCGTTGTACCAGCTCTCCAAATCGCCATTCTCGCGCAGGATTGAGAATGGGAGGCTCCCCAAGAGGTTCACCCAGCCCACCTTCACCATTTATAACGGCCGGACTGACCCGGTGGAACATGTGAGCCACTTTAAACAGAGAATGGCTGTGCATTCTCACAATGAGACCTTGATGTGCAAAGTCTTCCGTTCTACCTTGGGACCTGTTGCTATGAGGTGGTTCAACGGTCTCAAATCAGGATCTATAAGTTTGTTCGGGGAACTGTGACCAGAGTATTTGCGTCAAGGTTTATTACATGCAGCAGAGTTTCTCGGCCGTTGGAGTCACTGTTGTCTATGGCTATGAAGGAAGGCGAGACGTTGAAAGCATACTCCGACAGGTATTGGGAGATGTTTAATGAGATAGATGGTGATTTTGATGAGGTGGCGATCAATACTTTTAAGGTGGGCCTTCCAACCGATCATGACTTGAGGAAGTCCTTGACCAAAAAACCCGTACGGAGTGTACGTCGCCTCATGATCGTATTGACGAATATAAAAGGGTCGAGGAAGATCAACAGCAGGGGAAGGGTAAGGCAAAGGTTATCCCGCAGGAGAGAAGGGATTTCAGGTCGGACAGGTATCAAAACAACAAGCCGAAAAGAGATTACTCCGGTTAGTCTGGCTCGACGGCACCTCAGAAAGTTAATACTGTATTTCAAGAGCCGGTGCACCAGCTACTGGAGAAGGTCCGTAAGGAACCCTACTTCAGATGGCCTAGTAAGATGGCGGGGGATCCTGCCAAGAGGAATCAAAATCTCTTTTGTCAATACCATCAAGATGTGGGTCATATGACCGAGAACTGTCGGGCCCTCTGGAATCACTTGGAGCAGCTTGTTAGTGAAGGAAAGTTAAAGTAGCACCTGTACCAACCTAGCAGGCAGGACAGTCAGTCTAGCTCGAATAATAAGAGGAATAACTCATCTCAGCCTCCTTTGGGAACAATCAACGTTATCTTTGCTATGCCGGGCAGGACTGGCTCATGTCCTACCAGGGTGATGGCCATCTCGGACTCCCAAGCCGAGGAGGGGGGCTCCAAGCCGAAGAGATTGAAGCTAAATGTGCCCGTCTTGGAATTTTCAGAGGAGGATAAGGTAGGGACCATCCAACCCCATGACGACGCCCTAGTGGTTACTCTGAGGATAGGGAATTATGATGTGAGAAGAGTAATGATTGATCAAGGCAGTGGCGCGGATATCATGTATCCTGACCTATTTAAGGGGCTAAAGTTGAAATTAGAGGACCTCACCCCTTACGACTTGCCGTTAATAAGTTTTGAAGGGAAGACCGTTATTCCAAAAGGACAGATTCGGTTGCCCGTGCAATCTGGCTCCGAGACGGTCGAGGTTGATTTTATCGTGGTCGATGCATATTCCCCATATACAGCCATCCTTGCCCGGCCTTGGCTGCATGCTCTAGGGGCCGTTTCCTCCACCTTGCATGTTAAGGTGAAGTTCCCTTCGGGGGAGCGCATTGAAGAGATTCTCGGCAGCCAATTGATGGCCAGGCAGTGCATATCGGCCGCAATATTGCATCAGACCGAATCGCAGTCCTCGACCTCAGCTGTGAAAGACTTATAGCAATTAACGACTCTGGATGCGCCCGACGCGGTGACAGCAGAGGAGGCCATACGCGAAGACCTTGAGAAGTTTTTAATATCGGATGATCCCGAAAGATTCTTCCAGGTTGGGATATGTTTACCACACCAGGAGAAAATGGAATTAGTGGAGTTTCTGAAGAACAACATTGATGTTTTTGCCTGGGACCCCTACGAGGCCTCGGGTGTTGACCCAAGCTTCATTTGTCATCATTTGAACATCAATCCTGCTATTCCTCCTGGAAGGCAGCCCCCTCGGCGTTCCTCGAAGGAGCATTCCGAAGCCGTTAAAGAGGAGGTGCTCAAGCTCAAAAAGGTTGGGGCTATCAAGGAAGTTTTTTATCCAGAGTGGTTGGCGCATACGGTCGTGATAAAAAAGAAAAGTGAAAAATGGCGAGTATGTGTAGACTTCACAGATTTGAATAAAGCCTGCCCAAAAGACTTTTTCTTGATGCCGCGCATCGACCAGCTAGTGGACGCCACAGTCGGACATCCTCGGATGAGTTTTTTGGATGCCTTCCAGGGTTATCACCAAATTCCACTAGCGGCAGAAGATCAGGAGAAAACTGCCTTTATTACTCCAACAGGGAATTATCACTACAAGGTGATGCCGTTTGGGTTGAAGAACGCCGGGGCTACTTACCAAAGGATGATGACCAGGATGTTTGAATTGCAGCTTGGAAAGACTATTGAAATATATGTGGATGACATGGTAATAAAGAGCAAGGCGATATCGGCGCACCTGAAAGATTTGGATGACATTTTCCAAGTACTTAGAAAGTACAGGTTGCGTCTTAATGCCTCGAAGTGTTCTTTTGGTGTGAGTTCTGGGAAGTTCTTAGGTTATATGGTCACTCATAGAGGGATAGAGGTGAATCTGACACAGGTCAGAGCCATTCAAACCTTACAGCCACCTCGGAATCCAAAGGAAGTTCAGAAATTAACCGGAATGATCGCCGCTCTCAGCTGGTTCATCTCCCGGTCAGCTGATCGATGCAGGCCTTTCTTCCAACTGTTGAATAAGTGGAAGGGGTTCCAATGGTCCGAAGAGTGCGTTGTAGCCTTCCAACAACTTAAGGAATATCTTTCCCGACCACCCATTATGTCTCGGCCTGAGGTAGATGAGGTCCTAGTTGCGTATCTGGCAGTGGCCATCCATGCGATCAGCCTGGTCCTCATAAGGAACGACGGTGGGGTGCAAAGACCAGTCTATTACGTCAGCAAGACGCTGAATGATGCCGAGGTGCGTTATCTGCTTTTGGAGAAAGCACTTCTAGCCGTAGTTCATGCCACGCGGAGGCTTCCTCATTATTTCCAGTCCCACACCGTTGTGGTTTTAACCTAACTGCCTCTTAAGTCAGTGTTGCGTAGTGCCGACTATTTTGGAAGGGTGGCTAAATGGGGAACTATTCTGGGAGCCTTTGACATCAAATACAGGCAATGTACCTCGGTGAAGGGCCAGATTCTTGCAGATTTGGTGGAAGAGTTTGCTGAACCAATGTTGGAAGAAACTTTGAAGGAATCACACATGGATGAGAAATCAGTTGGCATGATTACGAACGAAAGACCTTTGACTTGGAACGTATCCGTTGATGGAGCGGCTAACCAGAGAGGGTCTGGCATCGGACTCATCCTGGTATCCCCCGAGGGGATTATCTTCGAAAAATCCTTAAGGTTGGCGTTCTCGGCTACTAATAATGAGGCCGAGTACGAGGCAGTCTTGGTCGGCATGAACATGGTACATAGGATGGGCAGAAAAGAAGTTCACATGCTCTCGGATTCTCAATTAGTGGTCGGTCAGGTGACGGGGACCATGGAGGCTAGGGATCCCAGGATGCAAGAATACTTAACCGAGGTCAAACGTTTACAATCCAAATTTGATTCCTTTATCTTGTCTCACGTTTCTAGGAGTGGGAATACACATGCAGACTCCTTGGCTGCCTTAGTGATGTCCTTGGCTCAGGGTTTGCCTAGGATTATCCTTCCCGATGACAAGTCTGAGGCAGACAAGATCCGTCGAAAGGCACCGCGTTTTTGGTTGTTCGAGGATCAGAAATTGTATAAATGGTCCTTCTCTGGACCATATTTGTTATGCGTGCACCCCGAATCAACGGAGGTGCTTTTGGAAGAACTGTATGAGGGAATTTGTGGGAGCCATACTGGGGGAAGGTCCCTAGGTCATAGGGCACTAACACAAGGATATTGGTGGCCCAATATGCAGAGGGAAGCTCAGGACTATGTAAGAAAGTGTGACCAATGCCAGAAGTTCGCTCCTAACATCCATCAACCTGGAGGAGTACTTAACCCTCTCTCCAGTCCTTGGCCTTTCGCTAAATGGGGATTAGACATAGTAGGACCATTCCCGAGGGCTGTGGGAAACAAAAGGTGGTTGCTGGTGGGGACCGACTACTTCACCAAATGGGTAGAGGCTGAGCCCTTGGCAAATATTAGGGATGTCGATTCCAAGAAGTTCGTCTGGAAAAACATCATCACCAGATTTGGAGTACCACATACACTCATTTCGGACAATGGCGTTCAATTTGATAGTAGAGCTTTTAGGAAATACTGTGGTGACATGGGCATCATAAATAGATATTCCACTCTAGCTTATCCTCAGGGAAATGGGCAGGCCGAGGCCGTTAACAAAGTGATAGTTAGTGGACTCAAGAAAAGGTTGGACGATGCGAAGGGCAAATGGGTAGAGGAACTACCACACGTTCTATGGACGTATCGAACTACGCTGCGCAGATCCACAGGAGAAACGCCATTTTCTATGACTTATGGGGCCGAGGCAGTGATACCTTTAGAGTTTGGCTTCCCCACATTGAGGACGAGTACTTTTAGCCCAGAAAATAACAACGGCCTCTTGGAGAAGATCCTAGATTTAGTTGAGGAATGGCGAGAGACAGCTATGGTCCAAATGACTTATTATTAGCGGAACCTTAAACGAGGGTATGATGCCCATGTGAAGCTCAGACCACTTGCGCCTGGGGATTTGGTCCTGAGAAAGGTCGTAGGTACTGCTAGAAACCCAGCCTGGGATAAATTAGGACCGAACTGGGAAGGACCATATCGGATTATTTCTGTAGCAGGTATAGGGTCATATCGACTAGCTGATCTAGATGAAAGAGTTGTACAACGTCCATGGAATGTAAACAACCTTCGAAGGTATTATTATTAATAAAAGGCACTTTTGTCATTCGTGGTTTAAATTATAAATGTATATGGACTTATCAATTACAACTCTCGAAATGTCAAACAGAAACTTGGTTATGCATGGTCCTCGGACTACATACCTTGTGGAAATTGATATCTTATTATTTGTTAAACAGAACCTTAGTTATGCCGAGTCCTCGGGCCTTCTACTTTGGGAAAATTAACATCTTAAGTTACTTTTACTAAGTATCAAATAGAAACTTGGTTATGCATGGTCCTCGGACTACATACCTTGTGGAAATTGATATCTTATTATTTGTTAAACAAAACCTTAGTTACGCCGGGTCCTCGGGCCTTCTACTTTTGGAAAATTAACATCTTAAGTTACTTTTGCTAAGTATCAAACAGAAACTTGGTTATGCATGGTTCTCGGACTACATACCTTGTGGAAATTGATATCTTATTATTTGTTAAACAGAACCTTAGTTACGTCGGGTCCTCGGGCCTTCTACTTTGGGAAAATTAACATCTTAAGTTACTTTTACTAAGTATCAAACAGAAACTTGGTTATGCATGGTCCTCGGACTACATACCTTGTGGAAATTGATATCTTATTATTTGTTAAACAGAACCTTAGTTATGCCGGGTTCTCGGGCCTTCTACTTTGGGAAAATTAACATCTTAAGTTACTTTTACTAAGTATCAAACAGAAACTTAGTTATGCATGGTCCTTGGACTACATACCTTGTGGAAATTGATATCTTATTATTTGTTAAACAGAACCTTAGTTATGCTGGGTCCTCGGGCCTTCTACTTTGGGAAAATTAACATCTTAAGTTACTTTTGTTAAGTATCAAACAGAAACTTGGTTATGCATGGTCCTCGGACTATATACCTTGTGAAAATTGATATCTTATTATTTGTTAAACAGAACCTTAGTTATGCCGGGTCCTCGGGCCTTCTACTTTGGGAAAATTAACATCTTAAGTTACTTTTGCTAAGTATCAAATAGAAACTTGGTTTTGTAAGGTCCTCTGACCACATGCCTTACTAAGATTTAATTTTTGATTTTTTGTCGGACAGAACTCTGGTTAAATTTAGACTTAAGTTATATATCTTTAAGTGTTGGGCAGAAATTTGATATATCTTTCAATTGTTCCAAACTGCTGAAAATGGACCTATTTATCTCGTTCTTTCTGTTCGCTGTGTGCTAATGAGAACTTTATAGTAAACATAAAGATGAAAAAATGAAACAAACATAACTCAAATGAAAATCAAATGAAATTGTCTTCCATTAATCATGTCAATATATACATCATTACATGGAAAGTTTCAAATATAGAGAAAAAGAAGCCCTAAGCTCGTGGAGGGGGGTCTTGCTGAGAAGTACTGCTAGCCTCGGTGCCTTTCAGTTCCAATTCAAAGGCAGACATGAATTTTTTCCCTTTGTCTGTTGTAGTGATTGGAGTAATGATAGGCTCCATACCTTGGCCTAAGCCCTTCTCGGCATCCCCACCCCCTTCCTTCTCTTTATTGGAACCTGAAGGTTCTGTAGGATCTGGAACGAGCTCTGGGACCGTAGGAGGAAAAGCAGGAGGAGCTGCCTCAGGGGTAGGAGCAACAGCATGAGCCTCTTCTATCTCCTGTATGTCAAGAGGAAGCCAAACATTCTCGGATTTCCTCAGCTCAGAGGCTGAAGGAACCCCTGCTACATTTAGAGCTTCCCCCCAGACCTGCTGACAGTATTCTCGACACAAGGCCGCGAAAGCCTTTGTCAGCTGGTCTTCTGTTGCAGCTACCCCTTCCTCATAACTCGCCTGTTTGGCGGCCTCCAGGGAGCGCTTGAATGTGCCGGCTTCCTCCTTCATTCGCGCGAGCTCCTTCTCCAAGTCCGAGCGTTCCTTCTGGGCTTGGGAGAGCTCATCATTCTTTTGGTGGAGAAGCTTGCGCTGCCCTTCTACTTGTGTCCTCATAGTTCTAAGGCTGGCCTCGACACCATCTCTTTCTCTTTTCAGATCAGCCAGCTGAGAGATGAGTTTCTCATTTTCTGCGAGGGCCTGGCCTAGGGACTTCTCAGTCTCCATCCGAATGTCAGCCTCCATTCTGGCCTTCTTCCGAGAATCCTCTACAAACTTCTCGGCTACGAAGACTTCTTGAACAGCCTACGACAAAGTGTTAGAGAATTAGATATAGCAGAACACTCATTAACAATCCGATATTATGAAAAATGAAATATTCATAAACAGTTAAACTTACAAGGGCTAATTCCCTTTTTAAGCAGAGACGAAGTGGAGGTTGGCTTATTTTTCCAAGGTTTCCATATCCTTGGGCAAGAAGGGCGTTCCAACGCGTCGGCCAGGTGGTGGGCGTGACGCTGGCTGGGTACCCTAATGCGGAGCGCAAATTGGTACTCCGTCTAGTCTTAAGTCAGGAGACCAAGTAGCCGGTGCTCGACGCACTTCGGCCATGTCTTTGATCTCCCCACTCTCAACTGAACGAGCCCGTCCTTTGCCCTTGTCTAGCTTCTGCTGCTGAGTTGGCTATGGCTGTTGTCGTGGCTTCTTTTGTTTTTCGCCACCAGTCTCCTCGGCCTCCCCCTTTCTTTTCTTCTTAGGCTCCTCAACTGGAAGTTTGGGTTCGGCTGGAGGAGGGGGAGGTGGCAAAGATGGAGGAACTTGGGAACCTCCCGCCTTCTTCTGGGCAACTTTCTCGCCTCTCTTAGTTAGAAGGCCTTGAAGCTTGTCCATGTCCTCCTCCTCAGAATCGTCTTCTGGATTGGCAACAACTAACCCTGCAATTCCGGAGGCCTCGGTGGGCTCTTCCTCCTCGTCAGATAGCACGACAAACTGGTTCCCGCGGGGTCTTTCAACGTCCTCGATCTGAAACCGGTCTATTTCGTCGTCCAACGTGTGCGAAGAGGATACTTACTCCTCCGGAACAGCAGTTGCTTGAGAATGCGTCAAGAGAGGGATCGCCGCGATGGGTTGCGTGTATAGGATGGTGTTAGGGTCGTCGGGGATGTCGTGGTCGGCAAGAAAGTGCGGCCTTGCTACGTTTATTCTCTTACGCCTCCTATTCCCCACGATAATTGCGTTCTCTATCTCCTGGAAATCCGAGGATATTGGGTCGTATCCTAGTATTAAGTGGGCCGCTCTAAGTTGCAAGTCTCCATTCACAAATACTTCTGAGCGCAGGACGCGATTCAGATCAGCAACGTTGCAGTGGCTTAAACGAGGGCGCATGAGTTGTTTATCTGCAAGAAAGAATACCAACAAAGCCGAGTACGGTTAGATCTGCAGTGCGTATGAGAAATCGAATTGGATGATGTGTAAAGGGAAATAAACAAATGGAAAATTTTGAGATTGAAGTACGGGGTAGAGAAATTAACTCCTAAAGAGTCACACCTGGGTCTCCCCATACGACTGGGCAGTGAGGGCCATCATGCCAGTTGCCTGAGGCGATGAGGTAGTCGTCCTTCATGCCTTTATTAGACTTGGGCAGACAGGAAATCAGCCTAACTACACTAGACCTTGATTTAATGTAGTAACCTACTTTTGTAAGTTTGTGACACTCATACATGAAGACAACATCATGCCAATTGAGGTTCAAGTCCATCTGCTCATTTAGAGCGTCGACGCTTCCTAAGACCCTAAATACATTGGGTGCGCACTGGTCTGGGCACAACCTGTGATTGCGAAGGTATTCCCTAGTTACGCTTCTCATAGGGAGGGTCATCCCACCTTCTATGAAGGCGATCATGGGGATAATGACCTCTCCCGTTTTCCTAGAATCACCTATGGCTTCTGCCGGACAATATTTTAAACCTACGTCACTGGGAATGTGGTATTTGGCCCTAAAGCCTTCCATCCCAGCGGTGGTATCAACTAAACACTTAAATCTACCCATTTAAAAGAAAGGAAAGGGCAAGTTTCAAGAAGGAATATGGTTAAGAAGGAAGCCGAGGACAGAATCCGAGGAGAAAAAGGTACAGAAAGTAAGGACTTACGAGTTTGTAGTTATGCGAGTTTCAACGGGTTTCTGAAGAGAAAAGATGATGATTGACGCTTTGATGTGATTGAATTCTGAAGAAATGAATGAAGGAGCAGATTTCCAAACGTCATGACGTGCGGGAGGCGGCCTCGAAGTTGGATTTTTCCCGCCCAAATTTTCAGGAGGTGATGAGAACCATTGGATGTTCATCTCACCGTTGAACGTGGGGAATAGGGTGTAACTTGCAGTCATAAATGCGTGCGTT
Organism: Castanea sativa; assembly: GCF_040712315.1. Lineage (NCBI taxonomy): Eukaryota > Viridiplantae > Streptophyta > Magnoliopsida > Fagales > Fagaceae > Castanea > Castanea sativa. The sequence continues at coordinate 37,371,695 of NC_134016.1, read as the reverse complement.
TTGGAAATCGAAGCGCTAGATGGTATTTTTTGGGAATAAAATGACCCCCACACGCATGATAATGTACGAAACGTGTGGAGGGAGTTCTGGTCGGATCAAAACCCTATTTTCCTCCTCGGACGAGGAAAAATAAAGTTTTGAGGGGCTATTGTGGGGACTAAAAGGACCTAAGTAAGTGTTTGGGCCTCGGGCTTTGTTGGTGGGTGCTAGTTTGTTTTAGACTAAAAGCCTCTTAGAACTGTAGCTCGGCCCATGAGTTGAGAGTCCGAGGATTCGTCCGAGGACGAATATCTCCTTGGAAAGACCCACGATGATCCTGGGATTCGCCAAAAAGATCAAGGCAGAGTTCTGGAAAAACCGTTGGTTAAGAGGGGGATTTAAGCACCCTCCAGACGCAACGGTGTGAGGGAAATATCTTAGAAAAAGGCTGCTACCTCCACATTAAAGACCCTGCACCTACCTCCCTGGCCGCATTAATGGGAAAATGACCCCTGAACAGTAGAATAAAACTTTCTAGCTATTGTATAAGGACTTCAAGAAGGTGGTGGGAAAAAGGGAGGGGAAGAAGAAAAAGAACTAAGAACTGTAATTTTGGCATAAAAGAGAAACAATACACAAATCGTCCTCGGCTTACGTTCGAGGAGGGACCCTTGTCATATTTGTTTATCATTTGCAAAGATTGTGGCATTTTAGCCTGTTTGTCAAGTTTCCAATATCCCTAAACTAGATTTCAAATCCACATTCTACAAATCTTATTGTTTAAGGCTCATTGGGCCTGAGCCCATGTCTATCTTTGCGTCCAGGTGCAATTGTGCGGTTACAAATAGTATTTAAATTATATATATAGGAATTATATTATGCATCTTATTGTATATCTTTAAGAGTTACAAGCTATTATACATTATCTAGACTCACTAGTAGTTTGTCTAGTTTTTTGTTTTTGTTTTTGCTTTTTTTTTCCCTTTTCATTTATTAATCTCTAATACCAAGACTATTTTTTTTACAAGTTTCAAATACAAATCTTCAATGCCACTTTATATTTTATCAATCACAACTTGCAATGTATTCATTGAACTTTCCTTATAAAATAACCAAAGTTTAAAATAAAAAATAATTAAACACATGGCATATTATGATTGATGAAGTATAAAATGAAACACAAAATAAAGTGAGATAGATAATTTGTATTCACAGTTTCAGTTTGCGAGTTTGCTCTAGGTCCTACACGTGCATAAGCAGGTTAGTGAAAAATTCACGGTTGAATTCATGCCTCTTTGTATGGTAAATATAACCTGGCTTATCGATCGGATTTATACTGTTGGAGGTATTATACTTACAGATACTGATCGCTTGGTTATCTGATAGGGCTGCTTTCACTATTCTGTTCTTTATGACTGTATACATATTTTGCTCTATTCTTCTTATGTATAAAATAGTTGTATGATTATTAAAAAAAAAAAGTTGTATAACTATTAGTCTATTAGGCTATTGATTAGTGATGACAAATGTGAACGACCAAAAGTAAAAATGGGACTAGTAGTGACCGACGTAATCTATGACGAATATTGTGATTTCTTTATTTGTTTGTTTTTTCCAAGAAAGTTGACTATGTATGTAAGGCTTCCATTGCAATTTGAATCTCAATATCACACACAGAGATGGCGGAGGAAACCAAAGTGAGGCTACATGGAATGTGGGCTAGTCCTTTCGTTAGGCTTGTGAAACTGACCCTCGAAATTAAAGATATACAATCTGAGTACGTTGAAGAAGATTTGGAGAACAGAAGCTTAGTGCTGCTCAATTACAACCCTATCCATAAGAAGGTTGCTGTACTTGTTAATGGAAAACCATTTATTGAGTCACTCATCATTCTTGAATATATTGATGAAATCTAGAAGAATGGTCCTCGATTTCTACACGAAGATCCATATAAAAAAGCTCAACTTCGCTTCTGGTGTAGTTTTGTCTATAAATAGGTTAGTGAAAAATTCATGTTTGAATTCATGCCTCTTCGTCAGGTAAATATAACCTAATGCTAATGCTCAGGTCTTCTTTTACGTGAGCTAATGCTAATGCTCTTAATATACATCAGCTAGACTCACTAATTAGTTTGGCTTAGTTTTTTGTTTTTGTTTTTTTTTTCCTTTTCATTTATTAATCTCTAATTCCAAGACTATTTTTTTTTTAAAGTTTCGAATACAAATCCTCAATCCCACTTTATACTTTACCAACCACAACTTGCAATGTATTCATTGAACTTTCCTTATAAAATAACCAAAGTTCAAAATGGAAAATAATCAAACACATGACATATTATGATTGGTGAAGTATAAAGTGGAACATAAAATAAAGTGAGATAAATAATTTGTATTCACAGTTTCAGTTTGCGAGTTTGCTCCGAGTCCTACACGTGTATAGTTTATTGCACAAGCTCGAGCATGCGTACACATGCTTAACTCTTTGCGTACGCATGCTCGAGCTTGTGTACTCATACACATGATTTTGAAACTAGGACCATTCAAAGAACAAAAATAGAGAGAGATTCAAGGTTTTTAAGGTTAAACTGAGGTCGAACCGTGCTGATCTCATAATTAATATAATAATTATTTAATACAAAAATAATTAAAATAAATGTGTAAAATTATGTATATATTGATGAAATCAATATTTATAGAGATTCAAATATATCTTAATTCAAGATAAAGATAAAGATAATATTTCTTATAATTTGTTGCATAGATTTAGTAGATACTCTCTTAACTATTTAAAATATTTTAACAAAATTATATCTAAAATATAATAAATTAATATAACTAAAAATGATTTAAAAAATTTAACTGAAAAATTAAACACCCAAGTACGTAACCTCCATTCATAGAGTAAAAAATAAAAACCCCACCCCACTTACGTTTCCCCAAGATAAAAAGTTGAGAAAATAAAAAAGTTAAAAACAATTCAAGAGTCATTGAGATCTCATGAAATATAGCTTTTAGCTTTAAAGTAAATAATTCAATACATCCGACACCACTCACGTTTCCAAGCCATCAATATTACCAAAACCCTCTTTTGTTTTCTTTTCTTTCTCAGTTTACTTTTGCCAACACGGTAAGGCTTCGTCTCTTTCTCTCCCTTGTTTCTTAGTCACGGTCTTCATTGGTTCTCAAACAAACAGAGCTGAAGGCCAGGTGCAAAACAAATCCTCTTTATCTCTCACCCGCTCATCTTTCTCTCTCTCTCTCTGCCGCCTCTCACTTTTTCTTTACTAGATTTGGTGGACAGTGAGTTAGTGACTACATTTTTTTTTTCTTGGCAGATCGCCAGATCTGATATGTCGTGTAAGAGATCTTGGCTTGGAAGACCGCCAAACCTGTGTCCGGTTTTCAACACCGAGCGGTTTGACCGCGATTCGAGAGGTTCACAGAAAAACTGATATTTCTGGTTTTGTTACTTTAAAAAACCGTTTTGATGAACGGTTTACGATTAACCCGGTTAGATCGTACGGTTCGGTCCAAGTTTAAAAACCATACACATACATGTTCTTTGAAGCCAGATTCAACAAATTTTTTTTATGATTTTCAAAAGCCGAAAGTTAGGAAAAATTAAAAAAAATTAGAAAAATGCTTGAAATGTTGAACCGATTGTTGGGACCCTCCCTAAAATTATAGAAAGATTATAGAAGGAATTTAGGAATATAATTTGGGAAAAATAAGGTTATTTGGACATGCTAGCATGCAGTGCTAACTTTATACTATAAGCAATTGAGGCAGTTGCCTAAGGCTCCAAGAAGAAAAAATGCCCCCAAATAGTTATTTCTTTCGTTGTAAAGTATTAATTAAGTTGAAATATTAGCCAATAAATAAAATAATAACTTTTTATCAAATGAAAAACAATAAAAAAAGAGAAATGCTACGTCTATAATATTTTTCACAACACTTTTACAACAAATTTTAAGTAACAGATTGTTACAGACTGTTATAATGGTAAAATAATAATTTTAGTGGTGTGTTCAAATTAGAATCAGTAACAACTTAACACCTAGGATTTGTTGTGAAAAATATTGTGAATTTAAAATTTATCAAAAAAAAAAAAGAAAGAAGAAGAAGAAGAAGAAGAAGAGAGCAATGCACCAAAGAAAAAAAAAAAATCACAACATTTTTCATAATAATTGAGTTGACAAACTTTTACTAGTTTTTATCTCAGTCCACCACTAACATTACTCTTTCACTTTCCACTATTAATTTGCCACATCAACATGTGTGAAAAGTTTTGTCAATTTTTTGTGTTTATAGACTTTCTAAAAAACAATTCTACGTGGTTCATGTTAATTAATAATAATTTTGCATCTAAAATAAAATAATAAAATTTTAAGTAATATTTAATTTTTTAAAGTTATATTTAAATATATAAAATGTCTCAATTTCAGTATTAGCCTTAGGCTCCAAAACGCATCAATCTGCCCTTGCCAGCATACACGTGGGCATGCCATGGAATTGGCAACATGCATGAGGGGTTGCCATTGGCATGATTTAGGCATCCCAACATGCCCAAATATGGTAGTCTCACGTGCATACTGCCAACCACGATTGTAGCAACGACATCTCTGCATGCATGACTCTAGCCTGGACTTAGGCTGTCGTCGCAATCTACATCGGTCCACGCCCCGAGTCGATCGGTGAACCTACTGTCACCGTTCCACATTCGACTGGAGCTGTGTACGCAGATTTCTACTCAAGTATATGACTTTTCTTCTCTCAAATATTTTGCTATTAACGTGTCATTGGTTTATTTGATTAGAACTTTTGTCATGGATTTTAGTGATAATTTGTCTACTTTTAGAAATTTTAATTTATTAATAATCTCTTTTATCTTAATTATTATATTTAATGACTTGTCATTTAAGTTGAAGATCTAGCTGGGACAAGTTGAAGAACTACTGATTAATTTTTTTTTAAAGAGAAACAATGACTTTTGGGTTTTTTTTTTTGGTGCTGAGTGTGACTTTTGGGTTCTTCTAATTATATTATACTTACAGATACTGATTGCTTGGTTATCTTAGAGGGCTGCTTTCACTATTCCGTTCTTTATGACCATATACATATTTTGCTCTATTCTTCTTATGTATAAAATAGTTGTGTGACTTATAAAAAAAAAGGTTGTATTAGTCTATTAAGCTATTGATTAATGATGACAAATGTGATTATGTGAATGGCCAAAAATAAAAATGGGACTAGTAACCGACGCAGTGACGGCTCCAAGAATATTTTTTAGGGGGTCATTTAAATTCGTGTTAAAGAGTTTGATAAGGACCTCTTAGTAAATATTTTTTTTTTCATCTTGATCATTATGATAATATTGATGAGATATTTCGTTACCCATGATTCAAAGGAATATTTTTTTAAGTCAACATGAGTTCTTTTAGATAATAAATCTTAGGTAGGAGATAAATTTTGCGGTATATGTGACTTCCTTATAAAAAATTTATTCATAGTATTAACAAGAGAATTAAAGATAAATTATAAGTTCATTGGGCATATGTTTTCCTAGTATAATGAAGATATTAATTATTATTGCTAAGATTAAATCTTGTAAATTATATATTCTCTATTACTATAATAAAGTTATTAATTATTGTTGTTTAGTGAATTTTAATTATTATCACTTAGAATAATACTCTAATTAATTATTTATTAGTTTTTGTTTTTACTCTCTTCAATTCTTTTATTTAACAATTGAACTCAATTGTGACAACTTACAGGTCTTTGTAATTCATTAAGAAGAATTTTGTTGTGTTTTTTACGTTACTCTATTAAGAATTCAACACAACAATAAAATCATTAAAAAAAAATGTCTTCACTCTCTACTGTCTCATGCCCCACTTCCACTACCTTACACTTAATTTTCTTTTAGTGTTTACATTTTACAGCTCATTTAATTGTCTTTTTCTGAGATTTAAGATCAACAAATTATTAATTGTTGGACTTGCTATTTTTTTTCCTGAGATTTTATGGGTTTGTTTGGATACCGCTTATTGCGGAAAACTGAAAATACTGTATCAAAAGAATTTTTAAATGTGTGAATAGTGCCGTGAGACTTAGTTTTAAGAAAAAATTTGCTGAAATCTGTACTTATGGATCCTATGAACAGTACATGGGACCCACACAAAAAATGCAGCCCCTAGCACAAACGCAAATGCGTTTGTATCCAAACTAACACTATATTAAATTGGTTTAATGTTGGGTTTTTTCTTTTTGTTTAAGAAGGCCAAGATAAATTTTAGTATCGAATTGATTTGTTCTTTGGACTTATTTTAGGGGTTCAAAATTTTCTTTTAAGGTATTCAAAACAAAAATATTTTAAAATGTTATATGTTAAAAAAAAAAAAATCACTACTCAGGGGGTTCAACCATGTGGCGCCACCACTGGACTGACGTAATCTATGACCAAGCATTGTGATTTCTTTACTCGTTTGTATTTTTGAAGAAAGTTGACTAGAGCTGGTTTGGGGAAGGTGACAACTGACAAACAACTATGTACAAGGCTTCCATTGCAATTGTACTCAATATCACACACAGAGATGGCGGAGGAAAACAAAGTGAGGCTGCAATGAATGTGGGCTAGTCCTTTCGTTATGCTTGTGAAACTGACCCTCGAAATTAAAGGTATATAATACGAGTAGGTGGAAGAAGATTTGGTGAACAAAAGTTTAGTGCTGCTCAAGTACAACCCTATCCATAAGAAGGTTCCTGTACTTGTTGTTAATGGAAAACCACTTGTTGAGTCACTCATTATCCTCGAATACATTGATGAAACCTGGAGGAATGGTCCTCGATTTTTACCTGAAGATCCATATAAAAAAGCACAACTTCGCTTCTGGTGTAGCTTTGTCCATAAACAGGTTAGTGAAAAATTCATGTTTGAATTCACGCCTCTTTGTATGGTAAATATAACCTGGCTAATCGATCGGATTTATACTGTTGTAGATATTAAAACGTTTTTATCTTATAAATCTTATATATTCAAGTGTCTCACTTACCCAAAAAAAAAAATCAATATTTATTTCTTATATTATTAAAGTGACACTAATCTATATATTTATCATATCAATTTGTAAATTGTTCATAAAAAAAAATCATATCAATTTGTAAATTTATTTTTAGTAAAATTTATATATAGTATACGTTTTTAGACCCCTTAAATACAAGTTGTTTAACCTAGTTATTTGGCTAAGTGATTACTTAGATAAATTATTCAGTTCTAGATTAACACATTTAAATCATATTATGTAAATAATGCAGAAATATAAAGAACATAACAATATGATGACCTAGAAAAACCAAATTGGTAAAAAACTTGGAGAGGATTTAACTTAGCTATTCTCAAAGTAAAAAGCAAATCCACTATAAAGAATCAAAATTTACAATAAGATTTAGACCACTTACATTCTATTGCTACCACATGTAGAACTTATTGACACGACCATGTGCAAGCTCCGAATCCACAAACTCCTTCTCTATTAAGCCTTTGCAACACAAGCACCCACACTTGTGACAAAAAACACAAACTCTCCTATTTGTGACTCCAAGACCACCCTTGAATGTTTAGATCATTAGCACTTTTGATGACTAGAGAAGGCAGCAACTTCTACAACACCAGATCTTGAGATTCTTCAAGGAATAAAACTGGTAGAAGATATGAGAGAGCTTTTTGGGTACAAAACCCTAGATACAAAAGAGACACACTCTTCTCTCTCTGAAAAGCCTTATAAAAACGTGCTTAGAGTTTCTTTTATATACTAGAAGAAGTAAATTTGAAACCCTAATCCTTTTTGGGCTTGAACTGTTGTTGGGCTGAACTTAAAATTCTGCAGATATGTGTTTCGATCGATCGAGCCTGTCTCTCGATCGGTTGAACTAGGAAAATTTCAAATTCTCTTTTCTGCAGCTTGCTTGTTCTTGGATCTTGACTTGTATCACTTTAAGCATTGTCTAATAATACCTATAGACTCTAGGATCTATATCTAGACAAGTTTGTGCTTACAATTTGCCAATTGTTCTAAACTTTTAGAACCTAACAATCTCTCACTTTGACAATTCGTGACAAAACTTACATACAAAATGAAATGCTTAAATACAAGGACTACCCAATACAATAAATTGCCCAAATACATCACAAATCCCAATCTAAGACTCCTAACCTAGAAGTTGCAAGAGAAGGTAGAAGGTCTTAATCAGAAGGTACCTGTCTTTCCTGAAACACTCAAAAGAACACATCACCGCATGTGTGGAAAGAAAGACATATAAAATATGAAACACAAATATAAAAAAAAGTAAACTAACTCTCCCCCTAAGTTAGATACATCAAAAAACATTTTATATTCTCCCTATTTCAAAAACAATTTCAACTCTCCCTAAACAAAACAAACAAGATTCTCACATTTCATCTATTTCTCCCCATTTTTGTCATGTATTGACAAAGACAACCCAATTAGAAGGTAGGCAGAAAACATACGCAATAGAGAATAAAAGAAAATAGAAAATTAAGGGAACATAAAACAATTCAGCTCTATAGAAAATAGAGACAACTCCCCCTATGAAGAGCAACAACTCCCCCTATGAAGAGCAACAACTCCTTCTAAGAACAACAAAGATTAAAAACAAGTTTCTCCCCCTATAAAAATAGGAAAAACAAAACAAGTTTTGGGAAAAATTTAGGAGATCGGGAAAATAAAGACACACAAACCAAACTTAAAAACACTTGAAGAAAAATATTATCTCTTTCAATAAATGCAAACTTGACACTATGTGACCCACAAATAGATGCATGAGAAGAGAAAATATATACATATTTATTATCCATCATATCTCAAAAAAATATTTTCCTTAAGTTCACACATAAAAAATAGTATATACAAAAATGTACAAAGGACTTAAAAGTTAATCAATCAATTTTTAGATCAAGTTGAGTACCCAATTTAGCAAAGTGTATGCATGTTATGTGTGAAAACAATGAGAGATATAACTGCAAAACTGCAAGATGGATACAAAAAACAATGCTATGCATGTGAATCATAAACACAAATGATGCATGAAAAGATAGATTTGTCAAAAACTTAAAAACTGAAAATTTTTTAGTTTGGATCGGTCGAGCAACAATCAAATACCATTTAAGTCAAGCAGAAAACAATGATTAAAAATCAAGGGATTTTTGATCGGTCGAAAATCACATTCGATTGATTGAAATTCTGGAAAAGTGGATTTTTTTTGAAAAACATAAGTAGTTTATGCAGAAAACACTCAATTCAAATAATTTCATGAATGAAATTATTTGAATGAGTTTAAATGTTTTTCAAAAATATTAGTTTTCAACCCAGAACTTCAAATCAAAGTTTTTAATCATCAAAAACATAATTTTTTCCAACCCTTAAACATATTTTGCATCAAACACCATAAAAAACATAATCTTGGATGGCCAAACCAAATTTACACACAATTTCATGTACTAAGTTTAGCAATGAATAGCTTGTGAAGTGTGCGCAACTAGTAACAGCATGAGATACATGTGAGGTGATAAGTAGATAGCAATTAATCACAATTTCTGCATTATTCATCACATAAATTTGAAAGTGACTATTACCTTAAGAGTTACATCTTATAACTCCCACATCTCTTAGAAAACAAATTTGCAATCTTGTAATTTTTTTTTATTTTAGCCTTATAATTTACACGCCATTTTTAGTTCAAAAATTTATTTTAGCCTTATAGTGTACACACTATTTTTGTTTCAATTATTTATTTATTTATTATTCCAAGACTACACCTGATTTCTTTTTGTGCATGTGCTACACTTTTTCGAGTACAAAATCTTACGATATACATTAAGGTGTTCATGATTGGTTAGTAAACAGTAGTGAGATGGTTATTTATGCATTTCTCTTAGGATTTTTTAGTCCTTACAATCAAAAGAATGTGACTTCAAAATCAAGAGCATGTGATAAAAAACTATAAACACTCACACAAACATGCACTACAGAGCTAAAACTAGCAAAGTGTAGAAAAATAAGCTCATCAAAGTTAAACAAGGTACACATGCATGAAATGTAAACTTCATATGGCCAACCTTAACTACACATTCATGATGTGTAATACCAAACAAAAACAAAATATTTTTGGATTTTCAAAAAATATTTTATGACAAAAAATAAAAGGCACACATTATGCTTAATGAATAAAATCATATTTATCTAAAAATAATCATGCATTTAGTTGAGCAATACATACTATTCAAGTTTCTCCACAATGCCAAGCATGTTCTAAATCAAGAGAGAGATATCATAATTCAAGTAATCCTTAAGAAAAATAAAACTAGACACAAAATAAAATATATTTGTCTTTTTGAAAATTTTCAATGTTTTTGGATTTTTTTTTAATAAAAAACAACCTAAAAAAAAACATAACAACCAAAAACAAAAACTAAACATGTCTACAAACAATTGAAAGAATTAAATCTAGGATAAGTAAACAACACTCACCTTAGTAAGTCTTTTCTCACTCATATAGCACGAGTCTTCGGCTTTGTAGGTGAAAATTCATGTGAAGCAGAGTGTATTTGAGGGATTACACCAATCTTCTGAGAAAGACTGACATCCTGCAAATTTCTTTCACAAGCCTAAAAAAAATCAATTGAAACAATAGTGTCCTTTTTATTCAAATCATCACAATTAAAAACAGTAAGACACTTAAAATTATCCTTGATCCCTGTCCATGATAGCAGGGATCAAGGATCAATTCTAGGTATAATAACCTAAATCAAGAGCTAACTCATTCTGATACAATTTGTACGTTTTTAGACCTCTTAAACACAAGTTGTTAAACCTAATTATTTAGCTAAGTGATTATTTAGATAAATTTAGTTCTAGATTAACACATTTAAATCATATCATGTAAATAATGTGAAAATATAAAGAACACAACGCTATGATGACCCAGGAAAACCAAACCGGTAAAAATCCTAACTATCCTCAGGGTAAAAAGCAAATCCACTATAGAGAATCGAAGTTTACAATAAGACTTAGACCACTAACATCCTATTGCTATCACATGTAGAACTTACTAACACGACCACGTGCAAGTTCTGAATGCACAGACTCCTTCTCTATTAGGCTTTTGCAATACAAGCACCCATACTTGTGACAAAAAACACAAACTCTCCTGTTTGTGACTCCAAGACCACCCTTGAATGTTTAGATCATTAGAATCTTTGATGACTAGAGAAGGCAGCAACTTCTACAATACCAGATCTTGAGATTCTTTAAGGAATAACACCGGTAGAAGATATGAGAGAGCTTTTTGGGTACAAAACCCTAGATACAAAAGAGACACTCTTCTCTCTCTGAAAAGCCTTATAAAAACGTGCTTAGAGTTTCCTTTATATACTAGAAGAAGTAGATCTGAAACCTTAATCATTTTTGGGATTGAATTGTGTTGGGCCGAACTTAAAATTCTGCAGATACGTGTTTCGATCGATCGAGCCTGCAGTCTCTCGATCGGTTGAATCAGAAAAATTTCGAATTTTCTTTTCTGCAGCTTGCTTGTTCTTGGATCTTGACTTGTATCACCTTGAGTATTGTCTAATAATATCTATAGATTTTAGGATCTATATTTAGATAAGTTTGTGTTCACGATTTGCTAATTGTTCTAAACTTTTAGAACCTAACATTTGCTTTAAATTTTTACATACATATATAAAAGGAAAATGCTAATGAATGCCCTTAGGACATTGGTTAATAATCCATTTAAAGAAAGTTTTTATGAGAAAAGAAAATAAAACAATTAATATTTTGACAGTTTTTTTCATTTCCCATAAAAATGGTGTCAAAACTTTCCTAAATTGGATTGTTAACCAATGCCCTAAGGGCATTCATTAGCATGACCCTATATAAAATAACATAGAATATTGCAAGTTGCGATTCATAGGAAATGATTTAATCACGTTGATTTAATTATCAGGCCGGGCAAGTTATAACCTCATAGTATAGAGTAATGTAGAAGATTGTTTGTGTTATTTAGTCAAGATGCATGCTTATGCACATGTAAGAACACAAATATTTGTTTAAAAATATATAATTTAGAGCTATAGGAACATAGTAATCAGTGCGGAACACAATGAACAATCTTTCATTTTTCAAAAGAACTAAGCTATACAGGAACTAACGCTTGTAAGTTCCGGCATGCAGGTATTTGAGACCATGATGTCAGTACTCACATCCGATGGAGAAGAACAAGAGAAAGCGGCGAAGGAATTTTTCGAGAGATTAAGCACGCTTGAAGAGGAAATTAAGAACATTTTTCCAGAGGGAATTCAAGTCATTGATCAGAAAAATGTGGGACTCTTGGACCTTGTAGTTGTAACTACATTGAGCCATTATAAGGCTCAGGAAGAATACCTTGGTCTGAAGCTTATAGACCCAGAGATGACTCCCCTTCTTTTTTCTTGGCTGACAGCTCTACTTGAGTTACCTTTGGTGAAGGAGGCACTCCCCCATCATGAAAAGGTGGTGGGGTTTCTCAAATATTTGAGACAGGAGACTCTCAAATCTACTTCAGCTTGAATAAAGTCTTTGTTCATAAAAAGGGTTAGCTCTTTGACCAAGTACTTTAAATAACTGGTGGCCAAACTTCGATAAAAAAGGGTTTTATGAAACGGCAATGAATAATATTATATGTACCGGCAGTTAGCTGTTTGTACTAATTTCTAAGACATCTTGCTATTTTTGACTAATATATTTAGTTTCAATATATAAAAAAATTCTACTAGTAAATTTACATTCTTTCTTGTTATAATATAAAACTCCATTAACTATATAATACCAATGGAAATTTTGGAATAAATCCCAGTCGGTTGGTCTAATAGTTCTCAAGGTCTAATGAGATTTATGAGAACTTAAATTCAAAACCTTTAAGCTAGCATCTTAAGGCCATTGCAACGGTTTCGTCCATGTAATTACACAGCGTGTGGTGGACGGGGAATACACCTAGATTGGTTAAACATAGTAATAGTATTGCTTCAGTTTTTGTTATTGAGTCTAAAGTCATAGAGCTTTATTTCTGACCATCTATAATCTGCCACTATGAGCAATATCTTCAAATGATTTAGTGTTTGTTTGAGGATTGCTTATTTCTAGTAGTTTATTGCATAATGTTTATAAAAAAAGATACAGTTTTTGGTAATTTTAAAGTTAAATGTGTTACAAAAAGCTAAGAGATAGCATATACAAAATAAATAAAAAACTAGATTGTTTGCAAAATAGCTAAGACAAGAAAACAATTTTTTAACGATTCTCCAACGCATACTAAGCTCTTCTTACATCCATCTTTAATCTCAATCTATCCCTCCTAGTGTGCGCAGGGGGCATAAAGAATATTAAGCTACAAATTATATAAAGGTCCCATCTACTTTGGTTTCTCAAAGAGCAAAAACATATGGCACAAAAATATGATATATATATATATCCGACATTTATGGTTGGGTTGGTCTTTTCAACGGGATCTAGATTCTCTAGAATTAAAGGAGTGATTCAATTTTCCAGGGGAACATGTCATGTTTACCTAGTAGTCCTCCCAAACAATAAAATACAATAATATATTTAAGATTATTGTTTCAGATTCTAGTAAGAGCAATTAAAATTATTGATAGACTGCTAAAGAGGGGCCTCTATTAATTTTTGCATAGGAGGTTAATTAAATCCATATATTCTCTATTATATTAGAGAAGATGACAAAAATTAAGCTCTACTGTGATTATTTAAAAAAAAATTTATTCAGGTTATTTTTAAGTTGCTTTCTTTTCCACTTTTTGGATATAAGACATGGAAACTTACTTAAGATTGTTTATATATATATATATATATATATATATATATATATATATATATATATATTATGGATAATCTATTTTTAAATATATGAATTATTATATTTTTATTTACTATTTATAATTATATAATTATTAATTATTTATTTATGACATTATTGGTTTAACCATGAGTCTGACCCTAGTTGGACTAGAAAAATGTGAGAACGACTTCCCTTTTCAATTCTTTGTTTAGCCTTGTATGGAGCAAAAATAGCCAGAAAGGGCTCAAAAAGAAAGAATGGGCTTGGAATGAGAGCTCACCACAATCAATTTGTAGAGATAGCAAAGCCGACCTACACTTGACTTCTTATCTAATGAGCTGAAGTTAAGAAATGGGCCTTGTACGTTTTTAAACCCTTTAAACACAAGTTGTTTAACCTAGTTATTTAGCCAAGTGAATACTTAGATAAATTATTCAATTCTACGTTAACACACTTAAATCAGATCATGTAAATAATGCGGAAATATAAAGAACACAATAATATGATAACACTCTTAACCGGTAAAAAACCTGGGAAGGATTTAATCTAACTATTCTCAAGGTAAAAACAGATCCACTATGAAAGAATTGAAGTTTGTACAATAAAACTTAGACCACTAACATCCTATTGCTACCTCGTGTAGAAAACTTACTACCACGACCACTTGACAACTCCGAATCCACTGACTACTTCTTTCCTTGATCTGCAACAACCACAAGTTCTCTTGCTTGTGACTTTGAGACTCCATTCAAAGGCTTCAGATCTTCTTTAAGTTCTTTAAGCAGCAACTGAAGTGATCATCAAGTTTTGGACACAAATCTTAATCTTGATAATCCTATTTGTGTGTTTGAAGGTAAACACCACTAGATCTCATAAAAGATTCAACACACAACACTCCAAAGATATCTAAAACGTATCTAGAGTTTTTCCTATTATACTTGGAGTAAAACATAAAGCCCTACACGTCAAACGGGCTTAGGTTGAATTGGAATTTCTATAGAAATATAAATCTGCACGTGGTTTGATCAATCGAGCCTTGCAAATTTTGTCCAATAAATCCTACAATCACTTGATTCCAATTTTACAATTAATCACACTTTAAGCAAGCCTAAACCTAGACTCTATGCTTTGATCATGGTTTGCCAACATAATATATATTGAAGTTCTAATACATTAGTACCTAAGGTCTTAGAACCTAACAGGCCCACATGATAAGTAGTGATTAACAAGCAAAAATGAATATAAACAGATATATTTATATTTCCTCGGTTAGCCAAGGATGACTTTTACACTTGGGGTATTGCAGGTTACGGTGTTTCTCTCTCTCACCCTTTGTTTTTCAATCCCTATTCATTGGGATCCATCCCCCTTTTATAAGGGTCTCCTTTTCATCCTAACCTTCCACATGGAAGTGGTTAATCTTTCACTAGAAACTTATCACATCCCTCCTTTGGTGGAAGTGCTGAGTGAATTATAGGCTGTCTTGACATTGTTCAGGTGTCATTTAATCTTTAAGAGCAACCACATCAGCTCGTTTAAAAGATTCCATCTATTTTACACAAAAAACCTACTTTTAAGATTTTACACATTCACTTTTACAAAACACCCACATCAGTTCATCTATCCTACCACCTCTATTAATTAAATAATCAATTTTCTCACTTTTTTATTATTTCTCTCAACTACCACACATATACGCACGCCTCTGATTCATTTCTCTCCTTCTCTTCATTTCTGATTCATTTCTCTCTCTCTCTCTATCCTTCTCTTCATTTCTCTTTCGCTCTCTCTCTCTCTCTCTCTCTACCCAGATCAACTCTCCCTCGATCAACTCTCCGATCTGCCTCAATCCACTCCGATCCACTTGCTTCGAGCTCTAATCCACTCCGACACGCTCCACTCTCCCTCTCAATCAACTCTCCGATCTGCCCCGATCCGCTTCGATCCACTCGCTCCGAGCTCCAATCCACTCCAACATGCTCCGATCCACTCTGATACGCTCCGATCCACTCGCTCCGAGCTCCGATCCACTCCGATATACTCCGATCTACTCTCCCTAGCTCCGATCCGCTTCGATCCAAGCTCCGACCACTCCGATCCACGCTCCAATCTACTCTCCCTGGCTTCGATCCGCTCCGATCCACGAGCTTCGAGCTCCGATCTAGTCAAGCACCGATCAAGCGCCGATTTGTGTTTGTGTATCTATGTTTTTTTTTTTTTTTTGAGCAAGTGTTTCTGTGTTGATTTTCAGTGTGGATGTGTTTGTGTGTGGGTGTGTTTGTGTGCATCTGAGGAAAAAGAAGAGGATGAGGAGTTGAGTTTTAGCTGGGTTGGTTGAGCACGGAAAGGAGAGAGAAAAAAAGGAGCGAACGAAAATGATAAAATAATGGTATAGACGAGCTACAGTAATCGTGTTAATATACACAGTTATTGTAGCTCGGGGATGGATTTACAAAATTTTAGACATTTTTAAACCCACTGATGTGGGTGGTTTTTTGCTCAAAATGTGTAAAATTGGTAGTTATGTTTATTTTAGAAACTTTTACATCCACTGATGTGGATGCTCTAACTCGGCTGACATAGTTGGTGCAATGCATTTAATGCGAAGGTGATGAATGCTTCCCTGGAAAGCCTTCCTCCCCCATTATCCACACTTGCTACTGTTGCTTCCCTTGGTTCATGTTCCCAGCCTGTTGTGGGCTTTATCTCATTCTCTTCGAGTGGTCCACGTCCAAGGAACTTCCTCGGATGATCCAAGTCTGGTGATTTAAGCTCCTCTTCCAACTCATCTCAGGTTACGTTGATCAGGGATAGGTAGTTGGGCTAGCACACTCCTCAGACCGAGCTCAACCTGCACTTGGATCCCCCCACCCCCCAGTTCTAATTTTAAAAAAATAATCATTCAAAAAAAAATATTTTATTTTAAAGAGAAACAATTGATTCATTTTAAAATAAAGGAAAGAAACATTGTCTTTTGGGTTCTAATACTATTATACATACTGATTGCTTGGTTATTTGATAGGGCTGCTTTCACTATTTTGTTCTTCATGGCCATATATATATATATATATATATATATATATATATATTGTTACAAAATCCTTGTGTGTATAACAGGGCTAGCTCAACAACTTTGGGGATCTAAGGTAAAAATTTTAAGTGGCCTTTTTTATATTTAAATATTAATTAAATTATATTTATTGAATATTTTTATTTTTATTTAAAATCGATTTTTCTTGCTTTTTGAGATGTAAAATTACTAATTAAGTTTTTGTTTTTAAATTCCTCGGACATTTCTTTTTCAATTAATAATATGTCTAATTCACTTAATTTTAGTAGACTTAGATAAGATTTTATTAATTGATATGATAACTAGTAATAAAGTAAAGTGGGTTAGTTTCTTAGGGAAGTTAGTTTTAGCATGTGAGGTTGTGGGTCATATAGTTGTGTGCTAGTATGTTATGGGCAGTGTATTATTGCTATCAGCTATGTGTGTGGTGTTATGTAGTGTACAGAGGGGCCTTCTGTTTTTGTTTTTCTCTTTTTAATCTTTTATATTTTAGAATACAATAGGCCATTTGTAATGCATTCTATTGAGAAATAAAGGATATAATTTTTTTAATTAAAATATATAGATACATATTATATATCTATATATAATTTTTTTTATACAAATGGGACCTTCTTTTATTTGGGGGTCTTAGGTGATTGCATCACTTGCTTCTATACTTCAGCTGGCCTTGGTGTATAACATAGTTATATGACTTTATGTTGAGGTCCAAAATATTACAAGTATTGAAATAAAAATAAAAAAAAAACTAATGAGCCCTCAAGGATAGGAAAGGCCCAATCTGTGAGCCAAAGCCCATTTAAAATGGGTAAAAGGAAGCCCAAGCTTATGAATGGGTAAGCGTTGGGGCCTTGAAAAGAAAGGAAAAGGAAAAACAAAGCTTAGCCCAGCCTTTGTAAGGAGAGTTTTCTAGGAGCCCATAAGAGGACTGAACCAAGATATGTTGGGATTGCTAGAACCATAGGATCCTCGAGAAATGTAGGAAACAATCAGCTGGGAGTTGGATAGCTCAAGAAAGCATGCTCATGGGCATAAGGAATGAAGAAAGACATGCCCCATTAGCCGCCTGCAACTTAGAATAAAAGACTTTGGAAACAACTAATGACTTAGGAACCAGCACCTATAAAAGGAAGCCTAGTACCTCGGGAAGAGCAGCAAGGTGAACCATAAAGGAAGGTAGCTGAGGATCTTTCAGCCTGACAGGGGGAATATACCTATTTAGAGAAAAAAGACAAAGGATGAGGTAGCCAAAAGGGAGGTTTTGAAAAACCTCTTTAGAAGCCTTGAAAAAAGAAGTTAAAAGTCAGCCCCTAAGACCCCCCAAAAGAGGAAGGTCAGTTGGGGATTTTTTGGAAGGGAATCTCAAAAGAAGAATATAGTGAGAAAATGAGGAAATGACCAGCCACCAATGTTGTTGACACAACATTGGTTCTGGTACCTAGAGCAACAAATGGAGGGAATCAGTGGTACATGAAAAACCCTAGGAAGGTACTATAAAAGGGGGTGAAGCCATAAGCAAAAACCATTCAGCAATAGTGAATTAGAGTAAAAAGATCCTTTAGAAAACCCCTTTAGATTTTAAAAAAGAGAAAAAGAGGGAAAACTTTGTGAGGGATCTTGAGACAGACACTAGAGGATACACTTGGATTCAAAGGGATTCAAACCTCACAAGTCTTAGAAGCCTCAAAGAGCTATCTAAGTCTGTGACTTTTGAACTTATGTGGACCTTGTAACACATCCTAGTGGAAAGAGGGCCTAATGTACTTAAAAATTCAAGAAATAATGAAGTATTACTCATCATTCTAAGGATCCCTAACGTTTTAAATTTCCCTTTTACTGTTCCTTTACTGTTATTTATTGTACAATACATATATATTTTGTATGTATGGATGTGCATAGGTTGTAGGATTCATATTTTGTGCATAACTTAGTTCGTAATCAACCCAATATAGCTGCGGTGAACCAAGCACAGTCCACCAAACAACAAGTATAAAGCCCATGATCCTTAATCCTACTTGGGCCTGGGTACTGTAAAAAAAAGAACCCACATTAAAAGGCGACTTCGCTGGGGACTGGGCAAAAAAGAGTGAAGAAGCAGTCCCTTCACAAAGCATGACTCTAAGGCTAAGGAACAACAAGGGTACTAATATGCACACATGCCTAAGCAAAGCTACTTAGACTTGAGTTCCAAATCCCACAAGTCTTGTGCAAAAGCTCTAAGTCTGTGAGAATTGGGGCCAGGATCCTTGTGGCTAACTCATTCTTATGAAATTCATTTACATATATGTATAAGTATTAGAATGTATATCCTAATCTAAGGAAGTAACAATTATTTGAAGATATGTGTATTGTATAGTTGTTCTTATTCATGGCTTATAAAGGTAAAGGGAAAGGACTCCACTACATAATAAGCTTAGAGTAAGATCCTATAGTTCAAGGAACTAGAGATTCTGGGTTCCATGGATTACAAACCTAGTACCCCTGGGAACCACGACATCACGTTTGGGGTACCACGACATCACGCTCACGAAACCACGACCCACGTCCTGGGATTCACTAGGGGAGGAACCACTGGTGGAGGAATTAGTGCAACACTTTCCCAAGGAAACATCATGGAGGAACCAAGTGAAGGAAATCTTTTTTTAATGTTCACACAATAAAAGATAAGCCCTAAATATTCTATTTTAACTTCCTCCTCGTCATGAACATTATGAATAATTATTTTACTCATTTTGTAAAAGTAACAAGTTATTTTACAACACTAAAACACTTACAACAATATTTTATTGCTTTTGAGGAAATCATATTTTTTTTACTTGAGGAGCTCTATGTGACTTGCGCACAAACCGGTTCATATAACGACCCCAATAGGCCGCGGAGAGCTGGACCTCGTCCAACCACCTACCCTTGGAGGCCCAGGATCCCTCATCACCAATGGACTTGGGTACCATCCAAAAAAGGGAACCCACCAAGGATTGTTCCTCTTAGTGCATTCAACATCAAGATCCCATAAGTGCGGGTTCCTCCAAAGAACTTCCCACCGAGGGACCCTATATAGAATTTTGGCGAACTTCCAAACGCAAGATAAGTTTTATGCATCATTATTTTCTCCATTTTATATTGTGAGCATAATGGATCATCGCCCTACTCTTTAAGAAAATAATAATATTGATAATAAGGGTAAAAAAAGGGTCATGATATAAAATTTAAATAATATTGCCTCACGTTTCGGGGTTGAAGTATTTTAAAAGAAATTCATAATATTGTTTCATTTAAAAAAGAAATAGAAAAAAAGGAGAAGTAAGCGAATCAAAGAGGCTTGATAAAATGTAAATTACATAGCAAAACAATTGCCTCATGTTCTGGAGCTAAAGAATTTTGCAGCAACTTGATAATAACATCATATGGTGCAAGTTAGCAAAATGGACCAGTTCTTTGGCTCCGCCCATGGATCTAGCAAAATGGAGTAGTTCCATGATCCTAGTAAAGCCTAGGAGATCCTTGACTCCAGGAAAGAAAAACTTAGGAGTTCCTTGATTCCAGAAAAGCTGAGGAGATCCTTCATTCCAGCAAGGCTGAGTACACCCTTAATTCCAGCAAAGACTAGGAGATCCTTGACTCTAGGAAAGCAAAGCTTAAGAGATCCTTGATCCCAGAAAAGCTGAGGAGATCCTTTGTTCCAGCAAGGCTGAGTACACCCTAGATTCCAGCAATGTTTAGGAGATCCTTGACTCCAGAAATGCAAAGTCTAGGAGATCCTTGATCCTAGCAAAGTTTAGCAGATCTTTAACTCCAGTAAAGCCTAGGAGATCCTTGACTCTAAGAAAGCAAAGTCTAGAAGATCCTGGATTCCAGCAAAGCTGAGGAGATCCCTGATTCCAGCAAAGCTGAGCAGATCCTTATTTCCAAAAGGGATCATTGATTCTAGCAAAGTGGAATAGTTCCTTGGTTCCAACAAAGGCAAAGTACTTCCACTGATTTAGAAAAGTAAAATGGTTCCAAAAAAAAAAATGGAGGCATCACGAAAGTGGATAGAAGTTCCACAATAGCATCAAGAGAAGGTGGATCAAGCATGATTCAACAACTGCCTCATATCCTGGGGGCTAAAGCCTATTGTGCGATGGACCTTGAATATATTATGAAGAAAATCAATAGAAACACTATATTGCAAGTTAGTATTAAAATCAATATTATTGAAAGCTCAACAACTATACGGTGCATCTATCATTTATTGCAGTTCAACAATTGGGGTCACCCAAGGAAATAATAAGATTTGGAGGAGTTATAGAGCCCATTGAAGGACACCTACAACTAGCTCTAAGGGCCGACCATGGCATCATAAGTATCGCCTAATCCTCTCAATGTACCACTGATACGTGAAAGAGGGATTGAATGGGAAGCCCACAAAAATTGCTGCCAATCCTAGTCCTTTTATCCAACACGAAGTAAACTTTGTGGGAAACATATTCTATGATGAGTCGGCTCTAGCTAAAGAATATCCCATCTCCAGAATCTCGGGGGGCTCCTATCCCAGACGGAGAAGAAGCCTAGAGGGAAGGCAGAATATCGCTTAGAAAGGTACGCAAGACTTGAATGTAACCTATAAGAGAATCCCGGACCACCATCTTATATGATAGCCCAGGAAGAGATCCTAGAGGAACTTAGGGATATGATGAATCATAATATCCCATCTCTGGGATCCCGGGGGGCTCCCATCCTAGAAGGAGAAGAAACCTAGAGGAAGGGCAAAATATTGCTTATGAAAGTATGCAGGACCTGAATGTAGCTTGCTGAGGGATCCTAGACCATCATTTTACATGCTCGCCTAAGAAGATATCCCGAAGGAACCTAAGGATATGTAAAATGAGGAACAAATCCTACCAAAGGAAGAACTAGAAGAGGTGAACTTGGGGGCTGACCTAGGGAACCTAAACCCTATCCTCATCAATAGTTGGATATTAGTACAAGGAAAAAAAAAAAAAAAAAGCAACTGGAAGAACTATTGAAGAAATATGAAGATTTATTTACAATTTAAAAGAGGCATGTCTAAAGGATGAATTTCCTTTACCTAACATCAATCTCCTCATAGATCCAACTAAGGCAACAACAATATCAACCATGAAGAAGCATACCACGGTCAAGGAACTCAAAAGCTTCTTGGAAAGAGTTTCTTACGTTAGGAAGTTCACACCAAGGCCAGCCTTGGTTACTAGTGGACTATCTAAACTGTTGAAAAAGGGGAATGTTTTCATATGGGGAGGTGAGCAACCAAATGTCTTTCATAAAATTTCAACAGATCATGAGTCATTTTCCTACCTTATGGGTATTAGTCCATGACAAAATCACTATTGTTGTACCTGGGATCCCGATCCCAAGCATACAGAGCATTGAAGGACACCGAAATGTGGTATCCCAACATAAACATGGCGTGTTTGGCAGTTATACATCTCAACAACTGAATCATTACTTTTCATCCTACCAAATCCTATTGGTGACGAGCTCTCGTCCAATAAAAGCCCTCCTTCATCAGCCCTTGTGATCTTGAAGAATAGTTCGGTGGCTGATATTAATTTCCCAATACAACATAGGTCTGAAAGATCCCTAGAGCTGTTAAGAGCTAGGCTATAGCAGACTCACTGACCTAGTTCCCCGAAGAAGAGGAGTATCTATTGAGTGAGAAGATCCCTGGAAAAGTAGTAGTGGTAGAGATCCTTGGAAAGAAACAGACTATGAGGCTTGTGAAGTTAGCCTCTAATGAGCATGCCTAGAGGAAGTCTCTTCTAGGATCCTCATAAGAGGATCCCCCACCTGAAGAAAATACTATGACAGAATCATCTTGGTGGAGCTCCTCCTAGCCACCGGTTCACTAGTGAGGGAAACTTTGGATGACTCATATAAGAAGAGTATTTCTATAAAGGATTTGTTCACAATCAAGAGAGGATATTTTAGAAGATACTCGGATTAGGAAACAAATTCTTAACCCTTTGAAGAAAAGAAAAGAGATCAGTTTAGTGACCCTACTAGAGAATGGAGGGGTTATGAAGGAACCTTTTTGAAGATGGAAGAATTCAATGGCCATGAACAAATTTTCCAAGTGACATGGCTTAGGACTTGGGAAGAGAAAATTTTCCATTTACCTAGCCCAGGAATTGGCCATAACAAATTTTTTTTTCCAAGTGACATGACCCAAGACTTAGAAAGAGCAAACTTTTCATGTACTTGGCCCAAGACTTGGCCAGAACAGATTTTTCCAAGTGACATAGCCCAGGACTTAGGAAATAGCAAATTTTCCATGTACTTGGCCCAAGACTTGGTCAGAATAAATTTTCCAAGTGACATGACTTAGGATTTGGAAAGAGAAAATTTTTCATGTACCAGGCCCAAGACTTGGCCTAGAACAAAAATTTCCAAGTACATGGCCCAAAAATTGGCCAAGAGCAAAATTTTCCAAGTACGACCAAGAAACTGGTCAAGAGTAAAAGTTTACAGATACAAGTTGTAGCACTCCCCAATAATGGGTGCAGATTGTAAGCATATCCTAGTAATGGGTACAACCTGTAGCACGTACCAATAATGGGTACAACTCGTAGCATGTACCAACAGTGGGTACAACACGTAGCACGTCCCAGCAATGGACACAAGCCGTAGTACGTACCAATAATGGGTGCAGATTATAAGCATATCCCAGTAATGGGTACAAGCCGTAGCATGTACCAGTAATGGGTGCAAGCCGCAGCAAGGCCCAACAAGGGGTGCAAAGAAAACGAGCCTCAAGTGGGTATGAAAACCCAAAAGTGGGTGTATAAAGTGTACAAGATTGATTTCCTTGAAAGGAATCGGTTCAAGGGAGCTTGAGGAAATCATCTTAAGATTTTTGTGGAAGCAAGGAAGGCGTGACTTAAAAAAAATATTCTAAGAGTACATCACTCAAAGCCGCAAAGGCATGGATAGTTTGGCAAATCTCTATACAACAAGATTAATCAATGACATTGCAAACCAGCTAGCAATATTTCCCTCCTTCTACGAGGTGCAAACTCGCTAAAGGCTTGGAGGTACTTCAATTCAACAAAAGAAAGGTACCCTTTCGGAAAGCTCACTCATTAATAACATGTTTGAATATATCAAAATACTACAAAATGTTGAGCAAGAGGTATCAACAATGCACTAGTAATTTATTCATGCAGATTGAAATGAAAATCCTAATATTTTGATCTTCTTACATGACCAATTATCAAAAAATCAAAGTTTGAAATTCTTACAGGTTGAGACCCCCACATGGTTTCATAAACATGAAGTAATCCTTACTGCTATGATTTATTTGGCAGTTGTCTTTTTTCGAGTGCATACACCAGGGGCAGAAATAAGATTAAATTTTTTTTCCTTAGATATATCTTTCACTTAATGAAAATTGGGAAGTCTAGTGCAAACTTTACCGTACATAGGTTCAGCCATTATTATTTTCTTTGGCTCATGAACTATATGGTATGTAGCAATTCAACAACAATATAACTAGTGGCATGATATGTGAATAATTTGTTGCAATCTAAAATACTATACAATCTCTCACAATCTGGGAAAAGTATAAGGCAAAGATCGAGAGCATCCACCAGAAGAGCAAGGTCTGTAGCTAAAGCAAGGCGTGGGGATGTTCTTAAGCCTTCTAAGCCATGTCCTCAGGGAAGTTTTTAATCTCTTAATACATTTTGAGAAGAGTAGCTAGCCTTAATTATATGACATTCTTGGATTCTAAATTAGCATGTTTATACGATTCAATGATTTATGATATCATGGTCCCATTGGTAAGTCACTATCCATGGACTAAAAATTCTCATGTGGCAAACATCTTGGAGTTATTCACCCTAGCCATAGTAAGCATGTACTACAATGCATAGAATATTTTTTGGCAAAGTTCATGGGGGCTTCCCTCACTCAACCTATTTTGTAAAACAAACAAAATCTAGTTGACAAAGCAATGCTATCTTATACTGAGATTTGATATGCATTCAACACTATTTTTGTATGCTACTTTAAAAAAAAAAAGGTATACCTTAGAATTACAAACAAACACTAATGCTAGAAATATACTCTTAGTATAAAATGCAATGCCAATATAATTTGGTTGTGTGTGTGTGCATATATCATTGTCGGTTGACAAAGTTGATATGTTTTATGGAAAATTGAATACCAGTCTACAGCTTTATACTAACATGAAGGTGAATTCTAATCTTTGACAATATGTTAGTTCATTCCTTGAAGGAAGTGTAGCAATTCCTTTGGAGTTTCCCTCAAGAATTATTTGTTCTACACATTGGTTCTACAAAACGAGAAAGTGTCCAAGAACAATTTATTTTACTCACGCGTGGGCTACAGGCAACCCACGAACTCGAGGGGCTAAATGCTGAGGTCCAAAATATTACAAGTATTGAAAAAAAAAAAAACTAATGAGCCATCAAGGATAGGAGAAGCCCAATCTATGAGCCAAGGCCCATTTAAAATGGGTAAAAGAAGCCCAAGCTTATGAATGGGTAAGCTTTGGAGCATTAAAAAGAAAAGAAAAGGTAAACGAAGCTCAGTCCAGGCTTTGTAAGGAGAGTTTTCTAGGAGCCCAGAAAAGGACTGAACTAGGATACCTTGAGACTGTCAGAACCACAGGATCCTCGGGAAATGTAGGAAACAATCAGTTGGTAGTTGGACAGCTCAATGAAGCATGCTCATAGGCATAAGCAACGAAGAAAGACATGTCCCATCAACCGCCTGCAACTTAGAAGAAAAAACTTTGGAAACAGTTGATAACTTAGGACCCAGCACCTATGAAGGGAAGTTTGGTACCTCGGGAAGAGCAGCAAGGTGAACCATAAAGGAAGGTGGCTAGAGATCTTTTAACCTGATATGAGGAATTTGTCTATTTAGAGAAAAAAGACAAAGGATGAGGCATGCAAAAGGGAGGTTCTGAAAAGCCTTTTTAGAAGCTTTGAAAAAAGAAGTTAAAAGTCAGCCCCTAGAACCCCCTAAAAGAGGAAGGTCAGGTGGGGACTTTTTGGAGGGAAACCTTAAAAGAAGAATATAGTGAGAAAATAAGGAAAGGACCAACCACCAATGTTGCTGACATAACATTGGTTCTGGTACTTAGAGCAGCAAATTGAGGGAATCAGTGGTACACCAAAAACTCTAGGAAGGTACTATAAAAGGGGGTGAAGTTATTAGCAAAAGCCATTCAGCAATAGTGAATTAGAGTAAAAAGATCCTTTAGAAAACCCCTTTAGAATTCAAAAAAAGGAAAAAGAGGGAAAACTCCGTAAGGGATCCTGAGGCAGACACTAGAGAATACACTTGGATTTAAAGGGATTCAAATCTCACAAGTTTTAGAAGCTTCAAAGAGCTATCTAAGTCTTTGACTTTTGAACTTATTTGGACCTTGTAACACATCTCAGTGAAAAGAGGGCCTAATGTACTTAAAAGGCTAAAATGCAAAACTCACCCTCTAAAGTTTTATCATTTTTCATTTAAGTCCTTTAAGTTTAGGTTTTGTCATTTCAATCCTTTAAGTTTCATTCATCCTTAATTAAATCCTCTGTTAACAATTTGTTAATTGCTGCAGTTATCCTACCCATAAAATACCATTTTTTTCCCTTTATTTAATTTTTAATTTTATATTTATTATTTATTTATTAATTTAAAAAATGTTAAAATAAAATAAAAAACCAAAAAGAATCAACGTCGTCCCCTCCCTCCCATCTAAAAGAACACAAAATTGCAACCCCACCCACCTATACCCTAGTCTATCCTAATACTACCAATTTTCTTTCCATAGTTTTCTATTTTCTATCCAACCAAATCCTAAGTATGTAAAAAAGCAGTGGGATCATTATAGAATTGTGGTGGTGGAAAGCAATTGATTCCCTAGAAACTTTTGGTGGGGATTTCCTCCTCCAGAGCTTTTCTTTTAGATTTGCTATCCCTTACATGTTAGAGTGCATAGAAACAATGTTAAGGTTTCTTGCGGTCTTGCCACCCTATCATGTCAACTCATTTAGCAACTTAAGTGGGAGATTACTTAATGCCCTTGGAGGCCTATGTGCCCAAGACCGAGAGGGAAGACTTTGGGCGGCTCCACTCCGTTTGGAATCTACAGATTCGGCGGCTCTAGTTCCCACTTCTCCCCTTCAATCTCTATTTCTCTCTCCTTCTCCCTCTCGGTCTTTCTTCTCCCTCTTAGTATCGAGCTAGGCTAGGGTATCAGGTGGGTGAGATCGCAATTTTGTGCTCTTTCAAATGGGAGGGACGACGTCCATTAATTTCTGGGTTTTTTTTTTAAATAAAAAAAATTTAAATCAACCTGTTTTAATAAATAAATAATTAATTAAAAATTAAATAAAGGGCAAAAACGGTATTGTTTGGGTGGGATAACAACAACAATTAACAGATTGTTAACTGAGGACTTGATTGAGAATGAATGAAACTTAAAAGACTGAAATGACAAAACCTAAACTTAGAGGACTGAAATGAAAAGTGATGAAACTTAAAGGGTGAGTTTTGCATTTTGGCCTACTTAAAAACTCAAGAAATAATGAAGTATTACTTATCATTTTAAGGATCCCTAATGTGATGCCCCAATTTGATTGATTGTGTGATGTGTGTGTGTGTGTGATGAGTCCCACATCGGATATTTACTAGGTTGAATTGGGCTTTATTAACAACTGCAAGGAGCCTCAATTATGACTAGTCCTTTTGAGGTATAGCGCAGATGTGGCTAGCGCTTTTCTTTGGGTCGTTACATATGTCTGTCATACCCCACCCCCGTGTGCATGATATTGTCCTCTTTGGGCGGCCTGAAGGCTCTCTTAGTCCCTCAAGATTTTGTTCTTCCCCAGGTTGCGCTGGGGAAAATGCCTCATACACAACAAGGGAGGGCATTCCTTATAAGCACATCCCCATGTGCTTCCCTAGGCAATGTGGGATTCCATGTGAAATGCAAGACCCCCTATTGGGTCACTACAATCCACCCCCCTTACGGGCACATGCGTCCTCGCATATGGGGCCCACACTCCCGGCTAGGGCATAGCTCTGATACCATCTGTCACACCCTACCCCCGTGTGCATGATATTGTCCTCTTCGGGCGGATGTAACACCCATAATTTTATTACTTATTTAATTATTATATGTAAATTAAAAAGGAGGCCTAAAATTAAATGGATTAAATTGATTTGGGCCTAAGACATTAAAAATAAGATAAATGCTATGGGATATGAGGCCCAAGTGAGGTGGCATAAGTAAAAATATAGGCCTCAATAACCTTAGCCTTTCACCTTTTAAGCTACACGTGTACATACATCAGAAGGTTCCTTTTTGTTTTCAGCCACAACAGACGTTTGAGTTGTCTCTTTTCTTCTCTACGACTGTGCATCAGAATTTCAGGTATGGTTGTCTTGTTCTAAATCTAAGAAGTTTGAATAATCAATAGCTAGCAATTGTCATGAACATAGACTATCATTATACTAATAGAAAAGAGCTCCTATAATTGTATTATATTAGATAAGGATGGTCAATATGTCAGGAAGAGCAGCAGACTTTGAAATTGAACCAAAGAGAGTGATAGGCTTGGACTTTGTCACCATGTTAAAGGGAAAAGGGTGCTTTTGTTTAATATGCATTCACACTTAGCCTCCATTGTTGACCGAATCAACCATCACCCTTTTATTATTTTCTAAAAGTAGTCTAGCAGCTTTAAAGGGGCAATAGGCAACTAGATGGATAAATTAAGGCTTGTATGTGGCTTCCAATATTAGAGTCAATTGATATCCAGTAGCATCAAGTGGGAATGCTAAGCAACTAGATGGATAAATTGAGGCTATACGTGGCTTCCAATATTAAATTGGATAGATGTAATGTTAGAGTGAATGGATATGAATAAATAATATGGATGTTACGTTCAGGTTGGTTAGATATTTATTACTTGGCCCTATTGAAGTTTCATGAATACCTATGATTACGTTAATGGAAAAATCTGATTAGGCAGTAATAAATTTTTTTAAGTCCAAAACTCTGATCAAAGCTGAAAGTGAATTGGATAGTTAAGTAAATAAATGAATGATTTTGGATATATCAATATTGTCTAGGATAAAACCATTTAAGCGTGAAAATATAAAACTGTTTAAGTGTGAAAATAGATTTTTAAGTGGGAAATTGTGTATTGATGAACCTATTTTTGGTGTTGCTAGGTTCTAATTCTACTGAATTGTTGTGATTCAAGGGAGGTTGATTTCCTTTATATTTGCAACTAAGAGGTAAGTGGTGTTTGCTAATTTTGGGGGTTTTCCCAAATAATGTTGATTAATTATACTATTTTATATCAAAAAAATATGTTGTTATTTTATATATATAAATGGATATTTTATAATTGCTTGATGTGCACATTAATTATTTGTTTTATGAAAAACTTGTGGGACAACCTAAATTTATTTAAATTTGTATGTGTGAATATATCCTTATATTTTTTAGAATTATGAATGGGATATTTTTATATGAGCATCTTGAATGGATTATTTATGTGAGCATCTTGAATATGTTTTGAAAACCTATGGCAAGTCGTGATTAAAAAGCTCAGTATTGTATTAGTCCTTAGCAAGGGACAATCATACTGCAGCTAGTCCTTAACAAGGGACAGTCCCAGAAAAGGGATAGTGCACATTTGATAACTCTTTAGCAAGGGAGTATACTATTGAGAATCCAAAAAGGAAGCTCCTTAGCAAGGGAGTGCACCTTTAGGTTCCAAAGGAGCCATCCTTAAGAAAGATGAAAAGGAGGTTCTAGTCCAATAAAAGGGGACAACATAACCCTGTCAATGGGGCGTAAACATTGACCATGAGCAAAGCCTAGGAAATTGTGTTTGTGATGGTATTGATACACACACACACACACTATGATGGCTCACACTATAAAGAATTATTTTTTTTGAAAGGTTGTTCCCACACCCCAATGTTAGTGAATTCCACTTATTGAGTTATCTCACTCCCCTTTATTTCCCCTTACAGATACATAAGAGAAATTATTGGAGTAGAGATTCCTGGAAGTCAACAGTTACAAATTATTTTGTGGGACTGAAGATTTTATTTTTATTTTTATGGTATTAAACATTGTACTGGAGAATTATTTTGAGGATCTTTTAATTTTTGGTGGATTTAGAGCTCTGTCATTTGTGATGAAATTTTTAGGTTGCTGGATTCTTTTATTTAATATTTTTATGGATTTTTTTTCAGATTAAATAGAATTTTATTGCTTATGATTTTGGGGTATTACACCTAACGTTTTCAATTGCCTTTTTACTGCTCCTTTACTGTTCTTTACTGTACAATACATATATATTTTGTATGTATGTGCATATGTTGTAGGATCAATGTTTTGTGCACAACTTGGTTCGTAATCAACCCAATATAGTTGTGATGAACCAAGCCCAGTCCACCACACAACAAGTATATGGCACAGGATCCTTGTTCCTACTTACGCCCTTACGCTTGGGTACTGTAAAAAAAAAAAAAAAAAGAAAAAAAAAAAGAAAAGAAAGAAGGGGACTATTGACCAATGTAATCCATGACGAACCATTGTGGTTTCTTTATTAATTATTCGTTTTTTACAAGAAAGTTGACTAGAGCTAGCTGGTGAAGGTGACAAACAACTATAAATAAGGCTTCCATTGCAATTTGAATCTCAATATCACAGAGAGAAAGTGAGATGGCGGAGGAAAACAAAGTGAGGCTGCATGGAACGTGGGTTAGTCCTTTCGTTAGACTTGTGAAACTGGCCCTTGAAATTAAAGGTATACAGTATGAGTACGTGGAAGAAGATTTGAAGAACAGCAGCTTAGTGCTGCTCAAGTACAACCCTATCTATAAGGAGCTAGGTTCCTGTACTTGTTGTTAATGGAAAACCATTTGTTGAGTCACTCATCATCCTCGAATATATTGATGAAACTTGGAAGAATGGTCCTCGATTTTTACCTAAAGATCCATATAAAAGGGCACAACTTCGCTTCTGGTGTAGTTTTATTCATATAAACACGTTAGTGAAAAATTCATTTTTGAATTCATGCCTCTTTGTATGGTAAATATAACCTGGATTATCGATTGGATTTATACCATTGGAGATATTAAACGATTTTTATCATATAAATCTTATAAATTCAAGTGCCCCACTTACAAATAACATTTATTTATTATATTATTAAAGTGACACCAATTGCATACATTTATCAAATCAATTTGTAAATTTATTTAAGTAAAATTTATATTTACTTTTAAAATTTTTACATGTATATAAAAAATAACATAGAATATTGCAAGTTGCGATTCATAGGAATTGATTTAATCACGTTGATTTAACTATCAGGACAAGTTTTAAGTATAACCTCATAGTATAGAGTGTAGAAGATTTTTTGTGTTATTTAGTCAAGATGCATGCTTATGCATATGTAAGAACACAAATATTTGTTTAAAAATATATAATTTAGAGCTATAGGAACACAGTAATCAGTGCAGAACACAATGAGCAATCTCGCATTTTCAAAAAAAGAATTCAAATCCGATGTTAGTACAGGAACTAATGCTTGTAAGTTATGGTATGCAGGTATTTGAGACCATGATGTTAGTACTCAAATCCAATAGAGAAGCACAAGAGAAAGCTGCGAAGGAAGTGTCCGAGAGAGTAATCAAGCTTGAAGAGGAAATTAAGAATATTTTTCCAGAGGGGATTCAAGTCATTGATCAGAAGAATGTGGGACTCTTGGACCTTGTAATTGTATCTACATTTGGCTACTATAAGGCACGAGAAGAATACCTTGGTCTGAAGCTTATAGACCCAGAGAAGACCCCTTTCTATTTTCTTGGCTGTCAGCACTACTTGAGTTACCTGTGGTGAAGGAGTCACTCCTCCCTCATGAAAAGGTGGTGGGGTTTCTCAAACATATGAGAGAGACGGCTCTCAAATCTACTTCAGCTTGACCCTGTAATGAAATAAGTGGCAGCAAAGGAGCTGGATGGGTTGTTGGGTTTCACTGACCATTCTTCTATTTCCAGAGTTTTTTTTTTTTTAAAGTTTTTTTTCCCCTGATTTACTCTTTCTTCCTGTTAATTAAGCTAGCTGTTCTAAGGCATATAGCTACTTATGTCTTATATATTTAGTTCCAATATCATAAAAATTTGCTATCAAATTTACATTCTTGTGATAATTAATGTATAACTCCACTGACTATATACTGTTGGGGATATTACATAAAGTAATAAGGGAAGAACAATGTTAATGATAGGCCAAGAATGTATTGACCCCTTATAATAAATTAACCAATTAATTTAGCCAAATTAATTAATTAATTCAATTAACATGCAAAAAGTGTGATAGCACAAACAAATCACCAACTAAGTTAAATGCAACGAAAAATAAAGTTGACATGGTGATTTGTTTACGAAGGGGGAAAACCTCCAAGGCAAAAACCCTACCGAGTGATTTTAAGGTCACCACTCCTGAGAATCCACTGTTATCACAATAAGAGGTTACAAGTAAAGGAATCCCAATACCTTATACCAACCTACAGTTGAACCCTTACCCTAATACACAATTGGACTTGTTCTGTAGTGACAATCTCTCATTTTCAATGCACGGCTCCCAGTACGTGACTAACCAATCGATGCGCGGATCCCAGTACACAGCTTACTCACCAACATGAGAAGGATGTTGGCTGAAAATTTCTTCAGTTCATCAACACGATGAAGATCACGAAGCTCCTTGGTTACAAAACCTTACGGAGTACAAATGCAGCAGCTTCTTCAAGAGAAAGATGAACTACAACATATGTCTCCGGTCACAATATGCTTGGTCAAAACCTTTGTCTCACACTTGCACCACCTTTGACAACCCTTAAAATAATCCTTATATATGTTTAGGGTTGTGAGAAAAGAAAGCCTAAACACATACACAGGGATATGCGTGAAATCAGATCTAAAAAACCGATTTTCGTAAATCTCGAAATATAGGTTATCTATCAAGTAACTGTCGAGCATCGGGCTGAAGGTCCCTTTTAAATCTCGATAGATGCTATCTATTGAGCTTTAAAATCCAACACTTCTTCACTTGTTTCTTTGACAAATTTGCATGGCTTCAATACTTGGATTTGAACTCTTATTCCTTGAAGTATTAAACACATCCTAGATCTACCCAGTTACAAGTAAAGTACGTTTTGTCATAGGATTATTCAATTCTAAATGACATATGTTCTTAATATGATTCACATATGTCCTAATAGTTAACACAAAAGACAAACAGAAAATAGATAACTTGGAGGCACTATATCGTTTTCCTTAGACAATATTTGCCCTTACACTTTTGTTGCTAAAGAGTTATCGCAAATTTGTCCCTAGGATACAATTAAGATGTTGGGTTCTACAGATAGCGATTCTGGAGAATGACCACAAGATTTCTTGTGTTTCTCTCAAAGTTACTATTTATTGTGGTTGCCCATTAGCACTTGTTGTTCTATGGAAGACTCATCATAAGTCCTGAATTGCTCTTTGTTGTTGCACACATGCACCGTTGCACCCGAATCGAACCACCAATCAAAAGGATTTGCAATCACAGCCATATGAACTTCAGTGATCATATCAATATGTATGTCACCTACCATAGCAACAATGTCCTCAATGACATTTGATTCAATGACATTGCCTTCTTCATCCTTTTTCTTATTCTTTAAGAGTTTACATTCGCAAATGTAATGACCTTTCTTTCCACAATGGAAACAAGCCCGGTTCTTCTTGTCCTTGTTGGGATTCTTGGAGTTGTTCTTCTTGAAGCCACTCACACTTTTGTTCACTTTCAAGCCTATTCCTAAAATCATTCCAACTTGGTGGGAGTTTCGCAATGATTGCACCCATTTGGAATGATTTAGGAATATTGATTGACAAATCATGGAGTTTATTGACCAAAATCTGTAACTCATGCACTTGATCTAAAACTAAGATATTATCAAGCATTTTATAATCAAAATACTTTTGAATAATAAACTTATTCATACCTACTTTCTCAGTTTTGTACTTTACCTCCAAAGCATTCCGAATCTCCTTTGGTGATTTCATTGATGTGTAGTGATCATAGAGACGATCTGAAAGAGTATTGAGAATGTGCCCTTTGCATATCAATTCATCTTCCTCTCGTTTATTTCTTTGTGCCTTAATCTCATCAGTATCTTTATCACTCGTAGTAGGAAAATGCATCAAATTCTGGTTCAAGATATAGAAAAGTTTCAGTGCAATAAGTAGGAATTTCATCTTGTCTTTCCATCGAGAGAAATTTTTTCCATCAAAGCGATCCAATATCACCAACTCATGATTCAAAATCTTTAAGGTTGAAACATCACTTGTTCCTTCCATTGTAGGAAATATTGTCTAAGATTGTTGGGGATATTACACAAAGTAATAATGCAAGAACAAGGTTAACACAAAAGACAAATAGAAAATAGATAACTTGGAGGCACTATATCATTTTCCTTAGACAATATTTGCCCTCCACACTTTTGTTGCTAAAGGGTTATTACAAATTTGTCCCAGGATACAACCAAGATTTTGGATTCTACAGATAGCAATTCTAGAGAATGACCACAAGATTTCTTGTGTTTCTGTCAAATGTAAGCCTCTATTTGTACCTATAGGGTTATGTTTCATCAAAAGGCATGTATGAAGAGTTAAAATGTTTCATAAAACCATTAACAAGATTTGAAACATCTTTAACCTTTTTGAACAGTCACTAGAAAATTCTGCAGAAAATCTCGTTTCACGATTTTTGATCGGTTGAAAATTACTTTCGATCGATTAAGTGCTCTTTTCGATCGGTCGAATAGGAATTGAACAGAGATCAACATCCAGAGACTCCAGGATTATTTTCTTACCATTTTCGATCAATCGAGCCCAAGCTTCGACCGATTGAAAATACTAATTTTCGAATTTTCACTTAGAAAATTCCAAAACTTGAATTTTCACTTTATGAAACCATATTCTTCAAACTCAAACATGATTATTACAACCTAGATATCCTTGTATATACCTATATTTACAACATATACTACCAATGGAAAAGTTGAAATAAATCCTACCCGGTTGGTCTAATAGTTCTCAAGGTCTAACGAGATTCATGAGGTCTTAGATTCAAAACCTCCAAATTGGCATCCTAAGATCATTATAACTGATTTTTCTGTTTAATTATATGTTTTGTGTGGTGTAGGTGGGGGACTACACCTAGATTGGTTAGATCTATATTCTAGTACTCTTTTGCTTTTTGTTACTAAGGCTGCGTTTGTTTCGCCTGAAAAGGATTTCGGGAAATTATTTTACACCAACCTATGTGTTTGGTACCTACAGAAAATTGGGTCAAACGGAAATTATTTTCTCATTGACTGTAAAATAAGCCTCTTAACCTGTAAAACTATTTCCGTTCTTATTTTACCTTCAAATCTCATTTTACAAACTGAAAACAATTGATTGTAAAATAAGCCTCTTAACCCGTAAAACTATTTCTGTTCTTATTTTACCTTCAAATCTCATTTTACAGACTGAAAACAGAGAGAGAGAAAGAGAGAGAGAGAGAGCAGCCCAGATCGTACACTCCCAGATCGCACCACCGCCCCTAACCCCAGATCGCACCGGTCTCGTCGCACCCCAACACCGACGAGATTGCGCCGCCTGAAACCCCGCCGAGATCGCGTCGCCTGAAGCACCACTGAGATCACGCCCTAGCACCGGCAAGATCACACCTATGACCCACCCATGCCCGATCTCTCTTTCTCAATCTACCTCTCCCTTTCCCTCAATCGTCGATCACTCTCTCTTCCTCCCTCTCTCCGTTTGATTTTTGTTTCTTTTAAGTTCAAACATTGAAATTTTCTATTATGAAATTTGATTGGAAGCTGAGAAAATGGCTGAGAAAATGTGAGAAACTAGTAGAAAAATAGCATTTTCAAAATGCAACCAAATACTTGAAAATATTTTTTAAAATAATTTTTATAATGCAGCCATACACTTGAAAATATTTTCTTTTCTCAAAAGTATTTTCACCTGAAAATATTTTACACTCAGAAAATATTTTACACTGAAACAAATGCAGCCTAAGCCCACATGAACAACATCTTCAAATGATATTAAGCTCTTCTTTCATTCAATTTTAACCTTCAATCTCAATCTATCCCTCTGAAGGTTGGTTGTAGGGCACACAAATGTGAGACCAAACAATTAGTGAAAATGTTAAATTTATATGCAGGTAGTTCCTCTACAATGACTTAAACAATTTGTCCAACGAATCTGCCATTTACAGTTGGGTTAGTTTTTTCAACTATTCTAGGATTCTCTAGAGTTCAAGAAATTATTCAATCCTCGAGGATAACATGTCACCCTTACTTAGTGGTCCTCTCAAATAATAAAAGGGAAATGTTAACAAGCACCGTGTGGTGCTTGTTAAGATTTCCTTTAATAGATTGTGTCAATAAAAAGGACAAAAAATTATTAAAAAGATTGCCAAAAAGGATATTAAAAAAATTGCTAAAAAATTATCAAAAAGGATAAAAAGTAAAAAAGAAAAGAAAAGTGTAAAAGGTTGTTGTTAACGGGCACCGTGCCCGTTAACACAACCCATAATAAAATACTGCTACCTTTTAAAAATTATTGTGTTAGATCCTAGTCAGACTAGTTAGAAAACTCTCATTTTCCATTTTGACATTAGGGCTATAATTCACAATTGCTTAATGCAAACAGTAGAACGCAAGCAAACAATAGGAAACCGTGAATCATATTTGCATGTAGGGGCTAAAATAGTACCTTAGGAGAACTGATGGATAGTGGATGGAACTGGTGATTAGAGACCTTCTCGGGTTGGAAGTGTATGATCGAGATTCTCCAACAATATCAACATCAACAACCACCGCGGTAAGGATTGGAACCTTCGGTGGAAAAAACTAGACAATCAAATACACAACCATGAAGGTGTAGATCTAATAAGTTAAATTTGAGGTGTTTTGAGGGTATTCAAGTAATCAATAAATTCATGTATACACCCCCCCAATTTGAGCAATTTCCATCACATTAACCATATATGATTCTATAAGTATTTAACCTTGTTATATCAGAATTTCAGATTTATAATCTTCTTAGTGTTTTGTTCGTCTAATGTTTTAGAATTATGTCTACTAAATACTAGTAACTATAAAGCAACTATAGAGGAAATTGAATCTTAAATCACATTTTAAATTTTATAGTTTAAGGGACGTAACAAATTGAATCTTATAGTTTCAAATTACATTGATATGTTACTTTTTAAAACTCCATGGATTTGTTTTTTTTTTTGACATATTAAAGTTTGATTTGTTACTTCTTTAATATATATAGTCCACCATGTTATACATTATAGTATACTTCAGTCCTAGTGTTGATTCAGTAAAATTGTTTTACAGCATGTGGTACAGGTGCTTAAGTTAGCAGTACGTGTTACTGGTGCTTAAGTTAGAGGATCAGTACGATTAGTTTGTATACTCAGTATATTAAGAGTCACTTGATGTTGCAGAAGCCTAAAAAAAAATACACGATGCTCTCTTTGATGGATAAAAACTAAATTATCAGTTTTTAGGTAGTAGATCTCGAATCTACACTACAACAAAATGTAACTACAGTGACGAATTTTAGTGAGGAAAATTTTTTCGTCGCAAAAAAGTACCATATAGCGACGAAATATAAATTTCGTTGCTATTTATAAAAGAAATTGGTAACCTTTAGTGACGAAAAATTGATTTCGTTGCTATAGGGATGCTGAATTAGAGGCGCATAGCAAAAGGGCAGGTGCGAAACCAAAATGGATCTACAGCGACGACTTTTTTCGTTGCTAAAAGTTCTAGTTTTTTGTGACAAAAAAATTTCGTCGCTAAAGGTATTGGTAATTATGCTTTTAGTGATGAAACATGTTTCGTCACTAGGACTTTTAGCGACGGGGTTTCAGCGACGAAATGAGTTTCGTCACTAAAAGTCCAATTTCGTCGCTAAAGGTTCTTAGTGACGAAAAATTGGACTTTTAGTGACGAATTTTTTCCTTACTAAAAATACATTTTGTTGTAGTGCTACAAGGGGTTCATTGAATCTACAAGGTAATAAACTAGAATCCACTAGAAAAAATAATTCGACAACAAGTCTATATTTTATTAATAATAATAATATATGGAAAACGTTTACAAAATTAGGGGCCTATTTATGTGCTCTGTAAAATTTGACAAATAAGAAAATATATTCTCAAATAAATCATAATTAATACCTAACTATAACAGGAACCAAATTTGACTTGAAAAATATTAAAAGCACCTAAAAACAAGGAAATAATAACCTTAAACCTAAAATAATGAAAATTACAAATTAAATACCAAAATTAATAAATTACAAGAATTAAATAGTACATTGTGTCATACACCAGACCCCTCCACTTGAAACAAACTTGTCCTTGAGTTCATCATTGAAATCTGAAATCTTCTGCTCTAAATAAACAATTACTTCAAATACTTGAGCCCCTTAATCTTCTTTCCATACTTGCAACTCATCAATGGAATAAACAAATCAACTTAAATTTCTTTTTCCTTGGTCATCATGTAATTGTAGAGATTTATCAAATAACAACTGACAATTGAATCAAATCTATCAACCCCAATAAAATCAATAAACTTCGGTGTATCGCTTACCACCAAAATAAAAGAATCTTGATATTGATACATTTGATTCAATTTTGTCAAACTCCTTGACAATTTCCTCTTCAATTGTTTCTACCATCTTGACTTCAAGATCTTTCTCTATAATAGGTTCTTCTTTAATCTCAGTCGGGGGCAGTTTTGCACATAGCCACGCGTCTTCTGTTGGAGGTGTGACTTTGTTAGACCCAGATTTGTTTTGGGGAGTTCAATCCGGAACTCGACATTGGGCCGCATAGACTAATGGCTTCCAGTGCATTTTTAAGCCTACAAAATAGATAAAGCCCAAAGTCTTAGAATCATGATAATGATTGAAATAAATAAATAAATAATGTGTTTAGCATAATAGCTTTGATTAAATGGTGAGTTGAATGTTATTATTATGTATATTAAGTGATGTCCAATATTAGAAAGTAATTAAGTAAACGTCATATGTCCAGTAATGGGATGAGTTCAAAATAGTCCATATCCAGCTGCGGTTCATGGTCCATGTTCAATATAATAAGGTAGGGGTAAATACACTTTTAGTCCCTACATTTTGACTCGATTTCTATTTTGGTCCCTACATTTTATTTTTACCACTTTTAATCCCTAAACCAATTAACGTGTGACATTTAAGTCCTTACCGTCACCCAACTAACAAAAAATGCTGACGTGGCTAACGGCACAATAAAATAATAATTAAAAAAAAATATTTTGGCATTAAAAAATTGCCACATCAACATTTAAATTAAAAAAATTAATTTATTAATTTTAACTAAATTAAAAATTAAAAAAAAAACTCGGGAAGAGCATGAAGAAAACAAGAACTCCAACCCAGATCAAAGAACTCAAGAACACAAACCTCAACACAGAATTTTCTTTCCTGACTCGTGACTGCCCTCAAATCACAACCACAAATCCACCGGAATCTGCCACAAAACCATCAACTATCCACCACAAATCCAAAACAATAAACCCATCCACTACCCACACAAACCCATCAGAGCAAACTACCCCACCCAAATCTGATTAAAAAAAAAAAAAAAAAAAACTCAGCTAGTCCAGGCGCCATTCCTCTTCGATCTGAGAACGAAACTCATCACCAAACTCCAATCTGTGAACGAATCCCACCACCAAACTCCGATCTGTGCCATCACCGAAACCCACCACCAAACTCCAATCTCAGCCACTGAAACCCACCACCAAACTTCAATCCAGCCATCGAACAATCATGCAACCCATCATCAACTGACCCAAACCCTGATCTATGCCATCACCAAAACTCCACCACAAATGCCGATCACCACAAACCCACACCATCCATGACGCCGATCCATAAACTCATACCTCCACCACGCCGATCCTCATAAACCCACGCCCTCCACCTCACTACAGCAAGTCGGCAACACCATATGCACAGAAACCCACAAAAAAAAAATTTCAAAGAGAAAGACCCATTGATTTGAGAGAGGAGCTTGAGGCATATGGGTTTGGGTTTGGGTTTGAGCAAAATCAAGAGATAAAGAGAGTTCAAGAAGGCTAAGCACCAAGATAGAGGGAGAAAGAAGAAAAAGAAGAAGAAAGAAAGAAGAAGAGGAAATAATGGAGGTGGAGAAACTGAGAGACCGATCTGGGGAAGAAAAAGAAAAAGAAAGAAGAAAAAAAGAAAGAAAAAGAAACAAGTACAAACAAAATCATACACAAAACCCACAAGCACCGTTGAGACAGGAGAGTTTCCGAGAGTTGTGATCTGGGATTGTGGTGTTTTGATCTGTATCGGTGGGCTTGATTTTTTGTTTTTAATTTTTTTCATTTAGTTAAAATTAATAAATTGATTTTTTTAAATTTAAATTCTGACGTGGCAATTTTTTAATGCCAAAATAGATTTTTTAATTATTATTTTACTATGCCATCAGCCACGTCAGTATTTTCTGTTAGTTGGGTGACGGTAATGACTTAAATGTCATGCGTCAATTGGTTTAGGGACTAAAAATGGTAAAAATAAAATGTAGGGACCAAAATAGAAATCAGGTCAAAATGTAGGGACCAAAAGTGCATTTACGCCAATAAGGTATGTCCTGCAATGGTCTATGTTTGTCAAATAGTTTATATCCAACCGTGGTTCATGTCCAAATGATATATGTCCAGTGATGATTTATTTCCAAATAATATATGTCCATCGGTGGTTTATGTCTAAATAATATGTCCAGCGATGGTAGATCAATTCATTAATATATATGTTCATTAATGAAATATTAGAGAGATCATGTTTTATTAAATAGTGAGATGATATTAAAGTAACTTGCATCTAGCGGTACAATAACAATGAATTAACATGTACTTAATAATGTAATCTTGAAGATAGAAAAATATTGACTTATCTTGTGTGTTCCTGACTCCAGCCGTATAGCATCACTTTATTCTTCATATGATTTGTGACTCCAGCCGGATGGTGTTAGTGAGCTGAAAACATTCCAGCGGCAGATTAATATGAGTGCAACAGTACAATGATAATAAATTAAAATCATACTTAATAGTATAATTTTGGAGATAAAAATATAATGACTTATCTTCATAATTTGTAACTCCAACTGTATGACATCAGTGGATTTAACATTGCAGTAGCATGAGAAAAATGAATCCAACGGTACAATATGATATTATGAGTCCTTTCATGGTGACTTCATGATTGAAGGGGAAAAATGGGTGCAACTGGAGGGAGAGAGAACACCTTAGTGCATATCGTAAGATTTTGTGCTCGAGAAAGTGTAGCACATGCACAAAAAGAACATAAGGTGTAGCCTCAGTTTAAATGATAAAATTGGTGTGTACATTATTGGACTATAATAATTTCAATAAATTAAAATTGGTGTATACATTATCTTGGCTATTTTAATAAGTTTCTGATCAAATAAAATTGGTGTGTATATTATGAGGCAAATCAAGAAACTTACATGATTGCAAGCTTTTATTCTAGGAGATGTGAGAGTTATATGATGTAACTCTTTAAGGGATAGTCTCTTTTAACTGTATATGATGGATTTTATAGAAATTGTGATTGATTACTATCTACATATCACCTCATATGTATCTCAAGTTTTTGTTAGTTGCACACACTACACAAGTTACTCTTTGTTAAACTTGGTACATGTTATTGTGTGTGATCTTGTTGTGGCCATCCAAGATTATGTTTTCCATGGTGTTTGATGTAAAATATGTTTAAGAGTTGGCAAAAAATTGTGTTTTTGATGATCAAAAACTTTGTTTTGAAGATCTGGATTGAATTCTATTGTTTTTGA
This sequence comes from Castanea sativa, assembly GCF_040712315.1. Lineage (NCBI taxonomy): Eukaryota > Viridiplantae > Streptophyta > Magnoliopsida > Fagales > Fagaceae > Castanea > Castanea sativa. The sequence continues at coordinate 37,329,700 of NC_134016.1, read as the reverse complement.
AAAACTTTTAATCTCATACTTATGCATTTCATTCATGAAACATTATGCTTTGAGGAGTTTTTGCATTACAATGCTCTGTTTTTCAAAAAATTTGATTTTTCCAGATTTTCAATCGATCGAAACTGTTTCTCAACCGATCGAAAATGCGTTAAAATTTTTGGTTAGCTTCTGCCTGGCTCGATTGATATTCGATCGATGCTCGACCGATTGAAACTGAAAATTTTTCAGTTTCTACGTTTTTGACCAAATTGTTTTTCATGCATCATTTGTGTTTAGGATTCACATGCATTGCATTGTTTTTTGTATCCATCTTGCAGTTTTGCAGTCATATCTCTCATTGTTTTCACACATAATATGCATACACTTTGCTAAATTGGGTACTCAACTTGATTTAAAAATTGATTGATTAATTTTTGAGTCCTTTGTACATTCTAGTATATGCTATTTTTTATGTGTGAATTGCAGAAAATATTTTTCTTAAGAGATATGATGGATAATCAATGTACAAATATTTTCTCACTCATGCAACTGTTTATAGGTCACATAGTGTCAAATTTGCATTTATTGAAAGAGAGAATATTTTTCTTCATGTGTATCCTTAACTTTATTTTTTAAAGTTAGGTGTGTGTGTTTTTATTTTTCCCCACCTCCTATATTTTCCCCAAAACTGTTTTTCCCAAAACTTGTTTTGTTTTTCCTATTTTATAGGGGGAGAAACTTGTTTTTAACCGTTGCTCTTCATTGGGGGACTTGTCTCTATTTTCTATAGAGTTGAATTGTTTTGTGTTCCCTTTATTCTCTTTTTTCTCTTATCTTTTGTTGCGTATGTTTTCTGTTTACTCTTTGATTGAGTTGTCTTTGTCAATTCGTGACAAAAATGGGGAGAAATAGATGAAATGTCTTTGGGAATCCTGTTTGTTTTGTTTAGGGGGAGTTGAATTTGTTTTTGAAAGGGGAGAATATAAAAACTTTTTGATGTATCTACCTTAGGGGGAGAGTTAGTTTACTTTTTTTTTTATATTGTGTTTCTTATTAGTTTACTTGTATTTTCCACACATGCGTTTATGTGTTTGTTAAGTGTTACAGGAATATACAGGTTGATTCAGTCGTGCTGCTGTCTACACTTGCAACTGATAGATAGTGCTTAGGTTGAATTGAGTTTAGTGCTTTTAAAATCTGATTGGGCTTTTTGTAACTTTGAGCATTTCATGTTTGTGATGTGTTTTGTCACGGATTACCAAAGGGGGAGATTGTTAGGTTCTAAGACCTTAGGGACTAATGTATTAGAACTTCAATGTGTATTGTGTTGGCAAACCATGATCAAAATATTTATTCTAGGTTTTTTTTTAAGACCATTTAGTCTAGGTTTAGACTGGCTCAAAGTTTGGTTTAATGTAAGTTTGGAATCGAGTAGTTGCAGGAAATTACTGTTCTATTTTTGCACGGCTCGATCAATCGAAGAATAGACTCGATCGATCGAGAATCGTGGAGCAGGAATTTTTTGCAGAATTTTAAGTCAGCCCAAACACAGTTTAAGCCCATTTAGGATTAGGGTTTCAGATCTACTTCTCTCACTATATAAAGGAAACCCTAAGCACGTTTTTAAAGACTTCTAAGAGGGAGAAGAGAGTGCCTCTTTTTGTATCTAGGGTTTTGTACCCAAAGCTCTCTAGAGTCTTTTTGTTTATGCTGTATGTGTGAATCTCTTGTGAGATCTAGAGGTGTTTGCCATCACATATACTTAGGGTTATCAAGAATCAAGATTATGTCAAGAACTTGATGATCATTCAGTTGCTGCATTAAGAGTTTAAAGATATACAAGCGGGAGTGCTTGTATTTGCTGAAGAATCCAAGAAAGAAGGAGTTCGTGGTCTCAGAGCTTGCACGTGGTCTCAAAGCTTGCACGTGGTCGTGTCAGTAAATTCTACTAGTGGGTAGCAATAGGATGTTAGTGGTCTAAGTCGCTATTGTACAACTTCGATTCTTTCATAGTGGATTCAGGTTTACCTTGAGGATAGTTAGGTTAAATCCTCCCCAAGTTTTTTACCGGTTTGGTTTTCATGGGTCATCATATCTTTGTGTTTTTATATTCCGCATTTTGCATTGATATGATTATATGATTGTGTTAACCTAGATCTGGAATTTGAACTAAGTAATAACTTGGCTTGTTAACTAGGTTAATCCAATTGTGGTTTAAGGGGTCTAAATAAACTCTACAAGAAACTCTACAGTAACACAAGTTCATATTTCTCCATGGGCTTGATGTATGTTTGCCATGAGTTTTGGAAAGATGAATAGTGTTACATAAGATAAACAGTTACTATGTTTTTATATAAATCTTGTGGTATAGATAAGTACATATATATGTTAAGAAACTATGTTGCCAAATATTATTAGTTATGGGCTTTAGTAAGATATTTGTAATAATTTATTTGCCAAGTATTATTAGTCTTGGACTTTTAAGATTTTACGATAATGTTTGCCAAATGATATTGTGCTTTTAAAATATTGCCAATTGGGCTTTTGATAAAATGGTGCCAAGTATTATTGGTCTTGGGCTTTAAATGTTAGTAATATAAGATAAATAATTATCATGATGAAATAATATAATTTTATGTGAGTCTTTTAAGTGTTTTTGTGCAATATCAAGGTAAATAATAATTGCCATGGGGCTTAAGATTACCATGGGCTTTTGATTATTATAATCATTGAATAAGTAATTAATATAATTTTCCAAGGATTTTTACAAATATTTTCCATGGGTTTGTAAAATAAATATAATTGCCATAGTTTTTTAATATAATTTCTATGGGCTTAATTATTACTGACACACACTCACATTTCTCCCTGGGCTTGATATATGTTTGCCACGAGTTTTGGAAAAATGAATGGTGTTACATAAGATAGATAATATGGAATAAATATTTGTCAAGGTTTATGAGCTTATTCTTACTATGAAATTTAATTTGCCAAAGGTTATTAACATTGAGCTTAAGTATAATGTGTTTGCTAAAGAAAAATCCATTTTGTGAAAGGTTTTTAACTTTGGGCTTTGAGTAAGATATAATATTTTTGTAAAGTGATTTTGGATTTTTTTGAAATGAAGGTTTGCCAAAAATAATACTTGAGCTTTTAGTAAAATATTTATAATATAATATTTGCCAAGTATTAATAACCTTAGGCTTTTGATAAAATAGTGCTAAGTAGTTAGCTTAGGTTTTTGATAAAATAGTGCTAAGTATTTAGCTTAGGTTTTTGACAAATTAATGCCAAATAGTTAGCCTAGGCTTTTGATAGTATCAAGTAATTAGCTTGGGCTTTTGATGTTACCAATGAGAATTAGGTTTTTGATAAATAAATTGTCATAGGTTTAAATCATGGGCTTTAATTATGGGGTTGAATCCCATTGATAAAACTCATGGGCTTTTTTGAATATTGCCAAGTATATGTTGTCTTGGGCTTTGAAGGAATGAGATATGTGCATTGGGCTCATAGGGCCAATTTTGGGCTTTGCCAAGCATAGAAAAAAAAATAGGGCAAGATATGTGGTTTTTGGGCTTTATGGTAATGGTTTATATTGTGACCCAATTTGGTCATGAGATAGTAAATATTTGTGGACTAATTTGGTGATGGAATCATAAATATTTATGGGGGCTATTTGAGTATTTTGGTGAGTGGATAAATAGGATCAAATAGGCATGTGTATATCTTTATACTATTGGATAGGAATAATTTGGAAGGGGATTAAGTGTTTTTTGTTGGAAATTTATCTGATTGAACCGCTCGAGAAAAAAATTGATTGTCAAGCGATAGGAGTGGTTTTTGTTGATGGGGTCCCCTTTTTTATACTGAAGTGATGGATAACAATGTGTTTGTCTGGCAACATAAGGGCTTATTGCTAATGACGCCATTTGCTGCTGGAGAGATAAATATGTCCAGTAGTAAGAGAGGTTTCTACTACTGGAGCCCCCTGTGCCTAGGATAATGGGTAATAATAAATTATTCCAACAAGAAGAGGGGTTTCTGGCTTTCTGCTGTTGATGCCCTCTGTGGCTGGAGAAATAAATATGTTCAGTGGTAAGCTGGGTTTCTACTGCTGGAGCCCCTTGTGGCAAGCATAATGGATAATAATAATAATTTATTCCAGCAAAACGTGAGGTTTCTGTTGATGAGACACTCTATTGTGGAACTTTAAACATCTTCTTTTTTTTGCTGCTACATTTGAATTTTTTTTTTTTTTAGGGATAAGAGCTTCTTTTTTTTCTTCACCTCATAGGGCCATAAGCTTAGAATAAGCAGGTTACAAGCCTTAGGGCAGCTCAAATAGTTGAGAGATAGGTGGCTTGGCATTTCACCAAACATCTTGAACAGAATAATGTCATGACTCAGCTCTGTGAGTTGCTGGATCAAGAGATATTGAGTGTGTAATATATTGGAGTAGAGATCTTGTTCATGATATGTGATTCTAGACTTTTAGAGGCATGATAAGGCTATACTTTATGACTCCCTAGTGAAGTTGCCAGAATGTCAAGGGCAGATTTTGTGCATAGCCTCGTGTCTTCTGTTGGGAATGTGACTTCGCTAGACTCAGATTTGTTTTGGAGAGTCCAATCTGGAACTCGACATTGGGTCGAAGGCTTCCGGTGCATTTTTAAGCCTACAAAATCGATAAAGCCCAAAGTCTTAGAATCATGATAATGATTGAAATAAATAAATAATGTGTTTAACATAATAGCTTTGATTAAATGGTGAGTTGAACGTTATTATTATGTATATTAAGTGATGTCCAATATTAGAAAGTAATTAATTAAGCGTCATATGTCTAGTAATGGGATGAGTCCAAAATAGTCCATATCCAGCTGCGGTTCATGATTCATGTTCAATATAATAAGATATGTCTAGCAATGGTCTATGTTTGTCAAATAGTTTATATCCAGCCGTGGTTCATGTCCAAATGATATATGTCCAGGCGGTGATTTATGTTCAAATAATATATGTCCATCAGTGGTTTACGTCTGAATAATATGTCCAGCGATGGTAGATCAATTTATTAATATATATGTTCATTAATGAAATATTAGTGAGATCATGTTTTATTAAATAGTGAGATGATATTAAAGTAACTTGCATATAGCGGTACAATAACAATGAATTAACATGTACTTAATAATGTAATTTTGAAGATAGAGAAATATTGACTTATCTTGTGTGTTCTTGACTCCAGTCGTATAACATCACTTTATTTTTCATATGATTTGTGACTCCAGCTGGATGGTATTAGTGAGCTGATAACATTCCAGCGGTAGATTAATATGAGTACAACAGTACAATGATAATAAATTAAAACATACTCAATAGTATAATTTTGGAGATAAAAATATAATGACTTATCTTCATAGTTTGTAGCTCTAGTCGTATGACATCAGTGGACTTAACATTTCAGCAGTATGAGAAAATGAGTCCAGCGGTATAATATGATATTATGAGTCCTTTCATAGTGACTTCATGATTGAAGGAGAAAAATTAGTGCAGCTGGAGGGAGAGAGAATATTTCCAGCTGTGTGCATAGGTTGGGTAAGTTTATCCCCTTTATCATGCACTTAAATGATTTTCCTCATGTAATACTCTTTTAGTTTTTTATCAAATATAAGTGTTATTACCTTCCATAAGAAGGACTTTTAGTATTAGAAATTTATGTCTTTCATGAGAATGACTTTAATATGAGATCATTGTGCCTTCTAGGAGAAGAACTTTTAGTCTTTAATGTTCATATGCCTTCCATGAGAAAGGGTTTTTGGTAATAAGTTCTTGGAAGAGGTATTGGTATTTTTTGAGATGTATGGGGATGGTGAGGAACATATATGTTTTGTAAGATATGGTGTTTGTAGGATATATTAGAAATATATGTGATAAGTATACATGTTTAGTTTGTGAGGAAAGTGTTTGTAAAATATATGGAAGTATGAGATAGATAATATGAAGGTTAAATATAGTAAATACATGAGCTTATAGTTGCTGCTGAAGTGGTTTCTTGTGTTTTGTCATGGGCTATGTTGCTTTCTAAGAAGAGAGGTATTGTAAGAGAAATATAGAAAGAGATGGAGATGTGTTTATGGGTAGCTAAATGATGATATTTCAGAATAATAGAGTGTGGAAGAGATGGGTAGTAGTGTTGTAATATTTGTGTGGCTTGACCTCTTTATATAGAGCCAAGCATATAACTAGATTAGAATTAGTTGAAGGGAAATTTAGCAAATAAGGAAAAGTCTTTGACAAAGTAAGTGGTTTCATTAGTGAGCTTTTGTTTTTTAGCCAAAAGAAGAAAGTTTGAGCCTTTGATACTGCCGAAGCTACTGTTAGAGATGTTAGCTCTACAGCAGTAGCTGCTGGATGGTGTCATCTAAATGACATCTTCTACTGGAGGAAAATATTTAGCATTAAATTCATGGTTTGGCTGAAAATGGTAAGATGACCTTTATGGGGCCTTCCTGTTAGAACATATGTGATTTATGTTTGGAACATATGTCATTATGTATTGGCTAATTCTTTGACAAAATACACTTTACTTATAATTGGGTAGATTTAGGATGTGTTTAAAGCTTCAAGAAACAAGGTTTCAAGTTCAAGTGTTAAAACCATGCAAGTCTGTCCAAGAATCTAGTGATGAAGTGCTAGGTTTTAAATCTCGATAGCTAGCTCTACAGCTAGTATTTATCAAGGTTTAAAAAGTTGTTTAAGCCCGATGTTCGACACTGGTCGATAGATAGAGTATCTATCAAGATTTATGAAAATCAAATTTTTAGTTCTGATTTCATTCCAATCCATGAGTATGTGTTTAGGCATTCTTTTCTCACAACCCTAAACATATATAAGGATTATTTTAAGGGCCGTCACAATGAGCATAGTTGCATAAGTGTGAAGCAAAGTGTTGTTCATGCAAATTGTGACTGGAAATCTAATTTGCCCTAATCTTTCTTTCTTTTGAAGAAGTTGCTGTGTTTGTAAACCGTAGGGTTTTGTGACCAAGGAGCTTCGTGATTTTCATCGTGTGATAAACTGATGAACTTTGCAGCCGACATCCTTCTTAAGTTAGTGATTAAGTTGCGTATTGGAATCCGCGCATCTATTGGTTAGTCACGTACTGTGAACCGTGTATTAAAAGGAGAGATTGTCACTATAGAACAATTCTAATTGGGTATTGGGGTAAGGGTTCAACTGTAAGTTAGTATAAGTACTGAGATTCTTTTACTTGTAACCGCTTGTTGTGATAATAGTGAATTCTCTAGAGTGGTAACCTTAAAATCACTCGGTGAGATTTTTGTCTTAGAGGTTTTCTCCATTCGTAAACAAATCACCTTGTCAACTTTATTTTCTGCTGCCATAAAATTATTAGTACCTGACTTGTGATTTTTCATACAGTGGAGAGGCTATTAAGGTCAATTGCTTATAGTTACTGATAGATTATAAGAAACAATGGATTTTTTCCTTAAACTAAAAGTAGTTACAGAGGGAAATAATAAGTTAATAAAGGGGAATAAGCTTGCTCGTGCCTAACTTGACTGCCATAAAATCATTAGTACTTGACTTTTGTTTTTTCGTACAGTGGAGAGGCTATTAAGGTCAATTTCTTATAGTTACTGACAAACTATAAGAAACAATGGATTTTTTTCCTTAAACTAAAAGCAGTAACAGAGGGAAATAATAAATTAATAAAGAGGTTTCCTATAAACAGGGGAGTAACAAAGGGAAATAATAAATGAATGAATAAAGGGGTTTCCTATAAACAGGGGGTGGGGAAGTGAAATTTGCGTAGAAATTTTAGAAATGTTATGTCCAAAATATTTTCACAATAAAGCCTAAGTGACAGGTTGTTATTGGTTGTTATTGTTGGGGTAAAAAAGTAATCTAAATGGTAAGTTCAAATTTGAACCAACAACAACTAACCACCTATAATTTGTTGTGAAAATATTGTAAACCAAACCCTTCTAAAAGTTAAATTTAACTTTTACTATTCTCATTAGGCTATGATTTAGTAGATTGAGGCATTCAATTTAATTTCATAAAATTAAGGTGCCGTGTTAGACTCTCTCTACTTTTTAATTTTTATAAGTGAAAAAAGGAAGTGGTTGATCAAAGAATTCTTGAAGAACAAGATGCATCTTTTGGCCAATGAAAACATGTTTGTATAAGGCTATTGACTAGTGACTGATGTAATCCATGACGTGCCATTTTTATTTTTATTTTAATTTTAATGTCTTTTTGTACAAGAAAGATGAAGGGAGCTAGCTTGGGGGAAGGGACAAACAACTATATATAAAGCCTCCATTACATTTTGAATCTCACTATTAGTTTGAGAGAGATATTTACAGTGTTAACAATAGACATAGCAACTTTCATATAGAGAAAGATGGCAGAAGAAAACAAAGTGAGTCTGCACGGATTTTTTGCTAGTCCTTACGTTAGGAGGGTGGAACTAGCCCTCAAATTTAAAGGGATACCCTACGAGTACGTGGAAGAAGATCTGAAGAATAAGAGCTCACTGTTGCTCAAGTATAACCCTGTCCATAAGAAGGTGCCAGTACTTGTTCATAATGGAAAACCCATTGTTGAGTCACCCGTCATCCTCGAATATATTGACGAAACCTGGAAGAATGGACCTCAATTTCTACCTGAAGATCCATATAAAAGAGCACAAATTCGCTTCTGGGCTAGCTTTGTCCACCAACAGGTTAGTGAAATTGTTAGCTTAAATTCTCACCATTTTATATGGTATATATAACCATTCCATATCATAAAAAGTTAATACAATTTTTATTACAAAACGTTAACAAATTGAGGTGACAATAAATTTAATAGGACTACTTCAACTACGTATATAAGCAGACATACTCAGTTTAAGGATATATTGTTCTAGACCCATATATGGGAACATACTAACCTTCTAAGTTCTGGCACGCAGGTTTTTCAGAACATGGTCTTAATACTCAAAACTGATGGAGAAGCACAAGAGAAAGCTGTGAAAGAAGTGTCTGAGAAATTAAGCTTGCTTGAAGAGGGAATTAAGAGCATTTTTCCAGAGGGCATTCCGATCATTGACCAAGAGAATGTGGGACTCCTGGACATCGTAATAGTATCTACATTTAGCTCCTATAAGGCTCTGGAAGAAGTCCTTGGTCTGGAGCTTATAGACCTTGAGAAGACTTCTCCACTTCTATTTTCTAGACTGAATTCTCTTCTTGAGTTACCTGTGGTGGAAGGGGCACTCCCCCCTCATGAAAAGGTGGTGGGAGCTCTCAAATTCATGAGACAGAATGCTCTCAACTCTGCTTCAGTTTGACCCTCTAATTAATACAAATTGATGTTGGTTTGGTTCTTAGCTCTATAGCCCATTAAGTGCATCAATTAAGTGGCAGCAAAGAAACTGCGTAGGTTGTTGGGTTTTAGTAGCACTAAACTATTTCGAGTTTTGTTTTGTTTTGTTTCTTATCTACTCTTCTTCCGGTTTTCTGGTTGTTCTAAGGCATATATGGCCACTTTAGAGTTTTGTCTAATAAATTTAGTTTCAATATCAAAAAAATTTGCTTGAGAATTTACATTCTTTCTGGTGATGATATATATCTCCGCTAACTATATACTAGCAATGGAAAAGGTAGACTAAATCCAAGTGCTTGGTCTAGTAGTTCTCAAGATCTACGAGATTTATAAGATCTTGAGTTCAAAACCTCTAACTAGTATTTTGATGCCACTAAAATAGATTTTTTTTTTTTTTGTGTGTAATTACATGGTGTTTGTGGATAAGAGACTACACCTAAATTGGTCGAATATCTAGTATTGCTTTTACTTTTCATTATTAATCCCTCAAGAACTCAAAGCTTTACTACCGACCATCTATAATCTGTCACTAGCTATGAGCAATATCTTCAAATTGTAAAGCCACAGTAGGCTTAGTGTAGACAGAGGAGTTAGTGCAGCAATTGAGTCACGTGACTATAGCTTAGTGAGTGTTAGTTCTGGTATGACACGTGTCTAATACTGGTTGAATGCTAAAGATTCGGTTACTCCAAGAGTGTTTCCCACTGTGTTAGTTAGGGTTTGTTAGGGAAATTCCCTTGTATAAATATCTCATTATCTGTAACTTTATATCATTGAGTTGAATAATACTTCTCAGATACATTGAATCTAGATTTTTCTCTCTAGCATAGCTTAGTTTCTCATGGTATCAGAGCCATTAATGGCGTCTTCTGCGAGTGCGAGTTCAACCTCTGTTACTTCAAGTTCTACTAGTTCTACTGCTTCTAATCATGGCATCAATCCATCACTGTTGCTTCTCTCTAATATGGCGAATTGGTAATTGTAAAGCTGGATTTCAATAACTACTTGGTTTGGAGGCACCGGATTGAAGTAATCTTGGAGGCCTATTCTTTGATCAGCTCCATTGATGATTCAAATGGAGCTCCTGATCCATTCATGAAGGATAGCTCAGGGAATTATACCACTGAAGCGAATCCTGATTATGTTCACTGGAAAAATTGTGAGCAAGCACTGTTTATGTTTCTTAATTCCACTCTTTCTCCATCAATTCTTGTTCTGACAGTGGGGAAGAAATCAGGGAGAGGAGTATGGAAGATTCTTGAGAAACGTTTTGCCTCTATCTCTCGTTCTCACATTCTTGGCTTGAGGGATGAGTTGATAAGTATCAAGAAAGGACCTGAGACAAATGATACTTTCTTTCAGAGGATTAAAGAAATTCGTGACAAATTGAGTGCTGTTGCTGTTTGTGTAGATGAAGAAAAGCTGATTCATCTAACACTTGAAGCACTTCTTGTTGAGAATGATGCTTTCTATTCTGGAATTAGGACCAGAAATGATGTGCGTTGTCTTGAAGAATTGAATACTCTTTTGAATTTTAAAGAAAGATCCATCAAGAAGCGTTCTGCTTACAAGGAATCTATATCCCTAGCCATGTCTATGAATCCTTTTAATGGTGGTTCCAATAATTTCAATAATCGTGGCAGAGGCAAGAACAATGGTAAAAGAGGTCATGGTAATGGTAGAGGTAATGGTAATGCTCAATTTCATGGGAATTTTTCTTCTGGTGGTGATGGTCAAGTCTATGGATCTTTTGGCAATAGTCAAGGTTCATTCTTTGGATCTCCTGGTAGTTCTTCTTCATCATAGTTTCAGTTTAAGTCTAGTTCTCTACCATCACAGAATCAGCAACCCACTTGTCAAATCTGTGGCAAGAATGGTCATACTGCCCTTGATTGTTATCATAGAATGAATTTTTCCTATCAGGGGAGACATGCTCTAGCCAAGCTTGCTTCAATGGCTGCAAGTTCTATGGCTGATGCTGCTAATGTTCCTCAGAATTCACATTGGCTTACTAATGCTGGGGCATCTGATCATGTCACTCCTGATCTGACTCAACTTTCTCTTCATCAACAGCTAACTATTGGTAATGATTCAGTCATAGTGGGCAATGGGCAAGAATTACCAGTCACTCATATTGGCAATGGTAAGCTTGTTACTCCCTCTCATGCTTTCAAGCTTGATAATATTCTTTGTGTTCCTCACCTTGCATCAAACTTATTTTCTGTTCATAAATTGTGCCTTCAAAATAATGTTTTTTGTTATTTTGATGCCTACAAGTTCTCAATTCAGGATTTACCTACGGGAAAAATTCTTTACCAAGGATTGAGTAAGGATGGGGTATATCCTATTCCTCCTATGTCCAGTCTTTCTTCTTCATCATTCAGCTCTACTGGCTTTGTTGCTGTCTCTGATCAAGCTTTGCTTTGGCATAAGAGGCTTGGTCATCCTTGCTCCAGAATACTTCATTCTGCTTTATCTAATTTTCATTTTGTCCATGTTTCTATAAATAATGACATTTGTTCTCAATGTCCAGCCTGTATAAGTGCTAAAATGCACAAGGTTTCTGTTCCTAAACATGTATCAGATTCTACATTTCCTTTAGAATTGATTCACTCTGATGTATGGGGTCCTGCTCCTATTATTTCTGAACTTGGACATAGGTTTTATGTCTTTTTCTGTGGATGATTTTACTCGTTTCACATGGATGTTTTTACTTCATCATAAATCTGATGTGTTCAATGTTTTTGTTCATTTTAAATCCCTTGTTGAGAATCAACTTAACACTACTATCAAGGTTTTGAGGTCTGATAGGGGTGGTGAGTATGATAATCATAAATTCAGGTCTTTCTGTTTGTCTAATGGGATTCAGCACCAGTTTTCATGTCCATATACACCTCATTAGAATGGTGTTGCTGAGAGGAAACATAGGCATCTAGTTGAGAGTGGTCTTGCTATGCTTTATCAATCTCATCTTCCTTTGTCTTTTTGGTCTTATGCCTTTAGCACTGCTGTTTTCTTGATTAATAGGATTCCTTCTTTAGTCTTGAATTTTGTCTCCCCATGGGAAAAGCTCTTTCATAAGAAACCACCCTTGCAGGCTTTAAAATCCTTTGGTTGTGCCTGCTATCCCTTGCTCAGGTCTTACCCCTCTCATAAACTTCATCCTAAGTCTAATCAATGCATTTTCCTTGGTTATCCACCTATGTCCAATGGCTATATTTGTTTAGATGTTGTTTCTGGTAAGATTTATATCTCTAGTCAGGCTATTTTTCATGAGTCACTTTATCCTACTTATCCTTCTGTGTCAGCTTCTTCAGTCTCTTCTATGCCTTCTTCAGTTCCTCTTTCTACTAATGTTTGGTTCAATTCTTTGCTACCTTTTCCTGTTGAGTCTGTTGGTATTACATTACCTACTCCTGCTTCTGTGGTCTCTGTTAGTCCTGTCATGGCTGCTAGTCCCACTTCTGTTGTTCCTCCTATGCCTAGTCCTCCTCTCACTAATCTTCCCTCTCTGGCTTCTGATTCTATTTCTTCTACTTCCTCTTCACCTTCTTTACAACCCTCTTCTGTTCCTGTGCCTTCTTCCACTGCTGCCAATATACATCCTATGGTGACCAGGTCCAAAAATGGTATATTTAAGCCCAAGGCTCTTGCTGTTGCTTCTGATTATACTACCATTGAGCCTTCTTCATTTTCTGTGGCTTCCAAGCACAAACATTGGGTTGAAGCTATGGATTCTGAGTTCAGTAGTTTGCTGCAATAGAATACTTGGTCCTTGGTTCCTTTACCTTCTGGTAAGAATGTGGTAGGCTGTAAGTAGGTGTTTAAAATCAGAGACACAGTGATGGCAGTCTGGCTAGGTACAAGGCTAGGTTGGTTGCCAAAGGTTATCTTCAGCAGTATGGATTGGATTATGGAGAGACTTTTAGTCCTGTTGTTAAACCCACTATTGTCAGGATTATTTTGGCTTTGGTTGTTCAGTTTGGGTGGTCTTTAAGGCAATTAGATATTTCTAAAGCCTTTTTACATGGTGTTTTTCAAGAGGAAGTTTACCTGGCTCAACCTCTTGGCTCTAGAGATCGGTCCAGGCCTAATCATGTGTGTCTTCTTCATAAGGCAATCTATGGTCTTAAACAGGCTCCAAGGGCTTGGTTTAATAGTTTTACCACTCAACTTTTTCATCTTGGTTTTCATGCTTTTGGAGCTGACAGTAACTTGTTCATTCTCATCCACTCTTCTTGTGTGGTTTACCTTTAACTCTATGTTGATGATATTATCATTACTGGCAGCAATTCTTCCTTTGTTTCTACCATTATTCATTAGCTTAGTGCAGCCTTTGCTCTTAAGGATCTTGGTCCTTTGAGCTATTTTCTTGGTTTGCAGTTTGAATATACTCCTACTAGTGTTTTTGTCCATCAATCCAAGTATGCTCAGGACCTTTTCCACAAGTTCAAGTTGCTTGATTGTAAACCTTGCTCCAATCCTTGTTCTTCTTCTCACCATTTAATTCCTGACAGCAGCCCTTTATTACCTGATCCTACTATTTACAGAAGTTTAGTTGGGGCTCTTCAGTATATGACTTTTACTCGACCTGATCTTTCTTATGCTGTTCAACAAGCTTGTCAATTTATGAGCCACCCTACCTCTCATCATCTTGTTGCTGCCAAACGGATTTTGAGATATATCAAAGGGTCTTTACATCTTGGCATTCATTTTCAAAAAGGTTCTCTTGCATTATCTGCCTATAGTGATGCTGATTGGGCAGGGGACCCTATTGACAAGAGGTCTATCACTGGCATGGTTGTGTTCTTGGGTAATTCTCCCATTACTTGGTCAGCCAAGAAACAACTACTATATCTAGAAGTTCTACAGAGGCTGAATATAGAGCTCTTGCTATCACTGTTGTTGAGCTCTACTGGTTAAGGATGCTTTTGAAGGATTTGGGAGTTTATTTGTATCACCCTCCTATCTTATGGTGTGATAATGTATCAGCTCTTTCTTTGGCCTCTAATCCTGTTTTTCATGCTCGGTCCAAACACATTGAGGTGGACTACCATTTTGTTCGAGAAAAGGTTGTTAATAAGGATATGCTTGTTAAATTTATCTCTACACATGATCAGTTGGCTAACTTGTTTACTAAGGCTCTCCCTTCTCCTCGGTTTCATGCTCTACTCACCAATCTAATGGGAGTTCCTCCCCTTAGCTTGAGGGGGGATGTAAAGCCACAGTAGGCTTAGTGTAGACCGAGGAGTTAGTGCAGCAATTGAGTCACGTGACTATAGCTTAGTGAGTGTTAGTTCTGGTATGACAAGTGTCTGATACTGGTTGAATGCTAAAGATTCAGTTACTCCAAGAGTGTTTCCCACTGTGTTAGTTAGGGTTTGTTAGGGAATTAGTTAGGGTTTGTTAGGGAAATTCCCTTGTATAAATATCTCATTATCTGTAACTTTATATCATTAAGTTGAATAATACTTTTCAGATACATTGAATCTAGATTTTTCTCTCTAGCATAGCTTAGTTTCTCACAAATGATATCAAGCTCTTCTTTCAACTAGTTTTAATCTTGAATCTTGTGAGCGCCCTGAGGGGTTGCATCAGTTTCAAGGGGGTTCTCCATATTGAAAGACAACTGCGAAGCTGACTAAATTTTACTCGGCATTGTACATTTTCTTGGGAACCAAACACGGAGTAATTCACAAACTCATAACATTTACAATCTCCACCCTTAAAAGTTCCAAAGCAACACAAAAATTGAAACTTTTTTATTTTTTCCCTAAGGGTTTGTAATATTATCACAAACTCAGAACAACTACAATGTTAAATTTTCACGGTTCCAAAGCAACACAAACGTTTGAAAACTTGTTTTGGCTATGGATTTGTAATATTTTCTCGGGAACCAATCTTAGAGTAATTCACAAACTCATATCAATTACAATCTCCACTCTTAAAACTCCCAAAGCAACACAACAATTGAAACTTTTTTTTTTCTTTCCAGAACAACTACAATGTCAAAATTTTAAGGTTCCAGCGCAACACAACATTGAAGACTTGTTTCAGCTAGGGATTAGAAATATTTTCTCGGGAACCAAAGAGAGATTAGTATAGCAAAAAAAAAAAAAATGACCTGGTTGAAATTATCCTTTTAGATTGTTTTATTAGACATCCCTCTCATAACATGTGTGAGTCTTAGTGAGCATTTGGGAAGCGCGTTTTGCACTTCCCATGTCGCGTTTTCTGCCCTTTTTTCTTCTTTTTTTTTTTTTTTTTTTTTTCCAGCTAAGCACGCTTGGCATTGTTCATTGTCCATGAACAGTGATTTTAGGCATGTAAATAGTGCCAAGCGCGTGAACAATAACTTTTTAATTATTTTTTTTATTGTTTTCCGTTTACAGCAAAATAAGCGGTATCTAAATGGACCCTTACATCCTGTGAAAGTGATGTCTCATGAAACCATTTCATAAGATATATTTTCTTCAAAATGACCATAATCATAATCTTAAAAAAAATAAAAATAAAAATTATGAGCCTCTAAAAGCTATTTACAAGTCTAGGTATATCGAAGCCACTCGCCTCCACTGAATGCTCGTATTGATAGGCTTGTTAAAATTAAGGTTTTTATAATTTATGTTACAAAATTCAAGTGACCTCATAGTATAAAATATGAAATTAATCCAAAATTTTTAATATATATATATATATATATATATTAGGAAATTCTTCACACATCTTACATAATAATGAGAGAGAGAGAGAGAGAGAGAGAGAGAGAGAGAGAGAGAGAGAGAGAGAAAACTTGAGAGTGATGCTTAAAATTTAACAATGTATAATGGGTCGTAAATCACATTATTTAGAATATATTTTTTTTTTTTTTGAGAGACTTTCAACTTATAGCGTCCACTCCTAATGATAGCTCTTTATCATCAGACCAAAACACCAATTAGTTTTTGGTGTACGTGAGAATTGAACCCCAGATCTCTTATACAACCTTTAAAGACTTTACTAGTACTGGAACCCATAGAATATATATTATTTCGTTACAAAGAGAGAGAGCATAAGTTTTTTTTTTTTTTTGAGGAAGAGAGAGTACAAAATTTGACATGTATTAAGAGTTTAAAGAACATGTAATTCAACGGTTAGATTTTTAAAATATGTAATAATGTTTAGCTACAACCAATTTTGTAGTTAAATTTTGTCTTAATAGATAAAGTTTGTATTTTAACTTGTTGTTTATGATGTGGTAAATATGATTATGTAAAATATTATATAGTTCAATTTCCTTCCTTGATTTGATAGGCTTGAAAGGATTTTTTTTTTTTTTTTAAACGGACCTAAAAGGATAAGTTTCTTTAATTTTATTTTAGATCAGACCTAAAAGGTTATGTGAAATGGCAAGTTCATACAAAATAAGTGAGTTATGTGAGTTAAAACCCATGAAAGGATAAGATATAATAGTGGTCTAAGTTTAAAAGAAAAATGACATTCGAGAGATATGAACAGTAAGTTGATAACACCTTAATGAAGAGTCAAATAAGAATGACAACGTCTGAAAAAAAAAATTTTAGTCATATGTCTCTTGGTTAGGGATATTTATAAGATTTGTTGTTGGTCGCTTTCGAGATAAGTTAATTTGTTCAAGTTCAATTCGACAAGGCCCCGCTACCTAATGAGCCTAATCCAATTTTTTTTTGTTTTTGTTTTTGTTTTTTTAATGCATAGTTCAATCCCATGCGACCAATTGGCGAATTGAGGGAACGTGGTTTGAAGAGCACGAGCAGACCTTCTTTTTTCTTTTTTTCTTTTCCTTTTACATGAGCTTAATGGTGTGTGTTGCCAAGTGAGTTGGAGACACTAGCAACACCTAGGGCCCATGGTAAGCATCTAGTACCCTAAACTTTACCTAAATGGAGGCCTTTTTTAATATTGCATGTGTTCGAGTGTCCTAATCAACTCTGTTAAGTTTTAGACCCCTTAACACAATATGTTGAACCTAATATTAAGCCAAATTGATTGACAAGTTTGTTAATTAAGTCTAGGTTATACGTGTAAATGAGATATAATGCGAAAAGTAAAGAACAAAAAAATCTGATGACCCAGGATAACCTAACCGGTAGAAAACCTAGGAGGATATAACCTATCTATCCTTAAGGTAAAAACAGATCCACTATGAAAGAATTGAAATTTGTACAATAAGATTTAGACCACTAACATCCTATAACTACCTCGTATAGAAAACTTACTATCACAACCATGTGACAACTCCGAGTCCACAGATTACTTCTTTTCTTGATCTGCTGCAATTAGAAGTTCTCTTACTTATGACTTTGAGACACCTTTCAAAGGTTTCAAATCTTCTTAAAAGTTCTTTATGCAGCAACTGAAGCAACCATCAAGTTCTTGATGCAAATCTTGATTGATAGCTCTATGTGTATGTATGAAGGCAAACACCTCTCAAATCTCACAAAAAATTCAACACACAATTCAACAAAGACTTCTAAAATGTAACTAAGGTTTTTCCTTTTATACTTGAAGTGAAACACTTAACCCTACACGTCATATGAGCTTGGGCTAGTTTGAAAATACTGCAGAAAGTTCTTGTTCTGCGAGTTTCGATCGATTAAATATTTTTTTCTATCGATCGACCCTTGCAGAATATGGCCAATACTTTTTAGCAATTACTCAATTCCAAACTTACACTTAAACAAACTTTGAGCAAGTTTAAACTTAGACTCATTGTTTTGATCATGGTTTGCCAACATATACAAAGTGTCATTCTAATACATTAGTTCCTAAAGTTTTAGAACCTAACAAACTCATTCTTAGAGCATTAGTATTGATGGTACTAAAACACCAAATTGTTAATTTTAGCAATCAACACAACCAAAAACATGTTAAATTGATTGTGATAAAGTTAAAATTTTTAGCAACTAAGCTACAATAAAATGGTATCAATACTAGTTCATTGTAGCTGCAAGGTAAAACTAAAAATTATTTTTTTTATTCATTCTTTGCTGAGTCTCTCTCTCTCTCTCTCTCTCTCTCTCTCTCTCTCTCTCTCTCTCTCTCTCTCTCTCTCTCTCTCTCTCTCTCTCTCTCTCTCTCTCTCTCTCTCTCTCTCTCTCTCTCTCTCTCTCTCTCTCTCTCTCTCTGGGACTTAACCCAGTTGGTTATGAAAGGGCCACTAGCAACATGCGGTGGTGGCGCCTCCACCACCACCAACACCAAGACCCATGAGAGGGCCGAAGATCATGTTTTCCATCTCTATCTCTTTGTTATTTTTTTTATTTCTTTTGTTTTATCTATGGCTAAAAATCTATCTCTTTCCTATTTATTTGTTTGATTTTGTTAGGGATTGGAGATTTGGGTTTGGGTTTGGGTTTGAACGGTGGGATTTTGTGGTGCGTTAGGAAGGTGGGATTTTTTTATCATTTGTGAAATTGATGGCTGATTTGGACTTATTCCTGGGTCAGGGTTGGATTTTTCTGAGCTTGGTTTTGGATTATTGGGTTTTGTTTTTCATTTGGGTGGCTTTGCTTCATGGTGTTCGTTGCAACTGGTAGACTGGGTGCTTATGTTGATTCATGGGCTTATGTTGATTATGGTGATTTGGGCTTATGTTTGCTTCATAGTGTTGATGGTGCCTATGTTGATTTTGGGCGGGTGTCTTTGGAAGGTTGCATTTGTATTATGAGTGTGGGTTTGCTTTACGCTTTGTTTGGGAGTTCATAAGGGAATGGAATAGAATTGAATAAAATGATTATAAGAGAATGGAAATGAATGTAATTTATTTAAGTAAGGGAAAAGAATGGAATGTAATGAAATTAAGTAATCTTAATTGGATGTTTTAAAATAAAGGAATGGAAATGAATGGAATGTAAGTAATCTTGTTGGGAGTAACATAGAGGGAATGGAATGGAATTATTTTATGACAATATTACTATTAGACCTCTATTTTAAAATAAATGGTTAAATATATAGGGGTCTTTTAGGAGTTATAGTAAAAAATTCACTAAATCTAATTTCATTCTCTCCAATTCCTCCCAATTTTGAGGGAAATGAAAATTTGAGGTTTTAAGACAATAAACGGGAATGAATGTTCTCTCCTACTCATTTCATTCCCTCCCACTTAAACTCTCAAATAACAGAATGAACTTTCCATTCCCTCCATTAAAACTCTCAAATAAAGGAAGTGATGAATATTCTAAAATTATTCTTTCATTCTTTTTCATTTCATTCTATTCTCTCCTTCCAAATGAGGGCTTAGAGAAGAGAAGGGAGAGAGACGGAGTGCAAGAGAGAAAAAGAGACAGGAAATAATAAAAATAATAATATTTAAATAAAGTGCTAAAAAAAATAGAACTATTGATATTGAGTATTATGTGTATTGTAAAATAATGTATTAAAATAAATAAAATGACTTTTTGAGATGCTAAAAGTTAAAAATTTTAGCACGCTCTTATGCTCTTAGATTCTAAATCATGGCTAGCCACCTTAGCTAGCTTGTGCTACTGGCTACCACAAAGAGTAGCTTCCGAAGAAGCTGAGATGACTGGGAAAAAAACACAATCAATTAGAATTAGTCAATTATTTTCCCTAATTGTGCTAAAAGTAAAGTCTCTGTTTTACCAAAACAAAGACCAAGAGCAGATTACCCAGTGCTCAACACTTTGGGGGTGCAAAGCCTCAGCCATTAACCAAAAACCAGTCGCTAAGAACACCCAAAGGTCAGTATAAAGCCCCTTATCAATTCAAGGAAATTCATTCACGTTCAGCCTCAAAAAACCATAACTTCAAAAACAAAACCCTTAGCCACTTGAGATTAATAGCATTCTGAAGCCCAGAGATGAAAGTAGTGATAACAAAGAGCTCTCTCTCTCTCTCTCTCTCTCTCTCTGCCACCTTCAAATTCCTCCTCTTGTTGTATGCGCGTAACAATTCCAAACAGGGTTCCAAGCATTTTTTATTTTTCTCACACTTTACAACACACCATTTTGGAATTCAAATTAATTTCACCCTCCAAATCAATCAGTTAAAAATTAGAAGAAAAAGTATAAATTCAACTATTCAAGAAATTTTATTTTTTGAATTTACACTCTTAAACTTGCTTCATGCATCAAAAATAAATAAACATGAAATAAGGGGGGAAATCTTGTGAATAGATTAAGAACAACAATTTTGATCTGCAAATCAGTGATTGAACGAATTAATGATACATAACATTTGGCTTTCATTCCAATTAAATTGTAATTACATACTACTAATCAGTAATAAAAATTTAGATGTATAAATTAAGAACAAAATTCTAAGTTACATATAAAGAACGAAAATTGTGAGTTTTAGAATTCCTTTCGTAGATGGTAAATGACCTTGAGTTCGTAGATGGTAGTCCTTCAGGGTAGTGCTGGTAGGTGATAGAGAAGGGTGTATAACTCAATATGTAGTGGCCAAAGAAGAAAACTTAACAAAAATTGATATGATACTGGGAATTTTGGTTATTACTAATTAATCGGTGTACACTTTTGAAGAGTAAAGAGTAGGCATGCTTATTATCTCTAATTTATTTTAAAGACAATGATTTTCGAACTCGAACATCTAAAATTTTTTCCTAAACTTGAAATTTAAAATCATATCACATGAACAACTTAGACCAAAGGTATAGCCATTGAAGGTGTGGTGGTATGCAATTTTTTTTAGGGTAAACTACATATTTAGTCCCTAGCCTTTACACCATATTTCAATTTGGTCTTTAACCTTTCAATTGTGTCAATTTGGTCATTAACCTTTTAATGTCGTGTCAATTTAGTCTTTGCCATTATATATTAGATGAAAATTGTTTACATAGCAAATAGCCAAAATAAAATTTTAGTTTATTATCACATCAACAGAAACTAATTTTTTATTTTGGTCATTAGACGTGTCATTAATTTTCATCCAAAAGATAACTGTAAGGATTAAATTGACATGGTAAAGAAAGGTTAGGGACCAAATTGACACGGTAAAGAAAGGTTAGGGACCAAATTGACATAATTAAAAAGTTAGAGATCAAATTGAAATATGGTGTATAGAATAGGGACCAAATACGTAGTTTACCCTTTTTTTTATTTGTTTTCTGAACCGTGATGGAATTAGTCTCGGGGAAATTGGGTTTTTGCCCTTATTTTGCAAAAAATCTAGCAATAAGTCCCTGTTTAGAAATTATTTAGGTTCATGTCCTTATTTTGAAACTCGATTTTCTCAAAATCGAGTTTCAATGTAAAACTCAATGTGTAGAAAATCGAGTTATGCAAAATCAAAATTAAAAAAAAAAAATTGTGGAACTCGATTTCATAGAGCTCGAGTTCCATTCAAGGAACTTGAGTTCATGGAGCTCGAGTTCCATAATTTTTTTTTTTTTTTAAAGTTTGATCGCCTATACTCGATTTCTACAAATCGAGTTTTATATTGAAACTCGATTTTGAAAAAATCAAGTTTCAAAACAGGAACACATACCTAAATAGTTTCAAAATAAGGACATATTGCTAGATTTTTAAAAAAAATAAGGGCAAAAGCCCAATTTCTCTATTAGTCCCCACAAAAAGAAACTATTTTTCGCCTTAACAAGTTTCTACTCTCTTTTCAGTTTTCATTGCACATTTGTCTGTTGAAACGTTTTAATTAAGGGGCCGCCATAACATATACAGTATTTTGATATAATGCACTTTATCTTTATCATGCTGTCAAAAAAAAATTGTTAAGTCGAGATTTATTTTGTCACCTCAACAACATCAAATGTAATGTCTAAAGGTCTATTTGGTAAGAAATTTATAGTAATGTTATTTAAGTGTTGTGGAAATATTGTGTATAAAGATGTTTTGTTCCCTTCATCATAGGTATTAATTAACAATGGGAAAGAATTGTCTTACATATAAATTTATTTTAATAATTTACAAATTTTAATGGTTATGCGGTCTACGTTTTAATATTTTATTTCTTGATCTTTTTTATGTATACAATTAATTGGTAACAGGAAGGATGCCCAACTCAAATGTGAGGATCGAATCCACTATGCTAAATAATGGAGTGCATGTTGTTCCTACTACTCATTGAGAGAATTGGAAGGATGATCAATCATTATTAAACATGGAGGCCATTGATAACAAGGTATATTTCTTTTTAATGAAATCTTTAATCAGCATCCCTTTCTATTGTTTTATCAAAATTAATATTAAAAATGTCATGTTGCGTATGGGTTAGGTTCGCAAATTGGAAATTTATTCACCTGGTTGGGGATTCACTATTCAAGTTGACAAGAAAGAGCTTTGGAAAGAAGTGAAACGAGTTTTAGATTCACAAAAATTGGAAAGGTTTGTTATGGTGTTTTTTAAAATAGGAAAATAACTAATTGATAATCTTAATATACAAACAATTTTTTTTCTTCATTTTGAAGTTCCAAGAACAAAGACAAACAACAAATCAATGTCAAGAAGAGCAATGAGGTGCGCAACATCCATAAGAATAAAGACAAAGGAAAAATGAAGGACGATGTGGTCTCTAACACTCATGCCAACAGAGACAAACGGAGAATGAAAATCAAGGACAATGTGGTTTCCAACATCCAAGAGAAAAAAAAGATACAAAGAAAAAAAACCAAAGACGATGCAATTTTCAAGACCCAAAATAGTAAAGAAAAACAGAAAATGAGAGTCAAGGACGATGCGATAATAAAGCAGGTACAAATCATTACCACGTCTACTTTAAAAAAAAAAAAACTTAATTACATAGTTTTTATATAAATTTTTTTTAAATGTTTGGTAATTAAATGATAGTTCTTCAAGTCCCAAGCTGAACTAGACCATTTCACATACATAGAGCTATGCAATATCATCACAAGGTTAGTTCAAATATTTCATTTTACAAGTTTATGCTTGATATTTATTGTGCTTATTATTATTATATACGTTTTAAAGTCTTTATTAATAACACAAACCAACACATTTTGTATCATAGGTTCATGGCAAATGCTGCTGGAAAGCAATTAGAATGTGGAACAAATAGCATTGCTCCACCAACTTCTCCACCGTAGCCGGCATTATATTAATAAGTTCACCTATTCCATGTTTCAGATGTAATGCATTATTTTACAATTTTACCTGATGTAAATATTTTAGTTTTCTACATTGATTCATCAACTTCTTCATAATAGCTTTTGTAAAGGTCATCACATGTATTTTGTAAGTAGTTTTATTGTTACAATTTTATTATGCATTTTCAATATATGCACTATTTATAAGATTTATTCAGAGGATCTTTTTTTCCTCCCCCTAAAGGTTAATACTAAATTATTGCATCATCTTCCAATCAATAACACATTGATTACTGCATAAATAAAATTGGCAAAAATGGATAATAGTTACGGAATACTAACCTCTGAGCACGCGCGAGGTTCTTCTATTTTTTGGGTAAAGGTTAATTTAGAGCATTTATTATAATTTGGGATTATTACATTTTCTAATCACAAAAAAACCTAGGGGTGTGATGAGTAATATGTGTGTTGAAATAATTTTTCATCACAATAAAACCTAGGGGTGTGATGAGTATTTTGTGTGGTGAAATAATGTGTGTTAAAATAATTTTTCATCACACCCCTAGGTTTTTTTGTGATAAAAAATTATTTCAACACACATATTACTCATCACATCCCTAAGTTTTTTTATGATTAGAAAGTGTAGTAATCCCAAATTATAATAAATACTCTAAATTAACATTTACCCAAAAAATAGAATAGCCTCTGAGCATGCACGTGAGCGCGTGCTCAGAGGCTAGTTTATATATACTAACTTATCTTGTGCTCCCAACTTGCATGCTATGTGTGACACTTGGATATACATTCCAAGTATTTTTTCAATTATTGAATATTGAGAGAATAATTTAAGAGAGTTCTTCTAGCAATTAATAAAGGGAAAAGTTAGCCGATGTCTAAGGCATTGGTTTATGAATTAATTTTTTTTTTAATTATGAAAAAAGTAACTAATTTTTTGGATAGTTTTTTTATATTTTCTATGAAAGTAGTATTAAAATTTTTCTAAAATAACCTGTTAACAAATACTTTAAGGGCATTCAAAAGAAAAAAAAAAAAAAAATATATATATATATATATATATATATATATATATATATATATAAAAGATCACTATATCCTAAGTTTAAGTAGAGACAAAATTAAAGGATAATCTAATAAAAATATTTATCAAACTCCTACTAAAACGTTGCCTATAAAATAGGACCACTCTCTTATTAGTTTTCAAATTGCTTTTATCCACTTATCAATTAGATTAAAAAAAAAAAACACACGCACACACACACACTCAAACCCTTCTCTTCCGTGAGAAACCCATCACTGCATTTCTTTTCTTATTTCATTTTGTAGTTTGAAGATTGAAAATGGGTTTTACCATTTGAGTGTTGTTGCTTAAAAGACACAAATTTTTCAGGAACCTAGAAAGAGATCCCATGGGTCAGGCTGGAGCCGACTTTGTGGTTGAGTCCACTACTGTTTTTTTGCAAAAGGAAAAGGTTGCTACCCATTTGAAGGTTTACCTTTTCTTTTTTATTCAGTTGTAAGAAACTGTGTTATACATTAAAAAACGTGTTTGTGTTTTAATATCATATGGGGTTGTAAAAATCTGTGCTTTTTTAGTTTTTTAATAAAATTCATTTGGGTTGTTTCCGAAATTCTTTTTGCAATTTTGTGATATTAATTTACAGCACAAGAACAATAGTGCACCTTCCTTTTTCATTTTCTTCTCTTTTCCTTAAAAATTGAATATTTCAAGGTCATCCTTAGTCTTCAACAATGGAGATTCTGTTTTGGGCATCGAGTCACCATCAGTGGAGATTAAGAAAGTGGTTTGCAATAAATGTATCTCTCTCACTCTGAGTATGATTTTTTTTTTTTTTTTTTTGTTATAGTAATGGGTTTTCGTGGGTACATTTTGTGAACAGATATGTACATTTCTTCTTCTTCTTTTTTTGGGTAAGATATATGCACATTTCTTATTTGTTTTTAATTTCATGTTATTATTGGCTCCTTAGATTACTACTTGCTATTTGTAATTAAGGAGGCCCGGAAGTTATTCAACAAAATACCCCATTGGATGAGTACTTTTTTTCCCCTAATATGTTGTTTAGATTTCTATATCCTTTACATTCATTGGATTTGGTATTTTACATTTTTTGTTTGAATGGGTGGGAATTCGTGGAACAAAGTGTTTCGTCAACATGGTTTTTAGTAGGGTTTTTTTTTTTGCTAGCATTGATTGAAGACATATTGTAGTTTGGTTAATATTTTGTTATTCATTTTCATAATTCCTATTTTTTTTTCATGACTTTTGTTTACTCTAACTATAATCTATTGAATTGTATAATATATTGAATTTGGGTCTAAATATTTGGAAGTTTTGCAACGAGTGAAATAATCTTTTGCTACAAATATCATCACACTCCCTTGATATTTTATGATTTGAAAATGTCTTCAAATTATGATGAATGAACACTATTAGCCTTTTCTTTTTCTTTCTTTTTTTGAGAAGGCTATTAGCCTTTTCTTTCTTGGTTTTAAAGATAGTTGGTAAATTTTAAATTTAAGCTCTTTTTAACTATTAGTATAGATGTGTAGTAAGCAGCTAACTTTTAAGATTAAACTAGCCTCTGAGCACGCGCTGCTCAAAGGCTCTTCTATTTTTTGAGTAAGAGTTAATTTAAAGCATTTATTATAATTTGGAATTACTACATTTTCTAATATAAAAAAATAGGGGTTTGATGAGTATCATATGTGGTGAAATAATTTTTCATCACACCCCTAGGTTTTTTTTTTTTTTTTTTTGGTGATTGGAAAATGTAGTAATCCCAAATTATAATAAATGCTCTAAATTAACTCTTACCCAAAAAAATAGAAGAGCCTCTAAGTACGCGCGTAATTACCCAAAAAATAGAAGAGTCTCTGAGTACGCGCGTAAGTGCATGCTCAGAGGCTAGCATATATAATAATAAAAAAAGGTGTATATATTTATTTAGTTTAGTTTTTTTTAATAACTATTTAGTTTTTTTTATATATATTTAGATTTGTTTTTGGATAAATGTGTGGTGTTTAACTTATTTTTCTATTTTAAAAAAAAGCAATAAACGTATAGTTGCTTTGAAGAAGTGGGTTTGTGGAAGAGTGTTCCTATTTTGTAGGCAAGGTTTTAGTGCAACTTAGACATGTATTTTTACCAAACTATCTTTTAGTTTTGTCTCTACTTAAACCTATGGATTGTTGCCACACATAATACTCATCACACTTCTAGGTTTTTTTGTGATTGAAAAATGTAGTGATGAAAAATTATTTCACCACACATAATACTCATCACACCTCTAGGTTTTTTTGTAATTGGAAAATGTAGTGATCCCAAATTATAATAAATGTTTAAAATTAACCCTTACCCAAAAATTAGAAGAGACTCTGAGCACGAGTATGAGCGCGTGCTCAGAGGCTAGTATCTAAATAATAGGCAAAATTTTAGGAATAAAAATACTTAAAACATTTTAAAAAAAAATTTAAATGTAAAACAGTGCTGGCATATTATTAAAATACTTAAAAAATAGGGGTTTTTTTTTTTTTTGCTTGAAGTTGCAAAAAAATAGGAAACCAACGTTGATGGATTTTTTTTTTTTTTTGAAGTTGCAAAAAAATAAGAAAGCAACGTTAAAGGACTGACCACCCTAAAAAAAAAAAAAAAGTTGATGCAAATTTATATTGGCAATTTTCACCACAATTTTAAAATTTTATCTTTAAAGATAAATTATCCAGTATTATTCTTGCTTTAGCAAATTTGCATATATGAAAATTGCTTACAAAGTCATCAAATGTGCAATGAAAGGCACAAAAAAGAACAATATTAAATTTCATAAGGTAGGATATTTATACCACTTCGCTCACCCGAATTCATTCAATGTGTCTGTGACACAATCTAACCAAATTGTTGATATGTCACCCTAAAACAAATACAAAAAAAGAGAGAGTAAGGTTTAAATGGAAGAAAAACAACAAACAAAAATAATAAGAGGAAGAGAGGGCACCACTTAGAACACATACACTAAAATAATGAGTCAAACCTGATAAAAAAAAAAAAACAAATCAATATATATCATTCCTATTCTTTAAAAAATAGTCATTAATTAGAGAAAATACTTAAACACCCATCAAACTGTCCAAATAAAATAGAAGAAAAAAAAAATCCATCAACATTGGTTTCCTATTTTTTTGCAACTTCAAGCAAAAAAAAAAGAAAAAAGGAGAAGATAAGGTAAGATAAGGATATAATAAAAGAAAAGAAAAATAAAAAAATACAAGAAAAGATAAGATAATGATATGAAAATGATAATGTTAACAAAGTGGAGTCCTTTTAGTATCTAAATCACGATAAGATAATATATATATATATATATTTTTTTGGAGATAAAACAACCCTTTTTTTACAAATTAAACCATAATCCAAGACTTTCAAAAAAAAAAAACGTTACTAACCTGAGGGAAACAACCTTCAACCCTGAGTGCTATGATGGCAAGGCATTAAGCTTGGTGGCAAAAAAAAAATCTGTACATATAATAGAACCTGTTCGATGTGGCCCAAAAAAAAAAAAAAAATCAGACTTAAAAAATGAACATGAGGGAAACAAACTTCATGCATACAAAAATAAAAACTGTTCCATGTGGCCCAAAATCAGTTCGTGCAGTCATCATTAAAGACAAAAAAGTGAGATCAGAGAGAGAGAGGGCTGAGATTTGATCTAAGAAAAAGCTTACCTCAAATCTATGCTGGTGTTGTTGTCGTTTGTAGTGAAATCTGAAGCAAAGATAGGAACACTCTTATTATGCGTAGTAATCTCAATAAATTATAATGTAGTAATCTCAATACATGTCTAAGTTGCACTAAAATATTGCCTACAAAATAGGAACACTTTTCCACTAACCCACTTCTTCAAAGTAACTATACGTTTATTGTTTTTTTTTTTTTAAATAGAAAAATAAGTTAATCACCCAACGTTTATCCAAAAACAAATATATATATATAAAACTAAAGGACAATCCAGATTGTTTTTGTTCTAAAATACCCTTACATTCCTATGTTTAAGTAGAGACAAAACTAAAGGACAATCCGGTAAAAATAAAACTCTAACTTCCATTAGAACATTGCCTATAAAATAGAAACACACTTTCAATAACTCACTTCTTCAAAGTAACTGTACGTTTATTTATTTTTTTAAATTGAAAAATAAGTTAAACAACCCACGTTTGCTACTTTTTTTTCCTATAAAAAAAAACACAGATTTTTTTTTTGTTATGACCACTAAAAAAAAAATTTCATCGCACGCGCGAAGCACGTGTGACAAGGCTAGTAGAATATATATACATACCAAAAAAAAAAAAAAAGAGTTTTAGTATTCTCAGTCAAAATTATGGTTGATGGCGATCTTTCATAATAAAAATCATATTTACTATTTTCATAGTGAAATTCTTAAAAATTTTATTTTTATTACAAATTATCAAATTTTATACTAAAGTAAGTAAGAAAATCATTCAATTGAACTAATGAAATTTTCAAAAATATGAATGATCTAAAACGTGGAATAATAAGTATGTTCCAAACATATTTGAAACTATCTTGCTCTAACCTATTATGTGGTAATTAAAGAGATATTTCATGTGTAGTGTTAGTGACAAATTTTTTTTAATAAGTTAATGACTTGTTAATCGTCACATAACATGTTGAAAAAGATAGATCCAAACATGTATGGTGCCAAATTTTATCAAATATTTAACAGATATAAGAGCACATTTTACAATAAAAAATAAAATTGTGAAAAATAAAGTTTTGTCTCTATAACTATTAAACCAAATTTTTTTTAAGAGCATTACTAGACTAATACAAATAGTTGGGGGAGCCCACCCTTATTTTTGCTGGCTAAATTTTGAAGGACAAGTACATGTCCATAGATTTTTTTTGCCAAAAAAGTGGTGGTCCTAGATTTTCTACGTGGGAAGGCAAAAACGACGACGGTTCAGTTTGTTTTCACAGATACATTGTATGACCGTGTGAACTGTGGGAACTGCGAGACACAAACCATTGGAGTCAGTCAATACATTACAATACTAGGACTAACACAAGACACAGTTACATACACCCTTTACCTCCCTCTATTTCTGCGCAATCCATGGCGATTTCTGCAGCATTCTTCACATCTTCATCACCTTCCCTCACTCTTCCTTGCAAAATTCACAAACCCTTTTACTCTCAGAGTGTTCATTTTCTTAAACCCTTAACAGTTAAGGCTTCAACCACGTTGGATTACTCCAAGGTCTCTGTTGGAGATAAGACTCCCAGCCCATCAAAGGTGAGGCCAAACTATGCCTTTTACTGTAATTGAAATTGGTTTTCTCTTTGTTTCTTAGTTTTCTCAAAGTATTATATATATATATATATATATGAAGGTCCAATTTAGTTGTTTATAATGCTGATTGAATTTAAATTAATCGTTTTAGACAATTTGTGGAAACCATTGGGAAATGAAAGTATTTGTCTTTGAACATATGTTCACTGTGTTACTGAAACTTATTTAACAGTGTTGCTCTTGTTTGCCATTGCTTGTAACAAATATAGGATTTCTACTAGTCCTACCCATCTGTTTGTATCACAAATTATGTGTTTCTGTTTCAGACTAGTAATTGGCAGTGGAAATTCAAGGACAATTATATTAACATATATTATGAGGAACATGTGAACCGGCAAAGCTCTGATCCTCCTAAGAATATCCTTATGATGCCAACCATTTCTGATGTTAGTACTGTTGAAGAATGGAGATCAGTGGCTAGAGACATTGTTGAGCGAGTCGGTGAAGTCAATTGGCGAGCCACTATTGTTGATTGGCCTGGTCTGGGATACTCGGATAGGCCGAAGATAGAATACAATGCCGATGTTCTAGAGAAATTCCTTGTTGACTTAATCAACGCTCCCAATGGCCCAATTAGTGATTCAGGTTGGTATGGCTGTTTTGAAGATATTCATCACCTGATGTTTTACTTTTCTTAAAACATTTCTCAGTTTCTGAAGAGCTTGGCCTTTGTTTTCAATAGATTTTTATCATAGAAGGTTGAATAATGCACCTTTTAACTGTAAATATTACAAAGATCATGATTTATAGTATTTTTTAAGTTTTATTGATAAGGAGGAGATCCTAGTGTACACAGGGTGTGTGCAGGAAGTTCTCTTTACATTGTACGAGAATTACAATGTGAAACAGATAGTCTAAAAATTTTACAATGCATGCGATTCTCATTAGAGCCAAGAACACATGACCATTCAAACAATGATCACAAATAAAAATTTCATCTCAATAATGGAGACCTCCACTCCATCAATCGAACCCTCTCCATCAAATGTTCGATTGTTTCCCTCCCTCCATATTACCCACGCTAAGCATAAAGTGGCTATATACCAAACAAATGACCTTTCTAGTTACCAAAACTATTTCTCCATCAAAATTGTAAACCACTACACTCTTAGGGCCCATTTGGATTGAGGGGGACTGGGGAGGGAGGGGGAGTGGAGGGGAGTAAGAATAGAGTTTGCTGAAAATAGGCTAATTTTGGGCCAACTCTACTCTACTCCCCCTCCTTCCCCCTCAATCCAAATGGAGAGTTAGGCATTACCCAATGAAACCCAAACAACGCAATTACAAAAAACCACAACTCATGGGCCACATCACAATGCATCAATATATGACCCCAATTTCACCATCCACTTTAACACATACAACATTAATCTACCAAGTTATAAGATTTCCCTTAAGGAAAAAAATAGATGGGGCTGACCCTAACTAATCTATTAAAAATCTATAACGTCCTCAAAAACCTGAGATGAAGACTTGATTGTTGTTGTTGTTGTTGTTTTTGTTGCAGTTGTTAAGATTTTCCCCCATGGTGGCATCCACGCAAAGAATATAACTTTTCTTGGTGCCTTAGTGCACCAAATGGTCTTTCAAGGAAAAGACACACCACACTAGCCTCCTAAATCCTCTAAATATGAATGGACATCAAACACGGTACCATGCAGCCTCCATCTCATGCACCACTTGGAATGTTGGAGTACAGAGTATTAAACACAAAGTCTACTAATTCCAACTCCCAATCATTATAAGCAAAAATAAACCTGATATTCGAAGAGCAAGAACCCCATTCATTCTGCTTACCTGAGTAAGAATTAACTGAGGTATGCTTGTTAATTGCAAGTGCATATAATTTCATGTAAAGCTCTTTCAATGATTGATTCCCACACCATAGGTTATGCCAAAACCTCAAGCCATCCCCAATCTCAAACTGAGCATAACTTACAAAACTACCCCAACCAGCCCTAATACAAGTGTAGAAGCTACATCAAGCGTACTTGTGATCACCCTTGATATCCATTGACCCGAATTTTCCTATCTTTCAAATCAACCATTCATATCCATAAATGATTTACTTCTTCCCCAACACAACAAAGAGTGATTGAAAGCATCCAGTTCACACACTCTCAAACCCCCCATTTTTGGGAGAACATATCTTATTCATTCTACAGAATGGAATTTGAACTCATCACTCAAATCACCCCACAAAAAAATTCCGTTGAAATCTCTCTAATCTATTAGCCACAAAGGTAGGAATGGCGAATAACAAAAAGCAATATGTTGGTCCACTGGATAACATACTTTTTAAGAGAGCCAGCGATCTATTCTTGACAAATATAATCTCTTCCATCCCAATAATCTACACTCCATTTTACTTATAATAATAATAATCTGTAGAATTAAATTACACATTATTCTCTCCTTGAATGACGATCCTAAGGGCATGCCTAAGTGATTCATGGCAAGTTAGTTACCAACTTTGCAACATAAGTTACCAGCCAGTTCATCAATTAACCCAATGTGTCCTACAGAACAATCTCTCTTGCCCAAATGGACTTTTGGGCTTGACATAACTTCAACGTATAGCAATACAAACTGATATAAAGGAGTTGTCCCAGACTTCTAAGGGAAACCACCAAGCTGTCACATAATACTATTGTGTTATCTGCAAAAAGAATATGGGAAACCACCAAGCTGTCATTAGAGCCATTCCCAACTCAAAAGCCGGATGGAACCCCTCCCCCCCCCCCTTTTTCCATGGTTCTCATGAGTATTCTACTAATCATTGCGTTAATCCCATGTAACTGTTGCAGAAACCTGATGGGGAGCCTTTAACCCAAATTAAGAAACAAACTATGTTTGTACGGGAGTGAATTTAACGCCTGCATCAGTCACCAAATCCCATTCTTCCCAGCAAATAGATTAAATACTCCCAATTAAGATGGCCGTAAGCCTTTTCAATATCCAGGTTACATAGCACTCCTAGAATATGAGTTTTAAGTCGACTATCGAAGCATTAATTTGCAATAAGTGCCTAATCTAATATTTGCCACCCCCCGCCCCCCCTCCCCCAAAGCAAATGCATTTTGGGTTTTCAGAAATTATGTTGCCTGACATATCCAGCTTCAAAGCATTGGCTTTGGCTGATCTTTCCTAGCTCTAAATGGAGATGATTTTGTATCTGTTGGGATGGTTGGCTTTGGCTGGTCTCTTAGAGTGATAAAACAATGCATTTTGTTTGGTCTATATATGTGTGATCCAGGAAATGCATTTTGGTTGTTTTTCCTTTGTCTGTCATTTTATCTTCGTAACAAATTCATTGTGCTCTGGTTCTAGCACATGTATATTATATTAGCTGTATCAGAACTTTCCTTTTGTAAATGTTATCATGCTTCTTCCTCCCCTACCAAAAGAGGGGTTGGGGGCGGGGGGGAGTCATTCCAGGGAACATATTTTCCTTACATATTGTTTAATTTTGTTCTGCGTCTCAAGGATTTTCTTGCCTCTATGAATATTCCCAGGAAATTATTTGTTTGATCATCTGGAATTTCTTTTGCTAATAATTTTCTGTTACTAAACTAGAGAATAATTTGGTGGTCTTTGGAGGAGGGCATGCAGCGACAATTACAGTCCATGCTGCTAAAAAGGGTTTGGTGAAACCTGTGGCCATAGCTGCTGTGGCACCTACTTGGGCTGGTCCCCTTCCTATTGTGTTTGGTCGAGATTCCAGCATGGAAACAAGGTATGCTTAACCTCGATATCTCCAATATGATGAGAATTGATAGATTGTTTAAAAGTATCATTTTTATTATCTAACACCGAAAAGACAAAGCAGAAGTGAAGAACCACACATTTTTCTGGAAACCTCACCCTTTTTTAGTTGCTTGTCTGCCTCGCTGTCATTCTATCTCTCTTGGTGCAAAACTTGAGATATGTGGATCCTCCTCATAGTCATAATATTGATAGTAAAGGATTTAGTGCTAGATTTTGCAATAAAGTTTTTCTGTGTTTTTTGTCCCATCACTTATTGATAGTAGTGTGAATATTATCACCAAATGTTGTTGAATCTACTGATTGTAAAGGATTTGGTGCTAGGTTGTACGAACTCATTTCTCTGTGTTTTTGTCCTATCACTTGGAGATAGTAGTGATTGGTATTCTGAATGTTATCCGCCAAATGATGTTGAATCCTTGGAATTTTTACATTAATTTCTTAAACCAAAACCAAAATTTTGAAAATCTAATTTGTTTTGTTAATTAAAATGTGACATACTTGGTCTCTCTCTTTTTTTCCTTCTTTTTTAACTCGCTTTCTTATTGACTTACCAGGTATGGGTTGCTTAGGGGCACCTTAAGGACTCCTGCTGTGGGATGGATGATGTATAACATGCTTGTCAGCAATGAAAAGGCTATTGAATCCCAGTACAAATCCCATGTTTATGCCAATCCTGAAAATGTTACTCCAGGCATCATTAAAAGCAGATATGCACTAACAAAACAGAAGGGTGCTCGTTATTTGCCTGCTGCTTTCTTAACTGGTGTACTTGACCCTGTCCAATCTCGGGAGGAGTTTCTTGAACTCCTTGCAAATTTGGAGGGAAAGACACCTGTGCTGGTTGTGTCCGCTAAAGGATCTCCAAAAAGGTCAAAAGCGGAGATGGAAGCTTTAAAGGGAGCCAAAGGAGTGAGCAAGTTTGTTGAGGTTCCAGGTGCTCTTCTTCCACAAGAGGAGTATCCTGCCATGGTTGCTGAGGAGCTTTACAAATTTTTGCAGGAGAATTTTAAATCCAACATTTAAAATTGGTATATTCCAAACCACCCCCCCCCCCCCCCCCCTCCCCCTCTCCAAGACAAAAAGGTTCACAATTATGTGAGGCTGCAATTTATAGTTTTATACTCCTGGTGAAAAGCTTGTATACAAATGTGCATATTATGAACAATGTATTACCCTCTCTAAATTCTGCTTCTTTTGTGATCTCATGGATGTGATGTATTTTCTGAGAATAATTATATTCTAAGCTGCTAGTGGATTCCATTGCTTCAGATGCAAATGATAATGTATGAAGTCTTTCCTGGGAACTCTTGTGAAGTAGGAAATGTCATTAAGCACTTGGCCAATGGTAGAATTCACATCCATTAGTATTTATAAAACACCTTAGTGCCAAGGTAGTCAATCTGGTTATGAAATAAACATCACTAGTTTGGCTCCCCCTCTCACCCTTCCATTTAGGCCATTCACTTCTATTAGAGAAAAGGGAAAAAAAAAATGAAGAATGTTAAGATGCCATGCATGTAAGTGTCCATACTCCATGCGAGGAGGGCTGTTGGGGGGGGGGGGGGGGTGGGGGGTTTCATGGCCCCCTTACTTTTCAAAAATTTCCCTCCCTCTTGTGTTTTTGGAATATATATAGATCTAGACAAGAAATTTAAATAATGCCTAGATTTTTACTAAAAACGTGTAATGCAATTATATCATTGTCTAATGTATTTTTGTTCCCTCTCGTTACTCTTATATCATACATAGCTGATTAAATTAAAGTGTATATTTTTCTCCAAAAAAAAAAAAAAACCAAAGTGTATTTAATGTATACCATAAATAATATAATCATGTTTTATTCTTATTAAATTGACTTGTATATATTTCTCAAAAAAAACAAAAAACAAAATTGACTTGTATATTTTTAGACATATCAAGACTTGCTCTCTATCTTTGTGCAAAGATAGACTTAATTGAGGTAAATTTTTTTATTTATATAAGAAAATATCAAATGATAAATCAAAATTATAAACATTCTCCGTGTATAAACAATAAATAAATATAATATACTTATAAAAATATATATAATACATACCTACATACATATATATATATAGCTTGGCTTCCCGGAAATATTTCTGACTCAATTAGTTTTACTAGTTAGCTATAAATGAGATTGACTTGTTCAACCAGACTTGATACAACCACTAACCAAATAGTTTAATTAAACAATATCTTAAGAACCAGATAGTTACATTAAACAATATCTTAAGAGGTGCCTACAAAACAATGGGTACACTTTCTTGTGTCATCTCTCAAGTGGGTATTAGATATGGGTCAAGATTAGGTATAATGTCCAGTGGTACTAAACCTGTTGAAATGGTGACATTTGTCCACTTTTAGACACGTGTCACCATCTGATCGAGTCCAATGCACTAAATGCATTGGACCTAAACCAAGTCCATTAGATATTACTTGAAACTCTGACTTTGTGCAAGGTACTATTTATTAAAAGAAAGTGGGTAGAAGGTGAAACAGAAAGAAAAGTAATCCATTAGGAGTGTGATTTCTGTACCTATTAATGGGTGAGTTGAATTCCTTCCTCCAAACTCAAACTAAAATATGGCAATGCAATTTTCATGAACATGTACCATTTTTGTCAAACTTCTGCAAGATATTGTGTGATATTCCTTTCTCATATAGAGTGGAGCACTAATGGCTGAAAAATATGATTGGGTTTTCCAAGGTTTTTACTTTGCAATCTACCAAGAGTTTTGTAATTCAACTCGCACTCTCTAGTATTTCTAAAGGAATGTTCAAATTCTCTCAATTCTAGCTATTGAATTACAAAAATAAAATAAAATCCTACTGTAGACGACTAAATTTCTTAGTTCGAAATAAATCAAACAAGTAAAATAGTTTCACAAATACGAATTTGTATTGATAAATGTGTGGTACAATTCTCTGTAATTACAAAAGAGTGATCCTCTGATTCGATCTCCTTGAAAGATTTATTGATTGGAATTGTGGTAATGTGATTTTGATTTGAACATAAGATATTCTTCAATTTGGCTGAGGAATAGATCGAAGATCTTTGAAACGGAATTACAATGAATCTCTGGCTATGAGCTTGTTAGAAATTCTTTGTTCTTCGTGTTCTTCGTATTCTTCGTGTTCTTCGTGTGTTCTTCGTGTTTGAAGGTTTGTGGTGGAAGTTCTTCGGTGCTGTAGAGGCTTGATTCCGTAGAGCTTTGTTGATTTATGGTTTGTTGAGGTTTCGGAGGCTTTTGAGCTTGATTCCGGTGAACTTTGAGATCCGGACGAGTAGTTTGGATGATTTTGATTCGAATGTTGTTTGTATTCTAGGTTGAAGTTCTTGAAGTTCTTGGAGGCTTTGAGGTTTGATCCTGGCGCAGCTTCGGGTTTCTGAACTCAAGATATCTTCTTCCTTCTCTCTGTTCTGTCTCCTCCTAAATGTCTTAGGAAAGCTTCTATTTATAGGAGTTTAGGGGTAGGTGAGCGACACGTGGCGGAGTTTGATTGGTCTGCTTATGTCATCGCTTACACGTGCTGAGTGCTTGCGTCACTGCTTACACGTGCGAGGCTGCCTGTGTCATCGCTTACATGTGCTGAGTGCTTGTGTCACTGCTTACACGTGCGAGGCTGCCTGTGTCATCGCTTACATGTGCGGAGCTGCTTGTGTCATTGCTTACACCTGCTGATGCAGTTTCATGCCTTTATTTCAATGACACTTGGCAAATTTCTATTGGTTTCTGAATAGTGATGGCAAAACCTAGCAACAGTACGTGGCGCCTTGTAATTGGCTGTATTTTGTGAACTTGGTAGTATGATGTGTCAGCTTGTGATAGGTCGGGAATTTTCTCTCTCTACAAATGCCCCCTCGAGACTCGTTCATGCACACAGTTTTTAGAGTGTGGTGAATGAATGAGTCTTGAAAGAAAGTGGATTCCTTTTTATACTTGACTCTTCTAGTGAAATAGCTGAAGGTGGTGGAGCTTTTAGCAGGATGAAGTAATTGCAGAAGAGTAGACCCACCCATATGAAAGGTTTTGATGAGACTGAGAAGGGGTCTGCCCGTATTTGAATGTACTCGTGTGACCGAGCTTTCTGAGCAAAGGTTAAGTCAAAGTAATTTCAGAAGGGTATTCAATGGTACTTGGAGTGGGTTGGTGGGGCTGAAAGTTATTTGCAAGAAGTTGGATGTACTTGCAAGATTGAAACATTTCGGTAGCTGTTAAGCTGAGGTAATTTCAGAAGAGTATTTTGGATTGTTGGTGGCGATCACAGGGTGTTGAAGATGGAGAAGAGGTGAGAATGTTGGCATACAGCATGCAGAGCTCTGGAGCTAGCCTCTTATTTTTAAGGATTTCTGGTGAAGTTATAGTTGAAGGGTATACTTCGGATCACAGAGAGAACATGTGGGAGTGTGGTTGAATGTGCTTGCGTTATTGCATCATTCTGGTTAAGTTGAAGTAATTTCGGAAGAGTATTTTGGGATTGTTGTTGTTGATGGTGAAAAAGATGGTGATGAAGCCAAGTGGATGGGTGGGATATATGACATCATGGCTCTGACCCTGCATGTTGGGGATTCTCTGGAGTAGATGTCTCTGGGACGTACACCTTCGGATGTGGGACTGGCTGCATGCTGAATGATGTTCGTCAGCAAGTCGTTGAATGCGCCTGTGTGACTGGACCATACTGACGGACATTAAGTTGAAGTAATTTCAGAAGTATATTTTCTGAAATTCTTCAAGCTGATCTTAAGTTGGAGTAATTCCAGAAAGTGTGCTTTGTAGTACCAGCAACGATGACATTTGGACCCCATGATGGCGGAAACATGGGATGAGGCTTTGGTAACCCTTCACCGACACCAAAGGCTAATTTCTGATGAGCTGGTACCTTGGAGGTCATCACAAGTGTTGGATGGGAGACAATTTGTAGGATACCCCAACACTTCTTACCATCTTCACTTGATGCATTTTTATTGGGAAAGCATAACAAATGAAAGATGGAGCTAACTTGTGATCCTGGTTTTAGGAACCAGCCATGCTGCTGTTTGTTCCGAACCACCGCTTCTATTGGGAGACCAAACAGTTGAAAAGAGACTACGGAAGCCCTGGTCTTAGGAACGGGTGTCTCTGCTGGACTTGGATTTCCTGGTGAACCAAATCCAAGAAAGCATGGAACAACGATGCCGACCTTGTTATGAATAACTCTATGAACAAACGTGGTCATTATGTGAGGAAACAAAATTTGTTTGAATCCTAAAACAATGATGATGTTGTGAGAAGGGTTGCTACTGAACCATGAAGGGGTTGATTTCAAACTGATCATGAAGTGATCTTGGTTGCTCGGTATTGAGAATAACGAGACCATAGTGAGAACTGGTTGTGAGAAGGAGGATTTGAAAATTTGAAAGAAGCAAATTTTCATTTCATAACTCAGTGTATGTGTTTTTTTTTCTTGATGGACTTAGCGAATCCGGCCCTTCTATTTATAGCGAAGAGATGAAGAATGGTAGCTGGGTAGTTAAGAATGGCGGATGAGACTTCTCGGTCGGAACGGTGGATGAGAATGGTAGACGCCGAATGGGAACGGTGGATGAGAATGGTGGGCGCCGAATGGGAACATTAGGTTGGAGACTGGTAGGCACCGACGAAAATAATAGGTTGAAGCAGTGACCCAATGTAATTTCAATTCTGAGACATACTTGTGAGAGTTCGTCTGTTTTTGAAAGGGGAGCCTTGATCAAGTCTAGAGGATAATTTTGAGGGAATCCGGACCAAATGGATGGATCTCAAATTATGATCTTGAGAGCTTAAATTTTGGATACCGCTAGTACTTTGGAGAAGCGGATGTAGTCTCTAAGTCTAAAACAAATACCTAGATTTCAAAATTAAAATCTTTGCGAAAACTTGATAGGACAAGTTTTGCTTGAACATCTTGATTTTCGGTCAGAGTTTACATCAAAGCCAATAGCTGTAGAATCACACTGTTTGAGCAATTTTTGGATTCTCAAATGAATAAATAGAACCAAAAATTGGAAAGCACACGAAAAATTGAGCAAGACAGGTCAATCTTAAAAATTTTGACTTTTGGTCAAAATTTGTGCAAAAGTCAAATTTTTTTAGAAATTGGACTGTTGTGCAATTTTCGAATCTCGGTTGAAGAAACAGACTCCAAAATTGGAAAGTACACGAAAAATTGAGCCAGACAGGTCAATCTTAAAAATTTTGACTTTTGGTCAAAATTTGTGCAAAAGTCAATTTTTTTAGAAATTGGACGGTTGTGCAATTTTCGAGCTTCGGTTGAAGAAACAGGCCCCAAAATTGGAAAGTACGTGAAAAATTGAGTGGGACAGGTCCATTTTGAAAATTTTGACTTTTTTTGGTCAAAGTCTTAATTTGTCAATTTTTTTTTTTTTTTTTTTTTTTTTTTTTTTTTTTTCAGGCGGTTCGGATCCGGGTCGGATTTTCCGGGTTGAACCGGGTCTAAGCGAGTCGAACCGGGCCAGGAGGATGACGTCATCCGTGACGTCATCGATGAGGAGCGCGTGTCACGCGTGGCGCGTGCGAGCGCGTGATATGAAGCCGGCGCGTGGCTGAGCGTGAATTTATCCAGCGGCGCGTGGAAGCGCGTGCAACTGATGCTGGACTTGCCGGACTTTCTGGCGGCGCGTGCGTCATTTTTTGGACTTGAGATTTTTGGGTTTTGTCGATCTGGGGCCGCTGGATCGAATGGTAATGCTGCTTTCCTGAAATTAAGTCTGGGTTTGTATAAATATGGAGGTGTAGGCTGCGACCCCTTTGTAGCTTGTGGAGGCGCGTGGATGCGCGTGGCTTGGTATCCGGGCCCGAAACTTTCGTGTTTGGCGGATCGAAGATTGTAGAAGACTCCTGTGGTGTCAGATTTGTGAAATAAGGGCTGAATTTTCACAAATTTGGACGAGAAAGTCGTGGGTCTTTGTTGGACTTATAGCTTTCTTTTTCTCTGGTCTAATTTTGTGGTGGCCGCCCTGACAGGATGCAGGAATTCTGGTGGCCTCCCTGACAGGATGAAGACATTATGGTGGCTGCCCTGACAGGATGAAGACATTATGGTGGCTGCTGAATGTTGATTCTTTGGGTCATCTTTGTCAGAGAACTTTGAAAATTTGGAAGAGAAGCAGCATTGTTGGACTCCTCCTCTTTTTTTTTGTCTGTTTATCCCAGAAATTTTTTCTATATAAAGCCATACGGGCATACATACATTTATTCAAAGTGTAATCTTCTGAATAAAAGTGTAGAGATCTTTTTTTTTTTTTTTTTTTTTTTTTTTTATTCATTATTTATTTGTTATTATTATTTAAAATTTTCACTGATTTTTTTTTTTTTTTTTTTTTTTAGGGAATCATGATGCTTTATTTCAAGGATGCAAGAACCAGCCTTCAGTCTTCTTCTCCAGCTTTTAAGATTTTTTTTTTTTTTTTTTTTTTTTTATCCTTTGTTTAGCCATGCAATGAGATTTTCTTCTGACTTTGCTTTTTTTGTTGTTGCTTGTTTTTGTTTTGCAGCTCAGTTTCCTTGATCTTTGGGTTTTGATATCAAACTTCACGCTGACGTTCTCATAGAAGTGTTCGCCTTCATTTGGTGACTTTGTATTTTATTGATAGCAACGTTGCAAGAACGTATGCCTTCATGTTGTTACATTCTTTTCTTGCATCAACAATCTTTTAGTGATATTCGTCTTTGCAACGACGTTTCCATAAGGATATTCAGCTAGACAATAATGCTATCGCCCATAAAGCTACGTCAACACTTCATTTGCACAGAAGTCATGCCAACATTCCTCTTTGCCATGAAGCTACGTCAACACTTCATTTGCACAGAAGTCATGCCAACATTCATTTTTGCCATGAAACTACGTCAACACTTCATTTGCACAGAAGCTATGCCAACATTTATCTTTGCCATGAAATCGTGTCAACACTCCATTTGCACAGAAGCTATGCCAACATTCATCTTTGCCATGAAGTCGTGTCAACACTTCATTTGCACAGAAGCTATGCCAACATTCATCTTTGCCATAAAGCTACGTCAACACTTCATTTGCACAGAAGCTATGCCAACATTCATCTTTGCCATGAAGTCGTGTCAACACTCCATTTGCACAGAAGCTGCACTAATATTGGCCTTTATAATGAAGCTTGAAGTTTCAAGAAGCTCCCATCAAGACTTTGAGGATGCAAAGAGATGCCAATAAAACCTTGAAGATGTGAGAAGAATGCCGCCATGATTTTGACATTGCACGAACATGCCCTTAGAGGAGAGATGATGCAACATCAACTTCAGATGTTGGAGGAAGGTGACGTTGTCCAGATTTTAGAGACATGATGTGAAACAACACCACTCAGAAGGGAGATGATGTGGTTCAAATTTTAGAGTTGTGAAGTGGCACATCCTAGAAGAGAGACAATATAGCCTAGACTTGAAAGGTACCAAAAAGATGCCCCCAGGAGATAAGTGATGCAAAGTATACTTCAGAGACGTGGGAATATGTCCACAAAAGATGAGCAATGCCATGCAGACTCCATTCCTTGCAACAGAGGTTGAAGATTTTATTTTACTCCACAACCGAGAATCAAGTTATCATTATTTCAAGGAAAGCTACGTAACACCAATTCTTTGCAGCTATCACTTTCTACCACAATGATCTTTGAACATCATACAGTGAGCAATTGATTGATCTTAAGCGACGCCTTGCCAATCAAAGGGTTCTTGAAAGCATGTTGACGACCTTTGGACAAACTCTTCAAGCTAGACTGACAATCCTTCTTCTTTTTATGTGACTGAACTTAGCGAAAAGTACTAAGCTGCCTACGTACCCTAGAGAGGGATCAAGTCATTTACGTAGTTCAACAAAATTTTTTTTTTTTTTTTTTTTTTTTTGTTTTTCTTTTGCTTTGTTTTTGATGATTTTTTTTTTCTTTTGTTTTGTTTTTGATGATTTTTTTTTCTTTTGTTTTGTTTTTTTCTTTTGCTTTTTTTTTTTTTTTGTTTTTTTTTTTTGTTTCTTTTTTTTTTTGTTTTTGTTTTTTTTTACAAAAATGGAGGGCTCACGTGTGTAATCCTTGCCCTACACCCCACGGCATTTCATGGGTACCAATTGTGCAATAGTGGGTATCATCTCTAATCGAACCCGAGACCTTGGCCTCAAGGGTGACATGGACATCCAACCACTACGCCACACTCACAAGTGGTGACATAGAGTGGGATTAATTTCTCCTTATTTGTGCACTTTCAAAGGTAATGGAAAAAACATGATGTACTCTTGTAGTGCTGCAGTGGGTAGTTTAGACTCTTACCGAGGAGCAATTCTTGATTTTCAAGCATAGAAGCGTTTGAGGAACTTCCCATTGATGGGGCCGATCCTTATACCCTCTTGGTCAATCAACTTGTAAGCTCCATTAGTGTAGACTTCTTGTACAACATAAGGTCCATCCCATTTCGAGGTGAACTTACCGCCTGTACGATGAGTCATGATGATAGGTCTTCGAACAGCGAGGACTAAGTCACCAACTTGGAATGATCGTGGTTTAACTTTTTTATTGAATGCGCTTGACAAGCGAGCTTGATAGCACTCAAGGCGTTGTTGGGCCTCGAGCCTTTTCTCATCCAGTGCCTCCAACTCTTGCAACCTAAGCTTGG
The DNA here is from genome assembly GCF_040712315.1 of Castanea sativa. Classification (NCBI taxonomy): domain Eukaryota; kingdom Viridiplantae; phylum Streptophyta; class Magnoliopsida; order Fagales; family Fagaceae; genus Castanea; species Castanea sativa. The sequence goes on along the minus strand of NC_134016.1, from coordinate 37,286,405 downwards.
CATTTTCCTCTTCAGTTAATCCTTCTTGAATGGCGATCCGTAGTGATGGGATCTGGCGTTCTAAGGGAAGGATAGCTTCTATTCCATAAACGAGAGAATACGGGGTTGCTTGAGTAGGCGTTCGAAATGTTGTTCGATATGCCCATAATGCTTCTCCAATTCTTTCATGCCAGTCTCGCTTAGTTTTGGATACCACTTTCTTTAACAAACTGCCAAGAGTTTTGTTAAAGGCTTCGGCTAATCCATTTGCTGGGGCATTGTACATAGAAGAATTGTACTGTTTGAATGCAAATTTCTCGCACAACTCGTCATCAACCTATTCGAAACGGTTTGCCATTATCGGTTATGATATATCGAGGGACACCATACCGATAGATCAAGTGAGTTCGGATAAAATTGACCACCGTCTCTTTCTTTACTTCCCTAAGAGGCACAGCTTCTGCCCATTTCGAGAAGTAATCAGTTGCAGCCAAGATGTACAAATGGCCGCCAGATGATTTTGGTAATGGTCCTATTGCGTCAAGCCCCCATGCATCAAAAGGCCAAGAAGCTACAGTTGGGTGTAGAGGTTCTGGTGGTTGATGGATGAAGTTTGCATGATATTGACAAGCTTCGCACTTCTTAGCATACTCTATGGAATCTTGCACCATCGTAGGCCAATAGTAACCCATTCGCTTGATCCTGTAGTGTAACTTAGGACCTGATTGGTGTGCACCACATATTCCAGAATGAGCTTCTTCTAAGGCTTGTTTAGCCTCTTCCTCTCCTAAGCAACGGAGAAACAAACCATCAAATGAACGGCGGAAGAGAGTTTCTTTATAGTAAATAAATCGAGCAGCCCTTCGCCGAACTTCAGTCTTATGGCGTACATCATCTGGGAGTCTTCCATGTTGAAGGTACTCAATGAGCGTTTGTCGCCAATCTTCCTTTTCGACAAGGCATACAGAAATGACGTTGGCCTGATTTTCTTCTTTTTCTTCTTCAATCAAGGAAGGCACCACCCACCTTTGGGAAACAGCAACTTTGGCAGTCTCTTCTTGGGATAATGCTAAGGTGGTAGCCGCATTAGCTAAAGCATCACCGTCTATTCTCCTTCCTCGGTATATGCTCCAATGTAATTGCCTCAAAATTTGTGAGCAATTTCTTCGCATATTTGCAATAAGGGACAAGGTCCTCTTTCTTGACATCATACTGCTCCAAGGTTTGGTTGATAATTAATTTGGAATCCCCAAAGACTTCGAGATGCGATATGCCAATTTCAATGGCCATTTGTAGACCAATGATCAATGCTTGATATTCGGCTACATTGTTGGAGCAAAGTTCACTTAATGAGAACGAATATAGAAGTATTTGTCGTTGTGGAGAAACAAACACTACACCTGCCCCCGCTCCTTCTTGACGTGCAGCCCCATCGAAAAACATCATCCATGGTGGCATTACTTCAATGTAAAACACATCCTCGTCTGGGAAATCATCAGAGAATTCCCAATCAGATGGAACTGGGTGATCAGCTAAGAAATCTGCCAATACTTGTCCTTTGATGGCTTTTTGCGGAACATATGTAAGGTCGTATTGTTGCAGCAAGACTGCCCATCGAGCTATGCGACCCGAAACCACTGGCCTGGAGAGGACATATTTAACCGGATCCACTTTTGCTATCAAACGGACCGTATGTGCTTGCATGTAATGTTCCAGTTTGTCTACGGCAAAGAAAAGAGCGAGGCACATCTTTTCAATAGGAGAATAATTTAATTCAGCTCCATTGAGAGTTCGACTCAAATAATAAAGGGCTCTTTCTTTCCCTTCTTTATTTTCTTGTGCCATAAGAGCACCTAGAGACCTTTCTTGTGCTGCGATGTACAACACCAAAGGCTTTCCGGGATAGGAGCACCTAAAACGGGAGGATTAAGCAAGTATCTTTTGATGCGCGCAAAAGCATTGCTGCAAGCCTCATCCCATTGAAAGTGTGCATCCTTTTTCATTAATCTATTGAAAGGTTGACATCGACCTGCCAAGTTTGAAATGAATCGTCGTATGTAAGCTAGTTTTCCTTGCAAGCCTCTAAGTTCTCGCAGATTCTTAGGCTCTGGCATTTTCTGGATGGCTTCAATTTTGGACTGGTCAATTTCAATACCGCGGTGCCTAACAACGAAACCAAGAAATTTCCCGGATGTTACACCGAAAGCGCATTTGCGAGGGTTCATTTTAAGCCGATACTTTCTTAAGCGGTTGAACACGGATCGCAAATCTACCAGATGGTCTTCCCTCCTTTTTGATTTAACCACCAGATCATCGACATAACACTCCACGTACTTATGAAGTACATTATCAAAGATCTTTTGCATGGCTCGTTGATAAGTAGCACCAGCGTTCTTTAATCCAAAAGGCATCACTTTGTAACAGTAAATACCTTTAGGGGTACGAAAAGCTGTGAACTCTTCATCCTTAGGATTCATTCGAATTTGGTTGTAACCAGAAGAGCCATCCATGAAAGATAAGGCTTCATGACCAGTAGTGGCGTCAACCATGATCTCAGTGATAGGCAACAGAAAATCATCCTTGGGACATGCATTGTTCAGATCACGGAAGTCAACGCACACCCGAATTTGTCCATTCTTCTTTTTGACAGGGACGATATTAGCGATCCACTCCGGATACTGTACTTCACGGATGAAGCCTGCCTCAATTAGCTTATTGACCTCAGTTTCTATTTGAGGGATAAGCTCCGGCCGAAAGCGTCTTTGAGCTTGTTTTACTGGGTGCACGCCCTTCTTTACTGCCAAATGATGTAAAGCAATACTTGGATTGAGCCCAGGCATTTCTTTGTAAGTCCAAGCAAACACATCTTTATATTCTACCAGGAGCTGGAGGTATCCTTCTTCTTCTGCAGGAGTGAGAAGGGCACTAATGAAAGTTGGTCGAGGTTCTTCAGTAGTTCCTAAATTGATCTCTTTAAGTTCATCAACTGTAGCCTGTACTTCATCCTCCAAGGCCAGGGGAGCTTCATCGACCTCATTCTTTGCGGCTTCATCATCTGACAGTGTATCTTCTTCTACTGTGATGTGAAACGAGGATGATACTTCTTCATTTTGCTCATTGTGGGCGAGTGACTGACTTGTGTGTACAATCGTTCGCCTTTTGACTTTGAGAGCTCCTTCAGTGCTGATATCCAAGACAAAGTTACGCTTCATGCGTGAAGGAATACTACTACGTATCTCATCATTAGCTTTCTCCTCCTTTTGGTCCTCAGAGTTTATTAAACTTTCAGAGCAAGTATCAATGGGCCTTTTTGTTGCCCCCAATCGATTAAAGACTGATCCACACGCAAGAGTGTCCCGACTTTGCATTAAACAAGCCGTATTCAACCTGTCGAACACTGTAATTCGTGACGATGAAGCTTTAATGCGATCAAATACTGAGATGCGTGATGAAGAGTGATTTTTTCTTTGATTCGGACTTTCATCAACCTCTGCTGTTATGTATTGGGAACTTGAAGCATTGCTTCTTTTATTGATCCATATTTGAGCCGGTGGTTCTGGAGTATAACCTATTCCGGTCTTTGGGATAGGAATTTCATGCCCTTCAAGTCGCATTTTCCCTTGCGTTTTACTAAGACCGTGCATCTTTTCTCCGATAGCTTCTGGAATTAGTTTCCCTAGGCCGCTTTGTTTTGAGAAATCATAGCCTGCTTTGGCTAATAGCCTATATGCCTTTGGGTCAAACCATTCTTTCGTCTGTTTACTTGGTAGAACACCATGCTCTGTCAGACTTTGTGAAGACTTCACGAATCCATTTAGTGGCTTTGAGGGCAAAGGATTTGTGGATGAAGTTAAAGGCATTACATGATTTTCCTTCAACATGGCTACATCCTTCATCGTGAGCTCTGTAGGAGGTCTTCGCATATCCATTGTAGATTGAAGGCATTCCGTGAATGGTGATTGTCCGTTTTTGCGGCGTGACAATGGTACATAACGGAGGAATGGAGGGTTATTGGAAGGCGTAGAGCTTTCATCTGCTTCCTCTGAATTGCTAGTAGACTCACTAGACTGGTTATTCCCATGTCGTGGATCTTCCTTTGAGGAAGGAACATCCTTTCTAGTGATGAATTTAACATGCTTCTTTTCATCCTGCTTGCTTTTCATGGACGGGACTTCAACTGGGAGAACTTCATTAGGGATATCATCTTCTACATAAAACTTTGCGTCAGCAAAGTGAGCTTCAGTTTCAGAAAAAGGCTTCAAGTCGGCATCTACTTTCTTTATTCCACCCTGAAGATACTTGAAACATTGATGCAAAGTTGACGGCACTATTCCGTTCCCATGAATCCATGGACGTCCTAACAACATGTTGTAGGTTGTCTTGGCATCAATGACATGGAACAGAATATTACTTGTCAATTCTCCAATAATTAACTCCAAGTGTATCATGCCGATGGCGCGTTGTCCTCCTTGGTTAAAACCTTGTATGACCAAGCGACTGTGTGATAATTCCTCCATAGCAAGACCAAGTCGTCTCATTGTCATTTTCGGCAGTATATTAATAGCTGAGCCTCCATCAATGAGAATGCGATCAATTTTTTGTTCACGAACATAACCAGAGACATAAAGTGGACGATTGTGAGGCTTAGGGCCTAATAATAGATCTTCGTCAGTGAAAGTCAAGTCTGGGGAGCACGCGAAACATTCCTGTGTTTGTTGAAGTGTATTGGCACAAGGAGTGTAAATCTTTGGCTTTTCAAGAGCTTGGGTGATCCCTTCTTTTGGTGAGGTGGAGGATTGTGAGGGTTCCACTTTATCAACCTGAGTTTTGAGTTGTTCTAAAGGCGACAAAGTCTCATTTGAACTACCATGGTCAACACCTTTCTGTTTTTCATCAACCTCACAACGAGAGACCGTGTGAACAGCCTCCGCTGACTTGTTTTGAAAGAATTTTATGGGGAAAAATTCTTCCAATGTGACAAGACTTCGAAATTTTTGGGTTTGTGCCGAATCATCGCACATTTCCGTTCTTAGTCTTTCTTTCCTTTTATCATTCTTTCTTCTTGATCGCGGCTGAATTTGGTTTTGTGTTTTTCTCGGACTCTTGGGTGATGAAATGAAGAGGGAATACTCGTCTCTTCTTCCATCTCTTACGAGTAACCAACGTCCAACCCTCTTCCTCATCCATTGTTGACTTTTTATCATCATTTGAATTATAATCGATGCTTTTTGTGAGAGTTGAACTTGAACAGTTCCAAAGAACCAAATCGGATGAACGTGGTATTCACCCTCTCGCTTAGTAGTTAGAGACATGCAACTAGGCGACTCGCAAGCAAATGTTACAAGGTTTGATCGAGCAACATCACCAACATCTAAGTCGATTTTCCTTTCCTTGGCTAGCTTCATGATGAGTTCTTTAAGAACAAAGCATTTTTGGATCGGATGACTTATGATGCGATGATACTTACAATAGTTCGGGTCATCAACCTTTCCTCGCTTCTTCCGTCGTTTGCATTCGGCAATTCAATTAATTTCAAGTTGAGCAGTTGTTCTAGCATTTCGGGTATATCAGCGTCAAGGAAAGGATACACCTTTTGTTCCCATTCCTTGAGTGATGAGCGACGTGTCTCACGTCGTTGACCTCCCTCGGGCCTCTTCTCGTTAGCCTTTTCATTTGCTGTTGAAATTTTGATGGTTGACATTCATAGAGTGTTTGACATTACTTTTTGTATTCCTGTCATTTCTCCTTATTTCTCGCCTTTCTTTCTTTTCTTCAGGTACGGGAGGTTTCACATTTTCATGGCAAGAGATACTCAATTCCATGTCGTGCGCACGAGTTGCCAATTCTTCGAATGTTCGGGGTTTTACCCCTTGTAAGATGTACAGAAGTCCCCAATGCATGCCTTGGATGCACATTTCTACAGCAGATATTTCAGACAGTCTATCCTTACAATCTAAACTCAAAGAACGCCACCGACTGATGTAGTCAACAACGGGTTCGTCTTTCCACTGCTTAGTATTGGTAAGCTCCATCATGCTTACCGTGCGGCGCGTGCTGTAAAACCGGTTAAGGAACTCCCTTTCCAACTGATCCCAACTATCAATTGACTCAGTTTCCAAGTCAGTATACCAATCAAAGGCATTCCCTTTCAGTGAACGAACAAACTGCTTTACAAAGAGGCCTCCTTGAGTCCCTGCGTTCTCACATGTTTCTACAAAGTGAGCAATGTGTTGCTTAGGGTTTCCCTTGCCATCGAATTGCAAGAACTTGGGGGGTTGATACCCATTTGGCATTCTCATATTGTCAATGCGCTTCGTATATGGTTTTGAATACATGAGAGAATGTGTGGAAGAACCTCCATATTGTGCTCGTATGGTGTTCGTTATCATGTCCTGCAGTTGTTGGACAGATATCGAGGCCATTGAGGTGGAATGTCCTTGTTGAGAAGTGCCTTCACCTCCTTTTCCCTTATCACCCTTAGCGTTTTCTCCCTTCAAGGTAAAGCCAGGAGGGTGCTCAAGGTCTGGATTTGATTCACCCGAATCTTGGACTTCCAGTTTATTCATCAGAGTTGCAATTTGGACGTCCTTATCTTCAAGTGCTTTTGTGAGAAGGGTGACCCTTTGTTCCATTTCAACCATCTTTTCTTCCACAGTAGAGGTGTTGGTCATCATTACTGGCATGACCTCTAGATATGATGGAGAAAACGATGAGACAGGATGAGTCAAAGGCATTTTGTTCCTTAGGCTTCTCATCACAGGCGAAGAGTTGATAGAAAAGGTCTTTGTTGAGGATGATTCATCATTGATCTCAAAATCCTTCGAGACAGATGAATCCTTAGCGGTGGCTTTCCTTTTTGCAAGAAAGTCTAGAGAGATGATATTATGAAGCTTGCTTTCCTTGGTTGATTGGGGTTGCGGTTGATCAAGAGCTTTGGATCGACTACGAGTGATTGGGCCGACATAATCATCCGCAATGGAAGCATCCATTACCGATTTTTGAGCATTCTTGTTAGAAGCCATCGAAGCTAGTAGCAGATCGAATTTCTTTTCTTTTGAAGGAGAAAGAGATGAGAGGCAGAGATGTCCCACCGGGCGTGCCAGAATTTGTAGACGACTAAATTTCTTAGTTCGAAATAAATCAAACAAGTAAAATAGTTTCACAAATACGAATTTGTATTGATAAATGTGTGGTACAATTCTCTGTAATTACAAAAGAGTGATCCTCTGATTCGATCTCCTTGAAAGATTTATTGATTGGAATTGTGGTAATGTGATTTTGATTTGAACATAAGATATTCTTCAATTTGGCTGAGGAATAGATCGAAGATCTTTGAAACGGAATTACAATGAATCTCTGGCTATGAGCTTGTTAGAAATTCTTTGTTCTTCGTGTTCTTCGTATTCTTCGTGTTCTTCGTGTTTGAAGGTTTGTGGTGGAAGTTCTTCGGTGCTGTAGAGGCTTGATTCCGTAGAGCTTTGTTGATTTATGGTTTGTTGAGGTTTCTGGAGGCTTTTGAGCTTGATTCCAGTGAACTTTGAGATCTGGACGAGTAGTTTGGATGATTTTGCTTCGAATGTTGTTTGTATTCGAGGTTGAAGTTCTTGAATTTCTTGGAGGCTTTGAGGTTTGATCCTGGCAGAGCTTCTGGGTTTCTGAACTCAAGATATCTTCTTCCTTCTCTCTGTTCTGTCTCCTCCTAAATGTCTTAGGAAAGCTTCTATTTATAGGAGTTTAGGGGTAGGTGAGCGACACGTGGCGGAGTTTGATTGGTCTGCTTATGTCATCGCTTACACGTGCTGAGTGCTTGTGTCACTGCTTACACGTGCGAGGCTGCCTGTGTCATCGCTTACATGTGCTGAGTGCTTGTGTCACTGCTTACACGTGCGAGGCTGCCTGTGTCATCGCTTACATGTGCGGAGCTGCTTGTGTCATTGCTTACACCTGCTGATGCAGTTTCATGCCTTTATTTCAATGACACTTGGCAAATTTCTATTGGTTTCTGAATAGTGATGGCAAAACCTAGCAACAGTACGTGGCGCCTTGTAATTGGCTGTATTTTGTGAACTTGGTAGTATGATGTGTCAGCTTGTGATAGGTCGGGAATTTTCTCTCTCTACACCTACATTTCTTTTCAAGCTAAATAATACTTTAGGACCAAGAAGATCACTAAGGGTCTGTTTGGTTTAGGGGTGTTTTGAGTGATATGATCCAAAACTCATAACTGAGTTATCAAAACACATGGGACCCACACAAAATATTTTTTTTTGGCTTAGTTTTCATCCCTTGGTTCCATCACTCAATTATTTGATTTTTGAGTTATGAGTTATGGAAACTGAAAACACCTAAAATGTGTTTTCAGTTTCCATAACTCAGTTTTCAATGGCATTTTTGTAATTAAATCTAAGTTTTTGCCGCAATGTTTGACTTTGGTTTTATTATTATTATTTTTTTTTAAACAAAGCGTAGCGCATGCCCAACCGCATATCTTGACTTTTGTGTGTGTGTGTGTGTGTGTGTGTTTTTTTTTTTTTTGGTTGAAACAAAGTAACACAGAACTAAGTTAAGGTGCCAAACAAGGGTATTTGAGAAATTGAAGTATTTTAAGTCATGAGTGATGAGTGATGAGAATTGAGTGATGAAAATTGAGTGATGGTAAATTTTAAACCAAACGGCCTTAATAGCATCAACAACGAAAGAGTCAAATTCCAAATTTAAGCATAAAGAACCGCACTATAGCATAAAGAACCCCTCCATTGAATGTTGTAAAAGGTAAGTATTGTAAAAAAATATACAATTGAGCTACAGTGTGATTCTAAATGTAGAACCTCACTGTAGCTCAATTGTAAAAAAAATATTAATATTTTAAGGTTAAACTTTTCTCTCTCCACGGTCTCTCATCTCTGTCTCTCATTCTAACTCTCAATTCCTCACTCCCTCTCTCATAACAACTCCTCCCTCCTCACTCCCTCTCTCACATCTTTCTCATTCGAAGTTTGCACCGGTGCTGGGTTTTTGATTTTGGAGGTTAGATCGGCGTCGATCAGTAGGCTGGGTTTGGATCAGCATCTCGGCAGGCTGTGCTGGGTTTGGTTAGCGATGGAGATCGCGGTGGGTTAGTGTTAGGTTGCGTGGGTTGTGATTTGTGTAGGAGTGGGTTTTGGGTTGGTGGGTGGCGGTGGTCGCGTGGGTTGTGATCTGTGTGGGAGTGGGTTTTGAGTCAGTGGGTGGCAGTGGTCGCATGGGTTGTGACCTGTGTGGGAGGGGGTTTTGGGTCGGTGGGTGGCGGTGGTCGCGTGGGTTATGACCTGTGTGGGAGTGGGTTTTGGGTCGGTGGGCTACGGCGTGGTCAGTGGATGCAGTGGCGTTGGTCTAGTGGTGCAACGACTTAGGCAGTAGGTGCAGCGGCGTGGGTCTGGTGGTGCAATGGCGTGGGTTTGACCGTTGGTCTGGGTTTTTTTTTTTTTTTTTTTTTTGTGTTGACGGTAGATAATGGGTTGCTGGTGGTGGTGGTGGTGTCAGGTGTGTGTGGTGTAGCGGTGGTGGTGATTGTCGTTCTTGAGCAAAAAGAAAGAGGGAGAAAGGATAAATAATGTTCTGGGATATATTATTTTATTGTGTAAAAATATTATTTTAATGAGTAGAATAGAAAAATAGAAGTTTGGATGTTGGAAGTGTTGTAAAATTGTATTGTAAAATTGATAAAGTAGCTTTTTAGATGGTAAAATATGATAGAATTGAAAAAAATGAATGTGGATGCTCTAAGGGTCCCATCTCTACCATGAACAAGTAAAATATAAAGAAGGAGAGGGACGATGAAAGAATGAAACATGGGTTCTCAGCAGAGTGGCTCAACCAGAACAACCTTGGGTGACAACTGACAAGTGACAACCTTTTAATAAATATAACAGTAGTGAATGTCCATTTGAGTTTAATCGCTTTGGTTTCCATCACTTCAGTTTTTACCTCTTGTCTTGGGTTTGGTTTTAGTTGACGGTCATGTTAACGGGTGTCTTTACGACAATGATTAACTATTTTTAAAAAGTTTTGACACCACTTTTATGAGAAATGAAAAAATTTGTCAAAATATTAATTGATTTTTTTTTCTTATAAAAACTTTCTTTAAATGGATTATTAACTATTATCTTAAAGGCATCCGTTAGTATTTCTCTCAATTAAAAGGTTTGGATAAAATGTGTCATTAGCTATTTATTAATCGACCATTTTAAGAAAATATTGATACCAATTTTATGAAAAATACAAAAAAAAAAAAACTATCAAAATTTTTTATTACCTTTTTCTTTTCTCATAAAAATTTCTAAAAATACTTTCTAAACTAATACCCTTAAGACATCTGTTAAATTTTTCTTAGGTTAAATTTCTCACCTTTAAAGTATTCAATCGTTACAACTCTATGCCCATAAAAGGAATGAATAATATAGAATACCTGAAGAACTAGTTTCTGTATCTTTCAATTTTTCTATCTAAACTAGCTATTTCTTTCACTCTACAACAAGTTAATAGTAAAAGTTGTGCTTCTGCTCTGCAATATGAACAACTATTACATGCGACACTCCTAATTCACTCATTGTTCCCTAAGAACTTGTAATTTCACAAATTAATTTGTTTATTATAATAATGATGCATGCCTAGAAATTTTTGTGATAATTTTAGAATCCTATATTGACATGGATTTTATGTTAACAAATCTGGCCAAAATGGGGTTTTGCCCCTTTCAGCAAAAACAAGTAGCAAAGTACCATTGTTTTGAAACTATTTAGCCATATTCTCCTGTTTTAAACTCGATTTTCTAAAAATCGAGTTTCAATGAAAACCTCGATTTTTAGAAAATCGAGTTTCAAAACAATGGTATATGGCTAGATAGTTTCGGAATAGGGGCATTTTGCTACTTGTTTTTGCTGAAATGGGCAAAACCCCATTTTCTCTTAACAAATTATGTTTATGAATATAGCCAAAATAATCTCTACTTTGAGATGACCTCTAAGAAGTTGAATTTTCCGACAAAATTATATCCTTGATTTAATATCCATCTTAAAACTATTAGTTATTAAAAAAAAAAAAGTTATACTTGTTATATATATATATTAGATGGGTTAAAGTTACACCTGGTATAACTCCATAAGAGTTACACATTTTTTAAGCCGTAAATTTCTAAAAGATCAAACGGTTAAAAAAAACACTATTATTTATCATTAAATACTTACCAAATTAATAGCATCCTTATTATCTCTTTCCTTATTAATTGCTAATTGTGTTTTTTTTTTTTTTTACTCTCTCTTTAGTCTTTATTAAGTCCTTTCACTGTAATTTTTTTTTCTTCTCCTGCAATTCATCAAACGTTTCTACCCTCATCTTTCTAACCTTTCCTTACTTCAGTCAATTAGCAATTAATAAAGACTAAAGAGAGAGGAAAAAAAATACACAATTAGCAATTAATAAGGAACGAGATAATGAGGATGCTATTAATTTGGTAAGTATTTAAAGGTATAATGATGAATAATAGTGTTTTCTTTTAACCATTTGATCTTTTAGAAATCTACAGCTTTAAAAAGGTGTAACTCTTATGGAGTTACACCATGTGTAACTTGAACATCTCTCTCTCTCTCTCTCTCTCTCTCTCTCTCTCTCTCTCTCTCTCTCTCTCTCTCTCTCTCTATATATATATATATATATATATATATATATATATGTGTGGAACGGGATACTTGTTTTATATTGGAAGTCAATTAGAATCATATGTAACACATATCCATTAACCTTGTATATAAACGCTTATTTGTAATAATAAAAGATATTTTTAAAAAAGGACCATATTCATTTTATGTCATATTTCATGATGATTATTTGATTCTTATGGTAAGTTTATTTTGAGTTGAACATTGTATTGCCTAATTGGCTTTTACATGATATTTGTTTAATTCATTCAATTCTTCATGCTATTATAATCTTTCTCATGTAGAGATAAATGTCAACACTTAAAAAAGTTGAATTTGTTGCCCTTATATTTCTAGCAAGAATTATTTATTTTGGATCCTTGATATTGGATTCACTTGATACAATAAACCTTGAAAATACTACACAGGATTGTACAAAACAAACACACACACATATATTATCTTCAAATTTGTCTATTTTGTCTTGTAATTTGTTTCATATATTGTGCATGTGGCATTAATCATTTTCAGTTAATCTCTCTTGTTCTCTTACGCACCAAATTATGAATTTCAGACACTTACTTTAATGATGAATGTAATTAGCAATAAAAAAAATTATATTGTACTAAAATCTTGATCGTTCTCGTACTTGAAGTTGTTTATCTTTTTCATGTTTGCCCCTTATTCTTCCCACTTTTCTTTCTATATTCACTCAATTCTCTTTGCTATTTTCAACAAAGACATCAAAAATTTAAAATTTTTTTTCCTAACTATCGAATTATCCACAAAAAAATAAAAAGAAAAGAAGAGTATCTGATCTTAACTACTTCTTCCGCACACAATAAAAAGGAAAAGCAACAGTCCATCTAACAATTAAGCTAGAACAGTTGGAAAGAGAAAGGATATGAAGAATTTCAGCCAAGAATGCTACTGACAACCAAAACAAGGAAGGAAAATGAGAAAGATTGAAAGAATAAATAAAATCAAAGAAAATTTCTCCACCATGAATTGGTTTCCATACCAATATCAAAGATGTGGTGTGTGTTAGCGAACTCGTCAATTGGATTGGGGTTTCTTTAATTCTTATTTTAAAACCAAAACAAAACCAACCCTTGTCCTATGTATGCTCCTAACTCCCAAGCAATCTTTCCATCAGAATTGAAACGCAATACCTAAATTTTAAGGAAAGGTCTCTCTCTATGTATATATGGAATGGAAGTTTTCTTCTTCTTTTTTTAAAGGACTATAAAATGGAAGTTGAAAGTTCTATTAGTAATATTTATTGTTTTAGGTATCTTATGATCATAAAAGATTACTGGGGACAGAAGATTTCTTGAAATAAAACTAGACATGATGTCAATTTTAAAAATTGAACCACAAAAGGGATGCCTCCTAATAATGCTTAAGGAAAATCAGGACAAAATAAAAATATGCACTATGAAAAAAAATACTACAAAATCTGCCTCTAGCACCCGTAAATTATAGAATATCATGTTGCGCAAATGCATAAAAGGAAAATTTGTGCATTAGACGTATTACTTCTTAAATGTGGTAGGTGTTTAACAAAAAATTATTAGATACTCTTGAAGTATGGTGATATGGTATTCCTTCCTTTTATGTTTATGATAAATCCTACCATGAATTTAGTTTGTGAAATCTACCATAAATTTGAGAAATAAGGAACTTGGAAATCATGACTTTAGTTGTTTTTTTAGTTGTATGTAAAATTGTGTAAAATAATTTGTATGCAACAAATACTTTCCTATTTTAAAATGTAATTTTTAGAGTGTTTTGAAGATGCACGCAATTTCTCTAAAATCTCGTGGTCCCAAACACAACATTTTTTTTTACGTTTTTGGTTAAAATTGCATCTTTTCTCTTTAAAAATTGAGCCAAACATGCTTCTCAATTCCCATCATCCTTACATATCCTTTTCCTTTTCTTTTCTTTTTCTTTTCTTTTTTTCATGTATGAATTTTTTTCTGGGCACAAATTAAATTCACAATATTCTTTTGTCAAATACGGATAATTATTAGACACTTCTTGATGCAGTACTCCTTTAAAATAAATAATTTGTGTGTAATAAACATGTATTTTAAAATAAAAGGTGAGTTCAACTTTTGAAATCGGCAAATAACTATAAATATATAAAATTAAGGGAGTTTAAACTTTAAATTCCAATGAAAAAGTGAAACCCCGTCAAATCCCAATACAACAACAATAGTAGCATTGTAGAAACAAAGATTTAGTTCCAGATTAATTATGAGGGATCAATCATAATATCCCTAAAAAATCAATTGGAGAGATGCTTAAACGGCTAGGCAAAGATTTGTATGATAGTGTCAATTTTCATAATTCATCTTACCATCATTTAGTATGTGAATATGGCAATAATTTTTCTCTTTACGCAAGGCTTTTGATCGATGTTTATCAAGGGAAAAAGGAAATAATAAGAAGGTAACATTATCGTTTTTAGGTTAAAGCGACCACGACCCATAACTCCTACATTCATGGTTGTACCAACGCATGAACATAGAGCAATGCTCACATCAGCGCAGGTAAAGCGATTTAGACCTACAACTAAAATAAAGTACGATACGGTGTTGATAAGATGCATCGTCCTTCTTGTTCCTCGGAAATACACAGATTAAACACATTTTTTGTTTGATTTGACACACACGATTGGTCCATATAAATCTTTCACGATTCTTGTGAAGAAGGTGTACATAGGCAAACATCTCACAATGCCCTATAGTCCATATGTAGCTGTTTAGTTAGAACAGAAATCGAACTTGTGGTCCGTAGCACTAGCATTTAAGAATCCAAAACTATTCGACACCATGAAAAGAAAAAAATGTACGAAATCCAGATGTGCATGCATGTTATGGACATTAATGCTTCTTTTTTTTTTTTTGGTCAAGCTGAACCTAATCACGTATTTGAAACTAGAATTTCACAGTGATATATAATTAACAGTGTTAATATGTAATGTATCACAGCCTAAAACACACCAAACCAGTCCTTAAAACTTTTAAAAATGAGGGATTGTTATTTGTTTACGAGGGTTGATTTGGTTATTTCGGTGTTAAAGACATTATTTTCATTCAGCCAATCAATTATTGGGGCCTCCATGCAACTGTTTCAACTTGGTTGGGTCTGGTCTAGCAGTGCTGTAATGATATTACACTTATACAGATATAATAATAGTTCTCATTTTGCCATACATGCATATCCATCTAGCTCTTGCTAATACATTTAAATGAAAGTAGAGGTGAGAACTGTTGAGGAACTCTTGATCAAGTCATCATTACAATTATAAGGGAAGCCACAATAAAGTTAATGGTTTTAGTTAAAGTGTTTAATAAATATACAAAATTGTGTTTGTTCCTAGCTTGAATTATTCAAACTAGTTCATCATCAAAAAAGAAAAAAGAAAAAAAGAAGGAATTATTCAAACTAGCTAGCTTTATTTCCTTATGATGCATAGATTAATTAAAATTCCTACGTCAAATATCATCAAAATTGAGTAATAAAGTAGTAAATAAACATTAATTTACTTAAAGATACATGACAAATATATATATATATATATATATATATATATATATATATATATATATATATATTGTGAAAGACCAAATATTTTTAATTTAAAAAAAATAGTGATTTAAAAAAATTATTTCAAAATTTTAGTGGTAAAATTTTAATTGATGTTTAAAATACTTGGAACTTTGGTAATAGAGTTTTGGGTGGCATGTTTGGATGAGCTTATTTTCCAGTTTATGTATATTTTGTTAAAACTTCACATTTTTTTTTAAGTACAACTTATTTTTCAAACAAAATAAGCTTATTGAGACAAACTCATAGAAAAATTAACTTGATAATTTTAATATAGTTATGTGTTGAGAACTCTTTTGCTATCAGGATAAAAAAAAAAAAAAAAATCTAATTGTGCATTATAAATGAGTTAAAGAGTTTCCATATATGATACAAGAAGAAAAAACGAAAAAGAAAATATAAGGAAAGAATGAGAGAA
Organism: Castanea sativa; assembly: GCF_040712315.1. Taxonomy (NCBI): domain Eukaryota; kingdom Viridiplantae; phylum Streptophyta; class Magnoliopsida; order Fagales; family Fagaceae; genus Castanea; species Castanea sativa. Next base: position 37,270,715 of record NC_134016.1, on the reverse strand, counting down.
GACTTATAGTTGACGCAATCAAAGTGTAGGGCACCATTTTTATTTTATAATAGATAATCTTAGATATCACTATTTTTTTTTTCAAATTAAAAAAAAAAAATAATTCTATGCCCTACTCAATCCCTTTGTCCCCTCTTCTGCCAACTCGGGGGCTACAGCCACAAAGTTTCTAGTGTTGCCATCGCTATCTACTAGAGGTTTTGAAATGGATAATTAGGTTGAAATTGGTTCTACTATTAAATCAAGTGTCTTAATAAGGTAAATTCGAAGAGGAAGATTGTTCTGCTTATGACCTTTAACTATATGGTGCGGCCATTTTCTCTTGTAAAATAACATGGAGGATTGGTTGCCCCATTAAGAAGGTCTGAAAGAGAACGTTGTTCTAGGGGGGATGATACCCGTTGGTACGGGATTCAACGGATTAGTGCAACGTTCAAGGCAACATACCAACATTCCTTTGGAAACCAAAAACAATAAACTATTCGAGGCAGAAATGCGAGATATTTTGTTCCACCACAGAGAATTATTTGATTTTTTCATTTCAAGGAATTTACACGATACACTGAGACAATCATTTCGAGGGTTGAATGATTCCTAAGAGCGGATTCACCCCCTTTCTTTTTAGCTATTTGTATTTGCGGTCATTTTTTTTTTTTTTTTTATTTTTATTTGGTATATAGTAATAAAGATAATAAAATAACAAATAGAATAGAAAGAAATTAATATTAATGGTTTGAATCGTGTATCAATGGCCAACTACTTGATTTATTTGTAATTTAATAAAATAAAATATCTCAATCCCTTCTTGTAATTGTCGAATTAAAAAATAAAATATATCAAGAGGAGCAAAAGGTTAAATATTTATGATATTTTTTTTCCTAAGATAAGACATAGAATTAAATACTTTATGATATGATTAAATAGTCGGCTTACACAGGAGTGTTTTTCAAGAAAAAAAAAGGAAGGGGGTAGGTTATAAGGTGAGGGACAAAATATGGTATAAAATGAGAATACCTAAAGCAGTTTTGTATGAAAAATAGAGTTTACACATGTAATTCATTTGTCATGACCAACAACCAGGGGGCGGCGCCACCTTTAGTTCAGGGGTTCAAATGAACCCAGATGGCCACATTTTTTTTATATAATATTTTTAATTTTTTTTTTGTGACTTTTGACTTCCTAAAATAAAATTTTGAACAGCTTGACTTTAATTATTTTTTAAGCCTCAACTGGTATAAGCTTGAAGATGACCTTATTAACGAGTCTAAATCTTCTGTCTCACTTTTCCTGCTCCACTCTATACTCCACAAATAAAAACTTGTCACGTATTCACCTAATTAATTAAATACTACCATTATTGACTTATTAATGCTACCGTTATTAATTAATAGTACTATTTAATTAATTAGGTGAACACGTGGCAAGTTTTTATTGGTGGAGTATAAAGTAGAGCAGGAAAAGTGGGACAGAAGATTTGGACTCCTTATTAACAATCTATTCTTGCAAATAACGTTATAGTTAATTTGAAAAAATTTATATTTATAACATTTTCACAACACTTATACAAAAAATTTTAAGAGGCAGGTTGTTACTGGCTACTACTATTGGGTAAAAAAATAATTTTAGTGGTGGTTTCAAATTAGAATCGGTAACAACTCAGCACCTAGGATTTATTGTGAAAATGTTGTGGACATAATAATTCTCAGATAATTTATACTTTTGATCAAATATGTGACTAGAGTGACTGAATTTGAACGTACTTTAATTTGTTATTTCTTGAGTGGGGACTGGGGGCATGGGTTAATCAGTTGGTGGGTAACAAATGTTAACACTAAAAGAGAATCAAACAATTAGATAGATGGTGATTCTTTAAAAATAAATAAATAAAAAATACCAGGGGTGTGGGATAGGAGATTGATTGGGTGAAGATAAAAGCAAAAGCAAATGTTAACACAACATAAATTTTCTTAATACAATTACAAAGACAAATTGCTATTAAAGTGAAGTTGTTAAATAAAATAATTGTAAGAGTATAGACATAAACTAATAAATAAAAACATTCTAAGCTTTAACATTTAAAATTAACAACAATACTTAACATGTTTATTGCATTTAGAAACAATAGATGATTTCCAATATTTAATCTCATAAGCAATAATTAGTATGTTCATTATATTAAGAAACAATATGCCTAAATAACTTATAGTTTATCTTTTATTCTCTTACTAGTACTATGTACAAATTTGAATAAAAAAATCACGTATATCGCAAGATATATCTCCTACCCAAGATACATCTTCTTATTAACTCCTCTAGAAAAAAAATATTATGGAGCCGCGACAATATATTTATTTAAGAGAAGACTAGAAAGACCAAATTTAGTGATGGAAGATTGAAAAAAGACTTTTCTTTGTCAAAAAGATAATTTAATATAAAAAATTGTACATAATTTATATATTATTGACTTTTCCATCAAAAGTAAACCAGGATTGTTTTGAAATCATACCTAATACATGATCTCTATCATAACTCAAAAGAAAAAAAAAAAAAAATGCTTCAAGCCCAAAAGCTAAAAAATAAAAAATTCTAAACATTGATACTTTTTTATAGAATAAATAAGGATTAACCTTTTATTTTTAATTGAAAATAGACAGAACACATTTGTAATTTAAAAAGAAAAAATGAAGATTTAGGAAACTTGACATAAATGAATAAGTTAAATACACTCTTAAAAAAATAACTAAACCATTGGTACATCAAGTTTCTAAGCATATGACCACTGCGCCCCTTTGGTGTGATGGTCACTCCACAGGTATAAATGCTTGTGGTGTATGGGGGGCAATGGCCGGGGTTCAAGTTTACAGGAGGGAACTTCACATACATATACACTTAGATTAGGTTAAAGTAGAAATTCAATCATGTATAAAAAAAAAATTCTAAGCATATGTGAAAACAGCTAGGAGAATTCTAAACTTGTAATAAATTTATGACAACTTTAGGTGGTGAATTATAATTCGCTTAACAGATAGGAGCCTTTTCAGCAGAAAGGACATGCTAGATAATTCTAGTATCATATAAAAAGTCACAGTTTTTATTACAATTAGTTGCTAACTCATGCTATGCACAAGAACCTACCTATTTATGAGGTAAACTAAAATAATTTTATAAAATCTTAAATTGATTAAAAACTACACAATTACATAATTTGCTCTTGTATGACTTCAATTTATGTTACAACTTGATGAAGTCATTGCTTGAACGTGCAATGACTTACAAAAATTTTGTTAGACAATTTCAAATACTACAAAAAATAACTTAAAAATTCAGATATTAAAACTTCTGAAAGACCAAAAAATATTAAAGAATCAAATAATTCACGGCTTAGAAATTATTGAAACAAAACAAAATATATATGAATTAAAAATAGAAAAATATAAGAAAAAATTGGGTTACATTCAAAAGAATAATCCATGGCTATAAGTTTGCACCCTATCATAAAATATCATGTTAGTGAAGTAGAGAGATAATAACAATAATAATAATAATAACAACAACAACAACAACAACAACAACAATAACAACAACAACGTTTGAGTTTGAATTTAAGTTGGATTTGTTAAGTTTGAATTAAACAAAAATAATTTTCTTTAAAAAAAATGATGAGTTTGAGTTTAAGTTGGACTTGTTAGAGAGATAGGGTTTCACTACTTGTTAAATTTGGATTAAATAAAAATAATTTTATTTAAATATTATGCTGATATGAAAAATTATAAGAGTTTCAGAAGTTTCAGTTATATATATATATATATATATATAGATTATTATACACAACAGATTATAATTGATTATTTATCACTTTTATATAGACTTATTACTTATTTTTCACAACTTATAGTCTACTATGTAAACAATTGCTACAAAAATTGTATATTTTTTTTAATACTAAGAGTCTATTTAGTAAAAAAATTTTAACAATATTATTTAAGTATTATGAAAATATATAAATAAAAAAGTGTGGCAGAAATACATATACACTGATATTTAAATAAAGAAAACGTTTGTTTACGTAAATTTTACGTACCCAACAGTACAAACCAAACAAATCACTCGAATCTAAAGTCTGAAAATCCATGCACAGAGAATCTGACTTGCAGGTCACACATTAAACTCACCTTGGACCCACCATTTCAGTATCAAGGGGGACTCAAAAAATCAACAACAACACTTTTGCATCTCTTCATGATCAAAACTACATTGAATCATTTGTCGGCAGTGGGACCCAAAAGTTCCCACGTGTTAACCCTTCACATTTTCTACGTGTGAACTCCCAAAAAACTCTCTTACCTACATTATCATCTTCCCCTTCATCTAGTTCATCTGAATGTAAACAGTGCCAATGAACCCCACCCCTCGCTAATATAAACAACCCTAGTTTTAAATTCCTATTGTGTCATGATTGTGACACCTGGCACCAAACAAAAGACAAACCGTACTCAAATAACCCATACACGAGTAGAAATATTATATTTATAATATTTTCCTATAAACATATTCAACGAAGTAATTAAGTTGATATTAATTCTATTTTGAGTCCATTACTAACGTTTTTTTTTTTTATTAATAATAATTTATAATTTATTAAGAAAATATTATAAATCGGATGGGTCGTTTTTGAGATAAAGAAATCCCTTCTCGAGTGGTGGGCTCCAAAATGGCAACTAACAAGCCCAATCATGGCAGACTTGATCCATTTGTTTGTTGCGAGTATACTTTATGAGAGTGGCAGGATTGGGCCGCGTGGCAAATTCTTATTTGTTCCTTTTGTTACCTCTAAAAGTTCCACATAAATGTAAATTCCACGTTGGCTTGATTTCTGACCATACACCTGTCCTGTAATGCCACATGTATGGATAACATGGCGGTTGTGGGCCAAAATTTTATGTGGGCTAACAATAGCTCGAAAATCGGGAGGCTTAATTAATTACAAAGATCAAAGTGTATAATAGTTATATATTTTTTTTAGAGAGGTCACAATTGCACCACTTGTACACTTACTATGTTGACAACAGGGCTCTCCAAGTTAGGAAGGAAGTGTTGCATCTTTAATTGTTTATTGAAGATCGGTGTTCAAGACCGGAATAGAAAATGAATAGAAAAATGACAATGTGTTTTGATCAAAACAACAAATGTAAGTTTGTGACATTGATAGCAGAACTGAGTACAGTTATAGTGTTATTTTGACTTTGTTGGATTATGATTCTGATAATTACTTAAAAATTACATGTGAGATTTTTTTTTCAAGAAAATTGAGTGAGTTTGGGTAGGTTATATTTTGGTAGTTTAAACTTCTTCTTTTTTGAAAAACAGATAGCTAAAACTTAAATGCAAGGAAGAAAATGCCTTTAAACAAGCAAGAAGGTTTATTTTCTTTTAAAAAATTAACTTATTTTCTTTAAGTCATTTTATATCTCACATTTAAGCAAAAAAAAAAAATGGTAGAAAGCATAAACTTTGCCAAATATACTTCATCCGTTTCAAATTTTTAGTTCTCTATTCTATTTGAAAATATCTCAAATAGTCTTCTTTAATAAGTTAATTAATGAATTTTCTTATTTACTCTTTGCTTTAATTCAAAACCCTTCATTCCCTAGAGCTTAACTTTAAATTTTAAAAATTAAATTAAAAGGGATGGTTTTGAAAATTTGTACTTCTTATTTAAAAATACAATTCATTAAATGGTATTACCTAAAAAAGTTAAATTTTCTAAAAATGATCAATAATATGAGATGGAGGACTATTTTTTAAATACAAAGGCCAACAAATTAAGATTTTTTAGAGTTCTGAGAGTGACCTTAGTTTGAAGCTTCTAAAATCATATCCATCAATTTTAATACGAGTGAATTAAATTTTACCATGTGATAAACTTTTTTTTTTTTGTATAAGAATTGTGTGATAAAAATTTAAATAAATATTGATTGACATCATTTTAGTATTTGTTTAAATTATTAATATCACGGCAAAAGTTAATCAATTCATTTTGAGATATATAGATAGGACCTTAAGATTCTGAATTACTACTATTTAATAGTTAACACCATGGTTTTAAAAACCGAACTGAGAGCTGAACTTTTTTTTTCAAAATTCCCAGTTCAACCTGGTTTTTGATTGATTTTTCCCCTTTTTGACCGGTTTTCACCGGTTTTAGGGGTTTTACCAAATCGGACTGACTCTTGATTCTCAATAGAACCGATCGGACCGGCCGGTCTGATTAGGTTTTTGAAACAATGGTTAACACTATAGACTCTATAGCGAAGTTGTACTAGATGTGGTTATAATACAATAACTTTTTCTTTTTCTTTTTTGATGTGATGTTTCCAAACATTATTATCATAGAATTTAAGCTATCAAACCCCTAAGTGACATTTCTACTGCGAACTTTTTTATTTTTCGACATGAGTATTTATGCTATAATATATGGATTTGGCTTATCTCTAGCACTTTTTAAATTGGAATCTCTTTTTGTTTTAATAAAAAACTATCACATCACCCACTAACCAAATAAAATGTGGAAATTAAAACTCACTACCACTTGTCATTGTGTGTTTAAAATAGGAGACCTCCAATTAAAAAAGTATTGAAGATAAACCAAACCCATAATATATGTAACAAAAAGTTTTCGTGGTTGTAAACGGAAGTATTTTGTATAATTTGCCTAGCTCCCAATTATGTCTCCTCAACCCCCACTTGCATTACACATCTACATGTCAACAATGTGAAATGCATTTGAAATTGAAGAAGAAAACAGGAGGAAGGTCGGCCATGCTTATAAATTCATAGATAAAAAAAAATTCCATAAACAAATCATGTACTTTACCTATGATATCTACTTCCTTTTTGAATAGTTTGAACATGAAATTGCAACACTTGTAAGCCAAGATAAGCCTCGTTTGTTTTCTTGTTTGTTATCGAACATTAATGAACGTAGACTGAAAATTACATGACGCATGGCTCAACGTATTGTAATTTGTAATTTTCATGGGTCCACATCGGCTTCCCCGGCCAATAAATACTTGGACTTTAGAGTAAGAAATTGTCATAAGAGTTTAATCGAGTCCGACCAAGAAGTCTCTATCTTCCTTCTAAAAGTAAGTAGTAACTTGATCCACTATCATTTATCGATTATCATCAACAAATAAGACAAATTAAATGTCGACATATATATAACAATATAACAGAGACTCAACATATTTAGCATCATACTACGATTTGTGTATTTCTTACCACTTTTTGACTTTCTTACAATTTTCTAATGCAGCATTCAAGCATATATCGTATGTATATGTTGTCCTAATATAAAACATGAGGTAGGATATATACTTTTTTTTTCCTTTTTATATCAAAATTGCTGAAACTACGTACAGTACTTTTTCTAATTTTTTTTCCTATTTTGGAAGAAAAAGTTTATTCATTTTTAACGGATTAAAATTAATGTTATGTTTCTTGTCTAAGAAAATAGTACTAGGGATATTCTAGCACCCAAAACAAAAACAAAAGGATTGTTTAATTAATGTATTGTTTGAAAAGTCGAAGAAGCCCACAACTATTCATGATAATGAATGGGAAATTTTTGAGTCTTACCTCAACTGTAAACTAAATTGTTGAATGAAAACAATGCTACTGTCGAAATTGCTTATGAATCACTCATAATTAGGGGTGGTAATTTGGGTTCGCGTATCGGGTTCGTGTTGTGTCAACTAATGAGTATTCGACTATATAGGTCAACATCAACCCGACATATTTGTTAAACGGGTCAAGATTCTTCAATCTTAACATGACCCATTTATTAAACAGGTCAGTAAACAAAAACAAAAGGATTGTTTAATTATTGTTTGAAAAGTCTAAGAAGCTGACAACTATTCATGATAATGAATGGGAAATTTCGAAGTCTTACCTCAACTGTAAGCTAAATTGTTGAATGAAAATAATGCACCTGTCAGAATTGCTTATGAATCACTTGTAATTAGGGGTGACAATTCATATTCACGTGTCAGGTTCATATCATGTCAACTCATGAGTATTCAACTATATAGGTCAACACTAACCCGATATGTTTATTAAACGGGTCAAGATTTCTCAACCTTAACACGACTCATTTATTAAACGGGTCAATTGTGTCGACCTGTGTATCAGATTTTATCAAAATGGAAAAAATAATAATAATGAAAAAACAAACAAATAAGTATTTTTAATATAAAATTCAGAACTAATGAGTAACTACATCACAAATAATTATTTAAAACTAAAGCATATCCCAATTTTACAAATAATCAATCATAATATGTCAAAGAAAATAAATCACAACAACTAATAAGTTTACATACCTAGAGTAAGTGCACAATTACACCTGGACCCAAAAAAGATTATGGGCTCAGGCCCAATGAGCCTTAAACAATAAAATTTGTAGAGTGTGGGCTTGAAACCTAGGTTTGAAGTGCTGGGAACTTGATAACAGGCTTTTATAAACAAATACAGGTAAATAACGAACGATAATTGCAAATGGATCTCCTCGGACTCGAGCCGAGGACTACTTCTTTATTATTTCTCTTTCTTTCTTACAGGTTACAATCCTTAATTTCTTTTCTTTTTCTTTAGAGAGAGAGTAAGCGAGAGAGGGCCAGAGAGAGATCCCCCATTCTTTTGCCTTCCTCCCCCTTAAATACCCCTTTTTTAGATGCCTTTTGGGACCCTGACTAGAAGTTTCTACCCTACTGTTCAGGGGTCACTTCTCCATTAATGCGGCTAAGGAGGTAGGTGCAGAGCCTTTAATGCGGAGGTGGCAGCCTTTGCTCTAGATATTTTCCTTAATACTGGTGTATCGAGAAGGTTCAGAGTTTCCCCCTTAAACCATTAGTCTTTCTAGAGTTGTGCTTTGACCTTCATAATGAAGTTTTGAATTCTCTTGGGCTTGTTCGAGGAGAAGGTCGTCCTCGGCTACACCCTTGGACCCTCGGCGTATTGGCCAATTTGTAGAGTTCAATTCTGGGGTAGGTCGGCCCTCCATGCTACAGTCCAAAGGCCCATATGCCCATTTGGGTCCTTTTACTCCCCACAATAGCCCCTCAAAACTCTATTTTTCACCATCCAAGGAGAAAAAATAGGGTTTTGATCCAACGAACACTTTCCCCACACTTTCTGTAAATAACTACACGTGTGAAAACCGTTTCGCGTTCCAGAGGGTGCCACTTGGTGGTTTTATTTTCAAAAACGCGCGCATTTATTACCGTAAGTTATAACTTGTCCCCCATGTTCAACGGTGAGATGAGCATCCAATGGTCCTTGTTATTCCGTGAAAATTTGGGCGGGACAAATACAATTTCAAGGTCGCTTCCCACACGTGATGACGCTTCGGGAACCTGTGCCTTCATTTATTTCTCCAGAGGCTAATCCCATCAAAACATCAATGATTACCTTTTATCTGCACAAATCCGTGGAAACTCGCACAACTTCAAGTCTGTAAGTTCCTGTTCCCCTTTTTTTTTTAACCCTTTCTCCTCGGACCCTGTCCTCGGCTCCCCTTATAATCATTCCCTCTCTTAGAATTTAGCCTTTCGTTCCTTTCTGATGGGAAAGTTCAAGTGTCTAGTTGATACCGCCGCTGGAATGGAAGGCTTCAGAGCTAAGTATCACATTCCCAGCGATGTAGGTTTAAAATATTGCCCGACGGAAGCCGTGGCCGGCTCTAGAAAGGCTGGAGAGGTTATCATCCCAATGGTAGCCTTTGTAGAGGGTGGGATGACCCTCCCAATGAAGCCTGTAACTAGGGAGTACCTCCGCAACCACCGGTTGTGTCCCGATCAGTGCACCTCAAACGTTTTTAGAGTTTTGGGTAGCGTCGATGCTCTAAACGAGCAAATGGGTCTAAACCTCACCTGGCACGATGTCGTCTTTCTGTACGAGTGCCATAAACTCACTAATGTAGGTTACTACATTAAATCCCGCTCCAGCGTCGTTAGGCTAATCTCCTGTCTGCCCAAATCCAACAAAGGCATGAAGGATGACTACCTGATCATCTCTGGGAACAGGCACGACGGCCTCCACTGCCCAGTTGAGTGGGGAGATCCAGGTGCAACACCTTAGGATTAACCTCCCCACCGCACGACTTCCTCTAACACTCACAAAAATGCGTATTCACATGTATTCATGTTTATTTAAGTTTATTATATGTTGTGTGAATCTGACCATGTTCGTTTGCTTTGATGTCTTGCTTTGCAGATAAGCAACACGTGCGCCCACGCTTGAGCCACTGCAACATTGCAGATCTAAACCGAGTACTGTGCTCCGAGGTGTTTGTCAGCGAGGACCTACAACTCAGGGCTGCTCATCTGATTCTGGGGTACGATCCCATTTCTTCGGACTTCTAGGAGATTGAAAACGCCATAGTCGCGGGTGACCGAAGGCGAAAGAAGATAAACGTAGCCCGGCCCCACTTTTTGGACGACCACGATCTCCCTGACGCACCTCACACCGTTTTGTACACACAGCCCATAGCGGCGATCCCCCTCACCGTGCACTCTCAGGGCATTGCTGTCCTAGAGGAGCGAGTGTCCTCTTCAAACACTTTGGACGAGGAGATAGAACGCTTCCAGCTCGAGGACTCTCCACGACCTCGCAAAAACCCATTTGTTATCCTCTCCGACGAGAAGGAAGAAGAAGCTGAGGCCTCTGGGATCGCGGGTCTAGTGATAGCGCGTCCAGACGACAGTTCAATCGAAGAAGAAATGGACAAGCTTAAGGATCTCATGACCGATAGAGGTGCCCGAGTGGCGGAGGAGAACGGGGCCCAAGCTCCCCCTGCTTTGCCACCACCCCCTCCTCCAGCCGAGACAAAACCTCCCACAGATGATTCTAAGAAGAAGAGAAAGGTGGACGCCGAGGGGGCTGGTGGGGAGAAAGCAAAGAAACTAAAATAGCAACCGCCGCTGGCCCAACAACAGAAGCCGAACAAAGGCAAAGGGCGCGCCCGCTCAGTTGAGAGTGGGGAGATCAGGGAAGTGGCCGAGGTGCGACGAGCACCAGCCACCTGGTCTCCTGACTTGAGGCTAGACGGCGCTCCTATTCCCTGCCACTCCAGCATCAAGGCAGTCCAACAAGGCCACGCTCATCATCTAGCCGAGGTGTTGGAGCGTCCTCTTCTGTTGCCCAAGGATATGGAATCCTTGGAGAAGATGGGCCAGCCGCAGCTGTTCCTCTCACTAAAAAGGGGTTTAGCTCTGGTAAGTTCCACCTCGCACTTATATTCTGTATTTATTTATAAACACTTTATTGCATTGACCCTCCTAACATTTTTGCAGTCCATCCAAGAGGTTTTTGCGGCCGAGAAGTTCGTGGAGGATTCTCGAAAGCGCGCTGGGATGGAGCAGGAGTTAAGACAAGAGGCAGAAAGGTCTCCTGGACCAGCCCTGCTGGAGAGAAAGGGAAGCTCACTTCAGCTTGCCGACTGAAAGAGAGAGACGGCGACAAGGCCGGCTTGAAGACGATGGGGAGTCAAAGTGGAGGGCGCGTAAGCTCCTCCGTCAAGAGGATGACGAGCTTGCCCAAGTCCAACAGGCACGCTCCGACTTGGAAAAGGAGCTTACACGGGCGAAAGAGGAAGCTCACGCCCACAAGCACGCCCTGGAGGCCGCGAAGAAGGCCAGTTATCAGAAGGGGGTTATCAAAACGCAAGAGGAGCTGACAGAGGCTTTTGTGGCCTTGTGCCGTGAGTACTATCAGCAGGTCTGGGGGGAGGCCATGAATGCGGCAGGGGTTCCTCAAGTTTCCGAATTGAGGAAGCCCGAGAACATTTGGCTTCCCTTAGACATACAGGAAATTAAAGACCCTCCTGTTCCTGCCTCTCCTGCTCTTCCTCCTGTGGTGCAAGAGCTTGCTCCTACTCCTACAGAACCTGAAGGTTCCCATAAAGAGAAGGACAAGTATGACGGTGCCGAAAAGGAGGAAGTCCCCAGCGTGGAGCCCCTCATTCCTTCAACAAACAAAGGGAAACAGGCCTTGTCGACCTTTGAATTGGAATTGAAGAGTACCGAGGTTGGCAGCAACTCCCTTCAAGACCCCCCTTCCCTAGTTTAGGGCCTAGTCTAGGAATTTTTTTTTTTGTACTCCCCTTCCTTGTGTATAATTAATGAAAAACATTTTTATTCGGCTTTCAATATTGTTGCCTTTGTTTTACTTTATACTTTTTGTGCTTGCCATGAGAGCTTTCAATAACAAATAGTTAAAGAGAAAACAGGATAAATAAGTATAACTCCAGCATGCAAATAACTATGACTTCAAAACTGCCGCATAACTTAATTTAGACATCAAATAATGTTACAGTTAGACAATTCATATGACAGTTAAACCTTTGTAATCTGACATATTGCTTTCAGTAGGATGTAAGGTCCGAAAACCATTCCTTACAAAAATTCTGTTTAACACTTAAAAATGAAGAACTTGAGATCCAAATTAATAAATGGTGAGATAATGATTTCCATAAAACGGGTGATAAGAATAAGAACAGTGACAAAATATTAAGAACAGTGACGAGGTTTGTGGTCCGAGGACTACACTTAACCAAGTTTATGTTTGATTCTTAAGAACAGTAACCTCAAATGTTAATTTCCCCAAAGTAGGAGGTCCGAGGACCCGGCATAACTAAGGTTCTGTTTAACAAATGACAAGACATCAATTTTCACAAGGTTTGTGGTCCGAGGACTACACTTAACCAAGTTTATGTTTGATTCTTAAGAACAGTAACTTCAAATGTTAATTTCCCCAAAGTAGGAGGTCCGAGGACCCGGAAAACCTAAGATAAACATTAACAAATGACAAGACATCAATTTCCACAAGGTTTGTGGTCCGAGGACTACACTTAACCAAGTTTCTGTTTGATTCTTAAGAACAGTAACTTCAAATGTTAATTTTCCCAAAGTAGGAGGTCCGAGGACCCGGCATAACTAAGGTTTTGTTTAACAAATGACAAGACATCAATTTCCACAAGGTTTGTGGTCCGAGGACTACACTTAACCAAGTTTCCGTTTGATTCTTAAGAACAGTAACTTCAAATGTTAATTTCCCCAAAGTAGGAGGTCCGAGGACCCGGCATAACTAAGGTTCTGTTTAACAAATGACAAGACATCAATTTCCGCAAGGTTTGTGGTCCGAGGACTACACTTAACCAAGTTTCTGTTTGATTCTTAAGAACAGTAACTTCAAATGTTAATTTCCCCAAAGTAGGAGGTCCGAGGACCCGATAATGCAAGGTTCGTTTAACAAATGACAAGACATCAATTTCCACAAGGTTTGTGGTCCGAGGACTACACTTAACCAAGTTTCTATTTGATTCTTAAGAATAGTAATTTCAAATGTTAATTTCTCCAAAGTAGGAGGTCCGAGGACCCGGCATAACTAAGGTTCTGTTTAACAAATGACAAGACATCAATTTTCACAAGGTTTGTGATCCGAGGACTACACTTAACCAAGTTTTTGTTTGATTCTTAAGAACAGTAACTTCAAATGTTAATTTCTCCAAAGTAGGAGGTCCGAGGACCCGGCATAACTAAGGTTCTGTTTAACAAATGACAAGACATCAATTTCCACAAGGTTTGTGGTCCGAGGACTACACTTAACCAAGTTTTTGTTTGATTCTTAAGAACAGTAACTTCAAATGTTAATTTTCCCAAAGTAGGAGGTCCGAGGACCCGGCATAACTAAGGTTCTGTTTAACAAATGACAAGACATCAATTTCCACAAGGTTTGTGGTCCGAGGACTACGCTTAACCAAGTTTCTGTTTGATTCTTAAGAACAGTAACTTCAAAAATGTAAGAGGTACTTATAACCTTTGAAATGTTAACTAACAAAAGTACATTTTATTAATAATAATACCTTCTAAGGTTATTTACATTCCATGGGCATGGTACAATTCTTTCATCTAAGTCAGCTAGCCGATATGACCCTATGCCTGCTACTGAAACAATACGATAGGGGCCTTCCCAGTTGGGTCCTAACTTACCCCAAGCTGGGTTCTTAGAAGTCCCTATAACTTTTCTTAGTACAAGATCACCAGGTGCAAGTGGCCTTAGCTTCACATGGGCATCATATCCCCGTTTTAGCTTCTGTTGATAGTAAGCCATTTGGACCATAGCTGCCTCGCGTCGTTCCTCAAGTAAATCAAGACCTTTCTCCAGAAGCCCACTGTTATTCTCCGGGCTAAAAGAGCTCGTCTTTAGGGTGGGAAAACCAGATTCCAGAGGTATCACCGCCTCGGCTTCATAAGTCATAGAGAATGGCGTTTCTCCCGTGGACCTGCGCGGTGTGGTCCGATACGTCCACAGAACATGAGGGAGCTCTTCCACCCATCTGCCTTTCGCATCGTCCAACCTTTTCTTAAGCCCACTGACTATGACCTTGTTAACGGCCTCGACTTGCCCATTTCCCTAAGGATAAGCTGGGGTGGAGTATCTGTTTATGATACCCATGTCACTACAATATTGCCTAAAGGCCTTGCTGTCAAATTGAACGCCATTGTCGGAGATAAGTGTGTGTGGCATACCGAATCTAGTGACAATATTTTTCCAGACAAACTTCTTGGAATCAACATCTCTGATATTTGCTAAGGGCTCGGCCTCAACCCATTTAGTGAAATAGTCTGTTCCCACAAGAAGCCATCTTTTGTTTCCTGCAGCTCTCGGAAACGGCCCCACTATATCCAATCCCCACTGCGCAAAAGGCCAAGGACTGGAGAGAGGGTTTAGAACCCCTCCAGGTTGATGAATATTAGGGGCGAACATCTGGCATTGATCACATTTTCTGGCATAGTCTTGGGCCTCTCTCTGCATATTGGGCCACCAATAACCCTGAGTCAAGGCCCTATGGGCTAAGGACCTTCCCCTAGTGTGGCTTCCACAAATCCCTTCATGCAGCTCCTCCAGAAGTGCTTCCGTTGATTCAGGGTGCACACACAACAAGTACGGTCCTGAGAAGGATCGTTAGCCGAGGTTTTTGGTCCTCCTGACAACCAAAAACGTGGCGCCTTTCGACGTATCTTATCTCGCTTCAGACTTGTCTTCAGGAAGGATATCATTCCTAAGAAAAGATATCGACCGGGTCAATCCAACTAAGGTCCGAGGCCTTATTAGATGGATGCGGGGCCGCCTTGGCGGGGTAAGAGTTGGCTCCAGGAATCCTCCACAAGGACAATCCCCGGGCAAGCCCTGAGCCGAGGACGTTGCTAACGTAGCCAAAGAATCGGCATGGGTGTTTCCACTTCTAGAGATGTGAGTTAGGACGAAGGAGTCAAATTCAGCTTGCTGACGCTTGACCTGGGCCAAATATTCCTGCATTCTGGGGTCTCTAGCTTCCATGGTCCCCATGACTTGGCCGACCACTAACTGAGAGTCCGAGAACACATGGATTTCCTTTCCACCCATCCTACGTACCATCTGCATGCCCACCAAGACTGCTTCATACTCGGCCTCATTGTTAGTAGCCGAGAATGCCAAGTCCAACACCAGACCCTCTCTGATTAGCAGCCCCATCCACGTGCACTTTCCAAGCCGAAGGCACTGCGGTCGTGATCACACCAACTGATTTTCCATCCGTGTGTGCTTCTTTTAGAGTTTCTTCTAGTAATGGTTCAGTAAACTCTGCCACCAAGTCAGCGAGGACTTGACCCTTCACCGAGGTGCGAGGCTTGTATTTAACGTCAAAAGCCCCTAAAATGGTTCCCCACTTTGCCACCCTACCAGAGTAATCGGCGCTGCGTAACACCGCCTTGAGAGGCAATTGGGTCAGAACCACTACGGTGTGAGACTGGAAATAATGAGGAAGCTTGCGCGTGGCGTGAACTATGGCCAGAAGTGATTTCTCTAAGAGCAAATAGCGCACCTCGGCCTCATTTAAAGACTTACTGACGTAATAGACCGGTCTTTGCACCCCGCTTTCATTCCTTATAAGGACCAGGCTGACAGCATGGACGGCCACTGCCAGATAAGCAAACAAGACCTCGTCCGCCTCAGGGCGAGACAAGATGGGTGGCCGAGAAAGATATTGCTTAAGCTGCTGAAAAGCTAACACGCAATCCTCGGTCCATTGAAATCCTTTCCATTTATTCAACAATTGGAAGAAAGGATGGCATCGGTCAGCGGACCGAGAAATAAACCTATTCAATGCGGCAATCATTCCGGTCAATTTCTGGATCTCTTTTGGGTTCCGAGGCGGCTGCAAATCCTGAATAGCCTTGACCTGCGCTGGGTTCACCTCTATGCCTCTGTGAGTAATCATGTAACCCAAAAACTTTCCGGACCCCACTCCAAAAGAGCACTTTGAGGCGTTAAGGCGCAACTTGTACTTTCTTAGCACCTGGAAGGTGTCGGCTAGATCTTTGACGTGTGAAGGTATTGTTTTACTCTTCACCACCATATCATCTACATACACCTCAATGGTCTTCCCCAATTGTTGTTCTAACATCCTGGTCATCATTCTTTGTTAAGTAGCCCCAGCATTTTTCAACCCAAATGGCATGACCTTATAGTGGTAGTTCCCCGTTGGAGTAATGAAAGCCGTCTTCTCTTGATCCTCCACCGCCAAGGGAATCTGATGGTAACCCTGGAAGGCATCCAAAAAACTCATCCGAGGATGTCCGACAGTGGCGTCCACCAGTTGATCAATACGCGGCATTGGGAACGAATCCTTGGGGCAGGCCTTGTTCAAATCCGTGAAGTCCACACATACTCTCCACGTTCCATTCTTCTTTTTAACTACAACTGTGTGCGCCAGCCACTCAGGGTAGAATACTTCTTTAATAGCCCTAGCCCTCTTAAGTTTGAGCACCTCTTCCTTTACAGCCTCGGAATGTTCTTTGGAAGAACGCCGATGTGGCTGCCTTCTCGGAACAATGGCAGGGTTGACATTCAAACGATGGAAAATGAAGCTCGGATCTACACCTGGAGCCTCATATGGGTCCCACGCAAAAACATCAATATTGTCCTTCAGAAATTCCAACAACTCCATTTTCTCCTAGTGAGGCAAACGTATGCCGACTTGAAAGAACCTCTCCGGATCATCGGCTATAAAAAACTTCTCTAACTCCTCACAATGGGCCTCCTCTCCTGTCATCATTCCAGATGCATCAGGAGCTGTTAACTGCTATAAGTCTTTGGTGATTAAAGCCGAAGACTCGGCTTCTGTCTGATGCAGTACTGCAGCCGATATGCACTGCCTGGCCACCGATTGGCTGCCGAGGATTTCCTCAACACATTCCTCCGAGGGGAATTTAACTTTAACATGCAAGGTAGAGGAGATAGCCCCCAGAGCGTGCAGCCAAGGCCTGGCGAGGATGGCTGTGTATGGAGAGTACGCGTCAACCATAATGAAATCCACTTCAACCGTTTCTGAGCCGGATTGAACGGGCAAACGAATCTGTCCCTTCGGCACAACGGCCCTCCCTTCGAAGCTTATAAGTGGCGAGTCATAAGGAGTAAGATATTCCAGCTTCAATCTTAACCCCTTAAATAGATCAGGGTACATGATATCGACACCGCTGCCCTGATCTATCATAACCCTCCTCACATCATAGTTCCCTATCCTAAGCGTAACTACAAGAGCATCATCATGGGGTTGGATAGTCCCTACCTTATCCTTCTCGGAGAATCCCAAGACGGGCAAATTTAGCTTCAACCTCTTCGGCCTGCAGCCCAACTCCTCGGCCTGAGGATGTGAAACTGTCATCACCCTGGTGGGAGCCGAGCCGGTCCTGCCAGGTGCAGCAAAAATAACATTAATTGTTCCTAACGCCGGCCGAGATGAATTATTCATCTGATTGTTTGAACCAGATTGATTGCCCTGCCCACTAGGTTGGCACAGGTGCTGCTTCAGTTTTCCTTCACTGACAAGCTGCTCCAAGTGGTTCCAAAGGGTCCGACAGTTCTCAGTAGTGTGGCCCACATCCTGGTAGTACTGGCAAAAGAGGTTCTGATTCCTCTTTGCAGGGTCTCCTGCCATCTTATCAGGCCATCTAAAGAAGGGCTCCTTACGAACTTTCTCCAGCAACTGATGTACTGGTTCTCGGAACACAGTGTTCACTGCCTGAGGTGCTGCCGAGCCGGACTGCCCAACGTAATCTCGCCTCGGCTTGTTATTGTGGTACCTGTCCGACCTGAAATCCCTTCTCTCCTGCGGGATAACCTTCTCCTTACCCTTTCCTTGCTGTTGATCTTCCTCCACCCTCTTGTACTCGTCAATACGGTCCATGAGGCGACGTACGCTGCGGACGGGCTTTTTAGTCAAAGACTTTCTCAGGTCGTGACCAGTAGGAAGACCTACTTTAAAGGTATTGAGCGCCACCTCATCAAAGTCGCCATCTATTTCATTAAACATCTCCCAGTAACGGTCGGAGTATGCTTTCAACGTCTCACCTTCCCTCATGATCATGGATAACAGCGAGTCCAATGGCCGAGGTACTCTACTACACGTAATGAACCGCGAAGCGAATGCTCTAGTAAGCTCCCTGAACGAACCTATAGACCCCGTTTTAAGGCCGTTGAACCACCTCATAGCAACAGGTCCCAAGCTAGAGGGGAAAACTTTACACATCAGGGTCTCGTTGTGAGAGTGCACCGCCATCCTCTGGTTAAAGTGACTCACGTGCTCCATCGGATCAGTCCGGCCATTGTAGATGGTAAAGTTAGGTTGAGTAAACCTCTTGGGAAGCCTCCCTTTCTCAATCCTCCGTGAAAACGAAGATTTGGAGAGTTGGTGCAACGTCCGACTCATAGCATCGTTCCTTGAGCCCCTAGAAGGAAGCTTCTTGCGTCTGCGAGCTGGCTGGTCGTCCTCCTCACCAGAGGACATTGCACCGGGGGGTGAGCATGACCTTGATCTGTAGCTACCTCCCCGTACCTCCTCTGAGGAAGGATCAGATGAGGATGGTGAAGACCTGCGTCTGGCGCGGCGTAGCTTTCTCTTCAAACGATTAATTTCCTTCTGCATGGCTTTAGCACCATCCTCATGGGTGGTGCTACCCCCACCACGAGTATGGCTAGCCCCGGGGTGTTCTGTATGGACACTTCCCTCACGATCCCTTCGATGCTCGAGACGCTCGAAAAGATCCTCCGGCTGTGACCCCTGTGACTCTGCATGGTGAGAACCCAAGCCTGCCATAGTATCCCAACTCCTTCCAGACTAGATTTCCCACAGACGGCGCCAATTGTAAGTGCACAATTGCACCTGGACCCAAAGAAGATTATAGGCTCAGGCCCAATGAGCCTTAAACAATAAAATTTGTAGAGTGTGGGCTTGAAACCTAGGTTTGAAGTGCTGGGAACTTGATAACAGGCTTTTATAAACAAATACAGGTAAATAACGAACGATAATTGCAAATGGATCTCCTCGGACTCGAGCCGAGGACTACTTCTTTATTATTTCTCTTTCTTTCTTACAGGTTACAATCCTTAATTTCTTTTCTTTTTCTTTAGAGAGAGAGTAAGCGAGAGAGGGCCAGAGAGAGATCTCCCATTCTTTTGCCTTCCTCCCCCTTAAATACCCCTTTTTTAGATGCCTTTTGGGACCCTGACTAGAAGTTTCTATCCTACTGTTCAGGGGTCACTTCTCCATTAATGCGGCTAGGGAGGTAGGTGCAGAGCCTTTAATGCGGAGGTGGCAGCCTTTGCTCTAGATATTTTCCTTAATACTGGTGTATCGAGAAGGTTCAGAGTTTCCCCCTTAAACCATTAGTCTTTCTAGAGTTGTGCTTTGACCTTCATAATGAAGTTTTGAATTCTCTTGGGCTTGTCCGAGGAGAAGGTCGTCCTCGGCTACACCCTTGGACCCTCGGCGTATTGGCCAATTCGTAGAGTTCAATTCTGGGGTAGGTCGGCCCTCCATGCTACAGTCCAAAGGCTCATATGCCCATTTGGGTCCTTTTACTCCCCACACCTAGAGTTTGAAGGGTATATTGGTAAAATATCATTTAATTAAACGGGTCAAACAGGTTCTATGTATTTAGCACTAACCCAATAAACAGGTCAGTCGTTCAACCCGAATATGACACGAACCCATTAAGCCTCAACTCATAACATGCTAATTTCGTGTTATGTCGTGTCAAATTTTGCCACTCCTACTAGTAATTAAAGAAAGAGTTTTATCAATTGTGAATGAAGGAAGGTACTACTACTAAGCATCGTTTTAACATATAATATGTTTATAGTTTACTACTTTGTGGTTCAATGTGTAGACCAAGATTGAGGAGATAAGCCCTTTTGTTTTTAATTGTGCTTATTTTTTTATATGAAAACATAGTAACTATACTATTGGTCAGTAAGCAAACATTCAAGCATTACAATTGAGCACATCTCCTGATAAATATGTGGTGCAAAACTCCTACCCACAAAGCGGTGCAAAGAGGGTATCCATAAAGGTACTAGTGAAGGCATCTCATGGGTAATTTGACTCGGTTACTTATTTGAGTTTTCTTAGTATGGAAGACAAGTTTATTCATTATCAAAAAAGTAATGTTATTTTATTCGGCGATCAAGAAATAGGTAGTACATGTATAAGGGATTTAGTGGTGTAGTTTTGGTATGCGTCATGAGAGAAATAAAATTGTGTCTAGTGTAAGAGTTAGAAGACAAGACTTTGTGTATTAGTGTGATCAATTTAGGGTATTTTGGAGATTTAGGTTAATTTATGTTTGTGGAAGATAAGGCTTTGTTTTTGTGTGTTAGTGTGAGAATACCTTTGTATATATGGTTTTGGGTTGGTTTGTATTTGTGAGATTTGGTTAAAAGTGGTTATAATCAAATCACTGAAAGTGGGTTTGATTAGCATTTCTTGTAGATGTAGGCATTGAGCTAACTAAAACATGTTGAATATTGTTGTTTTGTTTTATTCTTATTTTTTTGTTTATACGAGTGTACTTTCAATAGTCCCAAATTACAAATATCAAAACTTCTAGCATCCTATCATGCAATATTAAATAGAATGTTAGATTGAACTCTCCCTTTATTTGAGTAATTATGTAGTACTTCTAAAGTATAAAGATATAATATTTTCTCCTCTCACATGAATAATAAGTCCTACTAAATGAATTCATGATGGAATCTATCATCATATGAAAGGAAAAGTATTACATCGATGTACTATATCATCATGTGGTAGTGAGGGGAGAAATTACCATATTTTTGTAATCTAGGAGTACTAAACAAAATTTCTCCCTTATTCCTCCAAAAGAAAAATAAATAAATAAGTATCACTCTCAGTACGTATCTCTTCTTTCACATAAATAGTTATTATCATTAATTAAATTCATAATAAAATCCACTATATATAAGAGAAAAATAATGAATTATACTAGTAGTATGCTTTATTCTTGAATAATTTTTCCCCTTATTCTCCCAAAAGGAAAATAAGAATAAAGAAATGAAATGAGAATCACATGTCCCATTTTTTCTGTCTGGTATACCAATAAAACATAAGGCTAAAAAGTATGGCAGAAAGCTGAGGGCAATTTTAAAAATCGGTACAAAATTGCAAATTAAATAATGTTGCTACATGTTAGCATCACTTGAATAATCAATTCAAAGCAAAAAATCAGTTGAATAATCAATGAGAAGAACGTCAATTTATTAAATACGATCGTGCGAGCGCTTGCTAGGTACAAAAATTATTGAATATTTGGAATCCATTTATGGGAATGGAAACCAGTGGATATGGAATCCAACTGGAGCTACTCCTACCAATCATTCTTAATCACACACACACACAAGAAACTCCTACCAATCATGAACATATAGGAATTCATTGTGACACCAAAAAAAAAAAAAGTGTGTAGAAATGTACTGAATTATTTATTTCTAAACATTATTTTGTAGTTATTTTATGTTGATGTTTGGTTACCCTTATTTCTTATTGTAACAGAAACAAATGGTTCAAGAAAAAAAAAACTTAGTAATTAGCTCTTTAACAAACAAAGTGTGTTTGAATAAAAAATTTAGGGTTCAAATTCTGTTTACATCATAAATCAACTCATGTTTTGACCTCAATATTAAAAGATACTATAAGTTTAATCCAATCCTATCTTAAAATAAAAAATGAGCACAGAAAATTTTGGAATGGTTCAATCTCTTTCATTCATACCATATATAATATAATCTGTGAGGTCCCGTATATAAGTGAGAAAATAATGTCATAAAATCGTACTGAGATACCTTGTTTCACACTAGGCACAGTATGTTTCTCATACTATCATTTATTCTGTTTTTTTTTTTTTTTTTTTCTGACATAGCACTCTCTCTCTCTCTCTCTCTCTCTCATACATATAAATTTCTCACTGGGGATCGTCCAATTGTCTGCACGTCAGTGCATCACACATAAAATCCAAATTAGTTATACGTCATCGTATCACATGTCAGTCAAAGATTAGCAGTGTCAAGTTCTCTGTATATGTACTATTTATCTTCTAGAACTCGAGATGTTATCTACTACGCACTCTTGCGATCAGTCCTTTTCATTATGTTGTAACCAAGAACCAATCGCAGCAATGTTTGATTCCATTTGTTTTTCCTTTTCATTTGTTAGTTTTGTGGATAATTCTTTGTTTAGTTTGGGTCCGGTTGGGTGTTTTTGGAGCTTAAAAAGAACTTTTTTTTTTTTTTAATCTAAAATTTCATTTTTGCAATAGTAATTCTTCCTAATTTTTTCAATAAAATATTATTTTAGTCTCGAAATTTTACCAAAGATTTATTTTTTATTACTGAACTTTAAAAGATTTATTTTTTGTCCTTAAACTATTGAAAAATTTATCTTTCGTCTCTAAACTATTGCAAATATTTTATTTGTCCTTAAATTTTACTAAAAACTTGTTTTTTTTTTTTATAATCTTTAAACTATTAAAAAAAATTCTTTTTTCATCCATATTTTTTGTCTCTAAACCATTGGAAAAATTCTTTACAAAGTTTAAGGATTAAAAAAGAATTTTTTAAAGTTTAGGAACGAAAAAATAAACTTTTATTATAGTTTAGGGATTAAAATTGTATTTTACCTTAATTTTTTTATTACAAATGTTTATTTTAAACTCAAAACACAATTTTGCAACAGCCTATACAGACACACCCTTAGTCTAATGAAGAGTGTTTCAAGTCATGATTTAAAATATAATATTAGAGTAATGGTGCGTCCACCATATATTTACAATAGTTTTAAAATAAATTTAAGTGTTAAATTATTATTGGTGGATAAAAAACCGATATCAGTTGTAGGCCTGAATTAACACCAATAACAATTTCTCACTTAGGATTTAAGGTGAAATTAATATTACTCCTAAATATTAGTATTGAAAATTATAAACAAAAAAAAGAGATAGGAGAAATTATTAGATCCACCAGGAGGACTATTGACGTGGTCCTCTTTGACCTCTCAACTAATAAAATACTGTTATTTATATAAATGTGACACCATTTGATAAATTTTTTTTTAATTCCTTGTGCTGATTAGGAAACTTACACATATATTTGCATTAAAAAAAAATCATTGATAACTATGACATTTTTAAAAATAAGATATTAACCATGACAATCGTACTTTTAAGAACCAAAGAATATTCCACTCCATCATCATAAAAAATCTTGCAATAGTGATTTATATACCTTAGTATTAATGCATAAAAATTAGTTTCCTTTTATCTTCTAATTAATTCACATGCATGCGTAATTAAAAGGATTTCAAACTGTGATGTAATGAGATCTATCAAGAATAAATACTGCTTGACTCTTTGTTGTTCCGTGGGGGAGCCACGTGTAGACTATTTTATTGTAATGACCCCCTCCCAATTTCTTTTAAAATTTTGTATTTTTATTGGGATGTTTGGGTCAGTGTCCAGTGATATTGGACTTGTTGGGATTATAATACGTATCTATTTTTGGACACATATCACTATCCGACTGGTCCAAAACACTAAAAATACTAAACCTAATCGGGATCTTTTTATTGCGATAAAGTCAAGTATTTGTATGTAAACCTTTAAAAACATACCACTTGATCTTAGGGGTGTACGGTCTGGATTTGATGGGTTGAAGTAAATTTTTTTTTAATGATGCTACAATTAATGGGTTGGAAAAATTCTTGTGGTCGAAAATTTGGGAAATTTCAATTCAGCAAATTAGGTGGGTTAATTTTTTTTTTTGATTTAAAAGGTGGGTTAATTCTAGTTATGTGTTATATACTACTTCAAAATTTATTTTATCATTTACTAATAAATTTTAAAAATATTTCTTCTAAATCCTATAAGTGAAGGACTTGCACAAAAATATAAACCATTAAAGAAAATCACAAAAAGTGCTCTCTTTCTTATAGATCAAAGTAGACAAGTCTTATGGTATGAATTTTCTAACTTTTGTTCATCAAAAAAAAAAAAAAAAAATTCTAACTTTTTCTCCAAAAAAAAAAAAGTTTTAAAGAATATCCATGTTATGATATATACTTACGAATATATTGGAAAAGTATCACATTCTCCATATTAACATATGTAAATCATGAAACTTATTAATAAAGAAATTAAATTTAATATGAGATATAGATTAACTAGATAATATATATAAGGACATACACAAATAAAATTCAAATAATAATGACCTAAAATTTGTTATTAGCACGCAGTTTTGTGATATTCATTGTTTTCTCTTAAGGTTAACCATGATCCTCGCAAAAAAAATTCGGACTCCATCACTGACCAAAACAAATTAAATGATAGTTTTATATAGTAAAAACCATAATGTTTAAGTTTTAGCATTTTCTATAACCATGGGAAAATTTAAAAAAAAAATTGAATTAACACAGTCAATAAATTAGAAAGACAAGATTAATTTGGACACATAATTCTAGAACCAGAACAATAATACAAATGGAATAGTTTTTATTCATCATATTCATGAGAAGTTAAAAAGGCCACATCAACATTTTGCACACTTCACGAGGATTGAAGTTCAAATCCATGAAAACAACTTCATTTGTGTTAAAAATGCCAAAGATTTTGCTAGAAAAGCTAGTCGCTTCCCCACTTCATATTAATACATGTCCGATTAAGAAGAGAACAGTAAATTTGGGTTCTGTTTTTTTTTTTCGGTGCCAACACTGCATCGATATTCAATGCCACACGGTTTAGACAGAGAGAGAGAGAGTGAGTTTGTTCATAGCTGACTTTTTGCAAGCAATGAGTAAATGCTCTTTGCTGTCCATTTTGACTCCTTTGTTCCAAACCCTTTTACCGCTCTTTGTTGGTCAGCGTGTAATAAACAGTTTTTTTTGCCTCCTCTCTCTCTCTCTCTCTCTCTCTCTCTCTCTAGCTCTCTCTATATATATTCAGTATTAGGTATGCACTTTAGAAAGGCACTCTACCTTGGACTCCTGTCTATACATCTCTTATTAGAAAGAGAGGAGACCTAATAGAGATCACAAGGAAGACTATTTGTTGAGAAATCTTTGAAAAATTTTGAGTGAGGGAGAGAGAGAAAGATGGGAAGGCCACCTTGCTGTGACAAAGTTGGAGTGAAGAAAGGTCCGTGGACTCCAGAGGAAGACATCATATTGGTCTCTTACATTCAAGAACATGGTCCAGGGAATTGGAGATCAATTCCCACCAATACAGGTAAAATTAATTACTTTTTTTTTTCTCTATTTAAAGTTTCTTCTTCTGGGATAGTAAATTTTACCCGGTTTTCTATGCTTTTTGTTTGCTTTTGGGTTGGTTTGATCATTGAAGTCATGCAATTAATACCCGTGTACCATCCTTACTGTCCTCTTTTTTTTGCTTTTTTCTTGGTAGTAATATATTGAAGAGTTTTTAGTTTCTTTCTATGGTAGAATTGGTTTTACTTACTGGTTTGTATTCTTTACCACATGGGGGATTTTCAGGTTTGCTCAGATGCAGTAAGAGCTGCAGACTTAGATGGACTAATTATCTCAGGCCTGGTATTAAGCGTGGTAACTTCACTGATCATGAGGAGAAGATGATAATCCACCTCCAAGCGCTTTTGGGTAATAGGTAAAAAGTCTCTCTCTCTAGCCGAGGTGAAGTGGAAATTCATGGTTTCCAAATTTTTCGGTTATGATTTTCATTTGTTAGCTTTCCAAATCCCAACAGGAAGATTCCTTCATTATTTTAGATGTGCTTTTTGAAGTTGTTTGATTATTTTTGTGGGAGTGAAAGTGAGATATTTTATTTCCATATGTTGATGTGAATTTTTTTTATTTATAAATTATTGCAGATGGGCGGCCATAGCATCCTATCTTCCACAGCGAACAGACAATGATATAAAAAATTATTGGAACACCCATTTAAAAAAGAAACTCAGCAAGCTTAGTTCTGGTCCTGATGGCCAAAACCATGATGGGTTCTCATCCTCACAGCCAAAGGGTCAGTGGGAGAGAAGGCTCCAAACAGATATCCATATGGCTAAGCAAGCTCTATGTGAGGCTTTGTCCCTTGACAAACCAACCCAATTGCCTGATTCAAAGCCCTCTAATAATAGCTATCTCCCTTTTACCAAACCATATCAAGCATCATCCACATATGCATCAAGTGCTGACAACATAGCTCGATTGCTCGAGAACTGGAAGAAAAGTTCAACACCAAAATCAGCTCAGACAAACTCGGGAACCACTCAGAATTCCTCAAACAACAACCTTGGGGCAACTGGTTCCAGTTCTAGTGAAGGGGCACAGAGTGCCACAACACCAGATCGAGCTTTTGACTCACTGTTGAGCTTCAATTCTTCCACCTCTGAATCTGTGTCGGTGGATGAGACAGCGAATTTGACACCAGAAACCAGCCTCTTCCAAGATGAAAGCAAGTCAAATATGGAGACTCAAGTTCCTCTCCAATTGATAGAGAAGTGGCTGTTTGATGATGGCACAAATCAGGGGCAAGATGACCTTATTAACATGTCACTAGAGGACAATGCAGTGTTTTTCTAAAATGAAGTCCAGCTGCCTAGGTTTTTAGGGGTTTCCCCTTTGTTTTTGTGTTTTAGGTCTTTAAGCTTTTATATAACTTCTTTCTAGCCCAAGCAGAAAGATAACAATCCCTCACTGGAGGAAGAAAAACTGTAAATTAATAGGTACATCTTCTATATTATACGCTATGTACTGGAAAATAGCGATAAACTTCTTATCTTCTTAGAGCTAAGCTGATAACTGTACTTTGTGCTCCTCTTTTCTGGTATATCTAAATAATATTGAAAACTATTAGAGCATTAGAATTGGAAAATTGTATCGTAACTTATTCTATCTCAAAAAGTTACTTTATTAAATCTATTATACTATTATACAACACATTTAACCTCCTAATTTTTATTTTTCTATCTCAAAAAGTTACTTTATTAAATCTATTATACTATTATACAACACATTTAACCTCCTAATTTTTATTTTTTTATTCTACTTATTAAAATAATATATATTACCTACTAAACTAATATAATATATTCCAATACAACTCTTCTTCTCTCTTTTCTTTATCAATTAAAATATATTATAATTTATAAAATTGTGCTACATGGTCATGGTCATTTTACATTTAAGATGACACTGTAGAATAATTGAAATTTTTTTTTGCAATTTTGACATTTTAGAAGTTCGGTTGTCAATACTTTTTTATGACTCAATTGAACTTTTCTCTTACATTTCTCATTTGCAATTACCAATGAAAATGCTCTTAGGGTTTGATCTGAGAATATTGGGAATAATAGGATCCAAAACATTAGAATATATATTATTGCGGTTATTGTCTTATTGATTATGTAGTCATCATTTTCAAGTTGAACCATTACGTCCTTCGTGCCCCATGTGAATCAATCAAATTTAGAACGGGCCCCAGTTTGTTAATGCATATTAATGAATGAGGTTAACAAATCAGGCTTATCTAGAAGATTTTTTAAGATGCTGATGAAGGATAATTAGGGGTGTTTGTCGCGTATACTTAAAAATATGTGTTTTGTTGTTTGAAAACATACGTGAAAATATGTATGGGTGAAAAAATGTGTGGAAATACATGTAATGTTATTTAAAAACAGGTGTATTTTTTTTTTTAAAATTGTATACTAGGATTTCACACATTCAGTTTTTGCTTCCATCTTCCAGAATATTGCGCTGTCGGTGAAAGATTTTTCAAGGGGGTGTATTTTCCATTGTTATTGATTCCGTTCCGTTCCGGCCGGAACGGTCGGAATTTTTCGTTCCGGTATGCAAACTGGTACCAAGATACCCATCGTTCCATCTCGGGCCAGATTTCGGGCCATTCCGGTCCATTCCGGCCATTCCGGCCAATTCCGGCCGAGATGTGAATTCCAGCCGGTACATGATTTGGCCTATGGAAAAAAAAAAAAAAATTTATTTGATGGCTAATATTATGTTATAAATTTTGTTGGCTTATTAGTTATTAATTATTAATTATTATGGGCTTATGTAATGAGTAATGACTTGTTATAAATCTTCTTATTATTTGATGTTGTATTGAGGTTTAAGACATAAGAGTTAAGACTAAATGTTTTGTATTATTTGATATTTAGTTATTGTCTTCTAAATCTTCTTATTGTGTGATGTTAAATAGATATTGTATTGATGTTTAAGACTTAAGAGTTAAGACTAAATGATTTGTATTATTTGAAATTTAGTTATTTATTTATTAGAATTGACAATTTTATGTTTTACAAGAATATATATAATTTAATTTTTAGGAACCCGAAACACCTTAAAACGGTACGCCGAAATCAGCCGGTACCGAAATATTCCATTCCGCTGGACAAACCGAAACGGGGTCCGAAACGGTATTAATAACAATGGTATTTTCCTTTATCTTTATTAGTCACTATACATGATTTTACGAAGGAGTAATAAATCTCATGAGAGAAAATTAATAGAATTACATCAATGGGAAAAATTACGTGCTAGAATTGGGTCCCAATACTTATTAAAGGGTGTTTATTTATGAGCGTTTCTGGTGATGTTGTATGCACAAGGAGAGAGTTTAGTACACCTTGCAGAAATTGTCTCAAATTCCTATTCCTTAGAATGAAAGGTCTTTTTTTTGACGTCAAAGAAGGTGTTCTCTCCCCCCAACAAATGGTATTGGAGCCCATGGTTCAAGGGCAGATAGTTGTTAGTGGATTCCACCAAGTAGAAAGCAAAAGACTCCCACATTCACTCCACCTATGTTTGAGTAAAAGTTTTACTAGGTAAATTTTGTAGATTTTCATAATTGTGCAACAAAGCCTCTCCTGTTTGCCTCAGCCATGGTTGAGTAAGAGGCCCGCTATTGGTGATGGTAACATGACACTTGAATGCTAAAGAAAAAAGGTTTTTGTTCGAGGAGTGGGAGATTTTAAAATATTCATGTGTGAGTAATCTGGTTAGTTAAATAGTGAATTGCAAAAAACTTTTTATCATAAAGAAACACCTTCAAGTGATTTAAAACTATTATGTACTGAATGTCGTTGGTTTAAATCCTTTCATTCGTACTAATAAAATTTAAAATGCATTATTCATTATTATTATTATTATCATCATCATCATCATCATCAGCATCATCATCACCACCACCACCAAGGCTCATGTTATAGTCTAAAATAAGCATATGGAATAGATTTTAATAGATATTTATGTTGGGGTAATAAGACCTTGAGAATTTTTCTATTGAAATATGACATATGGGGGACACCACTTGACCTAAAAACTTAAGCTAATGGATTTGGATTCAATTATGTTATATTAACAATTTACTCTTGTTATTATTATTTAATGTGTGACTTTACTACTTACACACTACTCACACATAAATATCTCAACGAATCTCTTCATTCATGTGTGGGTATTCTACATAGTAACTTATGGTTAAACTTTGGTTTGTCTCCCCTTTAACAAAAGCCTTTTTTAAGAGAGTTATTCAAGAGTATTGGAGTTTGGGTTTTGTGAGGGTGGTCAAAATTTTTCCGCACCACTTGCATATAAGAATTTATTAAAGTTAGCTAGGTTAGAAAAGAGATGCACATGAAATTTTCGTTTGTGCCTTTTCACTGCATTGGACTATATGAATTGGGAAGGTGTTAAAGTTGTAGATCCACTCTCATCTAAACTATTTCCTTGAACAACCCTAAAATTATTGTATGTGTCAACATAGTTCGAAGAAAAAATATTAGTTTCAAACTCTATTTGCTACAAACCACTCTCAAATGAGCTAACCTCCACCTACTTGGTAGACTTGACAATATATTCATATTCATAACATCATGCCTATGAATTATCTTCTTTGACTAAGGACACCAAAGTCTATATCCTTTCACACTCGAATCAAAACCTAAGAAAATAGATTTCTTAGGTTTGGCCCAAGATCAAGGTCACTATGCTCTCAGAACTTCACCTTAACGGCTTGGCCCAAGATTTAAGGTATCAAATACTCAACAAAATCGATTAAAAGGAATGATAATTATAAGGACGCAATTTGGTTCCTAATCCCAAAAGGTGAAAGATCTAGGCCCAAAGAGCCCAATACAATGAATTTGTAGAAAGTGAGCTAAAAAAACTAGGTTTTAATGAGTTAGATAACAATTATAGTGGCTCCAGATGACAAGAAAACAAGAATAAACTGGTTCTACCCAAAGAAAATTATCCTCAGCACAATCCGAGGAGATCAGTTCTTGTATATATTTCTTTTGAATTTGGTTACAAGTCCTATTCTTGTTACTACAAAGTTTTTCTCTCAATTCTTAGATAGATTTTTTTTTTCTGTAAGGGGCTTCCTTCTCTATTATATACCCCTTTCTTCTTCATCCCCACCCTCTATGTGTAGGTCAAATTGTTGGCTTTTATCCATGTCCCATCAGCATATTCCTGAAGTCTTTGGGAGTAGCTATAAGGTTGTTTGCCACTGTTCAGGTATCACCTCCACATTAATGCGGCCAGAGGGTTAGCTGCAGAGTATTAAATGTGGTGAAAGCAGCTTTATCTTATATATTTCTTAACTTCCCTTTGTCTAATGCTCTCCTGATGTTTATCCTTATCAATAGAAGCCCCCAGAGTGTTGCCCTTGATGGTAGACCACACCTTCTGACCTCTGCTTTGATTAGCCGAGGTGTCATTTGTCCTCAGACCTCTTTCCTGAACCCTCATTACCAAACCCCTTTCTT
Source organism: Castanea sativa (assembly GCF_040712315.1). Classification (NCBI taxonomy): domain Eukaryota; kingdom Viridiplantae; phylum Streptophyta; class Magnoliopsida; order Fagales; family Fagaceae; genus Castanea; species Castanea sativa. Next base: position 37,239,509 of record NC_134016.1, on the reverse strand, counting down.
CATTCACTAACGTGGACTTCGGTGATGATGTTTTATCCATCTTTGGACTACTAGGCGTCTTGGGACAAGACCCATGGCCCAACGCACACTATTGGGGGATTTTGATAGTTACCAGAATTATTCTATTCTTACCTTATGTCACTTCCGTCTGTACAGGTGCCTTTTCAACTGCCCAACGCATGCTCTTGACGATTTGGCATCCGGGACGCGCCTTCATTTAATTTTTGCGACTCCATGTTCCCCACATTCTACGATGCGATGAAGATCCAACGGCTGGGGATTTTATGGCAACGCGAACGAGAGTTTTCCCGCTTGCTTTTCTCTTTCATACATATATCACTCAAAAGCTTCATCTACCTCACTTTTTGCACTCTCAAAATTCAAAAGCTAGTCCGAGGAGCTTTTCTTCATTCTCGTAAGTAGTTCTTAGCCATTTCTTCCTTCTTTCTTCACTTCGGTCTCTCCCATCTTTCTTTTTATTTAGAGTCCACTCTTTCCTCGTCTACCTAATCCCTTCCTTACTCCTCTCAAATTGGTAGATTCGTCCACTTAGTAGACTCCCCCGAGGGTATAGAAAGAAGGAAGAAATGGCTAGGAACTACTTACGAGAATGAAGAAAAGCTCCTCGAACATCCATTAGGTATTGCAAACAGGGAGGGTGGCACACCGCGAGGCAAGAGGGAGTAGTAATCCCTATGATTGCCTTCATAGAAGGAGGGATAAGAATCCCTATGGGTAGAGTTACTAGAGATTATCTTGTAGATCATAGGCTTTCCCCCACCTAGTGTGCCCTCAATATGTTTGAAATCTTAGGTAGTGTAGATGCCCTCAATGAAGAGATGAGCGTGAACGTCACCCACCACGACGTAAATTGGATTTACAACCGTCACCACTTGACAGGACAGGGGTGCTACCCAAAAAACTAGGTACCTTGAGGTTAGGCTCATATCATGCCTCCCTGAATCCAATAAAGGCATGAACAAAGATTACTTGATTGTCTCTGGGGAGTGGCACGATGGCCTCCACTACCCAATAAGAGAAGGGACACCAAGTGGGGCTCTTAAGTCTAGGTTCTTTGTTCTAATGATAGTACCCCTCTTTCTCACCAGCATCCTCCATGCTCCCCCCATTTTTTTTCTTGTAATTTGGTTTCCTTCTTATTTGTGCCGCTTTTCTAACAAGGTTTTTCTGTTTTTGATGGTTTTGTGGACAAGCATTCAGCTATCCCGAACTTAAACCTCGTCAACCAACCAGATTTGAACATAGTACTTAAGTCCGAGGTCTTTGTCCATAGTGACGGACAGTTAAGGGCGGCCCACCTAAACCTAGGCTACACCCCGATCTCGTCTAGCTTCCAAGCACCTAAATGCATAATCAAGGCGAGGGATCCACGTTTGCATCAAATCAATGTCACAATTACTGGCTTCCTTATCTCTGACCCCATCCCAAAAGGTGTGCAACAGATAGAATTGCCATTCCAACGCACAGCCGAGGAAGTAGCCATACCCTCTCAACCAGCCATCAATAATGAGGAAGAAATAGTTGAAATTTTTGAATCCAAAGACAATTTTGAATTCTTCAGCCATCTCCAGTTCCCAAAAGCCCCTGCCCAGGACTTCCCGCCCAAGTGAGCCACACCCAGGAAGCTCCTTCTATTCCAGATGCCGTGGTGATACAGCATAAGACGAGGACGAGTCTCCACGAGCTAATGGAATCCCATGCCGAAGGCAACGTGCTCAAGAAGGAAGTTCAGCCCAAACCCCCTACCTTTCCCTCTACCCAGACCTCCCAACCTGACCTTGCTGACAAAAAGTAGAAGCGAGACCAAAAGGGAAAGGAGGTGATGGATGAGAGAAAGAAATCTTCATCCAAGGAAGCCGAGGCTCATAGGAGGGGCAAACATGCCCAGGTCACGCAAACCAAATCCTCTTGTGAGGGAGCTATTACAACAAGGAAGGGTGACCACTAGATTGATGTCCCAGCCTAGTCACTCTTTATAGTGTTGGATAGTGTTGGATGGAGCTCGTCTCCCCATTAATGCCTCCATTAGAGATTTCTAGTAGGGCAGGGCTGGATACGTTGCCAACGCTGTGGAGTAGGCTCTTCTGTTTCCCACTGACATGACTGATCTTAGGTCAATAAGAAAGCATGAATTGTTCCTCAACTTGAAGAGGGATCTTGCATTGGTAAGTCCTTTACTCAGTTTTAAAAAAAAAAACTATTATACTTCTTTCCTTGGCAGGCTATTCAAGCCACACACAGAGCCGAGGAGATAGTTAACTTCTCTCATAGGCAGATGAAGGAAAAGGAATCGAGGCGCATTGCGGTTGCGGTCGCTTTCAACATGGCGGAAAAGAGAATTCAGGATCTGACCACCAAGCTAAATGACTCTGATAGAGATAAGAAAAGCGCCAAGGCTGGCCTCGAAGGAGCTGAGAGGTAGGTGGAGAGCCAGCGTAAGTAGCTTTGCTAGGCCGAGGTCCAACTGTCTACGACCAAATGGCAAATGGCAAATCTGAAGAAAAAGCTTAAAGAGGCCGAGAAAGCCAAGGACCAAGCCGAGCAGGATGGCTACGATGTGGGGGTAGTAGAGACCGAAGAGGCGCTAAGGTCTGAGGTATCGACGGTGTGTAGGGCATATTGCCTCCAAGTGTGGAACGAGACCCTCAACCAAGCTGGGGTTAAGTCCTCCTCTACCTTCAAGAGAGCAAAGAATGTCTACTATCCCCCAGCATTTCAAGTGCCTATCCTTCTAAGCTCTTCAGGCACCCAGACTGCCACTATCCCCAATAAGGCAGATGAAGACAAGGGTAGCCCGACCAAGATCCTTCCTTCCTCTTCTAGTCCTCCCAAGGAAGCAGAACAAGTCAAGGCCACAGAAAGAGAAAAAGATACATCCAAGGGAGTGGTTCTTGAAACCACTAAGCCTCTAGTTGTGCCCAAGGACCCTTCTAAAGGCAGAGAATCTTCTAAGAAATTAGAGATTGTTCTTGCTACCCTTCCCTTGTCTGCCAATGAGGACCCCAAAGGCAAAGGCTCGGCTTCCACTGCTACTGAAACTGCCAAATCCACCAAGGCCACAGGGAAGGAGAACCCTCCCTTGAAGATTAACTAAGGCCTAGGCTAGAATCTGGTGGGTTTTGTTGTTTTTCTTCTTTTTCTTCTTCTTTTTCTTTTTCTTTTTTTTTTTTTTTTTTTAACTGTAGCTCAAATCTTCACCTCTTGTAATCATTTTTCCTTTTTCAAGGTTTAATCTAATGGCAGTTATAAAGTTTTTATTATACATGTTTTGTACAAGTTCTGACATATCCTATGCTTTGCTTTACACTTAACTGGTATAAGGATGAGGGATAATAATATCTGAATTAACACGTGCCTATATATTTAGCTTTGATAATCATTTGCGTAAGTGACAACATCATTGCCCTACTTCGCATAATTAATCACAGAATAAGTGAAGTTTTCCAAGTTTACATTTTTCAACAAGAAGTGACTTTAACTTAGAAAGCATACCTTTCACACTTAGTCAATATACAAACGAAATATAACTTAATTTAGTTATCTGTATGAGTGATAATGCAGTTGCCACATCCCATACAATCAACAACAGATCTGGTAGAACCTTCCAAGTTTATAATTCTCAACAAAATATATCATTAACTTCAAAAACATACCTTAAGCATAATTAACTTAAGGGACCCTGCATATCACTGGACTTTTTACTGATCCCAGAGAATGGTGGAGTATCCATCCATTCATGGTTTCACATAATCTTCCCCTTTGCAATAGCAGATGATAATTAGCTTATGAACTGATTTAGGACATATTTGCAAATGCTTTAAGCGATGCACAAGTGTTTATCTTCTCTTAAATTACCACAATGAGGATCTTGGTCATACATCATAGCTAGACTGGTTACTAATTTTGCCAAGGCATATGATTCAAGGAACCTGACATGGCCGAGGTTCCGTTTAGCATTTAGTTAAATGTCTGGTAGTGCTAATTTACCCAAGGTAGGTGATATGAAGAACCGGGCATAACCAATATTCTGTTTAATACTTAGCAAGATAACAAGAGGTATTAATTTACTCAAGGTATGTGGTTCGAGAAGTCAGGCATGTCCAAGGTTTTGTTTAATACCTAGACAACTAACAAGAAGTATTAATTTACCCAAGGTATGTGATCTAAGGAACCAGGCATAACTAATGTTTTGTTTAATACTTAGACAAATAATAAGAAGTATTAATTTACCCAAGGTATGTGGTCCGATGAATCAGGCATAATCAATGTTCTGTTTAATACTTAGACAAATAATAAGAAGTATTAAATTACCCAAGGTATGTGGCATGACCAAGATTCTGTTTAATACTCAAAGCAGATAATCAACGCAACAAATAATGTAATAAGTAAAAATATGGCAGAAATGCCTTTCATTAATAGTAATACCTTCGTAGGTTATTTACATTCCAGGGGCTTGGTACAACATTTTTATCTAGATCTTCTAAGAAATACGCACCTATACCAGCCACCGTGATACGATATGGTCCTTCCCAATTGGGCCCTAACTTTCCCCTTGCTGGGGTCTTCGCAATACCTAAAAACTTCCGCAATACCAAGTCTTTAGGAGCTAATGGTCTTAACTTCACATTTAAGTCATACCCCTACTTAAGCTTTTGTTGATAATACGCCAACTGAACCAAGGCATTTTCTCTTTGCTCCTCAATCAAATCCAAGTTCTTCTCTAATAACTCATCATTGCTGTCCTGAGTATACAAGCTTGTCCTCAGCGTCGGGAATCCATCCTCCTAAGGAATTACAGCCTCGACCCCATAAGTCAATGAAAATGGGGTTTCCTTAGTGGACCTATAAGGGGTAGTCCGATACGTCCAAAGAACATGTGACAACTCTTCCACCCATTTGCCCTTGGCATCGTCCAACCTCTTTTTGAGCCCATTTACTATGACTTTATTCATAGCCTCGACCTGTCCATTTCTTTGGGGATAAGCTGGAGTTGAATATATGTTCTCAATACCCATTTCACAACAAATATCTCTTGAAAGCATTGCTATCAAACTGAAATCCATTGTCCGAGATGAGGATGTGAGGAATCCCAATATTTTCCCACAGACGGTGCTAATTGTAAGGACACAGTTTGGTTCTTATGCCCAAAAGGTGAAAGGATATAGGCCCAAAGAGCCCAATATAATGAATTTGTAGGGAGTAGACTAGAAAACTAAGCTTTAATGAGTTAGATAACAATTATAATGGCTCCAAATGACAAGAAAACAAGAATAAATTGGTTCTACCCAAAGAAAATAATGCTCGGCACAATCCAAGGAGATCAGTTCTTGTATATATTTCTTTTGAATTTGGTTACAAGTCCAATTCTTGTTACTACAGTGTTTTTCTCTCAATTCTCAAATAGATTTTTCCTGTAAGAGGCTTCCTTCTCTATTATATACCCCTTTCTTCTTTATCTCCATCCTCCACATATAGATCAAGTTGTTGGCTCTTATCTTTATCCCATCAGCACCTTCCTGAAATTTTTGGGAGTAGTTGTAAGGCTATTTGCCACTGTTTAGGTATCACCTCTACATTAATGCAGCCAGTAGGTTAGCTACAGAGCATTTAATGCGGTGGTAGCGACTTTCTCTTAAATATTTCTTAACTTCCCTTTGTCTCTTGCTCTCCTGATGTTTATCCTTATCAATAAAAGCCCCCAGAGTGTTGCCCTTGATGACAGACCACACCTTTTGACCTCTGCTTTGATTAGCCGAGGTGTCATTTGTCCTCGAACCTCCTTCCTAAACCCTCATGACCAAACCCCTTTCTTCATTCACTAATGTGGACTTCTATGATGACGTTTATCCATCTTCGGACTACTAGGCGTCCTCGGACAAGGCCCATGGCCCAACGCACACTATTGCGCTTGTCATCCCTACAATAATCATTTGATTTTGCTAGTAGGAATCCATGTTTGGATTATGGTTTGAAGGGGCCGTGGCTAAAATTCTCATGGCAACTTATCATTTTTATTCTACAAACTTTAAACTTTGGTCCTACTTGAGGAATATAGTTATTTACACAATCATTTCTTTTCTTTTCCTTTCCCATAATTTTTGGTCACCAAACAAACTAAGGAGTGGGGGAAAAAGGTGGTTGGGGTTAATGTTCAACAGTTAAGCAAATGGGTATTCGAAAAATTGCAGGAAAAGAGTGAAATAGACAAGATGGAGATAGTTCTAAGGAAAAAAAAGAAGGAAACAATGAAAAGAGCACAAGAGAAAAAGGATGAGGAAGAAGAAAATGAAATCCCACCAACAAATATCATGATTATGGTGCAAAACTTCTTATTGTTCTTATAGAAAAGTAAGGAAGACTTGATTTTATGAGTTGGGAATGGGAGGGGCTGAAGAGAAGAATCAATGAGAGAGAGAATGAGACAAACGGAGAGAGTGAAAAAATTTGCGTTTGAGTGGTTTTTGTTTATAAGCATTGAATTGTCTATATGCCATGTGTCAGTCATCCTATTTAAAATGGGAGATAACTAGAGGCTACTGAACAGGAGGGGAGCAGAACCCGTTTAAGATAACATACACCTTACCTTTTACAGCAAAGTATTGTTCATTCTTTCAACCAGTACGTTCTATTGTGGGGTACTTTTAATAGTGAAATGACAAACAATACCCTCATCTTGGCTAACTTTAAAAAATGAATAAGACTTGTACTCATTCCATTATTAGATCTAAGCCATTTTATGCTACAATCTATTTGAAGTTCAATAAATTTGTTCCACTTCAAGGAACTTGTCCTTGTTCCTCACAATGTAAACTCAAACTCAATGGGAATAGTCACCAACAAAAGTAATAAAATAGTATTCTGAGAGACCCTCCCCTCCTTCCCCCAACCTAAGCAAGGTTTTGGCACTTAACTAATTAAAGTGAATGGGGTGGAGTTGTGTTTATTGTCTCATAAGAGATAGTGGATGTTTAGTTGTTTTATAATTCTTATTGATGAATTGAAACTGTACATCTCTTTGATAATAATAATAAAAATTATATTGCTTTGGTCCTAGATACAGTCTTTAAAAAAAGTACAACACTTTGATTCCTAGTTACAATCTAAAAAAAAAAAAGATTACAAGGGAAAATTCTAATGTACTAACCATTGATCTAAGTTCGGGGGGCTAGGCTATAGGATTATAAAATTTTTAGGCACCTAATCTACACGATGTTGAGGTCCAAAATATCACAATATTGTATCAAGGCCCAAAACAATATAAAATTGGAATTTAAGAACCGTTTGGGCTTTCAAGGAAGGGGCAAAGCCCAAACCTGCCAATTAAGGACTACTTAAAAATGAGTAGGAAGGGGCCCAAGCTCATGAATGGGAAAGCTTTAGGCCTTATGAAATAAAGAAAAGGAAGCTCAGCCCAGCCCTTATGAGAGAAAATTGCTGAGGAACTTAGAAAAGAAGCTGAACCAGGATACCTAAGGATTCCCAAAAACTTAGGATTCTCGAGATATGCCACAAGAGACCAGTTGGAATTGAAACAGCTCAAAGAAGCATGCCCATGAACACAGAGAACGAGGGTGGATATGTCCCATCAGCCGCCTATGATGCAAAAAAGGCAAGTGACTTAGGAATCAGCACTTCATGAAAAGAAGTCTGGTACCTCGAGGAACGCAGGGAGATGGACCATAAAGGAAGGTGGTTGGGGATCTTTTAGTCTGACAGAGAGGAATTTGCCCATTTAGAGGAAATGACACAAGGTAAAGTAGCTAAAAAATGGATTTGAAAAGTAGCATTTAGAAGTTTTGGAAAAAGAGAATTAAAAGTCAGCCCTTAGGACCTCTCAAAAGAGGAAGGTCAGCTAGGGACTTTTAGAGGGGAGCCTCAAAATGAGAAAATAGTGAGAAAATAAGGAAGGGACCGGCCACCAAGTTGACAAAACATTGGTTCTAAAACTCAAGATAATAAATGGAGGGAAGTAGTGGTACACCAAAAAACCCTAGGAAAGCACTATAAAAGGAGAGAGGGGCCAACAAGAAAAACCATTCAAAAATAACTGATTAGGGCCTAAAAAAATCTTTGAAAATTCTCCTTAAGATTCAAAAGTAAAAAAAGAGGGAAAATATCGTCCGGAATCCTAAAACAGACACTAGAGGATACACTTGGATTCAAAAGAATTCAAACATCACAAGTCTTAGAAGCCTAAAAGAGCTATCTAAGTCTATGACTTTTGAACTTATTTGGACCTTGTAATATATCACAGTGCAAAGAGGACATAATGTATTAGAAACTCAAGAAATATTAATGTTCCTTATTGTACAATACGCATATATTTTGTATGTGTAAGTATGTATGTATTGTAGGATCCATGTTTTGTGCACAAATTAGTTCGTAATTAGCCCAATATTGCTGCGATGAACCAAGCCCAGTCCAGCAAACAACAAGTGTCAGGCCCAGGGTCCTTGTTCTGTTTGGGCCTAGGGCGTTAAAAAAAAAAAAGAACTCACACCTGGTGAAACTAGTCTTTTAGACTGTGGTGGCCAATAATTATATCATATCATTTAAGAGTTTATACCATCCAAAACATGTGATTGCAAGGAAAATATGTGTGTGATATGAACATAATGAAACCCTAATCTAGGCATGCATATATTGGATATTGAAAGAGATGGTGAATATGTGTGTGATTTGAGACAAACCCTACTCTAAGAGCATATGAACATATTATTAAATTGAAAACCCTTATCTAATAAAATTTGAATAGATTATTTGAAATCGAAAACCATAATCTAAGAACATGTGAACATGTTATTTGAAAATGAAAAACCCTAATTCATGCAAAGGCTATGACCATCCTAAATCTAACTTGCTAGCAGACAAGAACATGTGAAAAACCTAGAAACAAAATACGCTTAGATCTAAAAATCTTGGTCATGAAATAAAGGGAATGTTTAGAAATCTTACCTGCATGCACCAACACTTTTAAGCACTCCAAGCTAGACAACACTTCTAGATGGGGTTTTGTAAGTAAGAAGTTGGTTGCTTGAGACCAGGAGGTCCAAAATATCCCTTCTAGAGAATTGAGACGAGGAAGTCCAAGATACCTTCTTACTACTAACTCTAGAGAGAAAGAGAGAGAAATTTCAGTTTCCTAGGAAGCTTTGAGAGTTTCTTGGGTACTTAGTATGTTTTTGGACCGAAGGGTATTTGTTGTAGATGTGTCGAGCTAAGGTTTAGTCTCCAAGCAATGTGGGACTCCTAAAAAGTTAGGTTTTCAAAGAATAAACGTAGGACTCAAGGCTAAATTGAATGAGGAGCAAGATGAACTGAAAAGGAAGGAAATCTGTGGGATTCTGATCCAAGTGTCGATCGGCACTTGGTCTAGATCCACCTAGATCTTTTCCTTTTCGAATCCGTCTTTTTTGTTTTCAACTAAGATCTGTTTTCCTTCAAATTTTAGATTCCTTTTCTGATTTTCTTGGTCCTCAAGTCAGCAAATTAATTCCAAATAAGTTCAATTAATTAATAATTTGTCTAATTAATCAATTTTTGCCTATTTTGTTGGGAATCAATAAATGTTGTGACTTTGGATTAAATTAGATGCATGCAACTTTACCATAAACCCTATCATCAGCCAATGGGAATATGACACATCATTTAATTTAAATAAGACTAAAAATAGATCAATTAGGATTAAGATATCATAATCATCTATGCTCGAGACTAGATTCATGCAAGTACACTTTATCTTTAATACTTGATCCATTGATATCTTTTAATCTGGTGGTCCAATTAATGCTTATGAACTATCATTTTGATCACTATAACCTCATGATTTATTTTATGAAAACTATTTGGAGATCAAAAAGTAAAAATTACAGTCTTGCCTTAGAAACATGAAATGGTGATAATATGCAATGCAATGCAAGTGAGGTTAATGAGAGGCGCAAAATGGAGTGTCTACAAGTTCCTACCACCAAGAGAAGCAATCATAGCAAACCCTAATACATCTATGTGTACATAAGAAAGTGAACCTCTAGTCTGATGAACTATTGTGCCAAATTTGATTTGTTAGTCGCAACCGTAGAACATAATGCTCACAAAATTCTAATTTGTAGGTCCTAGCATCCTTTAAAAAGCCTTGCTTTACGAGCCTTAGCAAAATATTCTCACTAGTATGTCTCAAACGCATGTGTCAAAGCCTAGTAGTTTCTAAAGCAATCTCCCTAACTTTTAAAAAAATTGTGACGTTACACCCTTTGAGGATAAGTATTATTGACATGTGACCTTCATCACAACTAATATTGCTCTATATAATACCTTCAAATTTCCATTCTCTATACAACTTTTGAAACCCTTGGATTCTCGTAACAAACCATCTAAGGCAAGATTCTTCTTCAAGTCCTGTATATCCCAAACTTCAATCAAAGAACAAATTGTTTCATCATGCAACTTTAGCTTGATTTTACCTATTCCCAACATCTCACAGGTTTGGTCATTACCCATGTAGGAACCACTTTGAGGTTCTTTGAGGTTGTAAAATCATTCCTTATTAGGGTACACATATGAAAGGTAAAAGAAGAATCCATAATCTATTTCACAACATTTCTTATTAGAGCATCCACAATAGTGGTGCTAAAAAGCTATTTTTAGCACCACTATATACAAAAAAGGCACTACAATAGTGGTGCTATAGGTAAATATTTTACCTACCTTGCCACAGTGAACAACTATATATGGTTGTGCATTGTAGCTGAAAACTAAAAAAAATTAATTTTTTATTCTATCTCTGATTAAAATATTTTTCTTTTATTTTTTTTCTATTTCTTTTTACTCAAGGACCTTTCAGACACCTCTCTTAATTCTCAACTCTCACAACCCTCACCTCTCTTTCTCAACTCTCATCGCCACTAGCCCACCCTGAAGCTCAACTCTCACCGGCCCACTCCCCTAACCCACCCTGCCGACACACACCGCCATAGAACCAACTCGCCTGCTTCGACCCACCCCTTCCGCTGACCCAGTTTGCCGACCCAAGCCCCAAGCCAACCCATGCCGTCATATATCTGACCCACACCGACACCATCCTCCTCACCGAAGCTCTCTGTGCAATGAACCATCGCCGACCCACACAAGCGTGGTCGTTGATTTTTTATTTTGTTTGTGATTGATGATTTTTTATTTTGTTTGTGATTGGTGATTTTTGATGGTTTAGGTTGAGGAAAAATATTGGGGATTTGGTATTAATAATTTATTGTTGTGCTTATTATTTTTTCTCCACCCGAAGCTCAACGTCACCGACCTATTTTGGGCTGCTTTGTTGCTTTTTTTTCTTTTTTTTTTCTTCCTGCAGTGGACTGGTGGTGGTGGTAGTGGTGGTGGTGGTGGTGGTGGTGGTGGTTGTGGATGTAGTTATGGCTGATGGTGGAGGTGGTTGTGGTTGGTTACTAAAGTTTGTGGTGGATGTTTTTATTATTATTCTAATGAGTTATTTGAATTATTTGAATATTTTAATCAACTAGCTGAAAACATAGATCCATTGATGTTGGGTGTGAAGAGGTAAAATAGATAAAATGACTTTTATAGGTGCCAAATAGCTAAATTTTTAGCTTTATTGGTGTGAATGCTCTTAGTGGCTCCTTTTGATTCAGAACACAATCTCATTCTCTTACCAAAATTGTGGTAATATCAAAAACTCTGATACCACATTTTTAAGGAGATAACACCATGAGATGACTCCGATTAAGGGGTTAATATAATATATGGATATACCATTTACCCCATAAGCTTAAACTAATAAATTTGTGCCCAATTGTTTATATTAAACACCCACTCTTACCATCAATATCTAATGAGAAATTTTACTATTTAATTAATCATACTACTTACATATGAATATTCCAACAATTTAAAGAAGGAGACTAAATGCACCTGAAGTGCTTATAAACATAATCTAAGCATTTACTACATACACGATTGTCCTTTGTCCCTAAACTTACATTGAAGTTGATAGCATTTTCACCCAAGTTACAGATAATATATAAAAGCCAATATCAGTCAAAACTCGTTATATATCTTTTTTTTCTTTTTTCTTTTTTTTTTAAGGAAAGTTATATATCTTATTTGAATGAGAGGAATAAGAGGTAATAAAGGATAAAGAAAATAATTCTTGTTTAGAAGTTTAATAAAAGGGAATGGAATGAATCCACGCTTCATTCATTTCCCTTATGAGCCCATTTTTTCAATCCTTTAAAAAATAGGAGGAATTGGAAGGAATGTAATGTGTTTTAATGAATTAATATTGAAGTCCCCATACTACCTACGTATTTTTTAAATGTCTATGCCCCTACTTTTATTAGAGAAATAACATAATTGTAGTGTTATTAAATGATTCTTTTCCATTCAACTCCCAAACAAAGTTATTTTCCTTTCCATTCCTTTCTTTTTAAACTTCCAAACAACAATAAGATTAATGTTTAATATCATTCCATTCTTTTCTATTTTATCCATTCTTTGCCTTTATAAACTCGAAAACATATTATTAGATCTAAACACTTGAATTATTAATAGTTAGGACACTCTAAAGCCTTTTTCGAGTTTATTAGTGCAACGTAAAGATTTCTGATTTGACACTTATTTTTGAGAAGGACCATACATTCGAGAGTTTGGGAAAGTACGTCGGTGCAACAAACAACTTGGCCATGATTAGGCCAAAAAAAAAACAAAAACATCTTCGCTAGCTGGTTTTGACTTAAATGTATAGCTTTTTGTGGAAATAATATGTACTCATCACTCATCAGCCTTTTAGCAACTACAATAACACAAATCGTCGGTCATGGTTATTGGTTCAATCAATGCCCCTCTGAGTACGGCAATTGAAAATCAACTATACAAAAAACCAACTACTTTATTCGCTGGAATTTAATCAATGAATTCTTAAAAAAATTCAGTTGTAATTAGAGCTAGGGGTAGAATACTTTAAAAAAGAAAAAACTAAAATATAAGAAATTCAAACTTTCAAAATGTAGTTGTAAAGGCGATGTGTAATTTGTTAAATGAAAAACCAATTCAACTGCCACTGTATGTAATATCAATTTGCAAAGACATTAGAATAAGCAAAGTAATAATAATATTGATCATTTTATTATTTATGGTGAGTTTTATTATTTATAGTGATATTATGGAATAAATATAGTATTATCACCGTGTACCCTTAACATAATAGTTTTTTTTATAAGTATAAATTTTTATAGGATAAATGAGGTGGCAAGTGCCACATTTCAAGTTTATGGGAAAAAGTTCACAAACATAAATTATCCTAGGTAGAATTCTATCTAAAAAAACAAATAAATGTAGTGTCAATTGTTTGGTAAAAGGCGGCGACTTTTGTCTTTGCCTATTTTTGAACAATGCCAGAGCATAGGCATTGTCGAAAGGTCTCTTCCAGCGAAATAATTGCTGTTATGGCAAGAATTTGGTGACAAAGTCTCAATATAATTTGAAAGCCATAATTTTGTATTTATTTATTTGTGTAATAATAAAGCACTTGTTCTATCCTAATGGCACAATGAAATTTCATGTTAAGATTTTGATGCATAAATGTTTGTTACAAAAAGTACATTGTTCTAACAAATATATTGATATGCTTCTTCTCAAAAAAAAAAAAAAAAAACAAAAACAAAAACAAAAGAAAACAAAAGAAATTGATATGATATAAGCATGTTAACTAGAATCTAGCATATAGTTTCAAGTTTTTAACAAGTAGATCATGCTGAACCGAAAATGCGCATAACGAAGTACAATAAATGGGAAAAATGACTTCTTACCTCTTTTCAAAAAATACATGATTTAAATAAAATAATAATTACTTTTTAATGTGAGACAAAATGTTATTTTAATTATATTTCATAACAAATCTTAGGTATTAACTATTAAGTTGTGACTGATTGGTAAAAAAGTGATATTGGTGGTAGGCTCAAATTAGAACTAGTAGTAACTTGCTATATAAAATTTATTGTGAAATTATTATAAACATATTGTGGAGTTGGCATTACTTTTAAATTATATGCCAAATTTCCTCCTAATTTAAACTACTTTTAGCTCATTTAAAATTACTTGATTTCCAATTTAAACTATTTCTAGCACATTTATTTCAAGCTCATTTAAAACTACTTCTAATCCAATATTTGAAACCATTTTCTTAAATAAATTTAATATTAATTCAAATACCAGCTTTTATGAAAAAATTGAATGTTCCTTTTACAGTTTTACATAACTTTATTTTTCTATAAAAAAAAATGTAAACTCTAAAAAAATTCAGTATAACAAAAATTACATTAAGAAGTAAAATCTTAGTATATAAATAGTTCAAAAAATTACCTTCTTAAAAAAACTAAAATTGAGTAATTAAGAATTATTGTCATAAAATTGAGAAATTAAGAATGAATAATTTTCATAATCTAGCAAATAATATCTTCTAATGTTTATTTCAAGAATTTTAAAATAAAAAATAAAACGAACATTAATAGTATCAAACTTAATTTTAAAATGTTTAATGTATTTCTTTATTTTTATTTTTTAATAAATACAATAAAATTTCAATGCATGACGTATGCTTTATGATGATTGTATTTAATGTATATCTAATTGTATATAAACACATCATCAGTGCACAAGATTACAAGCTAGTGTACATACTATGAGTCATGACACTCTAAGGGTATTTTGGTAATTGTCTTTTTTCCTTTTTTTTTTTTAAATTTTATTTTTGAAACTAAAAAACTTGTTTGGCAAACCAAAATAAACAAAAAAGAAAAATTATTTTCAAAACTTAATTTGTTAAAGAAACTAAAAACATGCAAAAGACTGTTTTCAATTTCTAATTTTTAAAAGTCAATGAATACATGTATTTAATTTAATGAATTTGTCTCATTTAATGAGTTAGTATTAGACTTCAAATCCTAGTAACAACATATTTTAATATTTTCTATAATTTTTCTTCAAATTTTTTTTTTTAATTTCAACTAACCAAACATGTATTTTATTTCAAAAATACAAGAAAATTGTTTTTTCTTTATATTCCTAAAAAACAAGTTTTTAAAAATAGAAAACAAAAACTGTTACCAAACATAACCTAAGAATTTAATTTCCTCCAGAGGTTAGTTGTTGGGAAGTTGAACGCAAGCTTAATTGATTTATTAGATTTTCACCAAACCTTGCTATCAAAACTGATGGATTCTCAACATATGATTCACATAAAGAAAAAGCAGGCGACCAAGACAAATATTGGTATACTTAAGGTTACAATCATGAGGTGACATGGAATTTTTTTTTTTTTAAGATATGACTTCATATTTGTTGGCTCATCCTATTGTGAACCTAGTTCTTGTATTAATAGGTAAGATTAGGTTTAGCTTACAATAAGCCAGGGAGGGGATTCAAATCTAGGTTTTCTTTTATTTTATAATATGTCTTCCAAGACTCTTGGATAGAATCAAGTTTGTTGCGAATAACTTAAAGAAAATTTTTCTAATTTTTGCATATCTGTAATAACTAGTCGCTAACCCGTGCGATGCACGAGATAGTTAAATTAAAAATCACATATATTTAAAAAAACAAATTGATCTAGAGTCATGCATGAGAAAACTATTAATTAAAAGTTAGTAGAAAAATTATTTTAAAATTTGAAATAGTTTCCCATAGGTATCATGAGGTATCAACCAAATAAGATGCATATTTTTATTTATTTATTTATTTTTTTTTAAAAACCCGTAATGGTGGGCGGTGTCTACTTTTGTTTTATTATTTATCCAAAAAAAAAAAATTTTTTTTGATAGGATATGAATAAATAAATTGTAGTAGAATTTGAATAGTTTCCCATAGGTATTGTATAGGTATCAACAAAGTAGGATGCATATTTTAAATAAATAAAAAAGACAAAACTTTGTCTTCTAACTCTCACATGCACCAACACTACACCACCACCATATGTATAGAGGCTATTACACGCTCTTGTTTAGTTTCTTATCAATGTGAATTGCCACTTTTAATATAAATAATGCACCTCCTCACTCCATACTATTCTACTAATCATTCTAAGATTCCAAAATCAAGTAGGAAACCTCTAAACCATTCCCATATGGACTATACTTTTTTTTTTTTAAAAAAATACCTATGGACTATATCACAACATTAATATAAAATTGATTATTGATAACAGGAAATTTGTGGTTTTGATGGTCAGGAATAAGCTCTTCTTCTTGCTATTGATGACAATTTTTTTATAGAACGGTTTTTCCAAGATCATATGAGGGTTCTATATATAACATACATAGTAGTACAAATTACACCAACATTAGAGGAAATTTGATTGATGAAAATGTTAATTATTAAATCAAAAATACGATTAAATCTCATGTTTTAATTGTAAAAACAAATTTTTACAATTAAAATTTTCACATGTAGATTTTTCATACTAATAAACTCACTCACAAGTCGCAACAATAACAATATTATAAAGCAGTAATCAAAGAGAGTTAGAGCATGAAAGATGGCAATATGTCCTTACCTTTGCATTTACTCTGAGCAACTCCATGGATACAACGTTACAAAGTGGTCTCATGAAGTCCCGTTCCCTCTTTGCAAAATCTTCAATTTGTTGTGTGTATTTTCTTTATGTGAGTATGAAGGGTTTCAACCTTGGCAGGAGTTTATATTTGTTGAAATTTTTATTATAGAATTTTAGTTGAAGTAAAATTTTCAGGCTCTTGAAACATATATCTAATAGAGTTTTATTTAAAGTAAACTATTGTAACACTTAATAAGTTAATTACACGTTGAAGAGAAATAATAAATATATAAAATATAAAACCTAAAATAAAAAGAATCTAAAATAAAAAGAAAAAAAAAATAGTGGTAACGTGAAAAATTATGAAAGTTCCAGAAGTTTCGGTTTTATATATATATAAAAGGACCATTATGTGGACATAATATATATATATATATATATATATATATATATATATATATATATATATATAAAAGGACCATTATGTGGACACCCTCTACACAATTTGGCTGACTACGTACATACCAATTGTGTTTCTAAATAACACTTCATAATTAAGATCCTTCATGATTGAAGTTCACTATTGTCAAGTAATGATCCATGAGTCCATGTCTTAGTTTTCAAAAGATAATCATATGTATCGTCCTTATTATAAGAATGGTGATTGACAAGCGACTCCGGCTTGAGAGAGACTAAATTAGTTGGACTTTTGAGACAACCACTCTACTAATTAAGGAAGAGAATATATTATTATTATTTATCACAAACATGACACAAGTTGTTTCTTTAATTAATTTCAATATTGACAATTCTAATCGACAAACACTTCATGATGAGTCGTTAACATACTCCACAGTGATCAGCATATAAAGCAAGTTGTAGACATCTCATTGTATTTGTAGCGAACAGATCATTTACAAACATACATATCAAGGCCTTGCATGTATGAAGTTTGTGTTCATATAAACAAAATAGGTCAGACAAACACTGTAGACATTGCAAATACATAAACTGAACAACTTTATATCTAACCTAATGTTTTACTCAGTTTCTGTAAAAGGATAAAGGCAAGTTGAGTGTTCTTTTTTTCGGTTTATAGTTCCTAGTTAAAGAGGAAAGATTTAAACTTTGAAAGTCTTCATTTAAATCTGATGAATTTCAAGGTTATGCACTCGTGTGTTTACTTGAGGACCTATTCAAATGAGTTATCAATTTGAGTATTAAAATTAGGGAGAGAAGAAAATCGACGGCCAGGAATTGCGTTGGAAATAGGCAACTGGTATTAAATGCATAACATGTGAAAGCTTGACTTTAGCCTGGTGTTTAACAAGTTGGAGTCGCTTGACCGCCCGTGTAATCCACACTGTAAAGGCATTGGATGATGAACCATAATTAAACTCCTCATGATCATAAATACCCTCATCTCTGCTACCCTTTTGACATTTTCAAAACACTGCCAAAATTTATTGAAATATGCCTACTTTTTACTCCATTGTATAGTAAAAACTGGTTGGAAACTTAAAATCAGTAAATGACTGCTACTTTCTCAGAGAAGAAAGTCATGCACCCCTAATAGAAAGGAAACTTCCTTTGAGACAAAATTTAGGTATGCATGCAGTACACACAGGCATACTCATGGGTTTTGAGCTGTCCGTAGGGCAGGTACTGAGAATTTGAGAGCTTTATGTTCCTCCCTAAAATGACAAAACAGCTAGCTAACTTTTTTGCCTTTTTCTTTTTAATATTCGCAGAAGGATATTGTTTGTTTTGTTGTTCATCTCCTTGTATATTTCTCCATCAATTAAGATGGAAAAATAAATAAATAAATGCGACCAAAACTTCACTATCATACTAACCTATTAGACAGAACCATGAGCAACACAAATTGGCCGTTGGTGTCCCAGCAAAATATTGGGTTAGGTAAATCATGTGGCAGAAGTTCCATTAAATTGCACATCTTCAACGAGAAGGCAAAACAAGGTGGCTTGGCCCTATATTGGGACCATGCCCTTAATCACGGTATCATTTGAGACAATATAGTGGGGTCTTGAGCTTTTAATTGCTCTATTGGTGGCCATAGAATAACCAATCAAATCTAATATGAATACTTTGCATATGAGTTTATCGAATATAAAAAATGAAAAGTTCTTAGAGTAGCTTCTGGATGATTTAGGACATCCCATTAAATGGATCATGTGTTATTTTAGAGAAGCAGCTGGATTTAATTACTATACATAGCATTTAGGAGAAATTATTTGGTGCATATATATATAAAAAAGCACATAGGATCTACCTTTATTTGAGAGAAATGTGTAATGTAATAGTTCACTCAAGAACTTCAGCACATGGTTTCCCTAAATTGTGTTCCTCTAAGCCTAAACTAACTATAAAAATATTGCGTATGGGATAAGAAAAGATAATTTAAGAGTTCGACTACATGTCCGAAATGTGTAAAGCACCACATGATGCCCGGCCAAAAAATGATACCTAATTTGTATTAAGACAAAATTCAGCTACAAAATTGATTATGGAAATTTTACTCAATATTTTTTTATTGGAGGTGAATTTTAACAAACTCACTATCAGATTACATCTTCTTCTGATATCTTCCATACTTGCAAAATTTCTAGAAAACTACAGATCAATAGGTATATTTTCAATAAATTGTTTAAATTGCAAATTTTTACGGTTTAAAATTATGCATAAAATATAAATTTATAGTTCATATTGTGAATAATATCTTATTAACATAAAATTTGACATGTGTATTAAGAATGTAAAGAATATGCAATTTAACTAATAAATTTTCAAAATATGTAGTAATATTTATTTTATTATGGTTGTAAGCTACAACCTTACTTAATATATTTTTATTGGAGGTGAATTTTGAGTAACCCACCATTAGATTAAATCTTCTTCTTATATCCTCCATGCTTGCAAAAATTTCTAGAAAAATTAAAGATCAATAGTTATGTAATCAATAAATTGTTTAAAATGGAAATTTTTATAGTTTAAAATTATGAATAAAATATAAGCTTATAGATCATATAGTAAATAATATCTAATTAACACATAAAGAATATGCAATTTAACAATTAGATTTTCAAAATATATAATAATATTTATTTTATTAAGTAAGGTTGTAACCTTAGGCTACAATCAATTTTGTAATTAAATTTTGTCCTTTGTATTATTTCCTAAAAAATATAAGTTATGTAATATATATATATATATAAACAAAATATTTGACTAGATTTTGGGGGAATATATCAAACGATATAGTGCATGCACTAACCCTAATACATGCGGTATATGCTTTTAGTTTATAGGGACACTACAAAAAAAAATTGTACTATTGTGGCGGGCCAAAACTGCCGCAAGAGCTCAAAAAGTGCCACTAAAGGTAAATTTGTCCTTTAGCGGTGGGTGCTGTTGCGGCGGTTCTTCCCGTCACTGTTGCGATGCCGCTATAGATCTATTGCGGCGAGAACAAAAAGTGCCGCAATAGATTTGCCATTTAGCGATGCTTTTGGTCTATTGCGGTGGGCTACAAACCGCCGCCATATGAGATTACCATTCAGGTCAAGTGACCTTTTAGCGACAGGCAATAAGCGTCGTTATAGGACTTCATGTACAACATACCTTATGTACCTTTTAGCGACAGTTTCGCCATTATAGGTCTTCAATTATATTAAAATGTTACCTTCAGCGGCGGTTTTTGCCCGCCGCTATAGGTGAAATTTATTTTCCCTTCTCGGTTCTAAACCCACATATCTATTACAAATAACTTGTGATAATTTTAGCTCCACTAAGACAATACCACAAATGTAACTAGATAACACTACAAATGTCTCCAAACTAACATTATATTAACATAGAAATATATTATCAAATACGTAACATTGTTTATAACCATTATGAAAGTTCCAAAGTATTTAAACAAATCCTTCAACACTTTCAAAAAATGCAGTTGTTTAAATGTAGTTCTTTGTGCACAAAAAGCCATCAAAAATTTATAGCATCTTTAGTATTGTAGCACCATCATTAGTAATTGTCAGGTCTCCAATATCATCAACGAGCAACTGAAACCATCAACCTGAAAGCAAATCAAAATTATACCCTTTGGCAGAACTAAATAGTCCAAATAAAAGCTTAGTAATGAAAAGTTTAGAAAAAACTTACAACGGCTGACCATATGAGAGGATGCTGCTTTCTTACCATCACATGGACAAAACTAATTTCCAACAACACCCCACTATGAGTGGAATCCTGTACCAAAATTTAAAGAAAGAAAACTTAAGCACCAACTGAAAATTTCCCTAACTCATATTCTTGCATCAAATAACACAATCAACATCATCCATAATAAGATTCTCTAACTCCAAATTTTAAAGGTTCTAAATTTATTATTTTGTTGGAAACCAAATCAAGATAAAACATAAACAACTCAATCCATCATCAACTTAAGCCCAAAGTAAAGGGGGATTAGCTCTGTTCGAGACCTTGACTTTAGCACAACAAGAAATGACACAAAGTATGATGAATTAAAAAAATGCATAAAACTAAGAAACTCAAATGCACTAATAACCCATTTAATCCCATAACCATAACAGAGAACAAATAAGAAATCCATTTACCACTACGTTTTGCACTCCCATAACTCATTTCCTCAACTTGATACTCATTTAACTAAACAATATTCCATTCAAATGCCTAGAAATTAGAAAGTGTATCACAAAACTTATAATAAGAAGGGAAAAATCAAAACTTTAAAGCTTAGCCTCCTCATTCTTTGAGACCCAATAAGACAAAAAAAAAAAACTCTACTCCTTATTAGAACATGAAGTCTAAGGTTTAGCTGAGTTGTACATACCATGTTCAGCAAACATAAATATAATGTAAAACCAAACACAAATTTATTTCTCAAATAATTGTATTAGAACATAATGAATTCTTTAAGAAAAAATACACAAACATTGACATATAATTTTAAGGAGAAGAAACTAACCAGAGAGAGGTTTTGAAACTCTAAGACTCATCATCACTAGATTCATCATCATTGCAGTCATCATCATTGGACTCATCATCATTAGACTTATAAACATCATCGCTAAGCTCTTCATCATCAATAAAGTCTTGTTCAAGCAATTCATCCGGTGTATCATAAATGGTTCCTTCTTCATTAACTCGAGCCCAAGCATGGTTGTCATATGCATCATCACATGCATCATCAATAGTTATATTATAAGGGACATTCTCAAGATAGGTACCTACTTCATCATCATCATCATCATCATATGAAGCATTAATACCAACATTAAACACCTATCTAGGTTTTGTTTTGACCACCACCGCCCAATCTTTATGTCTCACATCTTCCACATAAAATACTTGTGAAACTT
This sequence comes from Castanea sativa, assembly GCF_040712315.1. Classification (NCBI taxonomy): domain Eukaryota; kingdom Viridiplantae; phylum Streptophyta; class Magnoliopsida; order Fagales; family Fagaceae; genus Castanea; species Castanea sativa. The sequence goes on along the minus strand of NC_134016.1, from coordinate 37,217,528 downwards.
GAGATCCACAGTTTTTAAAGTTCCTATAATAATTTTCACCCAACATAATATCCAAAGTTAATATTGTTCAATGCATATTAATTTGGGGTTGAAGTTATAGATTCAATACAAGTGTGTTTAATTTGGGTAAATTCTGCCTTGTTAAGTTAAGAGGCTAATTATTTATTGTTTGCAATGTCAACCGATCCCTTAACAAGGACAAAAAATTAGATACCAAATACAATATACATTGAACAAAATTTTGTGGAATCAACTTATGAAGACCATGCAAATGGGTCCATATATTATCTAATTAAACATGTGTTAAAAAAAACTAGGTCCCACATTCCAATCTTTATCATAGTATGAGTATGAATTAACCATGATACAATTAAAAGTAATCCATTTCAACTTGAATATAGATTATGCATCGATCTAAAATTTTCAACTTGACATATAAAAATCCAAAAGTAATCTATAGTTCTTACTTCTTACCCCTAATGTAGTAGTCAAAAGTAATTTCACAGGAGGCTAAAAAAAATCACCTTACAAAAATCACCTTAAAAAAATCAGTTAAGACTTGTGAAATTCAACCTGAAATACACAAAATACAAGAATAAGCTAGCAAACAATAAGGGAAACACGTGATTCAAATGATTGCGGGAGAGGTTAACGAAAGCAAGAAGAAAAGAGAACTTATTGCCAAAAAAATCCACTAATTAAGTTGCCTAACACAAAGAAAAAAAAAATCCAACTTCTTATGACCAATAAGTAGCACTGCCAGATTAAAATCCAAATTGGATATGAGGTTGCCAACATTGGATGACTAAGCATCACTAAAAGCACAAGAATAACAATGGAAACATGACACTATGATTGAAAAACAAAAACAAATTAACCTTAATTAAAACACCACAAGTGAATGGCATTACATCAAACCTATGCAAATAAGGGTCCGTTTAGATTAAACTTATTATTGAAAACTGAAAACACTGTAGCAAAATAATTTTTAAATGTGTGAATAGTGCCGTGAGACCTATTTTTAATAAAAAAATTGTTGAAAAGTGAAATTTATGGGTCCCGTGAACTGTGCATGAGTGCACTGTTCACAGGAGAAAAGTCAACAACTGCGGCTTAAAAAAAAAAAAAAAAAAAAAAAAGGAAGCTGAAAATGTGGACGCGCAACGCAGACGCACAATCCAAACAGATATCGACAATACACACTCTCACACAACCTTTGATTCTTTGAACGACATGCACCTCTTTATTTTGATTAAACTTTAAATCATATATTTGACATATCTTTTTAAAATCCACTAGAGAGCAATGATACGCTGTCAACCATATTTATATATAATCATCCATATTAAATTTTTTTAAGTTTATTTGGTTTTTTACAACTACCTTACATTGCATATTGTATAGTTTAATTATTACTTTCATATAAATTCACCATTTATTCATAACAAACTACGCCAAAAAGTTACGACAAATGACAAGGATTATGTGCCTATGAGATCATACCTCACTACCAAAACTATTGTACAAAAGTCAATGAAAAGAGAAACATCAATTAAGAGGATAATACTTCTCCACAACCCAATTCTAACAAAGTCTATCTTGCACTGTTTTGTAGAGCTATGTTGATCAAATTGGTCATAAAAATACTAAAAAAGATTCAATGGAATATCTTAGAAGAGCATGGAATTACAAAATTTTCAAATACAGGAATATGTATAAATATATACTGACATTCAAAATGTGTTTTATGAATGATGAGGTTGAGAATATCACCAGTAAGTTGCAAGCACTCTCCAACTCGACTCAAACCTGCAAAAGAAAACAAAGAGACCTAAAAGAGAGCATCGGTGTGGTGCCGGCCAAAAACCCTCCGAAGGTCAAGTTAGAATTTCTTCTCAACCCTAAAGTGTTAGAGTTGGGTCAAATGTGCGTACCTTTAGTCATGGGGGTTTTGGATGTATTTATAGGGGCGTAGAGTCGACCTTTTCTTCCTTGATTACCAAGCTCTTTCCTTTCATGATCAAAACTCTTTCCATTCTCGTACCTTCAAGAATTCCTTTCCTTATAAAATTCCTTTGATTAAGGCTAATGTGTAGCGCAAGAATTCTTCGTACTTACGTTTGCGTGAATCACACTCAAGGCCATGTCACCCCAATTTCATGGCGTGGTTTAAGGTAGCACGGAGAGCGATGCATAAATTCTTTCCGTCCGTCTACAACCGATCCGTCCTCTTTAGACCATATTGCCCGTTACCTTAATTTAATCATATACCGGACCGTCATGTTAGTTTTACCTCATCGGATGCCTCATTCCGTGATACCGTCACTTCTACGAAGCGGTTTCACGGAATGACAGTTATAGTTTCTGACGGACAGGCTGGAAGCTGTCATAAATGCTCAGGGACACGTGGGGAGATTTCAATGGTTGTTTGCTGGAATCGAGGCGTCGCTTCGTTTACCGCGCCATTCCCTCTATATATATATCACCCACCGTATTCATTTTTACACTTTTTAGAGAATTTTCTGATCAGAGCGCAACCGTCACACCTTTTCAGAGAACAACCGTCTCCTTTGGAAGCCGGGAAGCAACATGGTGATAACTTTCTCCGTCGCGAGAATCTCGCCGTCTACTTGTAAGTTTCTCTCGCCGTCTGCTTGTAAGCTATCCTTATACAACGTTTCATTCTTTATTTCCCTTTTTGGTCCCGTCGTCGGTATAAATCTAGAGCCTTAGGCTTCCTTTACCCGTCATATGTAGGTGTCAAATGTCTAGTGAGGCGTCAAGTAGTCAATCTTGTGCCCGCGAAGGAGCGGGTTATGAAGAGGTGTTCCCGTCAGGTCAAGCAGACCAAGACACCTCTAGCGGGGAGAGGGAACCGTCGACTAGCTCTCCTTCCCATGGGGAAGATGAAGGGCAAGATACAGACGGGTCAGAGTATGACTCGACTGACAACCTGGACGGTGTCGACCCCCCGGTCCAATCAGTCATTGGTCCCGACGGATTCAGGGAGTTCATCCTGCTCCCTTTGTGGACGGTGAATGACTTTGTGTCAACCATTAAACCAGCGCACTTCAACACGCTGAGGCGGAAATACCAAATACCCGACACCATATCCATCCGTCTACCATTCAAATCAGAAAAATGTTATTACCGCGGCCTCGAAGACGTTGGTGTCTATGAGCAAATGCTAAAAGCGGGTCTCCGATTCCCCTTAAGTTCATTGCACCGTCGTCACCTCCAAGCACTAGGTCCAGCCGTCACCTGCATATCTCCGAACACATGGCGGGTTTTCCCCGAGCGTCGAGGTACCGTATGGCGTCATGTCGACGGAGCTAGACGATTAAGGAAGAATTTTTCATTGTTACCGTCCGTCCGAAATCACAAAGTCTAAAGGGATGTACAGCTTTGTACCGAGGAGTCCGGTACTCAGGCTAGTATCCGAGACCCCAGACTCCAACCGTAACTAGAAGGGTCGTTACTTCTTCCTTCGAGGGGATAGCTAGATGTGTCGTCCAGGCGACGACGACTACATGCCGGTTGATAAAACGTGGGGTATAATGCCCCCGTCTGGTACGAGCCCGTCTATTCATTAACCGTCATTTATTTCATGAATTTTCTCTTAACCTTTTTTTTTTTAGCGAGGGACCGTCCACCTATCTCGACCGAACAGTTTGGTTTCTTAGAGAAAATTTTCCAAAAGACGAAGTTGTCTGAACGGACCTGGTCGAAGCTCGTCACCTTGGACACGTTGCATTGGTATTGTGACGGTCCCCGAACCTACCTGTGCGAAGATACGACACAGGTGTACGCAAATGTAAGTGCTGGAATCCTTCCGTCGATAATTTGGCTTTATGTTGCTTTTATTGACCGTCTCCCTTTGCAGAAATGGACGATGCTAGGAGACGGGCGCTCATCAAACAAGCAGCCAAGAAGAAGAAAGGGAGCGATGCTTCAAAGGCAGATCCGTCACTTCCGGCACTTAAAAGGCCATCCGTCGAGAGGTTGGACCGTCATTCGAAGAAGCAAAAGATTGTGACGGGTCTACTCGCCGGCCGTGGGTCCAAGATGACGAAACCAGCCCCTAAGCTTGAATCGGCAAGGAAGGGTTTTATGACCAACCCGGACCCCGTGAAGGAGAAAACCCCCGTCCTGCTTCGCGAAGACCCCCAATATGCTCTCCGTCGTATAGGTTCCATCATCACCGACGACGATTATGAGGACTTGGGGTACCATGCCACCGAGACCATGGGGGACTCTTGTCTGTATAGCTTAGCCCAGGTTAGCTTCCGTCATAAGCCCATAACTTTGTTTAGTTTTTTGCCATCATGAATTGATTTCCAATCAAACCGTCACAGGGTGTGTTAATGGCCAAGGGCTTGTCAGACCGTTGCCTTGCTCAGGAAAGAGCCCTCGAGCGAGTTCGTGCTAAGGCAAAGGCGACGGCGGAAGAGCTGGACGAGTTGAAGTTGTGGAAAGTCCGTCATGATAAGAAGCTGACGCTCTCCGAGCAGGCTCGCGAAAATTTAGAGAAGGAGGTGGAGCTGCTCAGGAAGAAAGTGAAATCTCATGACGACGACATTCAGCAGGCGAAAATTGATGTCGTCAAAGAATATCGAGATTCCGACGTACTTCTGACGGAGCTGGGTTCCTCCTTTAACGACGGGTTCGATGATTGCCTCCGTCAGGTGAAGGCATCGTTCCCTGACTTGGACTTGGCTCATATAACCATAGATGCTGAGGCCCGCTCACACCGTCGACTCGAAGTGAGGAACTCTTCGGCGAGGTTCCGGATGACGACGGGTTTGCTAAAGCTACGAAGAAACGTAGTCATCACAGTTCACGTTGCCAGTTCCTGAGGAACCCGTCATTGTTAAAGATTAGTTTAATTTGTAGCTATAAGTAACAAGTTCATATTCTGTATTCTGTTAAACTCTTTCGGACTCCTTTTTGTCGAACTGTACGGTATCATTTGTATTTCTTCGATAATCCATTAATATTTTGATCCGTCATTTTATGCTTTGGTTGATATCTTCAGTATGTCTTGGACTATCCGTTCATTTTGATTGAATTTCGCTTTTTTGCTTATTTATTCAGCTCTTCAGTGGATCCGTCCACAGATGGTTTTTGCCCTTCAGAAAAACCCGTCCACTTTGTGGACTTGTATATTTTTATCTTTTCATTATCCGTCCACTTTGTGGACTTGTATATTTTTATCTTTTCATTATCCGTCCACTTTGTGGACTTGTAGGTTGCTCATTCGTCCACTTTGTGGACTTGTGGGTTGTTCATCTTTTGGGCGATCCGTCCACTTTGTGGACTTGTAGGTTGTTCATCCTTTGGATGATCCGTCCACTTTGTGGACTCGTAGGTTGTTCATCCTTTGGATGATCCGTCCACTTTGTGGACTCGTAGGTCTCTCATCCTTTGGATGATCCGTCCATTTTGTGGACTCGTAGGTCTCTCATCCTCTGGATGATCCGTCCATTTTGTGGACTCGTAGGTCTCTCATCCTTTGGATGATCCGTCCACTTTGTGGACTCATAGGTCTCTCATAGGTCTCTCATCCTTTGGATGATCCGTCCACTTTGTGGACTCGTAGGTCTCTCATCCTTTGGATGATCCGTCCACTTTGTGGACTCGTAGGTTCCGTCCACTTTGTGGACTTGTAGGTTTTTTCAACAGCATGCATTCCGTATTTTCTAAATAAAAATTCCTCTCATAAGTTCAACAAACCAGATTGTTAATGGAAACGAAAACATGAGTAGAAAAGTAAAAGCTATGGCTGTTTAAAAATTTAACAAAAAATTAGGCAGTAGATATCGTCTTCTGATTGCTGCACTATTGGTAGTACTTCTTCAGGTGCTCCGTGTTCCAGGGATGGCCCAACTTCCTTCCGTCTAACGTCTCCAGGTAGTACGTTCCTTTCCTGTGCCATGAGATGATTCGTACGGGCCTTCCCGGTTGGACACGGCTTTTCCTAGATGCATCCTTCGTAGCGCCAAGCACTCTTCGTAACACCGTATCTCCAACCTTGAAGTCTCGGTGTCGAACCTTGGAGTTGTAGTGTTTCGCCATCATGTCTTGGTACCGTGCCAGCCTTCCTTATTGCCGCCGCCCTAACTTCATCGAGAAGGTCAAGCTCCAAACGTAATGCTTCAACATTCTTGTTTTCGTCATAGCTTTCCACGCGGTAACTCGTCAACCCCACTTCGCCGGTAAGATGTAGGGCCTCAGCACCAAATGCCAATCGAAACGGTGTCTCTCCTGTTGGCGTTCTTGCCGTTGTTCTGTACGCCCATAGTACACTTGGTAGTTCATTTGGCCATATGCCTTTTGCCCCCTCGAGCCGGGTCTTGATAATTCTTAGCAAGGACCGGTTCGTGACTTCAACTTGTCCGTTGGCCTGTGGGTGAGCGGGCGACGAGTAGTGGTTCTTGATTCCCAGCTGAGAACACAAGTCTCGGAATGCATCGTTGTCGAATTGCTTCCCATTGTCTGAAACGAGCACTCTCGGGATCCCATATCGGCAAATAATACTTCTCCATACAAAGCTGCGAATGTTTTTCTCCGTGATAGTAGCAAGGGCTTCGGCTTCCACCCACTTGGTGAAGTAGTCGATACCAACCACCAAGAACTTCAGTTGTCTTGTCTATTGGAAATGGGCCCATGATATCTAACCCCCCATGTGCAAACGGCCATGGGGGCCGTCATGGGTGTGAGTTCCTCCGTTGGCTGTCTAATGAGATTGCCAAACCGTTGACACTTGTCGCAAGCTCGACGTACGTATGCGCATCCTTCGCATTGTCGGCCGCAGTACCCTCGTCGAGTAGCTTGTGCACCAAAGACCTTGATCCGAGTGGTTTCCACAAATTCCTTCGTGAACTTCCCTCATCACGTAGTTGGCTTCGTCATGGCCGACGCACCTTAGATACGACGTCGGGAGAATCCTCTTTGTAGGATGCCTTTAATCGATTTAATCGTGCAGCCTTAACCTTCAATTTTCTCGTGTCTTCCCTGCTGTCTGGCAGCTTCCCGTCCTTGAGGTACGCCACGATCGGAGCCGTCCAATCGTCCTTAGTGCTTAATTCCTGTATCCGAACGTTATCTAGTAGTGATGAATGTTGGACGAAGGACAATACCTGTTCTGGGGCGATCATGGGTTCGGCCGAAGCAGCTTTGGCGAGTCGGTCCGCCTCTTGATTCTCTTCTCTTGGGACCTGAGTTACCGTGAATTGGAGGTTACTCGCTAGTTCCTTCACTTTTCCGAGGTACCTTCTCATTCGTTCATTCCTGCAATCATAGCTCCCATTAATTTGGCTGGCTACGACTTGAGAGTCGGAGTAGACTACTGCCTTCCTTGCCCCAGCTGCTATCACGAGTTCCAATCTTGCCACCAGGGCCTCATACTCTGCTTCGTTGTTCGTAGTGGGGAACTCTAGACGAATCATGCATTCGATCTTATCTCCTTCCGGTGTGTGGAGTACGACTCCGACTCCTCCCGCATGCTTATTGCAGGACCCGTCTGTGAATTCTCCATGTGGGCGTCTCTTTCCCGCCCCTTCCTCGCCGTAGTGAATTCTCGCGATGAAGTCTCGCCAATATTTGCCCTTTCATTGCTGTTCGTGGCTGGTATCGGATATCATACTCACTCAACTCAATCGCCCATAAAGCCATCCGTCCGAAGCTTCAGGATTATTCATTGCCCTTCGCGCAGTGGGCCGGTCCATTAGGACTATTATGGGATGTGCTTGAAAATAGGGCTTCAGTTTTCGTGCCGCCTATAAGAGCGAAGGCAAGTTTCTCCATCCGTGGATATCTCTCCCCGCACCCCTTAGCGCTCGGCTTACAAAGTACACGGGCTTCGTATCTTCCCTTCCCTCCTCACGAGCCGCACTTACCGCCGATGAGACGGCAAGGTACATAAACAATTCCTCCCCGGTGTGGACTCGGACTAAGCCGGGGCGGAGAGATATGCTTTTAACTCCTCAAAGGCCTTTTGGCATTCGTCCGTCCATTCGAAAGATCTTCTTAGTGTTTTGAAGAAAGGCGGACATTTGTCCATTGCTCTTGATACAAACCTCGTTTACCATTTCTCCCCGTCAAACTTTGCACTTCCTTCACCGTCCTTGGAGGACAGCCCCATAATTGCTTTCACTTTCTCTGGGTTGACCTCATGCCACCGTTGGGACACCATGAATCCTAGGAACTTTCCAGCTGATCACCCGAATGCGCATTTGCTTGGGTTCAGCTTTCATTTTTATACGTTCGAAGAGTGTTGAAAGTCTCCCGTAGGTCCCTCGATGATCCGACACCTTTACGCTCTTCACCGCATGTCATCTACATAGACCTAGACGTTCCGCCAATTAACTGTGCGCGAACATTTTGTTCATCAATCGCTGGTACGTGGCTCCTGCATTCTTCAGTCCGAACGGCATCACTTTGTAGCAAAAAAGCCCTTGGCTTGTCACAAACGATGTCTTCTCTTGATCTGTTTCCTCCAACTTGATCTGATTGTACCCTGAGAAGGCATCCATGAAGCTCAACAACTCATGTCTAGCGGTGGAGTCCACTAAGGCGTCAATGCGTGGGAGCGGGTAACTGTCTTTAGGGCACGCTCTATTCAGGTCCATGAAGTCGACGCACATTCTCCACTTCCCATTTGACTTTTTGACCATCACCACGTTTGCCAGACAGTCTGGGTAGTATACTTCATGTATGAAGTTTGCTTCTCGTAGCTTCTGCACTTCCTCTGCTGCGGCACGATCCCGTTCGGGGGAAAATACGCGCTTCTTTTGCCGAACTGGAGAGAACGAAGGTGACACGTTCAATTTGTGGACAATGACTGATGGATCTATTCCTGGCATGTCATCATGGCTCCATGCGAATACGTCTTGGTTCTCTTTGAGGAACAGCAGAAGCGCATATCGAACCATTTGGTCTACCGAGGTCCCTATCCTGGTGGTCCGGTCGATCTTTGAATCGTCCAGTTGCACCTCTTCCAATCTCTCCACGGGTTCTGCTGCTGTTCTCTGTTCTTCGATATTCATTGTTGTACATGGTCATCCATCTCCATCATGGCCACGTAACATTCCGTGCGACCACCTGATTTCCGCGCAGTTCTCCAACTCTATGTTCGGTGGGGAACTTGATCATCAGATGGTAGGTAGAAGTGACGGCCTTCCATGCGTTGAGAGCGGGTCGTCCGAGTATGGCATTATATGCTGAGGAGCAATCAACCACTAGGAAGGACACATCCTTGGTTATTTGCTGCGGGTAGTCTCCTACCGTCACCGACAACGTGACGGATCCTAAAGGATGGACCCGGGTTCCCCCGAAGCCGACGAGGGGTGTGCATGCTGGGACCAGTCGCTCTTTTGCAATCCCCATCTGTTGGAACGCAGGGTAGTAGAGGATGTCCGCCGAGCTTCCGTTGTCCACTAGAACTCGGTGGACGTTGAAGTCTCCGACCTGTATACTAACCACAAGGGTGGTGAAGGCGCCGGGCCTCTTCTTCAGAAAACTCGATACTGGAGCCGTTCCGCCGTATTCTTTCAAGTGTAGAGCCCGTTGACTGGACATTTTGTACTGCCCATAAATAGGTCTTTCTGGCCCTTTTAGACGACCCCGTTGGAGTACTGCCCCCTATTATCATCCGTATGTCCGCTACCGGTGGTCTGGGACGTTCGTTTTCCCGTCTTTGACCCTGCTCCTGGGGTTGATCCGTTCTCTCTTTCCTCACGAACCTCTGCAACCTTCCTTGCCTGATGAGGGCTTCGATCTGTTGCTTCAGGTCATAACAGTCCATCGTATCATGGCCGTGGTCACGATGAAAGCGGCAGTATCTATCGCGTGGCCTTTTGTTCGGATCTCCCTTCAATTAGGCAGTAGATATTGTCTTCTGATTACAAGCAGACGGCGGGTTTGTCTCCTGCCGCTCCTGTCTTGTCGGTGCGGTGCTACCTTCAGGCCTGACGGCATCCCTCCCCTCCGGGCTCGCGACTTCCTGGTCCTCCTGTGGTGCACTTTGGCGCGCGGTCATCTGCTGTAGTTGCTCTTCCAAGTCGTTATTCTGCTTAGTGAGGCACTCGACGCCACGGCAAGCGGCTCCGAACTTGTCTTTCTAGCGCTGTAGCATGCGGTTCTTCGCCCTGATTGTTGACTGTCGCCATTGATCTGGTGAGTACCATGCAACTTTTCGTCTTTGGAATAGAGCAAAGGAATCGCTTTTCCTTTCACTCTCGTTTCCCACGTACGGCGCCAACCGATGAGGCTCGAGAATATCACCAGTAAGTTGCAAGCACTCTCCAACTCGACTCAAACCTGCAAAAGAAAACAAAGAGACCTAAAAGAGAGCACCGGTGTGGTGCCGGCCAAAAACCCTCCGAAGGTCAAGTTAGAATTTCTTCTCAACCCTAAAGTGTTAGAGTTGGGTCAAATGTGCGTACCTTTAGTCATGGGGGTTTTGGATGTATTTATAGGGGTGTAGAGTCGACCTTTTCTTCCTTGATTACCAAGCTCTTTCCTTTCATGATCAAAACTCTTTCCATTCTCGTACCTTTAAGAATTCCTTTCCTTATAAAATTCCTTTGATTAAGGCTAATGTGTAGCGCAAGAATTCTTCGTACTTACGTTTGCGTGAATCACACTCAAGGCCATGTCAGCCCTAATTTCATGGCGTGGTTTAAGGTAGCCTGGAGAGCGATGCATAAATTCTTTCCGTTCGTCTACAACCGATCCGTCCTCTTTAGACCATATTGCCCGTTACCTTAATTTAATCATACCAGCCAGACCGTCATGTTAGTTTTACCCTCATCAATGAATATGCTTGCAATCTTAACAAGAATCTCATATTAACAGTGCAATCGTAACAGTAAGAGCATAAAGGATTCTACAATTCCAAACATCAATATACTTGCCAACGTTTGCTCCAAGTGGGAGATAGCATGGACCAAGTGAACACACAAAACAGGGTTCCCCCAATGGGTATCCAAAATAAAATTTCTGTTTTTGTGAACATAATTGACACAACTAACAGTCCAAATTTGATTATGAGAGCATACAAAAATTTTAAAATTCCTAACATAGCAACACAAAGAACTAGAGTACAAAATAAAAACCAAAAACAAAAACCAAAACATTTTAAACAAAAACAAAAACAGAAGAACAAAATAAAAGAGATTTTGTACCTGTAATGGAAATAAGGGGTTTAATACATGGAGCTCTAGAAGAACATTCCTTGCACCGAGAAGGAAACCGGCGATCAATCAACAAAAAAAAAATAAATAAAATAAAATAAAAACAGGTCGATCTGATGAAGCACCGAGAAGGAAAGTTAAAATGCAAAGAATGAAACTTACCAGAATTGAGTGAAACCGGCGAGTGGGTTAACTCGGATTGAAACCTTCGGCGGGAGAGAAGGCGAGTGCGAAGATGAAGTGATGGCGGCGGAGATGGAGATGAAGTGAGAGTTTGGAGAGAGTGAAAGTGAATAAGTAGGAAAAGTGAAAACCAAATAAGAGGAAAGACGCGGTGGGGGGGGGGGGGGAACAGGGAAATTTCGAAGCTGAGAAATTTAAAGGTCTATAGCAGCAGTTCAACCCGCCGCTATAACTAAGAAAAAGTGCTGCAAAAAGGAGAACCTATTGCAGCATTCATCTCAACACCGCTATAACTTACATATTGCGGAGGTTTTGTATACTGCCGCTATAATATCTGCGCAAAACGATATATTTATTGCGGCAGGATTTTGGAGCGCCGCTATATATAAGTTAATGCCACTAAAACAGATATATTGCAACGGTTTTATGTCCTACCGCTATAGGACACCGCAACAAACTATAACTATTGCGGCGGTCCCAAAAAACGCTGCAATATGTGACATATAGCGGCGGTTTTTGCACCCGCCGCAATAGTACAAATTTCTTGTTTGTTTTGTTGTTCATCTCCTTGTATATGTCTCCATTAAGATGGAGAAATAAATAAATAAATGAGACCAAAACTTCACTATCATACTAACCTATTAGACAGAACCATGTGCAACACAAATTGGCCGTTGGTGTCCCAGCAAAATATTGGGTTAAGTAAATCATGTGGCAAAAGTTCCATTAAATTGCACATCTTCAACGAGAAGGCAAAACAAGGTGGCTTGGCCCTATATTGGGACCATGCCCTTAATCACAGTATCATTTGAGATAATATAGTGGGGTCTTGAGCTTTCAATTGCTCTATTGATGGCCATAGAATGACCAATCAAATCTAATATGAATACTTCGCATATGAGTTTATCGAAAAAAAAAAAAAAAGAAAAGAAAAAGAAAACTTCTTAGAGTAGCTTCTGGATGATTTAGGACATCCCATTAAATGGATCATGTGTTATTTTAGAGAAGCAGCTGGATTTAATTACTATATATAGCATTTAGGAGAAATTATTTGGTGCATATATATGTATATACAAAAGCACATAGGATCTACCTTTCTTTGAGAGAAATGTGTAATATAAAAGTTCACTCAAGAACTTTAGCACATGGTTTTCCTAAATTTTGTTCCTCTAAGCTAAAACTAACTATAAGAAAATCGTGTATTGGATTAGAAAAGATAATTTAAGAGTTCGACTACACGTGGGAAATGTGTAAAGCAACACATGATGCCCGACCAAAAATTGGTACCTAATTTGTATTAAGATAAAATTCAGCTACAAAATTGATTGTAGCCTTAGGTTACAAAATTTATTGTAGAAATCTTACTCAATATTTTTTTTATTGAAGGTGAATTTTAACAAACCCACCATTGGATTACATCTTCTTCTTATATCTTCTTAATTTGCAAAATTTCTAGAAAACTAAAGATCAATAGCTATATCTTCAATAAATTGTTTAAATTGCAAGTTTTTACAGTTTAAAATTATGCATAAAATATAAGTTTATAGTTCATATTGTGAATAATATCTGATTAAAATAAAATTTGACATATGTATTAAGAACGTAAAGAATATGCAATTCAACTGTTAGATTTTCAATATATGTACTAATATTTATTTTATTAAGTAAGGTTGTAAGCTACAACGTTACTCGATATATTTTTATTGGAGGTGAATTTTGAGAAACCCACCATTGGATTAAATATTCTTCTTATATCCTCCATGCTTGCAAAAATTTTTAAAAAAATTAAAGATCAATAGCTATATAATCCATTGTTATTGATTCCGTTCCGTTCCGGCCGGAACGGCCGGAATTTTTCGTTCCGGTATGCAAACCGGTACCAAGATACCCATCGTTCCATCTCGGGCCAGATTTCGGGCCATTCCGGCCAATTCCGGCCGAGATGTGAATTCCGGCCGGTACATGATTTGGCCTATGGAAAAAAAAAAAAAAAATTTATTTGATGGCTAATATTATGTTATAAATTTTGTTGGCTTATTAGTTATTAATTATTATGGGCTTATGTAATGAGTAATGACTTGTTATAAATCTTCTTATTATTTGATGTTGTATTGAGGTTTAAAACATAAGAGTTAAGACTAAATATTTTGTATTATTTGATATTTAGTTATTGTCTTCTAAATCTTCTTATTGTGTGATGTTAAATAGATGTTGTATTGATGTTTAAGACTTAAGAGTTAAGACTAAATGATTTGTATTATTTGAAATTTAGTTATTTATTTATTAGAATTGACAATTTTATGTTTTACAAGAATATATATAATTTGATTTTTAGGAACCCGAAACACCTTAAAACGGTACGCCGAAATCGGCCGGTACTGAAATATTCCATTACACTGGACAAACCGAAACGGGGTCCGAAACGGTATTAATAACAATGATATAATCAATAAATTGTTTAAATTGTAAGTTTTTATAGTTTAAAATAATGAATAAAATATAAGCTTATAGATCATATAGTAAATAATATCTGATTAACACATAAAGAATATGCAATTCAACAGTTAGATTTTCAAAATATATAATAATATTTATTTTATTGAGTAAGGTTGTAACCTTAGGCTACAATCAATTTTTTAGTTAAACTTTGTCATTTGTATTATTTCTTAAAAAATATAAGTTATATAATATGTATAAACAAAATATTTGACCAGATTTTGGGGGAATGTATCAAATGATATAGTGCATGCACTAACCCTAATGCATGGGGTATATGCTTTTTAATTTATAGGGAAAACAAAACAGTAAAACTAGACTTTGTCCTTTGTATCATTTCTTCAAACCATGATTTTATATTTGAAAGGGGGGTTTTGCTATATATGGAAAACAATAAAACTAGGGCTTGATCTTTGAAAAGTAGTTTTTGAAAGAGAAAACCGTAACCAGGGTTCAATCATTGAAAAGTTGGTTCTTGAAGTGAAAAAACAAAACCAAGTTTTAAAATTTGAAAATAGTTTTTGAAATGGAAAAGCCAGAACCAGGATTTAAAGTTTGAAAATGGCTATTGAAATGGAAAATCAGAATTAGAGTTTAAATAGGAAAACTAAAACCAAGATTTTCTATTCGAAAATATGGTTTTTGAAATGGAAAACTAAAACCAGCTTTTGAAGTCCATTGAGTGGTGGTTTTTAAATTTGAAGAGGTATATATCGAAAATTGGAAACCATAATTTTAGTATTTAAAAAAAGGCGTTAATATTTGAAAAGGTTTTGATGTTAAAAACAAGAAAACTAGAATTTTAGCATAAATTCAACATGTAAAATGACTATGATATTTGAAAAGTTTTGATGTAAAAACTAAAAAGCCATAAAATCAACGCAAGACTTTGCAAGAGAAAAATCACTTCAGGGATACCCTACCGCAAAGAAATTCACTATAATAAAGTTTGTTACAACATACTTACAAAACCTTTGCAAACATATAAATGTAACCTAACTAATGACTTGTTCGCTTCCACCATAGTTGCTCCAAAACTTTGGTGTTCTTTTACATCATCTCCACCACAAACAAACTTGTTTGTATCGATTCAGATTTTCAGTTTGTTAGTTAACTCTCTAGTAAAGGTAGACAATTCCTGTGGCTTCAAAGGAAATCAATTTGACTATCAAATTTTGTCTCTCAAATTTACCACCTATCAAGAAATTTTTTTTTTTGTTTACTTAAGAAAAGATGCACTCTTGTCTCATATTCTTGGTACGACAAACTCAAGGTTTTGAAGGTGGTGTCTTAAGGTTATTTGATGGTCAGTTAAAGTTTAGTTTCAATCAACCTTCGAGTTGAACTACAATTGCAGGTTTTCTAATCTAACACGATCGAGGCCCGTGCTGAGAGTCTCACAAAGTTTTGGGCTGATTTATCGATGGCTCAAGCAAGGCCTGATTTTGCTCTAGGTTACTCTTAATTATATTTAGAAAAATGCTAGGACTGCAATAAAGTTCACACCTTTTGCCATAATTTATCATGTGATAAGTTGTAAGTTGTGAAAAAAAAAAATAGTGGATCAATATGAATCCACCACTCACGACACACCATGTGGCGAGCTGGTCCTAGAATTATTGTTATATTTTTTTAAAAAAAAATGAAATTTGCCAACTTAATTCAATCAAATATCTGTAGATTTTTAAAGGAAAAAAAATGAAGGCACAGGTGGTCGAAAAAGTAACAATTTAGTAGAGGGGATGGCAGAACGTCAATATGGACCACATGAATGGTCATGCATATGTTGGGCCTAGCTTTCTCTAAACTTGGATTGATAGCGAGGTATCAATATGTAAAGGACCGGCGTGGGTGTCGGCTTAATTGACAAATCATTTGTTATCGTATCAGGAAGTTGGAGATTAATGGATAATATCATACAACAAACGGAAACTTAAAAAGGAAAAAAAAAATGGATTCCAATTAATTTAATTGGCAAAGTTTCTGATGGTTGAATAAGAGATTTGGAGTTTAATCCCTGCCTACACCAAAAACTAAATGGTGTCTTAATCTGATGATAAAAAACTCTAATTAAGAACGGAGGCCATATATTGAAACTCCCTAAAAAAAATTAAAAAAAAAAACCCTCACTTCATAAATCAAGCAAACTTAAATAACTAAATAAATATATATATATATATACACACACACTATAAATACTGAGGTGAATGAAGAAACAATAAATCTTAAACTCGTAAAGTATTTGTCCATATTTTTAAGAAAAATGAAACTACTTTATGATTAAGTTATTATCCAAAAAAAATCAAAACGTAACAGCTGATTATCCATGACTACAAATGATTCCTAACTAAATCTCACTATGTGATCCGAAAGTTAAATTCTAAAATCCAAATATGTGAAACTAGGCAAAAAGTTTTGTTGTTTAATTGATACATTTTTAAGTTTCCAACAAATAATACTTTATGGTGTTTCTAATAAAAAAAAATTTAAGATTCAAATCTCCAATCTCTAAACTATTAAATTTGAAAAAAAAAAATTAGAACTAACTCCAACTACTACCCTTCTTTTCTTTTCTTCTCTTTTCTTTTTCTTCTCTTTTTTTTTTTTTTAATTATGTCAACAACTTTTTTTGTTTTTTTCTTTTTGGGGGGTTTCATTCTACATATTTAATTTGTGTCCACTACCTATAACTTATAAATCCAATAAATAGTAATAGGCGTAAAGAAAAGTCCTAAAAGTTTTGGATATCTCAACATCAAATTTAGTTGCTCCTCAACCGCAATTTTGAATGTTGTTCATTAACAAGTAGGTACTACCTATCAAAAAAAAAAACACAACAACAACAACAACAACAACAAACAAAAAAAGTAGGTACTTGTACCTTCTTTCTATAAGCAAGAAAGAAAGCACTGGCCCATATTTTAGGCGCAATTTTGTAACGATATGGCCATCAAGAGCTGTTCAAAGTTTTTTGACCGCTCCATTACAGCATCCCCATTCGAAAATTGTATCTTATCATATTTTACCATCTCAAAAAGCTACTTTATCAATTATACCATACCATTTTATAATACTCCAGCATCTCAACTTTTATTTTATAATACAACACATTAAAATAATATTTCTACACAATAAAATAATATATCCCAAAACCCAAATAAAAACAAAAACCCAAATCACCTCTGCAATCACCTGCTACCACCACCACCATGAAGAACATACCCAAACTGATTTTTATCTCCAAAACTCAATACCCAAACTGATTTTTATCAGTTGAAAACCAAAGTCATCTTCAAGCACATATAGAAGCTTCCTCTAAGTATACCCATCCATAATGTTGTTTTCTTGAAACCCTAGAAACCCCAGCCACAAACTCATGGCCATCGAAACCCAAAAACCCATAGATTAACAAAACCCAGAAACCCATAGAGAAAACGAGACCCAGAAACCTCAGCCACCGAAACCCATGGCCAGTGTTGTTCATTAACAAGTAGGTACTGGTACCCTATAAAAAAAAATCAAAATCAAACTGCTTTGTAATTGAGTTATTGTCCAACTAAAATCAAAATGTAACTATTGATTATCCATGACTACAAATGATTCTTAGCTAAATCTCACTATGTGATCCGAAAGATAAATTCTGAAATTCGAATATGTGAAACTAGGCAAAAAGTTTTGTTGTTTAATTGATACATTTTTATGTTTCCAAAAAATAATATTTTTTGGCGTTTCTAATAAAAAACTTTAAGATTCAAATCTCCTATCTCCCAACTATTAAATTAAAAAAAAAAAAAAAATAGAACTACCTCCAACTACTGTCCTTTTCTTTTCTTTTTTTTTCTTCACTTTTTTTTTTTAATAATGTCAACAACTTCTTTTTTCTTTTTTTCTTTTTCTTTTTTTGGGGGGGGGGGGGGGTTCATTCTACACATTTAATTTGTGTCCACTACCAATAACTTATAAATCAAATAAATAGTAATAGGCGTAAAGAAAAGGCCTAAAACTTTTATGCACTAAAGGGTTCAAGTTAATAAGTTATAACCTAGTGGGAATGACATCTTTGAATAGTAGTATACTATGTTTTTTGTTTGAATCATATCTCCTCTTCTATTATATGTCTATCTTAAAAGAAAAAGCGAAAAAACAACATATATATATATATATATAATTGAGATTATTTTTGAAGCATGCTAAATGATTTAGTGGACCAGTAAAATTAACAAGTCCCAAATTTGTGGAAATCTCAAAATCAAATTTGGTTGAGGACCAATAAAATTAACAAGTCCTAAATTTTTGGAAATCTCAACTTCAAATTTAGTTGCTCCTCAACTGCAATTTTGAATGTTGTTCATTAACAAGTAGGTACTGGTACCCTATAAAAAAAAAAAAAAACAACAACAACAACAACAAAAAGTAGGTACTAGTAACTTCTTTCTATAAGCAAGAAAGAAAGCACTGGCCCATATTTTAGGCACAATTTTGTAATGATATGGCCATCAAGAGCTGTTCAAAGTTTTTTGACTGCTCCATTAGAGCATCCCCATTCGAAAATTGTATCCTATCCTATTTTAGCATCTCAAAAAGTTATTTTATCAATTATACCATATCATTTTACAATACTCCAGAATCCCAACTTTTATTTTACAATACAATACATTAAAATAATATTTCTATACAATAAAATAATATATCCTAAAACCCAAATGAAAACACAAACTCAAAACCCAAATCGCCTCTGCAACGACCTGCTACCACCACCACAACAAGAACATACCCAAACTAATTTTTATCTCCAAAACTTCGTACCCAAACTGATTTTTATCAGTTGAAAACCAAAGTCATCTTCAAGCACATACAAAAGCTTCCTCTAAGTATAGCCATCCATAATGTTGTTTTCTTGAAACCCTAGCCGGAAACTCATGGCCATCGAAACTCAGAAACCCATAGATTAACAAAACCCAAAAATCCATAGAGAAGACGAAACCCAGAAACCTCAGCCACCGAAACCCATGGCCACTCCACAACAATCACCACGGCAACCCTCCACCTTCACAACCATGAACCCACATATGACCCATAATAAAAACCCCACCCCCTTCCACCACCACCACGCCAACCCCTAACTCCACCACCATGACCCCACATAAAAAAATCCATCCCAAAATCAAATCAAACCAATAGCAAAATGCCATACCCACCTCTTCCTTTAAGCACCGATCATAGCCAAAAAAAAAAAACCATGGATTCTAGAACTCCAAACCTGCCGATCCACCACAATCCTTAGCCCTAGAGCCACCGCAATCCACCACGACCCGCCATGATCTACACTGATTCAAAACCCAACCAACGCAACCGGACTTGAGAGACCCACAAACTCATCAAACCCACGCCAGACTTAAGAGACCCACAACCCACAACCCACACTGAACTTGAGAGAGCCACAACCCACGACCCACTTCAGCCATACCCAATTCAGCCGTACGCACCTCTTCCTTTAAGCACCAGTCATAGCAAAAAAAAAAAAATCATAGAACCCAGAACTCCAAACCCACCGATCCACTAACCCATAACCCACACACTGACATGGAGGCCCAACCAACGCCACAAAAAGAGAGTGAGAGTTGAGAAAGAAAATGTGTCTGACATAGAGGAGAGAGAAAGAATAAAACAAACTAAAAAAAAAAACACAATAGTCTACAGTGCCATCATAAAAGTAGGATGGCATTGTTGCAGTATTGGAAAATTTTTTAAAATTCTAGGTTTTTACAATTCCGGATGGTGGAGGTTTTTGAGAGACAAATGCTAAATAGAGGCAACATATGGCATTTAGCATTCCCATTGTGAATGCTCTTAGGTGGGAACTGTGGAATTCTTATTGACCAATTATGAATAAATTCCATTTCCCAAAATAATAATAATAAACGAGTTTCACTTCTCATATTTTATTGCCTACATCAAATTTATAGTACTTTAACGAATACGACTTGTGTTAAGTACATTTTTTTAACTAAACAAGTTAAGATATGGACATATATTTAAAACTAGACACGAATCCAAACTGTAGCATATTTAGTGCAAAAAGGCACTGAACACAAGTTTCACCCTACTTTAACCTGGTTACAATTTTTTTTTTCATTTTTCCTTTCTACCCCCAAGTCAAGGTTCGACGTAGCTTTATTGAACAAATCGTGCGACATGGTCAAAGGAGCCGACACACACACACACACACTAAATACTGACATGAATGAAGAAACAATAAATCTTAAATTCGTTATGTATTTCTCCATATTTTTAAGAAAAATGAAACTGCTTTGTAATTGAGTTATTGTCCAACAAATATCAAAATGTAACAGCTTATTATTTATGACTACAAATGATTCCTAACTAAATCTCACTATGTGATCTGAAAGATAAATTCTGAAATCCGAATATGTGAAACTAGGCAAAAAGTTTTGTTGTTTGATTGATACATTTTTATGTTTCCAACAAATAATACTTTTTGATGTTATTAATAAAAAAATTTAAGATTCAAATCTCCTATCTCCCAACTATTAAATTTGAAAAAAAAATTAGAACTACCTCCAACTACTATCCTTCTTTTCTTTTCTTTTCTTTTTTTCTTCTTTTTTTTTTTTATTAATGTCAACAACTCTTTTTTTCTTTTTCTTTTTTTCTTTTTGGGGGTTTCATTCCTCACAATTAATTTTTGTCCACTACCTATAACTTGTAAATATATTAAATAGTAATAGGCGTAAAGAAAAGGCCTAAAACTTTTATGCACTAAAGGGTTCAAGTTAAAAAGTTATAACCTAGTGGGAATGACATCCTTTGTATAGTAGTACACTATGTTTTTTGTTTGAATCATATCTCCTCTTCTATTATATGTCTATCTTAATAGAAAAAGAGAAAAAAAAAAAAAAATATATATATATATATATATATACACACACAATTAAGATTATCTATGAAGCATGTTAAATGATTAAGTGGACCAATAAAATTAACAGGTCCCAAATTTGTGGAAATCTCAAAATCAAATTCGGTTGAGGACCAATAAAGTCAACAAGTCCTAAATTTTTGGAAATCTCAACTTCAAATTTAGTTGCTCCTCAACCACAATTTTGAATGCTGTTCATTAATAAGTAGGTACTGGTTTCCAATCAAAAAAAAAAAACAACAACAACATCAAAAAGTAGGTGCTAGTACCTTCTTTCTATAAGCAAGAAAGAAAGCACTAGCCCATATTTTAGGCACAGTTTTGTAATGATATGGCCATCAAGAGCTGTTCAAAGTTTTTTGACCGCTCCATTAGAGCATTGCCATCCGAAAATTGTATCATATCTTATTTTACCATCTTAAAAAGCTATTTTATCAATTATACCATACCATTTTACAAGACTCTAGAATCCTAACTTTTATTTTACAATACAATACATTAAAATAATATTTTTATACAATAAAATAATATATTCCAAAACCCAAATAAATAAAAAAACCCAAAATCCAAATCACCTCTGCAACCACCTGCTACCACCACCACCACAAAGAACATACCCAAACTAATTTTTATCTCCAAAACTTAGTACCCAAACTGATTTTTATCAATTGAAAACCAAAGTCATTTTCAAGCACATACAAAAGCTTCCTTTAAGTATACCCTTCCATAATGTTGTTTTCTTGAAACCCCAGCCACAAACTCATGGTCATCGAAACTCAGAAACCCATAGATTAACAAAACCCAAAAACCCATAGAGAAAACAAAACCCAGAAACCCTAGCCACCAAAACCCGTGGCCACACCACCACCATCACCATGGCAACCCTCCACCGTCACCACCATGAACCCACATATGACCCATAATAAAAACCCTACCCCCTTCCACCACCACCATG
Source organism: Castanea sativa (assembly GCF_040712315.1). NCBI lineage: Eukaryota > Viridiplantae > Streptophyta > Magnoliopsida > Fagales > Fagaceae > Castanea > Castanea sativa. Next base: position 37,195,762 of record NC_134016.1, on the reverse strand, counting down.
CCAACCCCCAACTCCACCACCATGAACCCACAAAAAAAAAAAAAATCCATCCCAAAATCAAATCAAACCAATAGCAAAATGCCATACCCAATTTAGCTGTACCCACCTCTTCCTTTAAGCACCGGTCACAGCTAAAAAAAAAAAAAAAAAAAAAAAAAACCACAGAACCCCGAAAGTAGGTACTAGTACCTTCTTTCTATAAGCAAGAAAGAAAGCACGGGCCCATATTTTTGATCGCTCCATTAGGTGGGAACCGTGGAATCCTTATTGACCCATTATGAATAATGAGTTCCATTTTCCAAAATAATAATAATAAACGATTTTCACTTCTCATATTTTATTGTCTGTATCAAATTTATAATACTTTAACGAATACGTTTTGTGTGCATTGCTTTTTTTTTTAACTAAACAAGTTAAGATGTGGGCATATATTCAAAACTAGGCACGTATCCAAATTGTAGAATGTTTAGTGCAAAAAGGCATTGAACGCGAGTTTCACCCTACTTTAACTTGGTTACATTTTTTTTTCTTTTTTTCATTTTTCCTTTCTACCCTCAAGTTAAAGTTCGACATAGCCTTATTGAAAAAATCATGCCACACGGTCAAAGGAGCCCAAAAAAAAGGAAAATGAATATAATAATGATTTTGGATCAAAACCAAAAGAGGATACCAAGAGGATTTTTAGGGACAATATGGGTTGGCTTTTCCCAAAAGTCTTCACATTTTCAGAAAATTAGGCCCGAACTCATCACTATACAAAACAGGCTGAATAGCCCCAAAATCCCTCACAACACGAGGTGGGCATGAAAGCCCAAAATACATCACCAGAAGAAGAAGGGCTAAAAAGCATGAAAATTTATTGCTTCACGGATTGGGCCGAAAATACCATGCTTCTCCACCACAAAGATCAGGCTAAGAAGTCTACAACTTTTTTTCATCAAAGCCCAAGAGCCTTTGCCTATAGATGGCATACTTCACTCTAAAGGCCAATTAGGCCATTGGGTTACGAGGCCCACATTCCAACCCCCAACCAAAGAAATAGTCATGGTAGTCCAACCCACAAAAGGAGAATAAAACAAAAACAAAAAAAGAGTTACTATTTGTTAAACTTGTTGCATACTTACTAGAAATGCCAACCTATTTGTGGAAAATCACAAGGTTATGCAATGTGACACATTGCTCAAGATCTTTTTTATTTAGGCTTTCATCTCAACAATGTTTTTATATTATAGTATCAGTTCATGAAATTAGTTAATGGAGTAAATGTATATATTAATTATCTATATTTATGAATTAATTATTTATATTAAAGAAATTTATATGGTTAATTTTATCAATTTTATATAAGAAACTATTTTTATTTGGAATAACAATAGTAGTAGACTTAGAAAATGACAATTTTTCTCATGTTTGGTTGCTTTGAGTCCTTTGAAAAATATTGATAATAAAAATCCATAAATAATTAAACATTTGTTAATGAACTAAACTTAATCTTCACTATTTATATTTCCTAATTCCTTTTAGTATTTACTATGTAATTAAAAAGATTAATAATATGATAAATACATTTATTTTGTTATTGTGCGCACCCTGATACGACTATTGGGCTTAAGAAGTATTTGGGCTCACAATCTACTTGTATGGTGGGCTTTCGAATTTCCTACAATGGGTGATGCTATGCTTGGCAGGCCCAGCTCCCAAGTTTACCTTGTTCTCTCTAACGCCTTCCTTCTTTTTCCAAGATGATCACTTTTCGCTCTAATCTTTTCACTCCAGAATTGCCAACCCCCCAACTAAGTCTCTGTTGCCTATTTATAGCCCAAGATTAGGGCTGTCCACGGGTCGGTCCGGGTCGGGTTTGTGCCCAACCCGGAACCGACCCGCCAGAATCGGGTGGAGAAAAATCGCACCCGCCGCCGACCCGCCGGAGTAATCGGGTCGGACGGTTCAGATCATCAATGGGTGGCGGACGGGTCGGTCGGAATCATAAATCTGAGAAGATGACGAGAAATCGTTGAAAAAACACATAGATCCGGCGAAGTTTTCCAGATTCCGGCGAAGTTTTCCAGATTCCGGCGAAGTTTTCCAGATACCGGCGATATTTTTCTTAGATCCGGTGAGATTTCGCAAGATCCGGCGAAAATCTCACCGGATTTGATGAGATTTCGCCAGATCCAGTCAAAATCTCACCGGATCTAAGGAAATATTTTGCCGAAATCTGGGATTTTCGCCGGATTCTGGAAAAAAGTCGCCGGTTTCTGGAAAAAACTTGCCGGATTCTGGAAATCTCGCCGGGATCTGGGAATCTCTCGGTCGGTTCGGTTTTTTCGGGTTTTAGGGGAGGAAAACCGAAACCGACCCGCCGGAAGTCGGTTTCTGGTGGTGAAGACCCGCCGCCGACCCGCCGGAGCAATCGGGTCGGCCGGATTCGGGTCGGATCTGGTCGGATCTTCGGGTGGGTCGGGTTGCCGGATCTTTCTGGACAGCCCTACCCAAGATAGTGGAATGGTCATGATTACTCTTCTGGTGGGTGGAAGGAGAGGTCCAATAATGCCTCTTCTAAATGGATGTTCAATCGTGGGTGGGAGAAGGTAGCAGTGGCATTGGAACTAGCTCCACCGCTAGACTCTATGCTCGGTAGGGGCATTCCTTAGGCAATGGAAGGGAGGTCCAATACCGTTTCACTTAAGTGGACGTTTGGTTATGGGTGAGAGTGGGTGGTAATGGTGTTGGAACTTGCTCTGCCAGTAGGTATTATGCTCGGCAGTGGCATTCTCCAGTGATGCCGTGCATTCAAAGTTCAGCTCACTCGGATGGCATATCCGTCAGGGGCGGTGAGGCTTCACACTCGCCGGCCATGCCGTGAATGTTTTTACACGTGACTAGCTTAAGGCTCTTACACGCGTTATCACCCCCATGGACCTCCAAGTAAGTGAGCTTGAAGGAGGGGGACGCTCATACAATAGCCCCCCCTTGATTCATGCTCTGCCTCAAGTGATGAGTCAAGGATCCTGTTTATGTCGTGGTGATGACTTCCCATGAACGTACATTTCTTGAAAGTGGCCAGGGAAATCGTCATGGCAGATTTCTTGAAAACGACGCCGCGTCAAGTCGTCACATCAGTAATTAAAACTCTGTAGCTAGTGAACCGTCCGATGGTTTGCGAACTGCCTGACGGTTCGTAAACCGTGCCCACGCGTGTGGGGAGGTTACCCAAAAGGAATTTGGGAGGTTTTTCCCGCTTCTACCTCATTAAATGCCTCAAGAGTCCTATAAATAGCCCATTCTGGGCTTCCATTTCATTTTTCGTTTTCCTCTCACTCCCAATTTCTCCTTTGTCGAGCATCCCTCTCCTGCACAAAACTCTACCTCAGTTCTTCACTCTCTAGAGCCCAAAGTAAGTTCTCTCTGCCTCTCTTCTCCTTTTTGATTCTTCTCTGCTTCATACTTTGGGAATGGGATTTTCTCACCTTCTCACCACTGGGGCTGCCTTGGCTAGTTTTAGAGAGACCTTTGGTGTCCCAGGGGATGTCGACATTGCGTACTGCAATGTAGAAAATATTGAACTTGAGAGGGCAGCTGATTCAAACGCAGCCTTCTTTCCATTGATGTCCATACTTGAGGGTGGGGTTAGATTTCCTATAGACCCTCTCATCATAGGCACCCTAGGATTCTATGGGCTATGCCCCAACCAATTTCCCCTAATTTTTATAGAGTTGTCAGTTGCGTCAGCCGACTGAATCGGATGTTCGGGCTGCAACTGAACCACCATGACATCAATTTCATGTACAGATTGTGCGGTAATTTTACAACTGACTATTATTTAAAGACCAGAGATATGCGAGTCCGGCTTATCTCTTATTTGCCCGACTGCAACAGAAACTCGGTTGGAGAGTTTGTTTGAGTGCGCGGCAACTGGCTCGCCAGTGAGCTACTTTGCCCACTTTCGCCACGTGCAGTCGGTCGGTACCGAGAACCTTTGCCTATTCCCGTTTTATATATTTTATTTGAGTTTAATTGATTGGTTTATCCTCAAATTTGTTGCAAAATCAAAAAGGTTCCTGCCGGACTCCCGAGTTATACACGCGAGAGACCTTAATTTTGTCCTTAGGTCGGAGATTTTCGTGCATAAGGACGGGCAACTACGAGCCTCCCACTTGATCCTCGGTGTTAACCCAGTGTACACCACCTGGCAAAACTTCAGCCAGGCGCTCTTGGTAGGCAGTCCGCTCCTGTCGTATATAGACGTTCGGCACAAGAAATTCCTTCCACCTACGCTCACTACTGGTGAAGCCTGACACCTCGGCCCCTGCTATACCACTGCCGATGATATTGCTCCAGTGAGGGACGAGTCTGCCGAGCGAGTGTCCCGTAATTGAAGAAGACACGAAGCCATCAAACAGCCTAAAAACGCTGCCCCAACAGCCTAGGAAAGAGCGGCTGAACCAGCAGGTACTTCAGGCACTAAATCCGACAATGTTGGAGAGATGGTGAAGCATAGGGAAATGACCCTTGCTCGGTTCATACCTGGTGCCGAACCTATTTCTCAACCCCCACTTCCTCAAGGGACCGGTCCAGCTATTCTTGTGGGCGAAACCAGGAAGAGGAAAAGAGTCGCCAAGAAGAATGCTCTTGCCCCGTCTGACGCCCTACCGAAGACTCCACCCCGCGCAAAGGGCGGGTCTAGGATCCAAGAGACGCCGGTTGTCATTCCACCAGCGGCTCAGGTCGGACGAACGTGGCATCTTCTCCCTAATCCGAGGTTGGTTGGCAACCTGCCTTTCAGTTGGGTGATAAGCCTTTACCGACCAGCGCTAGTGTTTGTCTATGGGACAAGGGCGAAGGGGGAAGGGTAGCTCAGAGTTTGGTGCAAGGCCTCCTGCTGCCCGAGGACGTCCATTATTTTTCAAAAGGCGACGACAAGATGCTCGTTAGGCGGCTACAATGGCACACCATTGCCGTAATTTCCTACTCCCTTTACTGCATTCGTTGAATTGGATAGCTTTCTTCCCAGTTTCACTCTTCTGTTACTATTCTATTTTCAGGCTGCGCAATTAACTGGCGTTATGGACGGAAGGTTGAAAGATACAACCGAAGCCGTCGAGCGGGAGAAGGCGCTAAAGGATGTGGCTAAGGTTATTGCTAGGGAGAAAGGGGAGGCTGCCGCAGCATTAGAGAGGAAAGCAATAGATGCCGAGAAAGCCCGGCGAACCGCCGAGAGCAAGCTGACCGTCCTAGAGACGAAGCTAGGTGAGATAGAGCTCAAGCTAGCAACGACGGATAGCCTGAACTTAGCCCAGGCTAATCAACTTGCCGACCTGAAAGAATCCCTCGAAGCCTGCGAGGAAAAATGGTACAACGTGGGCTTATCGGAGGTTGAAAATTTTGCTGAACCGATCATTCACCAAGCTCGGCGCCATGGATTCGGGGAGGGGTGGTTAGCTGCTCTTTAGGCGATGGGAGTGGCTGAGGATTCTCCGCTGTGGAATCCCGAGTAGGTCCCTTACCCGGCCCCTTCTCTCCCTCTCCTTCAGAGTCAAGCCGATGCTACGGACGAGGAGACTCCGAGCATGAGGGATCTCGTGCAGGATATTGACGCTCACGTGGAGACAGTTGAGCTGGAGGTTACGAGCAATATCTGGACTAGAGCCGACGCTCTTCAAGACCAGACCCCACCGGTGATCTATATAGCTAGGAGCGACACTGAGCAGCCTGTTACTCCCCCCGCACCAACTGACGTTGCCGTTTGAAAATCTAGCTCTGTTCTTTTTCTTTTTGTTGGTTAATGTTTGATGAACCTAAATCGTCAGGTTGTGGCGATGGAACAATTTCATTATCTCTTGGATAACTTTGATTAATAATGTTTAAATATCACTTTTGTCTCCCTGTCGTTTGTTTGATAACTGCCAATTCTGCACATGTTTAAGGTTAGGCCGCTTATCATACCTTACTTTCTCACTTTTGGGGGCTGGGAGTAGCCCTTCCACCCTTAGGATGTGTTCACCTAGGCTCTTGGTAACTCGGTGTCACAGGCAACACCAAGAGCGAATTTCTGTCTCAAGGAAGATGTAGTTTAAGGCTTCCACTTGCTTGATGATAGGGATCGAACCGATGGTAGGTTTTTGCCCTTAGATGAAAATAGCTTAAGGTTTCCACCTGCTCGGTGATAGTGATCGAACCGAGGACAGGTTTCTGCCCTTAGGTGAAAATAGCTTAAGGTTTCCACCTACTCAGTGATAGTGATCAAACCGAGGACAAGTTTCTACCCTTAGGTGATAATAGCTTAAGGTTCCCACCTTCTCGGTGATAGCGATTGAACCAAGGACTGGTTTCTACCCTTAACATAAGCGACCTACCTTTACTCTTGCGATTCTCTCTATGTTTCTCGCCTGGCGATTGTAACTTGAAAATAATGGGATAAAATGCATCAGTTTGGATAAATATCGTCATATTAAATACGTGATAATGCAAAATTCCACCAAGTCTACATCTTTGGAGAATAACCGGTCAATGATAGAACTTTTTCAAGTTGTGAACATTCCATGGCCGGTGAAGCAGATTCTCCTCCAAATCCTCTAAGTAGTACGCCCCTGCTCTGGCAATGGCAGTCACTCGGTAGGGCCCTTCCCATGACGGAGCAAGCTTTCCTGCATTAGTGTCTCGCGTATTTCCCACGACCATACGAAGTACCAGATCTCCCGCAACGAACTCCCTTTTTCTCACCATTCTATTGTACCTCCGAGCAAGTTTTTTCTGATACTCTGCCAGCCGAATGGTGGCTGTTTCTTAGTGTTCCTTTAGCAAGTTCAGCTGCTCTTCCATTAGCTTCTCGTTTTCGTCCGGAGTGAATCCCGTGACTCGGGCGCTGCATAGGTTCACTCCAGCGGGGATGACAGCCTTTGCCCCGTAAGTTAGAGAGAATGATGTTTCTCCTGTGGACCTCCTGGGAGTTGTTCGGTATGCCCACCGGATGCTTGGCAACTCCTCGGCCCACCTGCCTTTAGCGCCCTCCAACCTTTTCTTCAACTCGCTGAACCACCTCAAAGCAGTGGGGCTGAGGCTCAAGGGGAAAACCTTACACATCAATGCATCGTTATGAGCGTGTAACGATATCATTTGAATATAATGACTTACATGTTCCACCAGGTCTATCTTTCCAGTGTAGGAGTTGAACGGAGGCCGTGTGAACCTGCTCGATATAGGCGCACTCTCAATGTTTCTCGAGAATGGAGACCGGGCAGCTTGGCATAATGCTCGGCTCATGGCATCCATGGCCACGTTTCGAGGTTGCCCCTCATCCGAGGAAGTCGATTCATGGTCTGTATACTCTCGTGAACGCTCGCGACGTTGACGAGACCCAGATTGATGGGATTCTACCGCATGGTGATTTCCCACACTGGCCAACGGCCGACCTTTCCCTTCATTCCTCACGGTCCCTTCTCCTGCGTCTGCCTCGCGCTTGCAACTCCAAATCCCTCACCGCCCTACGCAGGCACTCGAGCTTTCAATCCCTCTGCTCAAGCCCCCGCTCTCTTCTGTCAAGGCGGCTGCGACTCGAGGCATCAAACATTGTTTGGAGGGTTTGGTACGATCCTTCTCCGGGCCCAAATTCCTCTGCTCCTTCATGTCTTCGGTCCTCCTGCCTCTTTTGCCTCCTTTCTCGCCATGTAGACCCCCGTGACGACCCTCTAGAGCAGCTCTCTACCTGGCTTCCCTGTCTACTTCCAGACATTTTCCCTTGCACGCCTAGATAGTACCACAACTACGTAGGAGATTCCCACAAACGGCGCCAATTGTGCGCACCCTGATACGACTATTGGGCCTAAGAAGTCTTTGGGCTCACAATCTATTTGTATGGTGGGCTTTCGAATTTCCTACAATGGGTGAAGCTATGCTCGGCAAGCCCGGCTCCCAAGTTTCCCTTGTTCTCTCTAACGCCTTCCTTCTTTTTCTAAGATGATCACTTTTCGCTCTAATCTTTTCACTCCAGAATTGCCAACCCCCCCAACTAAGTCTCTGTTGCCTATTTATAGCCCAAGATAGTGGAATGGTCATGATTACTCTTCTGGTGGGTGGAAGGAGAGGTCCAATAATGCCTCTTCTAAATGGATGTTCAATCGTGGGTGGGAGAAGGTAGCAGTGGCATTGGAACTAGCTCCACCGTTAGACTTGCTCGGCAGGGGCATTCCTTAGGCAACAGAAGGGAGGTCCAATACTGTTTCACTTAAATGGACGTTTGGTTATGGGTGGCAATGGCATTGGAACTCACTCTGCTAGTAGGTATTATGCTCGGCAGTGGCATTCTCCAGTGATGCCGTGCATTCAAAGTTCAGCCCACTCGGATGGCATATCCGTCAGGGGCGGTGAGGCTTCACACTCGCCAGCCATGTCGTGAATGTTTTTACACGTGACTAGCGTGAGGCTCTTACACGCGCTATCACCCCCATGGGCCTCTAAGTAAGTGGGCTCAAAGGAGGGGGATGCCCGTACAGTTATATTAATTATTTTAAGTGGTGCATTGATTATATAAGTGTAATAAAATTTTGATGTCATTTTCCACAACTTTTGGTCATTTTTCCAAGGCTACATTACTCATGGTTAACAATATCTTCCTATTGATTAGGTTGTATAGTCCACTCTATGGGATTAGGTCTCCTTCTTTTGAGTAACTTAGGAGAAAGTATCTTATATGTTTAGGGTATAACTGTATAAAACCTATGTGAGACTAACATATCAGTGCCCACATATCAATCTCACATAGGTTGTATACACTGGGAGTATACAAGATTTTTGCCCCTCTTTAGGACGTATAACCGATAAAAGCTCATTTATTGGAACCTTCATAAAAATATGTTCCCTCTTTGGAGTTATAGTAAGTGCATCAATTTGGACATAGCTATCTTACCATGTCACTAATCACAACTTGCCTTCGGGGTTAAAATAATTTCTCAAGCTGCTCACAATAAGTATGTTTCAAATTGATCTTATTGAAGTATTTCCGTATAGCTTTTGCAACAAAATACTATTGATATCATGATACTTTCCGCACATTGTAAGTGTGGTGGGCCTTTTTGTACTTTGTACTGGACTGTTTTTGCCGTACTGTGGCCCAATAATTCTAGGGTAGGAGAGTCGGGACTGGCTTAATTGAAACTCACCTAAAGCCAGCTTGTGCACAAGTTAAGACCCCCCTTTGCAGAGATCTTGGTTAAGTGCCCACAGCAAGGGATGCTGTCATAAAAATGTTATAGCAGGAGACACATAATATAACAGAATAATAAAAGAGATATTCTAACTAAAGTGCTTGTTGCCAACCAAAGATAATATTTAAACAATTTCACAATAGGAAAAACATGGTAATGTGAGTATGGCAGAAGTAAGTTAGCAATAATGAAAGGAATAATGTTAATGCTTAAATGATCATAATAAACAAGGGAAAGGGGATTAGTCTGTTGAACTTGACTTCTTAGCAAATTTAAGTCCAAGAAGGGAACCAATCTCCAATGTGAGCAATCTCACAAGGAAATCCTGCCATAGAAATTACTTACTTTAAAAGAATGGACCTAAATGGATCAATCTCTAATCTTTTAACTTGCTAGAGAGTAGGCTGTTAAGAAGGAGAGAAGGGAGTATCTTATTAATGCATGCCTTATCACACTTTTGTTTTCTCACTTCACTTCTTACTCCTTTTTTCTTTCTTATTCTGTTTATCCTCTCGGTTTTTCTTCTGCTTTCTAGTTCTCTTTTATTTCTATGTTTCCTATTTCTTCCTTGTTTTTCCATTGTTGTTTATTGTGCACAGCTAAGGCCCCTTTTATACTGCTTGTCGTGATGAGATTTACCGTTTTACCCCTCAACTACTTTTGGTCTAGTGTGGGTGTCCTTCCCGGGCCACCCACTGGTTTGCTAGCTCCTCAGCTCGCACCACCCTAAGCTGGCTGCGCCAAGTTCCATTCCCAAGCAAAATGAGTTTTTGTTTTATTTTCTTGCTTTTTGTGGCATTCCCATCCAAATAAGGGTTGGGTATTCTCTCTTACTAGCTCCTATGGCATGCACCTAGTGATTCTAGCTTATCTTTCTCTCTTTTGGGTGGTATGTCATCCATGCAGGATATTTTCTCCAAAAGAGCTTGAGCGGGAATCCAAAATAGACTTCTCCCTTCTCCCCACCACTAGACCATACCCTCTCTTACCTTTGACTTATGGCCCACCGCGCTTGTATTGGCTGGATACAAGCAAGTAGTGCCTAAGCCTTGTGCGTGCTCCATTCCCATGTGAGTCCATGGCTTGTCCGCTATTCATGCATTTGCCATTGCCTAGGGTTTGTATGGTCTTGTTGCACATTCTGCTGTTTATTTTTAACCTTTTGTGGAGTGGATAAGTCATTAGGTCTTCATTCTTTGCATATCATTTCTTCTCTGGGCTGGGTCTTACTTGAGTATGGGCCATTTCTTGTTTACTTCAGCCCCGGTCTCCTTTTACTCCGGGTTTGTGGGTCAACTAATACTTTTGCCACGCCACTGTATTGCTTCTGCCATGATATCACTTAACTATGCTTGCTGGGCCTCCTTTGGGCCTGCTGTGTATTTTTTCCTCACTTAGTTTGCATTGCCCAGCATTTCTACTGGGTCAGTTTTCATATTACCTTGGGCTTCCTTGGCCCATTTTATTTCTCTAGGCATCCTCGGCTTGCTTCATTCCTTTAGGCATCCTTGGCCCATTCCATTCTTACATTCCCATGGGCTTTTGCTAAATCTTTCGGGCTTCCCCGACCCAATTACTATATCCTTTGTCTTTAGGGTTTGTTGGCATTCGCACCAACCCCCTTTACTAATTCCTTTCTTTGGACTTCTCTAGCCCATCTTTGCTTGCTTTCTACTTCTTATGATTCCCATGGGCTTACTACTTCCTTCTCTAGGCTCCCTTGGGCCCGTTTGCTTTCTTAGGGGCCTTTTTCTTACTACTTTAAAAGCATGTGGACCATTATTCATGTCATTCGGGCTTCATGGTTTTTCTTATTTTGCTGATTCTTCTTCCTTCACCCCTTTTATATTGTTGGGCTTTTTCTTGTTATTGGGCTTTTTTGTCAAAGTGGCATCAACAGTATGAAGCATAAGCATTAAAATCCTTAAAACATCATGAGCAATTGAACAATAAGTTCTCGAGGTAAACATCCCCATATAATAATATTGTAAAGTATTAATAATCCCCAACAAGGTAACAATGACAATTTCTCAAAATATCATGAGTAAAATGAATAATATATTCCTTTTAGCATCATAGATAATTTTAACAATAAGATTCTAGAAAACTTTTACACACTTGAAATGCCACATTGTTTCCTTAAAAAAATGCCGCATGAACACATGCATATACTTAATAAAATTTAGCTCGTCGCACAAGGTTCTTTGTGAAAACTATAATTCCTAAAACCATTTACACATTTATTTTATAAAATTAGCATCAATTTTATATGTTCACCTTTTAGCTAAACCCAAAAAGGACAGTCCAAACTCCACAGTGCTGAATAATAAGTATTCATGAAGCCCTATATGATGATCTCTCTCTAGGAGAGTTGTCATCTACCTAGGCTAGCTGGCGTTTTCACCCATAACCTATCACTATCACCTCCTTTCACTTCCAATCATATCATTTCCCCTTTACTTCCTTCACCTACAACCATCTTTTCACTCAACTACCAACTCCCCCCTTAATATCTTGTACTTTCCTTTGCATGTCTAAGTTGTAGACTTCACTAACATCTGAACCTAGTAGTTTTCTTTTAACCACATTTCCTTCACTTTCCTTTTCCTTTCTTGGCTTTTGACTAGTCTCAACCCCCTGTTTTTGCTCCTTTTATTCTCTGTGTGGTCCCTTCATTTGTGTCTTTTCTTTTTGATTTCTTTCTCTATGTCTTCCTTACATTATGCCCTTGGTGGCCTATTTTTTGTATTTCATGGACGACTACTTCACTGTGAGAGAATATGTTTAAACTAAAAGTAGTGATTTAGAAGTCAGTACTAAGTTGTTTGCTAACGAAGTAGAGTCTGATCTTCAATCCAGTGAAGGATAGGAAATACCTTTTGCACGACATGGACCAGTACTTGAAGTAGACCACGAAGAAATCAACATGCAACGTGATTTTTGGAGCTGCTGTGCAATTGGGTTTATTCTGGACTAAAGGTAATTTTCCGTCTCACATCTCTAGCACATTATAAACACTGCATGAAGGATCAGAGTCTAGGCTACTATTATGGGAAGAGACTCTTATTTCTATCTCATCCATTTTGAGATATTGGAAGATCTTAACCACATTTGTAGTGAGGGACCTTGGTCAGTTGATGGAGCTCTTTTGGTGTTGGAGAGCTGGAGATCCAATTTAGTGCTCAGTAGGCTTCAATTAAATTTTTTCTCACTGTGGGTACAGTTGCATGGTCTTCCTTTAGAGTATCAATATCTCGAGTTGGCAGAAAGGATGGGTCAACTGATTGGTATCTTTGAGAGGATGAACAAGGAGGATTGCATGCCAAGAAACATACGTTTCACGCGAGTCAGGGTACGAATTGATCCATGGGTGCCAGTTTGATCAGGATTCATGCTTAGGTTGGACGATGGGTCTAGAACATGGATACAGTGTAGATACGAATGGATCCATAAGCTGTGTACCAAGTGTGGTCTAATAGACCATACCAGAACTCAATGCACTCAATGTAGGGATGAAATAGAGATGAGCCTGTTCAGACAAAGAAGACGTATCCAACGCATTCACCAGGTATAGTTTGGTTTTGATGTTTTGGAACCACACTTTATCAACAACCTTAGGGCCTTTTACAATAGAAGAAGGCGTTGGACCACCCAAATTTGGTTTGGAAATCTCTATCCTCATCACATCCCTCAACCTCATAACCAACACCCCAATGCCTCCAATGACGAGCACCCTTCCCCACCCTTGTCATCTCATGCCCAAGAAGTCAATCACCAGAATTTCCCTGACCTAGATACACCATCTTATCCCAACATAACCACTTATTGAAACTTGAGGTTGAACATGCACACCTAAATTCTATCATACACTTACTAACAATTGGGAACAATACCATCCCTCCCACTCCTGTCAATTCCCCTGTATCATCTCCAGACCACCCTTTGCCTAATGGCTCAATCCCTAACCCCGATTTTATCCTAACGTAGAATACAAATCCTAACCCCATTCCTAATCAACCTACCCTTGTTCCAATACAAAATGACCTCAACTCCCACAACCAAAACCCCAACCAAGCCCAAAGAAACTCAAACTTCACCATGCGACCCCCTTGGCTTCCTCTAAAATCTTCACCTCTCAGATGGACTTGGGTTGATGGAGATGGCTCCTTTATCATGACGGGAGAGTTAAGAGACACACACACTACCTCAACTGAAACAGAGAGTAGTTCAGCAACAGTCACTATGTTTAATCTTGATAGTTTGAACGCTGAAAGACCTGAGGTTATGTAAGGAGCAATGTGGGGTAGAGGACAAATACCTGAGTTGCTTGATTCTTTTATTGACTCTCTGGTTCGAAAGGGGGATAGGGGAAGGTTTAGGTTTGAAATAGGGGACTCGAGTAATGGGCCTCAATTAGGAAGACCTCAAGACATGTCTAGTGAGATGACCCACAAAGGTATTGGTACTGCATCGGGCCTAGCCTCTACTGTACCAGGCCCAATTTAGGAAAGGCATCTTAGCCCAGCCCTTAGTTTGGATGTAGGTCTGGACAATCTCAACAAAACAGACCCGTTCTCTCTTGGCCCTGGACCACTATCATCTAACTCTACATGTTCAGATCCTTTACCAGCTTCGTGTCAACATAATGAAGATTGGTGGGATCCTGCTGTGGGAAATTCTAGCTTAACTAAAGCAACAAGAAAGAGATTTAGGGTTGAATTTGGAAAGCTTGGGAGAAACATTAGACAACGTTTGCTCTGTGGTTTTTGTGTGAAGGAAGGTAATTCTTAAATTCTTATAGATTGCTCTAATTATGTCCCTCTTCATTTTAAACAATGCCATGATGTTATATACCCTGCAAATCCAATTGGGCTATGGGAAGCTGGCCCCAATCAGCTTCCCCAACAGCCATGAGGATTATGAGTTGGAATTGTAGAGATTTAGGCAAACCCTCTAGAGTTCTAAAATGACAGAAAAAAGCCCTGGAATTTAAACTTGATGTGATGTTTTAATGGAAACTAGATTAGAAAAAGAATAAGGGAAAGCTGTTTGGGTCAAATGTGGATTATTTGAAGGTTGGGAGGTTCCTAGAGAAAGCTTTAGTGGGGGTCTACTACTTGCTTGGAACCCTAGACAGAAACTTAGGATAGTGTTTGAATCAAAAAACCTTGTGCATTATGATTTAATAGATAACAAAGGAAGCTCTTTGTCCATCACCTTTGTATATGGACACCTAAATCTGTCCAAGAGAGAAGTAGTGTGGCAATAACTCAGACACTTAAATCCTTAGCTCAACCTAATTGGCTATGCATTGGTGATTTTAATCAAGTTCACCAAGGCCTAGTCCTAGGAGCTCAATTGCTACAACAGGCTATTAATGAGCTCCATCTTTGTGATTTAAGGGCAACTGGATAGAGATTCACTTGGATGAACAATAGGGAAGAGAATGACTTTGTTATGGAAAGACTTGATAGAGCCTTTGCCAGCATTGAATGGGTCAATAATTACCCCAACTATGCTCTTAGGAATTTCCCTATCTATCATTCTGATCATGGACCAATTATACTGGATTTTGAACTCTAGCATCCTTTTAGAAAGAGACCCTTTAGATTTGAACATATGTGGATAAGTCACCCTGGTTGTAAGGATATGATCCAGCAGGCACGAAGCTTTCAAACGCCTGGATCAAGAGCTGCCCAATTAAGTAGGAAAAGGAGATCAAAGAGAAGTAGGCTTTACTACAAGAGGTTCAAGACTCCATTACAAATTTAGAGGATGTGAGGAGAGAGAGATGTATTAGGGAGGATTTGGAAGATTTTTTAAACAGGAAGGAACAAATGTGGGCTCAGAAGGCAAGATGTGATTGGATTCTCTTGGGTGATAGAAACACAGGATACTTTCAAACAATTGTAAAGCAGAGAAGAGCAAGAAGTAGGATTCTACACATCAAGAATGGAGAAGGGATGTTAACTGATAAACCTGAAGAGATTGAAGAAATTTTGGCTTCTCATTTCAAACAATCCTATGAAAAGCCTACCTCAAACAGTGTTGATAACATCTAGCTTGAACTACAGGCTTTACAAATCCCTGAACTCACACCTCAACAATGTTTTGATCTCAACAAACCCATCACAAACATTAAGATTGAGGACACTGTCTTCCAACTAGGACCACACAAAGCACCAGGTCCTAATGGCATACTTGCTTTCTTCTTTTAGGAATATTGGGGTATAGTCAAAGCTAACATCATCAACATTGTTCAAGCCTTCTTTCATTCAAGTTCTCTCTTTAAGCCTCTCAATCACACATACATCACTCTTATCCCCAAAAACCCCTTCCCAGATGATGTTACACATTTTAGGCCTATTAGTCTATGTAATGTAATTTATAAAGTCATTTCAAAACTCTTAGTCAATAGACTTAAGCCTATTATGGATAGCATCATAACCCCTTTCCAAAATATTTTCATTCAAGGAAGAAACATTATTAACAACATCCGCATTGCTCATGTGATCCTAGATGCCATTAGGAAGAAAAAGGGTAGGAAAAACTGTTTTGGTACTCTAAAGATAGACATGAGCAAGGCTTATGATAGGGTTAATTGAAACTTCCTAAAAGTCGTCCTTCTTGTCATGAAATTTGATGCTAAATGGGTAAATTGAATAATGGAGTGTGTCAATTCTGTACATTACACTCTTCTAGTCAATGGCAGCTTAACAAAGTCTTTCAAACCTGCTAGAAGCCTTAGGCAAGGAGACCCTCTATCTCCATACATTTTCCTATTGTGTGCAAATGTGTTGTCAATAGCAATTTTACAAGCAGAACACACAAATCTAATCAAAGAAGTCAAAATTGGTAGGTATGGGAGTACTTTCACTCACTTGCTCTTTGCTGATGACTCCCTTCTCTTCTTCAAAAAAGATAATAAGTCTCTTGAAAATTTGCAGAAAACTCTAGATTGGTATTGCTCCTTATCAAGACAATACATAAATCTAGCAAACTTAGACATATATTGTTCTCCTAACATGCCTCTAGAAGATCAGGAGTCTCTAGCTAGGTCACTTCATGTAAACCTTGTTCCTAAACCTAGTAAATACCTTTGTCTATACGTCAAATTAAGAGGCAACAGTGTTGTTGATTTTCAGTTCCTAGTTGAAAAACTAAATGCCAAACTTTTGAAGGGTGGAAGGCAACATTGTTATCCCAAGTAGGTAGATCAACCCTTATCTCCTCTGTTCTACAAGCCCTACCTTTGTACGCTTTTTCATGCTTCAAGGTTCCTGAAGCTACTTGTAAAAAAATGGACTCTATTGTAAGATCCTTCTAGTGGGGTCATGAGAATGGTGAAAGGAAGATGCACTGGCTTAGTTGGGAAAAAATCTGCCAACCTAGGAATAGAGAAGGACTTGGTTTCAAGAAATTCAACATTATGAACCAAGCCATGTTGGCTAAACAGTATTGGAAGATTAACAACAACCCAAATTCTCTGCTTGCTAGAACTTTAAAAGCTAAATTCTATCATAGCTGTTCCTTACAGGAATGCATACCTAAACAACATCATCCTTGGTTTTGGAGAAGCATCATTAAACAAGAAAACCCTAAGCTTAGAGAAGGGAGATGGTGGGTTGGTAAAGGACATGACATTCCTTTGACACACCAAGATTGGTTCAAATGTTCACCTCAAAACCTGAATAGGTTCGGGCTCCTCAATGGTACTGTAGCTGATTTTATTGATCAAAGTACCAACAACTAAAAACCTGATTTGATCCGAACCCTATATCCCTACCCTCAATGGTCTGATATTTTGAACATTTCTCTATCTAAGACTGGTGCTGTTAATAATAAGTTGAATTGGAAACATTCTAGCACAAGTGAGTTCAATGTCAAGACAGATTACAAGTTACTATCTGAAGACTTTTATCTTTCTACCCAAAGCTTATCAAGATCAGTGCCTAACCAAGAGGGTTTTTGGAACAAAATCTGGAAGGTTAAAGTGCCCCAAAGAATCTGCAATTTTGTTTGGAGATTGATGCATGATAGCCTACCAACAATGCTCATCTTAAAAAATAGGAGTATACCAGTCCAAAGTAACTGTCACTTATGTGATGCAGATGAAGAATCCACCTCACATTTATTTATGCAATGCCCTTTTGCTAGAGCTTGTTGGCATGGTTCAACACTAGCTATTCATTCCTCGGATTTCCGAAATATTTCAGTGCAGCAATTGGTTAAAGGTCTACTAAGTAGGTACAATTTTATGGATGATGAAGCTATGGGATACTTGCAAGGGATTTTCACTACTCTATGGGCAATATGGAAGCACAAGAACCTGGTTATCCATGAAGGTAAAATACCAAATCCAATGGAAGTGGTTTTAATTACTCAAAACTTGTCTTGCAGGTATAAAGAAGCCTATACTAGCATTCCAGTCAACAGCAGACAGTGCAGAAGACCAACCCTAGAGCCAACCTCAGATGCAAGACAATGCCCATTGATCATCAAAATTGAAGGGGTAAGGAGGAAAAAAGCTAGGAGAAGTGCTTATGCTCTTGAGGCAAATAATGTACAGGGAGATATCATGTTTTGGGGGTTGCTAGCAGCACGGCAAAAACAGCTTATAGGGCCACACTGGAAGCTATTGTGGAGGCTGCTCTCAAAGCCAATCTCTATGGTTTCCAACGCATTTTGATTCTGAGTAATTGCAGAAGGTTTACCCAAGTTTTGAATAGGAAGATAGTTCCTGGCTGTCAAGAAAAGACCTTTTTGGCTTATATAAGTCACTTACAGATGGGTGGTTTAATTGCTATAGTGTATGTAGAGAGGGAAAATTTCTGACCTATCATAAGCTGACACATCATACTACCAAGTCCACAAAATACAACCAATTACAAAGCGCCACGTACTGCTGCTAGGTTTTGCCATCACTATTCAGAAAACCAATAGAAATTTGCCAAGTGTCATTGAAATAAAGGCATGAAACGCATCAGCATGCGTAGGCGGCAGCCCTGCACGTGTAAGCGATGACACAAGCGATCCAGCATGTGTAAGCGATGATATAAGCAGACCACAGGCTGTGACATGTGTCACCAATCAGACTCCGCCATGTGTCGCTCACCCACCCCTAAACTCCTATAAATAGAAGCCTTCCTAAGACATTTAGACAGACAGATGAAGATATCTTGAGTTCAGAAATACAGAAGCTCTGCCGGAATCAAACCCCAAAGCCTCTAGGAATTTCAAGAACTTCAACCTCGAATACAGACAACATTCAAAGCAAAGTCGTCCAAACTACTTGTCTAGATCTCAAAGGTCACTGGAATCAAGCTCAAAAGCCTCCAGAAACCTCAACAAACCACAAATTGGTGAAGCTCTACGGATTCAAGCCTCCAAAGCCCCGAAGAACTTCCACCACAAAATTTCAAATACGAAGAACAATCGAAGAGGAATCATCCAAATCATATTCCTAAATCTCAAAGTTCACTGGAATCAAGCTCAAAAGCCTCCAGGAACCTCAACACTCCATAAATCAACGAAACTCTACGGAATCAAGCCTCTAAAGCACCGAAGAACTTCCACCACAAACCTTCAAACACGAAGAACACGAAGAACGCGAAGAACAAAGAATTTCTAACAAGCTCATAACCAGAGATTCGTTATAATTCCGTTTCAAAGATCTTCAATCCATTCCTCAGCCAAATTGAAGGATATCTTGTGTTCAAATCAAAATCACATTACCACAATTCCAATCAACAAATCTTTCAAGGAGATCGAATCAGAGGATCACTCTTTTGTAATTACAGAGAATTGTACCACATATTCATCAATACAAATTCGCATTTGTGAAACTATTTTACTTGTTTGATTTATTTCGAACTAAAAAATTTAGTCGTCTACAATGTACTTTAATCCCTAAAGTAGTTGTGGAGCAGGTTTTGTTTGTAGCTTATAAGGCCACAAGATTGCCTATGCATCAACACTGGCATAACTCCTATCTTTTGTAGTGTGTATATCACTGACGTTCTCCCTTTAATGGTATAAAAAAATAATAATAATAAAATAAAACCCAAAATTCCAACATCTATAAACTAGAATATTTGCAACAATACAAATATTACCATGAAGCCTAATGGCGCCATAATATACTGGAGCCTGATCAATCCAAATTTTGACCTCGTTATGCCAACTTAAAGAGACTCATGAGGCAATTCAATTGGTTCACATAATAACAAATCTGGTTATTATACACACACGCGAACTCCAATAACCACCTACTTCTCTATTGGATGTTATAAAAAAATTAAAAAAAAAAAAATACTGTATCTATTTAAATATCAAGATCTATCAAAGAAACTTGTTCTCTATTAAGTGTAAGGAGTAATGGTACACTCTTCACATGATAGATAGTGGTTATAGAGATAACGTAAATTTAAGCCGAACTTAATTTGAGTCTCATGTCTCTAATGCAATAGTTATACGGTACTAAAAGTAAACATTTTTCATCATTTTAACAAATCTAATACACTGAAGCTTTAGACCCAATCTTTGCTCATTTACCTTTAACATAAGGCTTGGATCCAGTGACATTGACCCATTGAAATCATAACATGTGTCATGATTCATCTTTTGAACGAGCACTCAGTTAACAATTGTGAGAGGGATGAATATAGGAGGCGGCTGAAAGAGAGGATTGTTTTTCCTATTTGTTCAACGAGATAATGGGTTGCAAGTTTAGGCCATCAAAGCCCACTTACTTATTTCTTTACGTAGGGCTACTATGCCTAAAAAACTTCTCACCCATATCTAAGCTTTTTGAGCCCAACATTTACTCAAGCAAAAAGACAATGAGCTAAAAAAAATAGTGTCATGCTCTTAGAAAAGTTTTTATACTACATTTATAGGCAATTAGAAAAATTGTCAAAATATTAATTACTATTTTTTTTTTTAACTATTTTTTTTATAAAAACTTTTTTTTTAAATAATTAACTAAAGGCATTTGTTAACTTTTTCCAAAAATAAATCTTTATAAGAATTTCCTCTTTTTATTTCATGCCAATACGTACTAGGCTTCCTAAATCTTCCAGGAAAAAAAAAATAATAATTCCTCTTCTTGAATGAAGGGTGTTCATGGAAATTTGGACCCACAAAAAGAAATTTGAAGGGGAAAAGATGATGATTAGTGGGGTGGGTGCATGGTCTTCTCAATGAGAAGAAAAGGTTAACAGGCAAATCTGTAATGGGGACCATAACCCCAAATGCTTAGCCTATCATAGGAACCTCAATTATCTGACACATAAATCTAAAGGATGGACTTCTAGTCGTGCCATGGATTGATTGATGGGCATTTGGGCCTTCCACCACACAATATTATTAAGGAAAAGATGCTATGTGCCTACTGCTACAATGCCAAAACTGAGTTTAAACCAGAGGAAAAATGGCTTAAGTACAATATTTTTATTAAAAAAATTATAAGAAAAAAAAAAGTAATTGAATTTTTTTTACAATTTTTTATACTTTTCATAAAAGTTGTACCATAACTTTTCTAAATGACCTATTAACAAATTTTCTTAGCACTTAGTAACCGATCCTTAAACCCTTTTTTTTTTTTTAGAGTTTCAACTTATAATGTCCACTCTTGATGATAGATATTTATTATCAGCCTAAGACACCAACTAATACAACATCAACACTAATTTATTTTTGTTTTAGGCTAAAATGTGGACCTAGCTTGTTCAAGGAACAAAGGAGCTTCATTTTTTTTTTTTTCCCCTTTGGAGGGCAAATGAGCTTCTTAAGTATTCCACACATTCCTTCTCAAAAATAAAAAATAAAAAGTATTCCAAACTTTCCAAATGTTTGGTCCTTTATTCCATTTTGGGAAGTCTCAAAATAAAGTAGACTTTTTAAAATTAATAAATAAAATTTTTTATCTTACTTCTTTACTTTTTTTTTTTTTTTGTTTTGAGAAAGTACTTCTTTACTTTATTTAAAAATTTAATGTCATTCTTTTTCTATATTTTAAATTTATGAGGGTATGTTTGAAAATTTGTACATTTTTAAATAAAGACAATATAATATAGTAAACGGAATTCCCTTAAAAAGTTGAATTTTCTAAATAAATAAAAAACCACGATTTTGAAACAGAGGAAGTACTATTTATTAAAAAAAAAAAAAACCTACACCTTAGCTGCTTTGTCATTGTAAAACCAAATATGGCCACTAGCAATTGTAATTCTATATGGGTATATGGTTTCTGCGATGTGCTAAGTGCCAAAATTGTTGAGAAATATTGTAATTCTCCCCCGGTGATTGAATTTTTCTAGAGAACTTGGAAATGGGTTGGGTCAATCAAGTTTTGATTGATCTAGTCGTGCGTTGGGTTATAATTTTATTGGATTAAAATGAATTGTTGTTCCTCTGTATTTTTCACATACCAAAAAAAGAATTGACTTATCTCTTTCAATACAATTTGAGAGATGCTACATCCACAACATTTTTAAAATATTTTCACAACAAATCATAAGTGGTTAATTGTAATTGGTTCAAATTTGAACTTAACACTAAGATTACTTTTTTGCCCTAGCAATAACAACCAATAACAACCTACCACTTAAGATTTGTTATAAAAATGTTGTGAATATATCATTTCTCATACAATTTATATAATGAAGTTAAATTGCGTATAAAACAAGTGTGAATTTGGATTAGATTTTTAATGAAAGCTTATTTGCTTATCTGATGAGCTCATCTGATAAAAGTTGGCAAATTTATCGTTATATTAAAAGAATTTAAGGTTGTTAAAAACGTTGTGTATCAGAAAATAAGCTAAAAAGTTAAAAGGAGACAAAAAAAATTCAAACTCAAACTCATGAAAGATAAGGTAAAGAAGCTTCACTCTATTAGTGCCCGAGTTGGAGCAAACAACGGTGATGGTTGATGTTGTTGCCAAGTTACTATTTTATTTTATATGGTGTGACTGGGATTGTGACTAAGATAAATAGGAACACATGTTATAATATTATTGAACGGATACAATCCTTCGAGAGAATCGTATAATTTCCCATTCTCACGTATTAGAGCCTATTTATAGGCTTTTGAAAATTTCTTTTCCAATAAAGAATATTCTAAGGGAAATAAATCGCTAAAATCTAAGATAATCACACAAAAAATTAACCCACATATGTTATCTTATATCAGATCCCTCCATTTAGCTGAAACCCATCCTTAAGTTTTTTACTAGAAACTGAAATCTTCAGTTAATAGATACTTTAACTGTCAACAAATTTTCAATTGCGTCCTCAATTAAATTATGAATTGAATACCCAATATTACTCTGACAAAAATCTTCAACTAATCCACAACATTAGTCAGGAAAGAATTGAAGAAGAAAAAAATCAAAATTATCTACACTTAGAAAATCAATGGATTTTGACACCTTGATTCCCAATAAATCAATAAGATCCTTGGGCTCAAAGGTTATAAGCTCAATGTAATATTTGACTTGCATCAAATCTATAAAAAAAAAATTATCAAAAATGTCCACATTATGATTTTCAATAGTATCTTATTTTAACTCCTTATTTTTCTCACTTCAAAAAAAAAATCCTTATTTTTTCTCCATTGCCTCCTTAATTAGTTCTTCATTAATCTCAGGTTCATCTCTTAATTTCTCGGGACAAAGTCACCTTAATATCGGATTCATAGACTTTGAAAAAAATAGTCTATTGGCTGACTTAAGGTACTTTTACGGTTGAAAGATTATCCATAATGGTCAAATTATTACCTAAACTAGGATAGGAGACCTCGCATTTTCTTATTCCTAGACTAGTGATAATATCAATTAGACACATAGTTGTAAATAATCATAGTTAAAGTCATATGATGGCTGTCGAGTAAACTCATCCTTCCAAGAATGAGATCTCGTTTGGGGTTGGTTGGAAATACAATGTCGAAAAAAATAATGAAGGTTTTAAACTTCCACTCAACAAAATAAAATTCAAACTAGACTTTGAGAAATTGGAAGATAAACAACTTAAAGAAGTTGAAGTTAATCAAGATAAGTTTGAAGCGTGTAGGTGCCATTTTTGACATAATGTGGACATTTTTTTAAATCCCATATTAAGAGGCAACATGGATATTTTTTGCTTAAGAGATAAAAAGAAGTTGGCTGACCAATAGACTATTGATGAAGGATTTGAATCTCATATTACAGTGACTTAAAAGGTTGGAAGTTAGATTATTTAAAATAAAATTGAAACAAAAAGTAACGCGGGACTTGCAAACAATACATAAAATAAGAAGAAGAAAAAAAGCAACTTATAATCACTTCTCTAACTCATATTGATGTTATATCAGCAATTCTCACAAATGTAAGATCCGCGAAAATTAAGATTTTCTAGTACTTTATGAGAATCATTATGCTTGAAAATATTATCAAATGAACACAAATTATTGAAAAATAATAATTATTATGCTCAATTGGATTAATTAAATGGAATTCAAGATTTTTATTTTTGGCATATGGGGATCTTCATTTATAGGAAACCATAAAGTGAGATTTTTGGTTTAATCTGGCCAATGACCATGACCCATAAATTGCCCCAAGTGGGCCCAAAATATGAGGGCAGTTCATGGTCGGGCCCATATGGACCCACAAAAAGAAACTTGAAAGGGAAAAGATTATGATTAGTGGGGTGGGTGTATGGTCCTCTCAATGAGAAGAAAGGGGGGTTATAGGCAAATCTGTACTGGGGTCATAACCCAAAAGCTTAGCCCACCATAAGAACCTCAATTATCTGACACATAAAGCTAAAAGATGGACTTAGAGTGGTGGCATGTATTGATTGATGGGCATTTGGGCCTTCAACCACCCAATATAATGAAGTAGAAGATGCTATCTGTCTACAACTACAAAGCAAAATATGCTTTTAACTAACATAAATAATGTGAACACTATTCTTTTTTAGCTGAAATGTGGACCTTAGTTTGTCCAAGGGACAAAGGAGTTCTTATTGGAATTAAAGCAAAAAACAGAATAAATTAGAAACAAAAGATGTTTTTCACTTTATCATTTTTATAACTATACATTTTTTTTTTGTTGAGGGCATCATCATACATATTGTTAGACTTATAGGCTGATAAGAATAGGCATGCCCCTCTTGTGCATGAGTAGTCCTCACAAATTTGTGGTTTGCTAATTATGTTGGAAATTGGAATTAGTCTCTTCTTCCTCTTATTTTTGGATCAGACCTAAGTGGGATATTCTTTTTGTTGAGAGCAAAAAAAGGTTGTGTATGAGCTAATTATTGGAACCTATAAACCCCAACCTCCCACCTCTCCAGCTCTATATGGGGTTCTTCTTTTCTTGGTAAAAAACTAAACCTTATTAAAATATTTCTTTTTTTTTTCTTTTTTTTTTTTTTTTGAGAAAAGAGGCTAAGAGAAAATTAGTTCTATAAATTCTTCTCAAAAAAAGGAAAAAAAAAGTTCTATTACGACCTTAGCCTTCCAGCCCAAAAGTAGTAAATTCTCTATGCTTGATTTGTTAGGAACTTTTATCCAAATATATGTGTGTGTTAGAAATTAACATAAATGGAAAGAGTATGGATGGATTACACTCTCACCCGTAACTATTAGGTCATGTACAATGTACTTTTTAAATTATAAAATCAACCAATGTCTTCATTGGAAATAAGCAAACAATCCCCCGCTGTCCATTTTGCTGTCAAGAACCAATTGAATCATTTGATATCTTTTATATTCCATATTAAAATGACTAAAATACCCTCTCTCGATTGAGGAGAAGAATTGCAAATGACCTAGGCCTCAAGACCCCTATTATTTAAAAAGTCCCCCTTTTTTTTTTAAAGCCCCAAATACTAATATAGGCCTAAAGACCCCTATATATTGTAAAAACCCAATCCAATTGGTCCAATAAAAAACCAATCCAATTGTAATTTTAATTTTTTTCTAAAAAAATAGGAGAAAATGGGCTTTTGCCCTTTTCAAAACAATCCAGCATTTTGCCTCATTTTCCAAACTAATTAGGGAAATGCTTCTCTTTTGAAACTTGATTTTCTCAAAATCGAGCTAAGCCTGTTAAGGACATATTTTATGTAGTTGGCTAATCCTTTGATAAAACCCATTTTACTTGTATTTGAATTGATTTAGGATGTGTTTAATACTTTAAAGAACATGTTGTTCAAGTCTAATATGAAAGCCATGAAGATTGGACCAAGAAATAAGTGAAGAAAAAGTGTTTACTAAAGTTGAACGGTAGTTGGACACCTGTGGATAGCTGCTTGACACCTGCTCAACAAATAGCTATCTATCGAGATTTAATGAATGAAGCTTGACAGCTGCTCGATCGATCGAGGATCTATCGAGGTTACGGGAATTCAGATTTTCAGATCTAATTATTGGGCTAGGCTTTTGTATTTGTGTAAGGTTTCTTTTCTCACAACTCTAGACATATATAATGCTTATTTTAGAGGTCGTCATATAAGAGAATACAAGGAGAACATATGCAAAAGGTGACCGAAGTCTTATTCTCTCAAAAAGAAGCTACTGAGTCTTTGCGCCTTAGGGTTTTGTAACCAAGTGCTTCTTGATCTTCATTGTTAATGAAGTGAAGAACTTTGTAGCCAACATTTTTCTTTCTAAAGTTGGTGAGTGAGTCACGTACTGGGATTCGTGTAAAGGAGTTGGTCACATACTGGGATCCGTGCATCAAAGGGTGGCATTCATATATTGAAGAATTTAGAGGTTCTGAAACGGTAGAAGGTTTCTGCTATGAGTTCATCTACGAAGATTTTAGAGTTTAAGGACAAAGGTTTTGTACTAGATCTGAAACTTCTCTTTACTAGAGTGGATTACTTTTCGGGAAGATTTCCCTTCAGGTTTTTTACTGTGAAACTGGTTGGTTTCATTGGGTTTCTAGGGTCATTATATCTTGTCTTATTTACTTTTCCGTTACATTTATTTGTGACATTATATTGATGTTTGTTTATTTTAACAAGTTTTATTCATAATAAATCTAATTAACAACTTGGATTTAAAACTTGTTAATTTCATCAACCGGGGTCTAAATTTCTTAACAAGTGGTATCAGAGCGGGTACACTTTAATTGGATTAATTTTCTGAGTGTGATTCTTGACCCCCGTTGTCATGGAAACTTTTGGAAAGTTATTAAAAGTCTTGAGCTTTTTAACTCAATTTTAGGAGAATTTTAATTCTTCTATGTCCTTTATTAAACATACTAGGACACGTGTCTTTTCATCTTCACGGCTAAAGACTCGTGCTGTGTGGGTGTGGGTGAGAAAGGAGCCTAAGACTTAATTGTCTTTTCTATTTGTCCTCTACTTTAATTCTTTCTATCTAAAGTATGACTCTCTTAGCTTGATTTCTTATCTGCTCTTGGAATCATGCTTTCATGCATCTGCATCTTTCTATCATGCCTTCATGCATTTGCATCTTTCTTTCATGCTTTCATGTTGTTTGTCTGTTTTTGTTTGGTTGTTTAGTTTTTATTTTATTTTATTTTCAAACTAAAAAAAATCAGAAAATTACAAACACAGTGTGTGTTTGTGTACATTGGTTCTTGTGAACCTTAAAATGGCCATTGAAATAGAGTTTTCTAAACTTTGTATCGCTTGTAGCTTAGATGAGAATCTCTATGCACAACTAAGCAAGTGAGTTTTGTGGCTCTTTATTTGTGATGAGCAAAGTTAAGTGATCTCTTGTACTTAACACTCGTATCACTCTTTTTGACGGGTAGGACTAGAAAATCCTAAGAGAAAGACATAAATAACTATCTCACCACTGTTGCCCGTCAATCATGAAATGACATCAGTATGCTTCAGCATAGCAAAAGTGCAATGTCAAAAAGTTTAACATAATTGGGTATTTCTTTTCTTTCCTTTGTACACCCATGCATGGTTTGCTTAATAAAAAAAATGCAAAGAAAAATAAAAGCAAAAAGAACAAAATGCTTTAAAAACATGATTGCAAGCGTGTTTTCTAGGAGATGTGGGAGTTATAGGATGTACCTCGAAAGTGATAGTCCTCATCAAACAGTTATGATTGTGTGTGAGTTAAAGTGATTTTCTCATATCTCAAATCGTCATAATATAGAGACACTTATGCAATCTTGCAATGTTTTCACACACAACACGCAATATTCTTTGCTACTTTTGATATATGTGCAGGTACAATGTGATTTGGCCATCACAAGGTTTACATGTGTTGATATTTACTAACTAAACTATCTTGACTTGTTTTTTAAATATAAAATCGATTAGACTTGTTTAGTGTGTGTGTGTGTGTGTGTGTGTGTGTGTTTTGGGATCCATGTGCTTAAAATTGTTGTTGAGAGATGATTCTAAGAGTCTAATATGTTGATTGGATCATTGGTTGAGTTACATGCGTGATTGCATTCATGTCTGTGTTTTTCCTTTCTCGAAAAACTGCTTTTAAAAGCTAGCTCGACACCTCCTCGATACCTGGCTGTTTGTTAAACTTCTTAGCTTTTTCTTATCGCAATCTCAACATCTTCTCGACACTTGGTGGATCGATCGAGAAAACTTCTATCCTCTCGATAGATTCTCGACACCTGGTGGATCGATCGAGCTTCTGTTCTCATATCTTTGCTTTGTTCCTCAACACCTTCTCGATAGCTCTATCTATCGACATTGCTTTTCTCGACACATTCCTCGACAGATGACTCGACACCTCTCGATCCATCGAGATTCTCTTACATGCATTGTTTTTCACATGTTTTGCATATTTCTTTGATCTTGTCATCCATAGCATATTGTTTCATTACATTCATGCATTTTTTTTTTTGGATTCTTTGTGCCCTCCCTTGATCATCCTTAATCATCTTTATGTTTCTCAGGTAAAACTTTATAGCTTCTTGTACCCTTTGTCAATCATGACAAAAAGGGGAAGAAATTGGAGAATTTGTAGTTTCTTTCTTTAAGATTCTACAAGTTAGGGTGAGAAATACATGCCCTTGTAAGGGGGAGATGTGTTTCATCTTGTTAGGGGGAGTGTTTACCTCCTTATTGTTGTAGGAGCTACTTTTAGCTTCTTGTTCTTGTACCTTAGGTCTTGTGACCATTCTTACATACATGATGCTTATCAAGTGGTATATGTGATGATGTATGTTTTCTTCACCTATCTCTACATGTGTTTTTCTTTCCTCTCTTTATACATATGATTCTTATATTTGTATGCAATTTTTTATTTCTGTTTCACACTAAAATGTCTTGATGAGTTTTGTTTCAAGTGTTTTAGAAATACAGGTTGTCAAAATCTTCCATGCCATAAACTTTCTTCTTGCAAAGTTTTTCAAGAGTTTGTGTTAGGGTAGATTTTATTGTATTCAACAAGTGAGTATGAGTTGAGTGATTTATGAATTCTCTCATATGTTCATTTGTTTGTTATGATTTTGTCACAGATTGCCAAAGGGGGAGATTGTTAAGGACATATTTTATGTAGTTGGCTAATCCTTTGACAAAACACATTTTACTTGTATTTGGATTAATCTAGGATGCATTTAATACTTTAAAGAACATGTTGTTCAAGTCTAGTATTAAAGCCACGAAGATTGGACCAAGAAACAAGTGAAGAAAATGTGTTTACTAAAGCTGGACAGATAGCTGGACACCTGTGGACAGCTACTCGACACCTGCTCGACAGATAGCTATCTATCGAGATTTAATGAATGAAGCTCGACAGCTGCTCGATCGATCGAGGATTTATTGAGGTTACGGGAATTCAGATTTTCAGATCTGATTTTTGGGCCAGGCTTTTGTATTTGTGTAGGGTTTTTTTTCTCACAACCCTAGACATATATAAGGCTTATTTTAGAGGCCGTCACATAAGAGAATACAAGGAGAACATATGCAAAAGGTAACCGAAACCTTATTTTCTCAAAAAGAAGCTACTGCGTCTTTACGCCTTTGGGTTTTGTAACCAAATGCTTCTTGATCTTCATTGTTGATGAAGTGAAGAACTTTGCAGCCAACATTCTTCTTTCTCAAGTTTGTGAGTGAGTCACGTACTGGGATTCGTGCAAAAGAATTAGTTACGTACTGGGATCCGTGCATCAAAGGGTGGCGTTCATATATTGAAAAGTTCAGAGGTTTTGAAGCGGTAGAAGGTTTCTACTGTGAGTTCATCTACGGGGATTGTAGAGTCTAGGGACAAAGATTTTGTACTAGATCTAAAACTTCTCTTTACTATAGTGGATTGCTTTTCGGGAAGGTTTCCCCCCAAATTTTTTACTGTAAAACTGGTTGGTTTCATTGGTTTTTCTAGGTCATCATATCTTGTCTTATTTACTTTTCCACTGCATTTATTTGTGACATGATATTAATGTATGTTTATTTTAACAAGTTTTATTCATAATAAATCTAATTAACAACTTGGATTTAAAATTTGTTAATTCTATTAACCGGGGTCTAAATTTCCTAACAAAACCCTATAGTGGTGTTTTTAAGGAGCCTATAATGGCGTTTTTAAGGAGCCTATAGTGACGTTTTTAAGGAGCCTATAGTGGCGTTTTCAAGGAGCCTATAGTGACGTTTTTAAGAAGCCTATAGTGGTGTTTTTAAACTCGATCTTCATGAAATCGAGTTATAGATAAAAAAAAGAAAAAAATTGCATGTAACTCGATTTCATGAAGATCGAGTTTAAAAACGTCACTATAAGTCTTTAAAACGTCACTATAGGCTCCTTAAAAACGCCACTATAGGGCTCCATAAATTTTTTTTTTTTAAACTCGATTTTGAGAAAATTGAGTTTTAAAAGAGGGATATTTTCCTAATTAGTTTGGGAAAGGGGGCAAAATGCTAGATTATTTTTTTGGAAAGGGAAAAGCCCATTTTCGCCCAAAAAAATATTGTAACTTAAATGCACCATATCATTATCGATGATTAAGATGATTAGTAATTTTGAATCTAAAAAAGTAAAAAAAGTATATTAGTTACTATCAATTAAAGAAAACAAGATTTACCAAAATTAAGAAACAAAAACTTAATTAGTAATGTGGGGTCAATGGGCCCAGGAATTCATGTTGGGCTAGAGGCCCAATCCGAGGACACTGAAGGGTCCGAGGATGTGGGAATATCAACCCAAGAGGTAGTACTAATGAATAAAGAAGCGAGGTCCAATCAAGGTTTTCCAAGAAGGTGGTCTGAGAAAGAGTATGTCATTGGCTATGTAAAGCCAAGGTAGGAGAGGGCTGTCTGGCGTTCAAAGACGATATTCTAGGAAATCCTATAAGTAAGAGTAAGCATTGTGGATGTACAAGATAAGAAGAAGGGCTATGAAATATTTAAAAAAAAGCCGTTACTACCGCATTGAATACTCTGTAGCTAACTCTCTAGCAGCATTAATAGGGAAGTGATGCTTGAGTATTAGGATTCAGCCTTACAGCTGCCTCCAAAGACTTTAAGGATAGGTGGATGGGACAAGTATCTAAATCAGAAATCTGATCCATACGTGGAAGATGGAGAGGAGAAGGGGAATGAGATAAAAAAGCAAAGGAAGACGTTCAGGGGAGGGCATCGGAGAAAAAAGGAAGAAAACATTGTGCACATTAGCATCCATAATTGTAATCTATCTTTGAAGAGTGAAAGATAAGATTCATCATCCTCGGCTTAAGTCCGAGGACAATTTCTATTACATAAACAATCTCATGTGTATGATGTTGCTATCTAGCCCATCATTTTTGTTATTTAACATCACTAAAACCTAGATTTCAAACCCACTCTCTACAAATTTTATTGTATTGGGCTTTTTAGGCCTATCTCATTCTAACTTTTGAGTTTGGGTGCAAATTGTGACCTTACAAGTAAGTTTGCACTTCAAAAGGAAAAAAGAGTGGGTTTTATATATAAACTATAATATAAAAAATTAAATAAATATTATTTAAGTAAAAGAGCTTTTTCAATAGCATTGATAATACACAAAGTTGTAATGTGTCGAAACGCATTCGAGGATTTATTACCAAATGCCAAGTTGCTATAAAAAAATATCTGAAAGGTGAAAGCCTTCCCTCTCACCCAAATGAGTTTCTCAAAAAAAAAAAATCACAATGAAATTATAAATCTATTGAATGCTTTTGGTTTTATTAAGATATCCTTCTACTTCTAGCCCCCACACCATCCCCCTCCAAACGGAAAATTCTTAGGTAGTCCCGGAGTATAGTAAAATGGTGCTCCCTCCTCTCACATTATGGTGACCCCACTATAATTTAATGAGCGGCCACCATGAATGTGAGAGGAGGGACACCATTCTCTGTGCTCCGGGAGTATCTAAGAATTACTCCCTCCAAACAAACAAAAATCTACTTAAAATTGATATCTTTATTGCAAAATTATTTGAAATTTAAGACTAAATTAAACATTTGACTATTAAAGTCTAGGGTTGCTATATTTTTGGCGTCTTAAGTTTGAGATTTTTTTTATTTTTTTTAAATCATAAAATTTAGTTATATTTTCAAAATGGCAACTAAATCTGGTTGATAAAAGAGAGGGAAAACAAAAAAAAAACAAAAACAAAAACGATGTCATTGTGTTGGCACTTAACATCAGATCAATAACAATGATAGATGGAATGACAATTTAAAAACAAAATCTAACTTGGTGAGTAAAAATGAAAATTCGCAAATTAAGGAACAAAACAAGTACAACTTTGAACTTCAAAAATCAAAAGTGTAATTTAGTCCAAACTCAAAGCTTAATTGGGAGCAAATGGAGATCTTTCTCTCTAGCAAATTAGTTTTTGGCTTGGTTTGAGACAAATTCCAAACACATGGGCATGCATCACGAGCAAAATAAAAGATAGAATAGGATATGATCGAGGATTATGACCTCTAGAATTAATAAAGTTGATGTAATTATGTAAACCAAGAAGAAAAAGACAACAACTAGAAAGTATTAGAGAATTGATTGTTTGTAGTGCAGATATTCAAAAGCAGCCGTGTAGTTATTATCTGTCCATTATGTAGAGATAGTGAGAGAGATCATATTGTGGAAAGTTATTAATTAGGCTAATAAGTTGCATCAATCAACTCTCTGTTTCCTCATATGGAATTTAATTTTCTCACCTATCTGCCATTCTAAATACGTAATATAATTAATGAATCTTAAAAAATCATAAGATAGGCCTCACAAAATTTTGTTCGGTTGGTGAAAAGCAAACAGTCTCGTCATATTCCCTTCCAAATAACAATCACTCATATTCAAAGGTTCATATCAATGTAAATTACTTCCAAAGAGTTTTCTGGCTAACATTACAGTTAAATTCACTACTAGCTAGTAGTTTTTTCTTCCATGTGAGGTAGCTATACTTCTAAAATTTTGGATTTTTTAAAAAGAAAAATAAAGTAATAAATATTTTTAAATATGTGTTTTTTATATACTTAGGTTGGATTTAGGTCAGGTTTAGGGTGGAGAGATAATAGCCGCCCCCGAAACTTTCATTAGAGAGGGTTACTTGCCCTTGAACTTGGTCCACTTTCAAGTTCGAGGAAAGGCTAAAATGACCATCAATACCATGAATCAAGGCAACCACAACCAAATTCCGTCCAATGGATTTACAATTTTGTACCCTAGCTTTTTGAACAAGAGCTAGGGGAGCAAATGAGATTAGATAATCAAGCAATCCTAATTGTAATCAATGTATTATTAGCTCTATAGGATCAATCTGGATGGAGGATATACCACTAGACCTTTTCCTATTCTTTAGGTTGATGTAAATAGCATTCCTTAATAATATGCACCGAAATTCTTCTAAAAAAATCCTAAATTATTTCAAATTATATATAAAAAGATGACATTATGGAAGTAAGTATTTTCGCATACATTGCTAGCACACTATTCCCTCTACTTGTTACGTCATTTTGAACCTATGCCAATTTTAGAGACCAAGAGTATGTTTTAGCTTAAAAAAAAATAAAAGATTGAAAAGAAAGGAAAAAAAAAAATCATTAAGACCATTATGTTATATAACATAGCGGTCTTAATGATTTTTTTTCTTAAATATATTTAAGTTTATTCGAAAACTTCATACTTCTATAAGTATAACATGGACCTTTGTGTTTGCAACTTTGCATGTGACGGGGGAAAACTCCAACTAAGAATGTGATTGCGCACCAAACTAAATTTCAATGGCCACCTAAACGAGATTGCATAAGGATAAGCATATGAACCATTTACATCAACTGGTAATTTGTAGTACAAAACCACCTAATTTTGCTGATCCTTTCACTGTTATATCATATGCGCTTGTTTCAAGTATTGGACATAAGTTGGGAAAAAGAATCTTTAATTAAAATATGATAAAATTATATGATAACATCTTAATCATTTATCTATTATTCTAACAAGAATTATTAAAAAAAAAAATCTTTATGTTAGTTATACTCTTTAATTGATAAAAAAAAAATATTGAAAATGTCATACATGTTGGGATGCGGTTTAATCTTCTTACACTAGACCAAAAATTAAAAAGAACTAGCTGAATCGATATTAACAATTTAGGCTTGTTCATTTGATTTTATTTCTAACACGAGCCGAGTTTGAGCTCATTATTAAACAAGATTATATGTTCAAGTTTGGTTCATTTATTTGCCGAGAAAGCTTGAGCTTGTTTACTAGCTATTCGATTAACTTACTCTTTTCCAATATATTATAAAATCATAATTAAAATGTTTTACCCCTTCATAAATCTATGAATTTTTACTACAAATGAATCACTTATATTTTGAATAAATTACAAATAATAATTTTATATTATATGAACCAATTTACAAACTCATACAACCCAATTTTAAATCTATATAAATATATATTTTGACATTTATACATATAAATATATAGTTGATTCGAGCCCTCAAATTCATGAGTTTGTTCACGAACACATTAATATGTTTGAGCTTAGCTCATTTAATAATTGAGCCTAAAGTTGGGCTTGAATTTGGCTTGTTTACTAAACAAACAAACATAAACAAATTTTTTTTTCTCAAGTTGAGTTCAAGTTATTCATAAAAAACTTGGTTCATTTACCGGCCTAGTAGTTCCCCCTCCCCCTACTGATAGAATAAAATATAGAAATTCGTTCTATGTTTTTTGGATGTCGACTTAATTGTCCTTTATAATCAAGGCATACAAACATTATAAGTGTTCATTTGGATTAGTTTTAGTAGCTTGAAAACGTACTTTATGGGGGAGGAAAAAAAAAAAAAAACAAACATCAATTTCAAAAGGCAGTAGTGCCAAGTAGTAATGAAGAAAGATTGCTTAGGCAGAAAGCTCAAGTACATCATCTTCAGTATATAGTTTAAACTGTATGGTACACAAAGTGCCAAAAGCATCATGTAGCAAATTAATATTGGAAGCTATGATGTGAATGAAACTTATTAAAATAAAACCAAGAAGGATATAGCTTTTGTCCAGTGTCCTGTGATACTGAATCCGCTGCAATCATAACACGTATCCATTTTCAAACACATGTCATGATCACAACATGTTCAATGTATTGAAGGCACTAAACAGAAGCCACGCCAACAAAAAATAGGACATAAGAATTCATAGAAAAAATGGCATTAAATCAGTTCAAAAGGAAGTTGTACTTTCTATCCTTCAAATTTATAAAATTTGCTTTGTCAAACACACACACATATGGTAGTTAAGATAAAATATAGACTTCACGTTGAGATCCATACATCCACAAAGAAAAATGTTCACTAAAGCAAGAGACTGTGTTAAGAACTTAAGATAGTCACTGAAAAGATCTGTAGTATGCTATCTAACCAGAGAAGAAAATGGGTTGGACAAGGAACAGTAATATATTGCATAAAAAAATGAGTTATTTAACTCACTCATCAATGTCAAGAATAAAATCATTACATGCAGCAATGTTGCATAGATATATTGGTTAACCCAATCTATAAGCGATATGAAAATTCTCGGATCACATCTTTCAATGTCTTGAGTCTATCAAAACAAAAAGAACAATCAAAGCAAGCAACCCACATTTTTTAGCCCGAGTCATGGATCTACGTCAACCAACCAAAATTTATCATAATTTATAGTAGTACTCAAGCATGTACTATCTAATATATTGGTGACCCACCTCTAGATCCTATATATTGACATAGAATAAGAAGAGTCCAGAATGTAATCAAAGCAACACATTTCTTTTTAGAGAGTACTAATTACCGAAACTGACTTCTTGTTTGCTAGTCCTACTTTCTGTGTATAAATGTGTAAAATTGAGTTTTTTTTTTAAATTTTTTTTTATACAAAATAGAATTTCTACTCTAGCCTAATTTAAGTGTATATGTATGTGATGTTTCCTCCTGAAAACTTGAACCTCGGCTCTTGCCCTCCACACGTCACAAGTATTTATACTTGTGGAGTGACCACAACATACACCAAGAATGCGCAGTGGCAAAATTGAGTCATTTTTCTATTTTGCATTGTTTATAGCAAATGTTTTGATGGTGAAATAAATAATAATATGCATACTGTGCTAATAATTATATATATAAAAGTGGACAGGCATGCAACTGAAATCTTATTAAGAATATATATCAATCAGTTATTTTCTTTACTGTTTTTTTTTTTTTTTTTAATCTATTATTGAGTTCCATTGTGTATGCCACATACAAATTAGAGTACATGGTAAGCATCTTTGGTTCTTCCGTGCCAAGACTACACAAGTAAATTAGACTACACAAGTATATAACCCTATTTGTATTAGCTATTTAATTAGTTTTTTTTTTAGAGAGTTTCAACTTATGGCGTTCGCTCCTGATAATAGCTCTTTATCATCAGACCAAGACACCAATCAGTTTTTGGTGTAGGCGGAGATTGAACCCCAGATCTCTTATACAACTATCAGAGACTTTACCAGTTGAGCTATTTAATTAGTTTATCTACATGTAAATTGTACGCAATATAGGAATAGTAACGTTAATTAATAACCTTAAAATATAATCAATGTTGATTTTTATGGTTGGCAACTTGCAACCACAAGTTTGCTTTCCTTCAAGATATTTTTATATGTCTATATGTCCTTTAAAATTTTGTTCAACTCTCTCATTTTATACTTAATTTACATGATACAAACCTCCTAATAAAATGACATCACAAGCCTTAAGGATCATTTGCCTAATGATTAGGGGCAAAATGTCCTACTGGTTAATCAAGTAATGGTTAGATGTGCATCCTTTTTCTTTTTTGTTAAAATTTTTTCAAGTCGTAGTGGATTTTCTTTTTAAAAAAAAATAAGGGCCTAAAAATTTAGACAAACATTATTAATTAAAAAGGGGTGTTGGCTGAGTGCCAAGTCCAAATTAGATTTGAGTTTTTTAACCAACTTAAATTTAATCTAACACCCAATCAATAAATTATTCTATATATCCGATGTACTACTCTTCTCTAACATAAAGATGGATGCTATATGTGGGATTTACACGTAAAGTCCACATTTTTGTGAGAAGAAGGTATATTATATAAAGCCCATTTATAATTTCAACATCCTAATCGAAACATGCAAGACATTATTTAATACAAATACATTATAATGAATTTTGTTGCTAGGAATAATTACTAAAAAGTTCACATGTACAAACAATCAAAGTCTTCTTCCTATCCTATCAAAAAAAAAAAGTGTTCATCCTGTGAAGAGCCATTAATCTAGAACCAAATGAAAGAGTCGTCCAAAGTTTAAACCTCATCATCTAAAAGAAAATTGAAAAAAAAAAAATAATAAATAAATATATAAATATATATATATATATATAAAAGTGGAAGGTGCTGTTAACCTAGTCTATAAAGTCTTTTAAATTTTGGATGTAAAAAAATTAAGATTTGTAATTGCCCTAATTTTCTTTCAGCCTTATTCATTGATGTTCTTAGGGTTTTAGAGACCTCGATTTTTTTCTGCTTAGATATTTGAGAAAACCCCCTAGATGAAAGAATAAGACAACATTTTTTTAATGAAAAAAGAAAGAAATAACATAGGAGAAGAAACAAATGACATAAGCTTGATTAATGAGTCACCAACAATTTCTATCAATTAATGAGTTGAAATTGAATATATTCCACCACAGTTACAAAACAATCTTTAGGGGATAAAATCTATGAAATTCCACTCTAGCTTTCGATTGAGTGAAAGGTGAACTTGTTCAAATGCAGTTGTTAACAAAAAATTAGAATAAAATAAAATAAAAGCCCATTTGGGTTAATCCACATAACACATAAGCTTGATTCATACAATGATCATAAGATAGGGGCAAAAAGGGCGTGTGTGTGATCCAAATTTGTAAATCTACACTACAAAAAACGCGCTTTTGGGCCGCGTTTTTTAGCCGCGTTTTTCTAAAACGCCGCTACAGACCGGGGTTTTGAATCGCGTTTATGAAAAACGCAGCTCCAGGAAACACGTATAGCCGCATTTAGTAAACGCGGCTATAGACCCGCACTGAAGCCGCGTTCTTCGGTGCTGAGGCTGCGTTTGGCTGGTAGGATTTCAGCCGCGTTTTTAGAAACGCGGCTCTAGGGAATTCTTTTTTCTTGTTTTTCATTATTTCTGGAGCGGCGTTTAAGAAACGCAGCTCCAGACATGTTGAAGCTGCGTTTCATTAAACGCAGCTCCTAAATGTTGAAGCTGCGTTTCATTAAACGCAGCTTCAAAATTTAGTATAAATTAAAAAAAAAAAAAAAACTATCCCTAAATCAGATCACAAAAAACCCTAAATCATCTCCACCCGCTCTCTCTCACTCACTTGCCCAAACCCAAAATCTATTCGAAGCCCTTCAACGACTCTCTATTCTCTAAAAAGATGAGTATTGGAATTTCAGGAACCTCTGGAGGGAAAAATTATAGTAAAATCTTCTTCTTCCATTTCTCACTATGGTGTTCGTCTCACTGTCAATGGATCCGTCAATTTGCAGGTGGGTTTGAATCAATCCTCCGTTTGGTTCCCCAGAAAAAATGATGGGAAATATTGTTTTTAAACGAGATTCTTATTATTTTTTTCCCCTTATTTCTCAACAACCAAACAGAGCTATTTCTCTTTTCGTTTCTCTATCATAGTCAAATCTTAATTGAAATGCTTTTGTTTGTTTGCAGATTTGTGGAGGATCGGCTAGAATTATTGAGTCCTTATATGGTGTTGTCAAGCCTATCTCCATTTTGTAAGTTCAATCTTTGAGAAGCCCTAAGTTTGCAAAGTTCCTATATAATGTGTAAATGCGTTTTCTGGGTTTATTTTTGGTCTAAGTTAATTATGTTTGTGATGATTTGTAATGTAATAAACTATTAATATTAATAGCTATTCCATTCAGCTACTTAGTTGATTGTTTCTTTCATTTTTGCCTCATATGGAGATTTGTACAGATAATTTGTTCTCTTACTTTGAAACAGAAATAAGAGTACAGAGGTTAGACCTTCCGGGAAGATTGGTTCGGGCACAACAGAGGTACTACATCTCTGGAGAACTATTCTTTTTTTTTTACAATTCTTTACTTTGAAATTGATAAATTACCAACTGTCCCAAATTTTTAAATGGTTAGGAAATGGAGAATTTAGTTACTTGACAATTGTTTGCACACTCTCCCTTACATAGAGTGGGAAAAATAAAAGAAACTACATGAAATGCAACTTGTGGCAGAATGGAAAAGAAATAGGGCTCTTCCTCCCTTTATTTCATGCCTTTGGTGCTTGTGAGATCATTTCCTACCTAATAACAAATCTATTTGAAATGCCTCTGATAAAGCATATATATACTAAGCTACTACAAGGTGAATGTGCACACAAAATTGATGGTTACAGATTTGTATTATTCCAAGCATTCTTCAACCCTTGTTGAACATTACCCTAAGAATTATGCCTAGCATGCTTCAAATTACCCAAGGTCCCCCCACCCACCTCCTCCCCCTTCCCCCCCCCCCCTCCCCCACCCCCCCCTCTCAGACACGATAACTAAGAAGAGCAATATAAAAAGTGACATGGCAAGAATCTTGTTGTTTTTGCTATCAAAGGGTCCCATATTCCAAGACTATACTATAGCCTTATTTTCCCGAGTAAAGAGAATAAGAGGAGTAGATGAAAGTTTTAAAGGTGTAAGCCCATAACCTACATTTGCTCTCTTTGATTGGGATATGGAAAATGTTGTGAGGACAAAAAAAAATGTATTTTACATCATCTGTACTTACTAGAGAGAATTGATCAGTGGAATGATATCAAATAAATTATTATTGTGCCCTTCTTAATAAAGGTACATGATTGAAATTGGAATGATATAAAGTAAATTATTCTTATGCATTCTTAGTATGATTACTATTAATTAACAAGGTGAATGTGCACACAAAATTGATGGTTAATGCGTACATTTGAAATTAATTTTTAATTCGTGTGTGTGTGTGTTAACACCAATATTTCGGATTTAGAAATGAAAGGAAGAGATTTGAACCAAGGGGAGCTCCTACGAAATTCTCACTATAAGTACCTGGTGTTTGTGTGTAGGATGATGGTGCAGCAGCAGCACTACTGATGAAAGAATTTAACTTTAAGGTCTTCTTTAATTGGCCTTTTCTATAGTTTATCTTTAGAAATGTGCAATGTTGTATCCTTGGGTATTGGGACTCAAGTATTAGTTATAAGTCTCCTAGGTTCTGCTATGGAAGCTCTCTCCTCCTCATGTGTGGTGTGAACTTCCCTTTTTACTCCCACCATGAATTTTGAATGCTTCTGTATAATTCTAAAATTTACTTAGGTAACATAGTTTCTAGCTTAAATGTTCTGTCAGCTTCTCATAAAAAAAATAAAATAATAATTAAAGGGTTGAGTTACTTTTCTTATCCTGTCTGGTTTACGTCTTTAGTAGCCTTATCATTTCCACTCTCTTTCAAAGTCATGCTAAATGCATGTTGGTTTTGATCTTTGGTTTAGCTTG
This sequence comes from Castanea sativa, assembly GCF_040712315.1. NCBI lineage: Eukaryota > Viridiplantae > Streptophyta > Magnoliopsida > Fagales > Fagaceae > Castanea > Castanea sativa. The sequence continues at coordinate 37,155,586 of NC_134016.1, read as the reverse complement.
TTATTTGTTACAGATTTGTGAAATGCCAATTCCTGTTGTATCCTCTGTAATTTATAATTGTTCATGTATTGTGGCAGATACCATTTTCCATGTTTTTGAGACAGCCAGGAAAAGACAACCTAGAAAGATTTTTTGAGACCTTCCATGGAGCCAATATCAGTGCTCAGGTGAGTGTTTTTTACATATGTCCCTCACATATGTAAACAATATACTACCAGTCCTCAAAGTTTCCTTAATACCCCAATTTAAATCGTACAAAAGTTCTTTACTTAATAAAATTTCTGTATATGATACCACTTAGAAATGTCCTGCAAGAAAGATACTATTTAAAGAAGATATAAAGACAGAAAAACAAAGTGAGGAACTCCATTTCAATTATTTCAGTATATAGGCTATAGCTTACCTTCCTGGCTTTATGATACCACTAATGTCATTGATGATGCTTATCTTGGTTTGACTTGCCTTTGAACCTGGCAGCTTAGTGAATGCCTGTTAAGTTAGAAAGAAGACAATCTTGATTTTCCAATATTCATACCTGTTATATAATAAGCTATAACTGCAATATATTTTTATTGTAGATTAAAAAATAAAAAATTAAACTATTCATAAATTGTAGGTTTTGCAATTCAGCAAGATTCAGAAAACCCAGGTTTTCTTGGTTATGATAATACTTACAGAGTATGAATCAAGAAAATGGAATCCTAAAATTATGAAAATCACATAGAAGTATGAAAATATAACAAATGACAAAAATTATGAAAATCACATAGAAGTATGAAAATATAACAAATGACAAAAATTAATCCCATTTTCTTTGCTCTAAAATGGTCATACTGAGACACACAAACATGCATGTGTATTTGCATATTTATACCCCATGATGCCTTTTATCTTTATTTTTTGTTTTTTAAAACTTCTATGTCAAAGCTAAAAATCCATAAATCTAACTCTGAATTACTCTCCAAAAATGAAAATACTTACAGAGAGTACACTTCTAAGAGAATTCCATAGTGTTGGAAAGGGCTTGCCGTGAACCACCTCACATTCAGCCTCCACACGCAAATTTTTGTATCTCACCTCCACAGTGGGCAATTTTACACCAACACTGCAAAAACAATTCATCTTTGGGTAAGCTTCAAAAACAATTCAGACAAATGAACTGTTCATTAGTACATGCATGGAAAAAACACTAACTCGTTGAGCAATGAAAAAGATAGCAAGAGCAATGAACAGCAACATGGTCTGTGAATTCAATTCTAGCATGCAAGTTTTTGCTTCTCTATGTATGACTTAGTTGCTATGACATCAATTCCATTGAAATTGATTCTACATACATATGTTGCTTGTATATACTTAGTTCCATGGAAACTTGTGTTGTGTTGGAACTTGTTTATTTTGGATGGTTGTGTTGTGTTGGAAACTTGTGATAGCAGGGAAAAATTCTTCAGTTCTGATAACAGCGAAAAAACAGCCAAAAAAGAGGGCAGGGAAAAAAAAAAAAAAAGAGAAGCTATAGCCGCGTTTTAAAAACGCGGCTATAGTTTCTATGCAAGGTTGGCAAACGAACTGACAGAGGGCTATAGCCGCGTTTTTTATAAACGCGGCTATAGTCTGCAGCCTGTAGCCGCGTTAATAACCGCGGCTCAAGCGGGTCTGTAGCCGCGTTTTCCAAAAACGCGGCTATAGGTCGCTGACTATAGCCGTGGTTTAAAAACGCGGCTTCAGGTCTGGTCTGTAGCCGCGTTTTTAAAAACGCGGCTACAGACCCCGCGGGTCTGTTGCTGCGCCGCTTAGGCCGCGTTTACAAACGCGGCTCTAGAAAACGCGGCTATAGGATATAGCTGCGTTTTCGGGGTCTATAGCCGCGTTTTTGAAACGCGTCTATAGACCCCGTTTTTTGTAGTGCTATTTTGAAAATGTGAAATTCAAATAATGTAGTGTGGGCCAAGGGGTTTTTTTTTTTTTTTTTCAATATATACTTTCAACAAAATTGGGGCCGATTGGATTCTTTCAAGAAGTTTCTGGGACATTTGCAAAATTTCTATGAAAAATAGAGGCAATCCAGTAATTTGTGTTTTGGAATTGGTCTAACAAGTTTGGAGGTAGTGTTCGTAATCTAGTAATTTTGGTGGTAGTTATGATTGATCTAGTCCCTTTGAGGATGTCAGGGAGTTTGTGTTGGGTTGAAATTGATCTCAATTAAATTAGGATATTCTAGAGATTTTAATTATCTCAAGGCTATTTTGATCATTTTGGCTCGATTTAGAATTAATTTCCACTCTAGCTTTCGATTGAGTGAAAGGTGAACTTGTTCAAATGCAATTGTTAACAAAAAATTAGAATAAAATAAAATAAAAGCCCATATGGGTTAATCCACATAACACATAAGCTTGATTCATACAATGATCATAAAGATAGGGGCAAAAAGGGCGTGTGTGTGATCCAAATTTGTAAATCTATTTTGAAAATGTGAAATTCAAATAATGTAGTGTGGACCAAGGGGGTTTTTTTTTTTTTTTCAATATATACTTTCAACAAAATTGAGGCCGATTGGATTGTTTCAAGAAGTTTTTGGGACATTTGCAAAATTTCTATGAAAAATAGAGGCAATCCAGCAACTTGTGTTTTGGAATTAGTCTAACAAGTTTGGAGGTAGTGTTCGTAATCTAGTAATTTTGGTGGTAGTTATGATTAATCTAGTCCCTTTGAGGGTTTCAGGGAGTTTGTGTTGGGTTGAAATTGATCTCAATTAAATTAGGATATTCTAGAGATTTTAATTATCTCAAGGCTATTTTGATCATTTTGGCTCGATTTAGAATTAATTTGATGATTTTACAGGTTTTAGGGGCATTTTGATTATTCTGGCATGATTTTGGGTTAATTTGGTGGTTTTTGTAATCCTAGGAGCATTTCAATCATTTTAGTGGAGTTTTGGGTTAATTTGATGATTTAAATAATATTAGGGGAATTTCGATGAAGTTTGGGGTTTACGGTGATTTTGGTGATTCCAATGGGGAGGGGGCTTAGAGATATCATTTGGTGAAATGCAAATGGTGTTTTGGAGTATTTTGGTAATTCTGAAGGTTGTTAATGACTCTTACATGATTTCTAAAAATTATGGGCTGTTTGGTAATTTCTAGAAGCTATTGGGGGCATTTGTGGTAATTTTAAAAAATTGGGTCATGGCCTTTTAATGGATGTGGTATTATGTGTAACTTATTTGAAGTATCTTCTACAAGGAGAGAGTATATCATGAGAAAATTTTCTCGCATGTGAGGATTTACTTATAAAATTGTGATATTCATGTCATATAAAAAAAAAGTTACATACAACCATGAACCATTATACAAAATAATAAATCTATTTAGATACAAAAACTATCTTATGAAACCATTTTATAAGACTTCTCTCTCTCTCTCTCTCTCTCTCTCTGAATTTTACACACAAATTTCACCTACAAAAAATGTCTCACGAGATACCTTCTCTTTTTTTTTATTCTTTTTTCTTTTTTCTTTTTTCTGAGTGTTAGGCAGCAAGATTGGGTTGGACACTTGAACCCACTGAACCCAAGTCCATTGTTAACAAAAGTATGAAACCAAATGGGTAGGGTTTTTAACTGCGACGGGTCGGGTGAAACCCAACCTGTCCCTTTCATTTCCTATGATTCAATCAGTCACCTCCCCTGCCATTCTGGAACTCTTATCTCTCTCTCTCTCTCTCTCTCTCTCTCTCTCTTCAAAAGAATTATGGCCCTTTTGCTCTCATGGCCACCGTCGGCATTGCCAATCATTGCCAGGAACACCACTAGTAGCCTCTCTATTTCTTTCACTACCCTCCCCTCTCTTCTCAACCTTCACAATTCTCCCTCACCCTTCTTCTTATCTCAATTTGGTCACCATTGGTTTTGCGTTGTCTTTTATAGTTTTGCTGATGGCAGGTAAAAGCAACAAGGGAGCTCATTATTGTAAAATCTTTAAGAAAGATCCAGCTCCAGCCTAATTGCTCGGGTGCTTTGGCTTATCTGCGGGTGGGTGGGTTTGATGGGATGGGATTTTTAGGTGGATTTTGTAATTTCCCATGTGTGTTTCATTCTGAGTTTTGTCTTGATAACTTCTGTGCTTGATGGTTTCGCTGTTTTGTTGTTGGGTATGTGTAATAGTGATTGACCGTGCGGTATTTTTGATCGCTAGCTAGTGTTTTGGTGAGTTGGTTATGCATGAATAAAAGCTAAAAGGTTCTTAGCATTTGGTCATGAAGTTCAATTCTTCTCTAAAATATTTATCAATTTTCTGTACAAAGTTCTTTGGTAATTAGACAGAATTAGACAAGAGTTGGTGTAACAGTGGCAAGGGCCACAAAGACCTGTCTTTTAAGTATCAGTTTGGACCCACAGAAACCTGCCTTTTGTTGAGAGAATAATGGAAGCACTGTTTTGGTGACGTGGTACACCTTATTGTTCAACAAAATAAAATTTTCAGGTCAATCCAATACATGCTCTAACCCATAGGTCTTGAAAAGAAAAGAAAAATTGTTAAAAATAGCCTGAGCATGACCTCATTCTGTGTTCTAGTGGTATACCACTCAGCCATATAAATATACCATCTAGGGTTAGGGTTAGGTACCCCAAAAAAGAGCAAACATTTTCTTCTACTTATCATCTAGTTTGGATGAATAAAGTGGAAGCCCAAAAAAAAAAAAATTCGGGCACCCATTTCCACTATTTATAAAGATCAAAGAATTGGGTTTCCTAAATTAATCAGCTAGGGTTTTGGAGGATGAAGAAACGGCAAGTAGTAATGAAGAAAGATTGCACAGGAGGGAGGAACTCTACCACATCATCTTCAATGGTTAGAACTGTTAGGTATGTTGAGTGCCAAAAGAATCATGCGGCAAATATTGGTGGCTATGCTGTGGATGGGTGCAGAGAGTTCATGGCAAGTGGAGATGAAGGGACAAATGGTGCGCTTCTGTGTGCTGCTTGTGGTTGCCACCGGAATTTCCATAGAAGAGAAGTGGAAACTGAGGTAGTTTGTGAGTATTCACCACCTACTTTCAATGATTAGATAACTTTATATAGAGATATAATAGCCCTTTTGTATGTGTGAATAGCTAGAAGGTGTTTTGTGTGATTTTATCATTTTACCGATTGTTATCATAATAGAACAAATTGCTGTTGCAAATCCTCATCAACAGATCGTATGACTCTTTTGTCAGAGAAAATCAAACTTTTTAAGTATTGTATTATATATAATTTGATGGTTAAGACATCAATTGAGAAATCAAACTACAAGTACTTCATTCTTCAGGGGAATATAGTTTCTTTTCATTTTATTTCTCTTATCATCTTAGCCCAAGTCCTACTCCAAGGAAAGGAAAAAGAAGGGTAAGAATGTAGCCAAATTTTGTTGGTTATATTAGAAGGAAGATGAAAACTTTGAGATTGTTTGTATTGGTACAAAAGTATACATGTGAAGAATAAAAGGAAAGAGATGGAGGTACCATTTTTGGCTATATTAAATTTGTTAAAGTTAGCTATTCCTCCCAAAATATAGTCTCTAAAATTATAGATGTACAATTTCCAAATTAAATATGGTTCTTTATTCTTTAGCGTCTGATGCATGAATTGTCTATTTTTTTCCCTCTTTACTATTATTATTTTTTTGTTTTTTAAGTTGTCTAATAATGATTACCATTGGTTTTTTAATATGCAAGTAAGGAAGATTAAACACGAATAGACAGGAAAGGAGGAACTTCAACCGATATAAACTAACTTATGTCACCCAATAACTCATTTAACCAAAACAAAGTCCTTTATAGCAAATGGAATTTTCTTCAACACCTTATCAAAGCAAATAATTCTGAGTAGCTAGCTTACATATCAGGCATGGGACCCTAAGTTAATAAGACAGTTCAATATCCTTCTTTACTCCATTTAATTTTCCTTCATAATATTATCTCAATTTAAGTTCTAAGAGAAATGCAGTGATGAAAACTGGGATACTCAGTTATGTCTAGCAAACTTGAATGAAACACTCGGTGAGTTTTAATTGTTTCTAGAAGCCAAAAATTGTGAGAATTCCTCTTTCTTGATTGAAGATGGTTTCTCTTTGCAACAATCATTTGGTATTTGGAATATAATATCCAGGAAGGCCCACATGCCCAATCATGCTATGGCCACATTTTTATTTAATATGTAGTATTACTCAAAGGCAACTATATATGCTCACGCAGCAAATTTTTTAATGTTGTAGAAGTGACCCAGTTTTTTATTTTATTTAAGTGGTGAGTGGAACTTATCAGAAAGATAAAGAATAAGATAAAAGATTTCATATAGAATATTGTACCACCATTAAATTAGTTCGAAGTGAAGTTGTGCCTAGTATATTCTCCTTGAGATGTTGCACTTCAAATTTATAAAATTGTTCTGTCAAAACACATAGGATATTTTTATTTTGAGATCCATATATCCACATAGATAAACTTTCACTAATAAAGCAAAAGAAAGTGGTAAGATAGTCTTTGAAAAGACTGGTTTTCTCCTGTATGGAATTTATAATCTTACAGTACTACCCAACTAGAGAAGAAAGTGGTTTGGACAAGGAACAGTAATCTATTGCATCAAAGAATTAACTCGCTCATCAATGTCGAGGATAGAATCATTACATGCAATAGTGTTGAGTAGATATATTGGTTGACCTAGCCAATATGAACTATGAAGTTTTTCAAATCACATCTTTCAATTTCTTAATTCTATCCAAACTATAAGAAACATCATCTTCTTCTTCTTCTTCTTGGTTTTTTCCTTTTCCATGAGTATTATTTTTTTCCTGGGGTATGGGTACTTGGGTAGTTGATTTAAGTCAACCAACCAAATTAATCACAATTTATTTACTCATGGTTGTACTATCTAAATATATTGTTGACCCACCTCCTCATCCTATTGACAAAGAGTAAGAAATGCCCGGCATGTAATTAAAGCTGCACATGTCTGTTTTTAGAGATTACTAGCTAGCGTTACTGCCTTCTTGTCTGTTGTTCCTTCTATTACATTTATATGAATGTGACTTACTTCTTTTCTCCCTTTCTTTCTTTTTCTTTACTGTTGAGTTCCTTTCAGAATGTCACATACAAAGCAAAGTACATGGTAAGCAGTTTTTGGCTCTTCCATGACTCTGCAAACATACGACACTATGTGGCTTAGTTAGTTGAATGATTAGTTTATCTACATGTAAATTGTGCATACCAGAATATTCACGTTAATAGCCATAATCTTGTTTTTTTTAATAGTCATCAACTTTGTAGCCGCTAGTTTTCTTTCCCTCCAAATATTGCCATATATGTGTATATGTTCCATGGGCAATGGTTGTTACAAATAGCACACACTGTGTGCTACTGTGTTTCAATAACTGAAAACGTGAGTTAAAATTTTCAGTTTATGAAAATATACAGTATTGTGTGTAATAGAATTTACCCCGTGTTTCATTGTTCTTTAAAAGTTAAACCTTTATGTGAGTCTCCTGTGTTATACTTTACATGATACAAGCCTCTTAATATAACGACACTACAAATCTAAAGGACTATATGCCCAATATTAGATGAGGGGTAAACATTCTACTAGGTAACCAAGTAATGGCTAGACTTGGCTCCATTTCTTGTAAAAGTTATGCTGGGTGTATTGGATTTTGTAAACACCAAGGGCCTAAGATTTAGATTAATATTATTAATTAAGGAGTGTTAGTAGAGTTTGGAGTCAAAATAAGATTTGAATTTTCCAACCAATTTCACTTTATTCTAACCTATTCTATGGACTTGATATTACATCTCCTCTCTTATATAAATGTGAGTCTCATGTGTAGTGGGAGGAAGATGCTGTACACCAAATGCACTGAACAATTTCATGATTTAGAAATTGAGTAATTCTCATTTAAAATGTAAGATATTATTTAATACTAATACATTATAATCGATTTCTTAATTAGTTTGACTAAAAAACTTATGAATGATCAAATGTACAAGAAAACATATATAATCTTTTTCTTCTAAATAGTCATTAATCTATAACCAAATGAAAGAGTAGCTAAAGGTTCAAATCTCAAAAGAAGGAGGTGTTGTAAACCTAGATATGTTGTAGGCCCAACTTTGTTTTATCCATCTAAATTTGGATTTTAGTCATGCTATGGTTTAGATTCCTCTATTTGTTTCTCTTAGCCAGATGATGAGAGGTCTCCTGAAAGAAAAAAAAATAAGACAACAAGTTTTTAAAAAATAAAAATAAATAAATAAATAAAAAGGTGGGGGAAAAAAGCAAGAGAGATAGAGAACAAGAGGAAGTAGTAGCCCACAAAATTAAAGAAGAAAAAAAGGACAACAACTGGACCAGTCTAATCTTTTAAAATCCAAGAATATGCATACATATAGGTCGGCCCAATATGCCTTTAATCCTCCTTGTTCTCTAATGTTGGCTTCGTAGGACCGCAAACCACGTTTTGTTTTTGTTACACTGTTTTGGCGGAGTGGGGAGCCCCCCTTCTAGCTTGAGAATCAAGGAAAACAACAAGAAGAAGAAGTGAAGAACCACATGACTCAAATTTAGAGCCAAATGCATCACCAAAAGCTTCTATCAATTAATGAGTGAAAAGGTGAACATGTTTCAAAAACAAAAATTTATAAGGAGATAATTAATTAAAGAGGTGTGGAATTTCATTACGGTTCTTGATTAAGTGAAAGACGGTGAAATTGACAACTTGTTTGTTAAAAAAATATAATAAAAATTTCCTGATAGGGTAAGAGGTAAGAGGTATAGGTAGAACTTCATTGTCTATGGAGAATTTTGTTAAAGAAAACGGTATTGTGATTTCAACATCAAAGAAAGATTGTTTTGAACACGACACCGCCCCCTCTCTCTCTGTGGAGGGTTGGTTGGAACTTGGAAAAGTAATAATTCCAATAAAAAATTTGGGTCCAATTATTGCTGTACAAGAATTCCATAATAGAATCATGTCCTTGCAATGTTACGTCTTACCAAAACCAGATACACCAAAATTACAGCCTGCATGTAACATCATCAACATGTGAGAAGTGCATGTGGATGTACTTTGGGACTGTCCTAGGCCACAGCCCACTTTTAGTTTTAGAGTGACTTTCTTTTTTCTTTTTCTTTTTTACTTCACTCTCACTGCCGGCACTGACATGCCTCAGTTTTGTTTGAGTGGTCTCATTCTCAAGTTTGAACTATAGGCTATAGCTCACAGGTTAATCATTTTCATTAGGTCAGAATAATGCTGAATAAGAAAGAAGCATATTGCATTCTTACCTAAATGTCAGAAACAAGTCTAGCAAAAACAATATATATAGATGCACATATACCTAAATGTCGGAAACAGATCTTGAGTCCGTTTGTTTAAGTTGTCACAAAAACCTAAAAAATGGGCGTTTGTCTAGACCCCTTTCGTATTTGAAATGGCATTTTACACATTTATAAAAAGGATTTTATTAATATGTGTCTTTAGAACACACAATAGTAAACTAATTTTTGAAAAAGTTCATTAAAAATTGAAAAAGTTTTGACAATTTTTTCAATCGTCAATAAAATTTGTTCAAAAATAAATTTAAAAATGCATGTTGAATTGCACAAACACCTAAACAAACGCACCATTAATTTGTAAAGCTACATTCACTAAAAGAAGCATATTGTATTCTTACGTAAATGCCATAAACAAGTTTAGTAAAAATAAAATGCACATACGATATATTTGATCGGAGACAGATCTTGAGGCCGTTTGTTTAAGCTATTTCAAAAACCTTAATATGCGCGTTTGTAAAATATATATATATATATATATATATACACATAGACTCCCCTACATATTTGAAGCTGCATTTTATGTGTCTTTAAAAATGCAAATTGATTTAAAAATGCGTATTAAGCTGCACAAGTACACCTAAACAAAGGAACCCTTATTTTGTAAATCTCCATTCACTGACTACGATAGAGAATTTGTATTCTACGTGATCAGCCAACAGGAACCAAGTACCAATTAGGTTGACTCCGTCAAATATCTTAAGATAGAAACATAACCTACCAACACAAATTGTCACTCCTACTAGCACAGTTGCATTCTGAAACATAGGCTCCAAACCTAGTCTTGTGAATGCTGGTTAAGTCTTTCATTATGTAATCTATTTTCCATTTTGCAATCTTTCAGTTTCGGTGGATTGTAATTAGAAAAATGTCTTGTATCATTAGATCGTATTTCTAGGTAGTAAAATCATGTAGCCTCTTTTCTTTTAAATCTTTTTGTGGTTTACTTTAATAAAGCTTTTTTTAGATATTTATTAATTTTCCTATAAATTAAATTAAGCGGTGATTTCATGTAAATCCCTTTCATTAGGGGGACATATCCATAGTTGAATCTCCATCTTGAGCATTGCTACCAAGGGACATTAGAGTATTTTAATGAAAATAATTGTAATTTATTTCCCCCATTAATTGAAAATTTATATTTTGACTATGGATTTTTTTGCTTACTGATTGAGTCTTCCTTTCTTACTCAGTAGCACATATTATTATACTATTAAGGGTGGTGGGGCTATTCAGCTATTGTCTCTTTTTTTCTTTCTTTTTTTAGAGTTTCAACCTATGACGTCCGCTTTTGATAATAGTTCTTTATCATCAGATCAATACTCCAATCAGTTTTTGGTATAGGCAGAGATTGAACCTTAGATCTCTTATACAACCATCGAAGACTTTATCAGTTAAGCTAACTGGAACCTACCTCTGCTATTGTATCCTAAGTATGAAGTGCAAAATCGGTTTCCAATATTGGTTGATAAAATATCTCGCAAACAGCAGGTTTTGTCTCAAATTTTTGTTCCTATCACCATAAATTAATAAATAAAATGAATTTTTTAATTTAGAAATTAATTATTTAAATAATCATATTAAAAAAATTAAATAGAGAAAAAAAAAAGATATTACCTCATTTTGTTCTTAAACTTTATATTAATTGTAGCATGAAATATTATTTGTCACCCTCAATCTTTTTGAATTAACGATGACACACCCTCAATCTTTTTGTAGTGTATGATATATGTTAAAGGACAAACAATGTAATACCTCTTAAAATACCTCTTAATTTTTTTCTCTATTTTATGGGCAAATTAATAAAGTTTTTGTGAAAGGACAAAGCTTAGCAATAAAGTTAGTTGCAGCTCAAGAATATAATTTTACTCAATATCTTTTTATTTTATGTGAATTTTGACAAATTCACCATTAGATTATATTTTCTTCTTAAATCCTCCAAGCTTGTAAAATTTTCAAAAAAATCAAAGATTATAATTATGTCATTAGTCAAATATTTAAATTTAATGTTTTTTTAGTCTAAAATTAAGCATAAAAAATAAGTTTTGGATCGAATAGTAAATAACATTCGATTGATACAAAATTTGACATGTGTGTTAAAAATATAAAAAATATACAATTCAACAGTTTAATTTTTAAAATATGTAACAATGTTAATTTTTTGAGTGAAAATTGTAACCTTATGCTACAACCAAGCCTGTAGTCAAACTTTATCTTTTGTGAAATATCAATTATTTATATTCATAAGAACAACTAGGTGTACTTAAAATCATTATTTTGTTAAATCATTATTTTGTAAATTATGAAATTCATTTTTCTATTAATTATTTATATTCATAAGAACAACTAGGTGTACTTAAAATTTCGGCCCCCTCACATTACGGTTGTCACAATCATAATTCTACTTGATAAAAAGACATAATAAAATGCAAGATGTGGAGATAAAACAACAAGAGAAAATAACTTTTTGACATCCTAAAAGACCTAAAACACAAGTGGCAAGTTCCCCATGCTTAATCATAGGGGTGGCAATTCGTGTTCGCGTGTCGGGTTCGTGTCGTGTCAAGTCATGAGTATTCGACTATATAGGTCAACACTAACCCGACATGTTTATTAAACGGGTCAAGATTCCTCAACCCTAACACGACCCATTTATTAAACGGGTCAGTCGTGTCGACATGTTTATCAGATTTTATCAAAATGAAAAAAAAAATTAATGAAAAAACAAACAAATAAATATTTTTAATATAAAATTCAGATCTAACGAGTAACTGCATCACAAATAATCATTTAAAATTAAAGCATATTCCAATATCACAAATAATCAATCACAATATGTCAAAGAATATAAATCACAACAACTAATAAGTTCATATACCTAGAGTTTGAAGGTTATATTGGTAAAATATCATTTAATTAAGCGGGTCAGACGGGTCAAACGGGTTCTATGTGTTCAACACTAACCCAACCCATTTATTAAACGGGTTAGCCGTGTCAACTCGAATATGACACGAACCCGTTAAGCCTCAACCCATAACCTGCTAATTTCGTGTCGTGTCGTGTCGGGTTCGCGGGTCGTGTCAAATTTTGCCACCCCTACTTAATCATTAAGTTTAACTGAGGGAAAGATTGAATTCAAGACAAGACAATTTTTCTTCTTTTCTTCCCCCCATTTTTTATTTAATAACAATCTAATTCAGGTATGGCTAAGATGGAAAATCATGTGAACAATGAGAAAAGGCCTAATTATGTAAGGCTTAGGGATTACTTACACATATGATATCATATGAGTTTGAGTGATAGACCTTCAATTCCTTGTTGATGGCTTGATCACCGGAGCCTCACAATCACTGTAATGATCACCATCACCACCACCATTGCTAATCTTTGGGTACAAGTACTCTCTTCATGGCCTCCATGGAGTAGTTGTGTTGCTATTGTTGTTGGATGTGTTTTGAAGTGTTTGTTTGCTGAAATTGAATGCTACAATATTGACTAGAATTTGCGTCCCTTTAATGTATGGAAATGATTGTGGGGGAGTGGCATGATGAAAGGACTTGTGTTTTTTGCTTGTAATTTTGTGGGTTTGATGCTGTTCTTGAGTAGGTGCTCTCACTTGCAAACTGATAGTAAGTGAAAAGATGGAAAAAAAATAAATAAAATTAAAGGACCCCTTTTGTTGAATGACTTTCTCCTGATTATGAAAAGTAATTTTTAGAGTTTTTAAGCATTAGGGGTTGTGCCTTTTAGAGAATTGATCCTTATCTTTTGTCCCCAATATATTTGTTTTTTTTTTTTTAAGAGAGTTTCAACATTTATTATCAGACCAAGACACCAATCAGTTTTTGGTGTACGCGGGAATTGAACTCCAAATCTCTTATACAACCATCAGAGACTTTACTAGCTGAGCTAATTAGAACCCACCAATATATTTGTTGTTGATTTAGAGTAGACTGCCAATTGGCACTCTACAGGATGGTGAGAGTTTTTATCCTTTTTTTTATCTTTTTTTTTTTTTTAATCCAATTTTGTTCCTTTTAAAAATTATTTTTTTAAGAGATAACTCAAGTTTTAAAGTTTTGATAGTTTCTTTTAATGATTAGATTAGCCCTATATAAAATTTAATTTTCAAAATTGTTAGAATTATAAAACATTTATTTTAGGATAAATGATTATTTTAATAATTCAAGAAATTCTTTATTATCTGGTAGGATTATCCTATGCTTTTTTTTTTTTTTTTTACAGTGATTATCCTATGCTTGAATCTCCATTATTATTTTTTGTTTGGACTAGTGGGAATTAAACTTTTGATTGAATTTAAACAATCATTTGAGAACCAATCAAAATTAACCAAGTTCAATCATGCTCCTTTTAATACCATCTAATGGCCAATGGAAATTTAAATCCCTAGGTCAATTTTGGAATTTTCAGAATGAGTAAAATAATATTTTGCCACTGGGTACTAATTTGCTCAAAAATGAAATTTGTAAGGTTAGGAAATGATCTAAACACTCTTTGTAATCTTTTTCCTTATAATGCATACCTTTAGTGGATTAGGTCCCTGGTTTTTCTTAATTTTGGGGCTTTTGTCTCTTATGTGTGACTTTTATTTTGGTAATATTATGTGTGATTGTTTCTCTAGCTAACTTGTTAGCATTTGTTACACGCAATTATCACATGCTTGCTATTTAACTTTATTGAAGATCCAAAACAATTTGAAGGCCCATCTCAATGGTCCATTCAACCCATCATTGGTGACACTATTTTGTACAGTAATCCTTTCTTTTTCTTTCTCTGTTTCCTCTTTTACCGTAATAGTTTTAGCAGCTACAATGTTAATTCTGTGTATAGAGAATCAAATAGAGCTTCTTATATTCTTAGGAATGGGCTTATTTTTGTAATAACTCACTTCTCAAACTTTTTCTTTTTTCTGCTATAAGTAGACTTCAAATTCATTCAAAGAAAAGAACAAACAACTTACAAAAGGAAGGAATCAGTCTCATCTCTATCTTAGAACCCAAGGCAACAATTTGATAAGGAAGAAATGTGGATAAATTCCTTTATGTCAATTCAAAAGTGCCCTTTAGTTACATTATGGGCCATAACATTAGCCTCCTTAAATGTATGATTTACAAACCATTCTGAGAAGAAATTCAAAATTAATTCTGTTTTATCTATATGTAATACGTTGATCGACCATGAGAGAAGGAAAAGTCTTTCAGTAGCGGTAGAATCACATTTAAAGCAACTCATTCTCAAATTACATGTTTGTACCCTAATTCTAATGCTTTTGATGCTACTAGCTTGGCTGCTTTTTTCTTTTTCTTTTTTTTTTTTTGAGAAATGCTTGGCTGCTTTTAGCAGAACTTGGTCTTGTATGTCAGCACTGTCTTTATGCAAAGATTGTCGGACTATAAACTGTGCTACTCCACCTCAATTTCAATTGGTGATGAGAAAAATGCACTTATGTTTTTTTTATATGGTATTTGACATCATGCCTTATAAGTCTATTTTTAGAGTAGATTTTTTTAGGAAGTTAAATTGTAGTTCCTTCAACAATCACCCTATCACAATGACTCTCCTACTACTCGAACTCATGACCTTAGCTCTGATATTATTTGTTAGATCACGAATTGTTTCATTCCACTTCAAAACCAATGGGTAATAAAGAAAATACATTCAAGCCTTTTATGACATTCGACATCACACCCATGGGCCTGTTTTTTGAGTGATTGTACAAAGTCGAATTGTTGTCCTCCCAAAGAAAGATATCTCTTTTTTTGTTGCTACCTACGGTAGCTAGACATGCCCTCTTCTGTCTAATGGATTACATCAAAATCCATTTTCACAAAAAGAAGATTCGCACTCGGGGGGTCATGAGTTACTTTTATGGTCTTCTGTACTTGCCCAATCACAAAATTCAGGATGATCACTGTACGTTTTAATAATTTATCTACTTAAAAGTATAAGATCAAGCACTTCCCACTTAGTTCAGTTCACCTCATAATGCGATTCCTTGTCATCCACATTAGATTGCAAACACATAACCACAAAATAATATAAAGCTCACATGGTCATGGCCCTTCCCTCTCCTCAATTCAACATAAAGATATTCATTCAGCCGAAATTGTAGGCATGAATTCTCTATTGTCCACACACTAACAATGTTTTTTTGTACATTTGTTGAAGCACACAAACCCTATCAATCACTTATGATAATAGATATAGAGAGGGGAAAGAAAAAAGGCCCACCGTCCACCATAAACTTAGTTACAAAGAGCCCAAAGCTTGTGATGGGAAACACAAAATAGACATTGGACAAAGGGAGATGGGTTTACAGCGCAAGGTGCGCAGTTCTGTCGTTTTGGCGCAACTTGAGGTCATGTGCTTGGTTCAGTATCAGTTAGGTGCACATGGATGATGAACCATCCATGGACCCCCAATCAATTATTAGCTCCCCAAACAATTATTTTTCCTTAGCCCTAATCTCCTACTTTTCTTGTACATACAGCTCTTCTACTCACGCTATCTAAGATCTTGCCACGTCATTCTATCAAGTTTTTCTACGGTTGATTTCCTGTCCACGTATGAAATTTGCTTATTTGATGATTGAAGGAGTGAGATTTTGTGTGCACTCGATTGTAGAGTAGAGTAATCAGTTCCTTATGTGAAGTATATGTTTAATGCTGGACGATGAAGACTTTTTGGAACTGTGATTAATGTGATCTGATTTGTGGATTATTATTGGGGCCCCACTCCATATATAACTATTAAAACTAACTTACCCATGTTATAGACAACAGTGCACTGGATATTTCTATTACAGTTATACCCTTTATGAGTTTATTAACAATTTGTAGATTTGATTTAGATCACAATTAGTTAGATTTTATTCCAATATTAATTTTTAATTTGATATAATCATCCTTAGGTGATATCACAAATCCTTACCCAAGAGTCAACTCTTTGTAATTCTAAGAGAAAAATGATATCATGTTAATTGTGAAAGTCCATAGTTGATGACAAGAGATCATATTAATTACGTACATGTGTTTAGTTTTGTAGTTTATGATAATAAACTAAGAGTGCATTTGTATAAGCTATTGCAAAATGGTATTTTAGGCTTAAAACGAACATTTGTGAAAAAAAGTTATACGAAGTTTATGTTGCAAAATAGAATTTTAGTTACTCCCAAGATAACTAACTAAACATAGACCCTAAATTTGCAAAATAGTATAATTGTGTAAGTTTACTAAAGCATAATTTATTTTTTTGGTTTTTTATTATTAACGTGGATGTGTTATGCATTATTATAGGGATATCTAACTACATTGTGATTGGATCAAATTTGTGTAAGGTACTTCAGATCTATCAATGTGAACTTGTTTAAATTTAGTTGACTCATAATTTGATTAAACTATTTTTGAGAGAGTTTCAACATATGGCTCTTGATAATGGTTCTTTATCATCAGACCAAGACACCAATCAGTTGTAAATTCAGGTTGATCCAAACTCAACAAAGGACTTGACCAATTGGATTTAAGTCCACGTTATAAACAAGTTGCATATATGATTGTGATTTTATATCTAAATTGAGTAAATTCTAATGTGTCATTTTCCACCTTTTGTGCATCGATATAATACACGGTCATCAAAACTAAATATATGTTCAAATAAAATCAAAGTAAAGCTCCCACATGCAATCATCAGGTCTAAATCTAATAATGTACCGAACTTAGAATTAGAAATCGATAACTAATATAATAAGAAGGATATTTACAAATTATATGGTGTTCTTTATTCTTTCCAACATTTTGGAATTAAGATTCATAAAACCAGTTAAGGCACAAATTTCATTGCAGTATTATTAGCTAATGGACATTTTGGGAATATACCCTAAACATAGATCAGTTAATGTCTTTTTCTAAGGCAAAATAATACTATAGTACCAATAGATTAGATCATGCAAATGTTGCAATATGTCAGAGTCCCTCTTCAACCAAGTCTATTTAAGGCCAGGACTACTTTGCTCTAGAAACTAAGCCACACACCACACTACCTAGACAACTTGAACCACCTCTCTCTCTCTCTCTCTTTTGCCTAGTACTTATGGCCATGGCTAAGCTTCTCTGCATTCTGGTTCTAGCTCTCCTTGGCATTTCCATGGTTGCAACCCAGGTGAGTTCCCATTCTACACAGTACACACTTTGAAAATGTGCCACGATTCTGGTCCTAAAATGAGAAAATTTCATAATATATACTAGTCATAATCTGGTTGTAATTGTATACCCCTTTTATTTCTCTTGTATAGGTCATGGCAAAAGAAGCTCAGTACCACCTTGAAAGTGTAAGTTTTTTCATCTCTTTTGCATGATAATTGACTTGGGAAATTTTTGCAATTTCTTTTGTAAGTAATGGTTTTACTTTACTTTGTACCATATTTTTGACAAAATATTTGTGTTTTTCAGGGGCAAAATGGACAAGGGAGTCTTAAGAGTTACCGTAAGTAATCACCGACAAAATGTTGTTTTATTTTTACCCCTATATATGCTCTTCTTTTAACACTGTGAAGTGTAATTTTGCACTAATAGTATTTTTTTTTTCTTTCTAATTTTGTTTTTACCTTGTGTAAATGAAATAACCAGAATGCCCATCACAATGCTCAAGAAGATGTAGCCAGACACAGTACCACAAACCATGCATGTTCTACTGCCAAAAATGTTGTGCCAAGTGCCTGTGTGTTCCTCCTGGCTACTATGGAAACAAGGCTGTGTGCCCTTGCTACAACAACTGGAAGACTAAGAGTGGAGGCCCCAAATGCCCTTAAAACTATTTTAGTTTATGTTCTTTATTCCCACCAACAATTAGTATTAATTTTTTTTTTTTATTGTTGGTTGAATTTATAATCAGGTCATTAATTAATTGACCAGTTAATCTTAATTCTCCCCCATGTGAAATTTATTTCACTGCTCCAAGGGGTTTTGTCATTTGTAAACCCCATGTGACTATGAGGGCAGCATGACCAAACTTAGTCAATGTACTATTGTCCATTTCTTTCATGAATGAAATGTGCATTAATTTATCAATAATAATGAAAAATTATAGGTGGTTAATTCTATTAATTGCATACGATGTAGGGGGAGAAAAGAATATACATGTTCAATTTTTTTTTTTTTTTTTTAACAACTAATGGGGGAGGGGGATTAAATCCAGCTTCTCGAGAAGCATTTGGCAATATCCTTTAACAACAAAAATCTTGATTGCAAAAAGGTATAAAATGTTTTAGATACATGCAACATCATACTCACAAAATGTGGATGAACCCACGTATTATGAGTGTGATATTACATCATTTGAAACACTACATAATAAGAACTCCTTAACTTCAGGTTCAAAATGTGGATGAACCCACATATTATGAGTGTGATCTTACATCATCTGAAACACTATATAATAAGGACTCCTTAACTCCATGTTCAAAGATCAGTGGAAACACTATTTTAGTTTATGTTCTTTATTCCCACCAAAAATTGGTATTTTTTTTTTTTTAAGAGAGTTTCAACTCATGGCGTCCGCTTCTAATAATAGCTCTTTATCATCATACCAAAACACCAATTAGTTTTTGGTGTAAGCGGGGATTGAACTCTAGATCTCTTATTCAACCATCAGAAACTTTACTAGTTGAGTTAGTTGGAACCAACCACCAAGAATTAGTATTAATTTTTTATTGTTGGTTGAATTTATAAACAGGTCATTAATTTATTGACTAGTTATTCTCCCCCATGTGAAATTTATTTCACTACACCAAGGGGTTTTGTCATTTGTAAACCCCATGTGACTATGAGGGCTGCATGACCAAACTTAATCAATGTACTATTGTCCATTTCTTTCATGCAACATCATACTTACAAAATGTGGATGAACCCACATATTATGCGTGCGAGATTGCATCATCCGAAACACTATATAACAAGAACTCCTTAACTTCAAGTTCAAAGATTAGTGGAAATTTGAATCCTTAAAAAATGTGGTTTGATATGTTGGCTACATGCCTACATCAATAATCAAGACTAATAAATATAGGGCAAAATGTAGGTACAAAACAATTATTTGAGCATATTACATTAGATTTTTCAATTAAATTCAAACATACTACTGCATTACCCAATGAAGCACAACTGGATTTTCTTTTCCAAGAACAATTAAATTAAATGTGACTATATATTTAAATTTGATTGAAAATCCTAATTTAATGCACTTAAAAAACTGTACCAAGGTTATATCCACAAATATAAACATCCACTCCTAAATGCTAGCTCTCAATGTATTTCTGCATAATGGACTGTTCTGATGTTGTACTTCAGTTTCTGGTTAATGAAATTACAAGTCTTTCGCTGAAAATAAAAATAAAAATAAAGTGAGAGACAAACTCAAGTGGTCTTTTTTTCTTTTCTCTCTTTCTTTTTCTTTTTCTTCTATTGAAGACCCATTGGACTTTGTTAAACCCCTTCTCTGAGGTTCTGTCCTTGCCAAGTAGTGATGCATCAAGAAGATCAAATCACAACTTATTTGGGCTGTGTTGGGCCATTCAGGGACATTTAAGTACTACATATTCTAGATTACCATTCATAAGCCTGAATTAGATGAAATGGTATGGGTAGTTTGACTGATAAAATAAATGAAACAAGTGGGCTGGCTGGCCCATATTTCATTTTTTAAAGCAGCCCACAAACATTTCCCCCCTTTTTTTCCACCGTTACTTGAAGCCCATTGTCTACCAAACAAAATAAATAAATAAATAAATAAAAGTCCCATTAATTATAATCTCTTCCAAGCGAAACTTTCTCGTGATCATTTTTTTACTTTTAAGTCTTTGATGACTTTTCTCATGATCATGTTGACCAGCGACATTAAACTTTAAATGGAATTATTTTTAAATAAATATATTAAAATAATGTTAAAAGGGAAAATGTTCATATACTTTCTTCCTTATACTCCTATTATTTCCTCCAACCTCGTACATTTTCAAAAGAAATATAATTCGCCAATATCCTTTTTTCTCCTAATATGACCAATTTATCATAAAATAAAATCACTTATATTCTTTTATAGATGGGAAAATTATATTTTTAATCATCTATATATATATATATATATATATATATATATATATATATATATATATATATATTATTAGGCAAAGCTAAGAAAATATCTAATTAAATTCTAAATTTGAGTCTAATTTTGCGTCATGTGTCTCGTCTAATTTTTAGTTTTATATGTCAAGTGAATTATTATATGCAAAAATCAAAAAGTTTAAATTCAATTATATTCTAAATTGAAGTTTAATCTTGCACCATGTGTTCCATCTAATTTTTTATTTTTGTGGCAAGTGAATTATTAGGTGCAAAAACTGAAGAGTCTAAATCCAATTAAATTTTAAATCATAAAATCTAATTAAAATCTAAATTGGAGTCTAATTTTGTGCCACATATCTCATCTAATTTTTAAATTTGTGAGTCAAGTGAATTATTATGTGCAAAAAAAAAAAAATCGAAGTTTAATTAGATTTTTAGTTGAAGTTCAATTTTGCGTCATGTGTCCCATCTAATTTTTTAATTTTTGTGGCAAGTGGATTATTGGGTGCAAAAACCAAAAAGTGTAGATCCAATTAGATTTTAAATCATAAAATCTAATTAAATTTTGAATTGGAATCTAATTTTGCGCCACATGTCTCATTAAATTTTTAAATTTTTGTGTCAAGTGAATTATTATGTGCAAAAATCAAAGAGTCTAGATTCAATTAGATTGTTTACCAAAAAAAATCAATTAAATTTTAAATTAAAGTTCAATTTTGCGCCATATGTTTCATCTAATTTTTAATTTGTGGCTAGTGAATTATTAGGTGCAAAAACTAAAGAGTCTAGATCCAATTAGATTTTAAATCATATATATATATATACACACACACACTAGCCTCATCACATGCGCTTTGCATGTATAATGAGGATTTTTTTTTAACAAAAATTTTTAGAGTCGTAATTTTTCATTCATTCTAATTTGATGTTTGCATGTTTTCTCATTGAAATTACATTATCTTCGTATATTCTCTATACTTGCAAAATTTCAAGATGATCAAAGATCAATAATGATGCCATCAATTGTTTAAATTCAAGTTTTTATAGTTAAAAAAAATGCATAAAAACAAGTTTATGGATCGAATGGTAAATAAAATCAAATTGACATGAAAATTGGCGTAAACCCAACCCTATATATATATATATATATATATATATATATATATATATATATATATATATATATATATATAAGTTTAGAATTTATAATCCATGACAATCTAAACATTTCACCCATATTGTTTAAAAACTACCAATGAAACAATTTATTTGGGGGGAGTGAAATTTTGATTGGTGCTTTTATCCTTGACTGACACCATTTGATGTAAGTAGTTGTCTTATATTAATCATATTAGAGAGACAAACTCTGAGGGAGGAAGGAAGCACAAAACACAATTAATAGAGAGAAGACAACAACTGTAATTAATATGATGCCGGGTCATAACAGTTCAAAATTTTGACAAATAAGAAAGAATGAAAATGATATTTAAGAGAAGATAATTGAAGAGTACTAACTGAAGCTGTCCATTAGTGGTTTTAACATATATGGATAGAGAGTGTAATTGTCATAACTTACTACTAATAAGTCCGAGGTATTAATTATAAAACAACAAAATTAAAAAGTTAGATTTAGTTTGTCACGAAAAATCCATGTTTTGACAAAAAAAATTCACAGTTATTAAAATGACATATTGTTATTAATTAATGTAATAAAAGTAGTGTTTATAGTGTGGTTTATATAAAAAGAGGGAATTGCAATAATTTAACTTGATATTTGGGAAAATATCATAAACCCCTTTTATTTTTGTAAATGACATTCTGCCTTCTGGGGTTTAAGTTTATATAATAAACTAGCTGGTGACATGTGTAATGCATTGAAAAGTTTAATATATACAATTTTTTTTTGTTTAAATATAAAATTTGATAATTATAGTCATTATTATTAGAAATTTATTTATGATAAGCTATATATAGCATTATACATTTATTATGATTGTGTTTGTACATGAAAGTATATATTTTATAGCTTCTTTTTTTGTTAAAATTTTTGAAAAAGAACTATATCTCACATTGTACCTTTTTTTTTTTTTTTGGTTGCAAAAACACTATTTTGGTCTCTACATTTTGGGATCACACGATCAATTTAATCCTTACATTTTAGTAGCAGTCAATTTGGTTCCTGTTATTTTTTAACTTACAATCAATTTAGTCCCTACCGTTAACTCACTAACGGAAAATACTTACATAGCAAACGGTTTGCTTATTGGCACAAATGTGGCTAATATAATAATATAAAATCAATTAATTAAATTTTTAAAAAGCCACATAAGCAATTTAATTGTAAGGTCACAATTTGCATCCGAACCCAACCGTATGAAGGGAACAGACCCAAAAAGCCCAATACAATAAAATTTGTAGAGAGTGGGCTTGAAACCTAGGTTCTATGGATGTTGGATTACAAAAATGATGAGCTAGATCCCCAATTCACATGCAACGAACTGTTTACATAACAGAAATTCTCCTCGGACATATGCTGAGGACGGTTTGTTATTGTTTTTCCTTGTTCTAAAGATAGATTATAATTGAGGGTGGCGTGTCCAATATTTCTCTGTTTTTCTTTTTCGATTCCCCCTCTTTGAATGCCTCTCTTTTCCTTTTATCTCCTCTTTTTTCTTCCCTCCATCCTCCACGTATGGATTAGATCATCGATCTAGATACTTGTCACATCCACTGCCCTCCTGAAGTCTTCCAACAATAGCTGAAGGCTAATCACCACTATTCAGATGTCATTTCCTCATTAATGCGGCCAGAGAGGTAGATGCAGAGTCTTTAATGCGGTGGTAGCAGCTTTCGCTAAGATATTTCTCATTCGTTCATCCTCTCTGTGCCCTTGTGGAACAAATCTTCATCCACCAGACCTTTTAGAATCTCCTTTTAAATATCATGGCGTATCATATGATCTTCGCTTCATTTAGCCGAGGAGATGCCCTTCCTCGGACTATTTCCATTAGCCTCTCTCGCAATGGTTTGCTTGTGGGCTTTTAAATTCGGTATCGTTACTACCACTAAACTCTCCTCGGAGAAGTTAATACTCTCGGAGAAGTTAATACCCTCGAATCAGGCCCAAGGCCTAAGAACAAGCCCTGAACCTTTTGTCCTTACATTAATAATAAATAAATCCATGCCAGACACAAATTTTCTAATAAAAATTAATTAAAAGGAAAAAAATAAAGAAAATGATATTTTTTTTATATTTTAAGTCCTCACTTTCTTTATTTTCTTTTGAATTCTTGGCCATTTTCTTATTTTCCAAACACAATACCCAGCAACACCGCAATATGATTGTAGACGAGGAGGACGCCGCCGTGGGTGACTTGAGATCTACCTTCACTTGTTTCCAACTAGTTGCAAATCTGCATCTTTGATGCACTGACCCATCGAATCGATCCCATGCTCCGCATACACCACCTCCCAAAACTTCACACGTCTCTGGTTCCCACACTGGGCTCCCTGGATGTGAAGAATCTCACACATTTTCACTTTCTTTTTTGTAAATTGTTTTTCTTGGGAAAGTGACTGAAAGTTTGGAGGGAAAATTTGCAAAGTGTGAGAGAGTTTGTTAGTGTTTGTGATTAGGAATTTAGGAGTTTAAAGTGAGGGTGAGGGGTTCTGCCTTTGGTGGTTTTGATGTTGATTGTTGATTGTGATTGTTGATGGTCAAATCTATGGCTTTTTTTTTTTAATATTTGTATGTTATTATGTGGTGGCTAAGAAAATAGATTAAAAGAAAAGAATTGAAAAGAAAATTGAGTCTTGATTTTGATAAATTGTTGTTTGGTTTAAGTTAGATTGCTGTGTTCCTGGGTATTGTGCTTAGAAACAGAAACTATGAAAGTGCAAGAATTCAAAAGAAAATAAAAGAAATTGATATTTTAAATTAAAAAAAAATCATTTTCTTTCTTTTTTTTTCTTTTAATTAATCTTTTCAGAAATTTTGTGTCTGACATGGATTTATTTTATTATTAAAATGATTATGTGGTTTTTTTTAATATTTAATTAATTGATTTAATATTATTATGTTAGCCATATGTGTGCCAATTCGGCAAACCGTTTGTCACGTAAGCATTTTCCGTTAGTGAGTTAACGGTAAGGACTAAATTAACTGCAAGTTAAAAATAATCGGAACCAAATTGATTGCTATCAAGATGTAAATGCCAAATTGACTGTGGCCCTAAAATGTAAGAACCAAAATGATGTTTTTGGCTTTTTTTTTTTTTATAAAAAGTAAAGATTTACATTTTCAAAGTTACTACCAAAAAAATGAAAATAAGAATAGTTTTTTTTTAGATTATGGTTGTCATTAATATATAATAAATATGGTTGTGAATGTATATGGAACTATATTATTATGCATTTATTATGATTGTGTTTGTATATAAAATTATATGGAAAAATATTGAATACTCCTACAGTACCATAAATGCGTACCCCCCTCTCACATGAACTGTGGGTTCCACCATAAATTTAATTAGTGAAACCACAATTATGTGCGAGGGGGAGGTATGCATTTAAGATATTCCGGGAATACTCAATAATTACCCAATTTTTTTCTTATACAAGATAGAATTCTACTCTAGCCTAATCTAATTGTATATGTGTGCAAAGCTCCCTCCTAGAGACTTGAACCTCGGCCCTTGCTCCCCACACCCCACAAGCACTTATACTTGTGGAAGAAAATACAAGATGGTAAGATTTTAATGGAACATTTAAATATGAAATAAATTTCTAATTTAATTAAAAATATATATATTAGAATAGTGATGTGTAAAACTATGGAGCTTTAAGGGATTCTATCATTTTGCTCTTATTTTTTAAAAAAATTAGCAATATGTCCCTGTTTTGAAACTATGTAGGTCTATGTCCCTGTTTTGAAACTTGATTTGTAGAAAACCGAGTATGGGGCGATCAAACTTAAAAAAAAAAAAAAATGGAACTTGAGTTCCACATTTTTTTATTAAGTTTCATTTGGCATAACTCGATTTTAAACCAATCGAGTTTTACATTGAAACTCAATTTTATTAAAATTGAATTTCAAAACAGGGACGTGGATCTAAATAGTTTCAAAATAGAGATATATTGCTAAATTTTTTTAAAAATAAGGGCAAAATGCTAAAATTGCCGGAGCCTTAAAAGCTTATATGACACAATGTTGTCAAGTCATCTAAGAGATATATTATCTATAATCTAATAATACAACTTTTAGCTGACTAGAGAGGAGAGTCAGTATTTGCGATCTCCCAGAAGGTAAAGACCAACCTCTATCTCCAGTTGGATGCTAGAACTATAAACTAGACCATAAAGCTATCATATTTCATATTTTCTAAGCTAGAGCTTAAAATCCCATGGAGAATTCTTAACACTTGCTCTAACATGTCTTATTAGGTCTCCCAATCCTCAATCATTAATTTATATAAATTGGGTTCTTAGAAACTCAGGTGTTGCCCATACCCTGGCCAAATAGTCTCTCAATCATAATGTATTTGGTTATTTTGATATAGATTGGTCCTCCTTAAAATCTATTATCAAGGTCGAGGCAAGCAATCTTACTTCTTTGTAGCTTTTCTTTTTCTTTAATAAATACTTCTTTTCCGTTTTAAAAAAATATTATGGATCACACCTTACGGCTATTTATGTCAATTTAAAATCAAGTCTTCACTCAAAATGAAATTACAAATTAAGTCAAAGACTCAAAATACATATATTTCAAATTAAATTCTTATTTAAAATAACTTCAAAGTATTGCGTACTAACAAGATTGGTTATATGATGCTTAAAAAAAAAACGAAAATAATAAGTGTTTTCTTTTATCTCAAATCCTTTTTTATTATCCTAAAATTTGAACAAGAAAATGGGAGTATGCTTCTTTCTTTCACACGAAGAGTATGCAATAAATTTCTCATGAAAAATGGCATCACTTCTTTCGGTGTTTGGCAAAGAGATTCTGTCCTTTTAGGACAAAACTTTTACACGTGTCTTGTACATCTTCTGCATGCATGAACTCACCAAGCACATATGTTAAAGCTTTTTGACATTTCTCTTCAGTTGAATGGGACCATTTCTGCACCATAAGTACCTTTTTTTTCTTTTCTTTTTTATTGAAAAAACTGCACCATAAGTATTAAGTAAGGACAAAAATAATAATAATAATGAGTTACGTTAACGGGCATTAAAATAGGAACATTTGTTATAATATGCTGTTTTAATGTACACTGTAAAACACCTGTTAACTACTAGTTATTGCATTTTTTTATTTAAATTTTTTTAAATATATTAGTGTAACTTTAAGAAGCACCGCATGAGAACATTTGCCATAAAAAAAGTCCTTGCCGCTGTCTTTATATGGCCCCACTTTCGTTCATCAAAAAAATATATATGGCCCCACTTTCACTGCGTGACACCCTTCATGAAATAATTGTATACCAAATATTAATTTTCTTAGTATATATATATTTGATTAAAATATTTGATTAAAACTCCTTATCTTATTGAATAAGCAATTTAATATTAAATAAATACTGATTAAATCAGGGGTGATATATATATACACACTTTTTTAAAGACTTTTCTTATTTAAATTAGGGGTAATATTCTTAGTATTTTTTTTCCAAAATTAATCTCTGTTTTTTATACAAAGTCTAATCTAAATGTATATGTATATGTCATGATATATATACATATACACATACTTTTTTTTTTACTTTTCTTATTTAAATTAGGGGTGATATTCTTAGTATTTATTTATTTTTTCCAATTAACTTAATTGGTAAAGTTTCTGATGGTTGTATAAGAGATCTGGGGTTCAATCCTTGCCTATACCAAAAACTGATTGGTGTCTTGGTCTGATAATAAAGAGCTATCATCAGAAGTGGACGCCATAAGTTTGAAACTCTCTCTCAACAAAATTAGTCTCTGTTTTTTATATAAAGTCTAATTTAAGTGTATATGTATGTGAATGACTATCATGCATAATGGTACCAAAATTAGTCTTATTAAACTTTTTGAAAAATGTCTTATTAAATTTTTTTTTTTTTTTTTTTTGAGGAAGGCCTTATTAAATAGTTAAAAAGTCATTGCTCAAAAAAAAAAATAGTTAAAAAGTCTTTTATGAAAAATAAAAAGGAGAACATATAAGTAAAATTGAACCATTGAAACTTATCCATGACTTTGTTTGTTAGTTGACTTCATCTAACTCTTTTTTTAAATAAATTATCTAATTAATTTTTTCAATAATATTAATTCTTGTTAATTATTAAAACGCATCCCACTCCACATAAATTTTCTCCTTGAACTGTTCTTGAGCTAATTTATAGGATATTAATAAAATCCCAAATGAGTTAGTACTTTTTTTTTTAAATACTTTTTAGAAAGTCTAAGAGACTGCATTACGAGAAAGGTACCCTGTAACTGCTGACACTGCTCTTTCTTTGTCTCTTCTCTCTTTCTCTACATGAACAGCCACAAGAAATATATATAAAAATTGCCTATGTTTTTTTTTTTAATACATGGTTTAGTTCCTTAAGAAAGCTCAAGAAAATGTTTAAGCGTGCAATGAGTTAATGACGTCAAAAAAAAGGGGTAAAGACCCTTTGGAATCGGAAGTCCATGCGCATTGTGAAAAGCCATTTGCAGTACATCAATGTGTGTTCTGTACATGGGAGTCTCAGAGTCCAAGCTCAGCTGATCAGGTACTCATCAACCCAGTTTGTGATCAGTTTGTACATGTTTCAGAACCCAGATAACAAAAATCTTGATTTTTCACTAGAAAATTTTAATCTTGCTATTTTTAGTTTTATTTTATTTCCTGGGAGGTTTTCTAGAATCTTTGTTTTAGCTCTAGCAATGAATCTAAAAATATGTGCTTGTTTTTTCAGCTGGGAAAAAAATATTCTTACTTTGTTTGTGCAGATTGATCACTAGATTTTTGATGATGAATCCAAGAAGAGAAGCTTAAGTTTATGTATGGCAAGGTAATCATAGATGTAGTCCAAGATTATCTTTTGGAGATTATCAAAGGTGGTGTTTATGAGACTTTATATGGTACTAGAATAGCATAGAAAACCTTGTGGTCTTCAAAATTCTTTTAGAGTTTCTGGAAATCAAGTTGATTTTGTTAGTGGGCAGGAGCTAAGTCTTCTTCTTTCATGTGACTCCCTCTATATTGATGCTTGTAGAAGCTAACTATCTATTGGCTTGGATTTGTAGTATCTTAATACTACAATTTGATCTTAAGGAAAGAGATTAGTATAATTTAAATACTTCGTTTCAGTGTAGAAGCTGTTGCTCTCTTGTTTAACTTTCTTAAATCAGAAAAATTTTGCCCGAATCTCACCAATGTCGGAAAAGAGCATGCTTCCCTCAAGGTTTTTTTTCTACTTAGGAACCCTTTCTATGTTTATTTTGATTCTTTCATCTGTGTTCCTTCTTGAATTTACCAACACTTCAATTATACCCAAATCAGTATATAAGCTTATTCTCTCTAATAGCACTTCAATTTACTTAAAACCCAGAAGTGAACAAATTACACTTCCTTTGCTCCCTTCTGTGGATACACAAGTTAATCCTGAAAGAACTGTGAGAAGTGGGAAGTTGGCATGTCAAGTAAACAATTCGAGTAGGAAAATGCAGTCTTTAGGAAAGCGTAGAAAGATGGACTGTGACCTGACTAAGGCACTCTTGAGGGTGTTTATGTATGACTTGCCTCCTGAATTTCACTTTGGATTATTGGGTTGGAAGGGGAGTGAAAAGCAAACATGGCCAAATGTCAGTAGCTCAGGTAGAATCCCACCACACCCAGGTGGGCTGAATTTACAACACAGTATAGAGTACTGGCTCACCCTTGATCTTCTGTCATCGAATGCCCCAGATGTGGTAAGACCATGCAGTGCCATAAGAGTGAAGAATTCAAGCCAAGCAGATGTTATTTTTGTGCCATTCTTCTCATCCCTGAGTTACAACAGGCATTCTAAGGTTTCTGGAAAGGAGAAAGTTAGTGTTAACCGCATGTTGCAGAACAAATTGGTACAGTTTTTGAGAGGTCAGGTGGAATGGAAGCGATTGGGTGGGAAGGATCATTTAATTATTGCTCACCATCCGAACAGCATGTTAGATGCAAGAAGCAAGTTGGGTTCAGCCATGTTTGTGCTTGCAGATTTTGGAAGATACCCAGTTGACATTGCAAATATTGGGAAGGATATAATTGCTCCTTACAGGCATTTAGTGAGGACCATTTCCAATGGTGAATCAGCCCCATTTGACAAACGTCCTATATTGGTGTATTTCCAAGGGGCAATATATAGGAAAGATGTGAGTTGTTTTTCTTTTCCCTCTTACTATGAAATGTGAATTATTGTGTTCATTCTGAGGAAAAATGGTTCATCTATGAACCTCTCTTCTTTGTATGGCCTTATGCTATACCCCAGCTTTGGAATTAATTACCACATGCATTTATGTATTTTTTTCTGTGGAATCAGTTGATAAGGATGCAATGTATGATGAAATGGTTTGTGATTTGCTGATTCCTTCCTGACTGTGGTATTGGAATGACTTTAAATGTGTTTCAGACTCCATAATAACTGCAGCTCAAAGTAAAGAACTTAGATTGTCTTGTCCTTTATGATAAAGTAACAGGGAAGTGTCAAATTTTGGTAATAAGTTGAAAAGATGACAGTAACAAATGTATTTGTTGATTTACGTTCAAGCTAACATTTGCATACACTTTTCTCCTAGTTGGTTTTAGTTATTGTAAAATACCAAAAATGAGAAGAAGAAAAAAAAAAAAAAAAAAAAAAAAAAAAAAGAGGAGGGGGGGGTGGTATTCTTGGAATTACTAATCAATTTAGTCATAACTTCATAAATAAACACCATTAAAATTTTACTTGGTGTATCTAGAATAGTCTCCTATATCAAATGGTTAACAGGCAGTTGGCACTGGAAATTGATTTTTTTTTTTTTTGGCTTATAACAAGTTGAGGGAAGGGGGCAGATTTGATCCCAGGTTTTCCCCCATGGGAGACTGAGAAATTCCACTGAGCAATAAGGCTCTTGGCAGCAGTAGGTATTGAAGTAGATTTACCATCAACTATACCATTATTACAGCTCATGTGAGATGCATACTTCCTAGCCAAAGAAGGAAAGGATGGCTACCATTTGCAGATTGCATATCCCTCAGCTGAGGCAGTGTTTTGGTCCTTTTGGATTACTATGTTTCTAGGTTCCCAAGCAATGGCAGTTTGAATTTGGCTTACACTTCATCATCTGGAGAGAAAAAAAAAACTCTATAGGCAATGGCCAATTTTTGCTTTAGTTTACTTTCATATGTTGATGCGTACAAGTTATCCTAATTACTTTTTAAAGTTTTTTCCTTCCAATTACATACCACATATGGAAAATGCCCTTTATTAGTTTCAGGAGATATGATTAACATAATAAACTTCTAATGCTAGATATTTTGTTTTAGTTATGATGCTCTCTTTTTGTCATCATTGCTCACCTTTCAACAAACAAGCTGTTTGTGGTGCTTTCCTTCTCTCTTTGCAATGTCTGACCATATAGTTTTGACAACAGTTATTGTTTAATTGCTTGATGATTTTTGCTCCATATCAATCAATCTAATCTCCATCTTAAAAAAAATTTCAGGGAGGAATCATTCGCCAGGAACTGTATTACCTTCTCAAGGATGAGAAAGATGTACACTTCACATTTGGCAGCATCGGAGGGAATGGGGTTAGGACCGCAGGCAAAGGGATGGCATCATCCAAGTTCTGCCTGAATATTGCTGGAGACACCCCTTCATCAAATCGCCTCTTTGATGCCATTGCAAGTCATTGTGTTCCTGTGATAATTAGTGATCAGATTGAGCTACCATTTGAAGATGTCATAGACTACTCACAGTTTTGCTTATTTGTCCGTGCATCTGATGCTGTAAAGAAGGGTTACCTACTGAATCTTCTTCGAGGAATTAAGCAAGAAAAGTGGACTAAAATGTGGGGAAAATTGAGGGAGATTGCACATCATTTTGAATATCAGTATCCATCACAACCTGGTGATGCTGTGGATATGATTTGGGAAGCAGTTTCACGTAAGATATCTCCAATACAAATTAAACTTCACAGGAGCAACAGATATAGAAGATCTCAATTTCCAGTACAGAATAATTGAAATGACATGCAAAAACTTGAAAGAGTCTCTGAGATCTCTTGACCTTGCACCATATGGAGATAGCTAAATGTGGACATGTCAGAGAGAGGCACAAGCTAGCTTAGTCTTTTTGAAGCTCTGTTAAGGCTTTTGAATTTTGATGACTTTTATTCATACCATTTGTAATGTTTATTTATTTCATTTTTTTCAGAATTAAAAATGCCTTGAGCATGATGATTACAGAGCACTTGCATAAAACTTTAGTTAGCCTCTTAGTCCTCCTTTCAAACCCTCTACTCAGCATAAACTGAACAGATGGAAGCATCATATAATGAGGATGACCTCTGAGTTTATAAACCAAAATTTTATAAGTGCATAATATTAATTAAGTGAACATGGATGAGAACAAGGAATGAATTAAATCAACATATAGAACTGGCTATGATAGCAAAAGGAAATATATTCTATTAATCAACGGTATCCATGCAAGTGGAGTCACCAATGCAAAAAAAATTGAAATTCTTGTCTTTCCTCATATAGAAATATTTGAAATTCACTATATATTGTATGTATGAGCCAGCATCTGTCACCCTCTTATAGTATTCAGCTGTTAGTTAGGACCTAAGATTACAAGATATAGAAATACTACTAGCTCACAGATTGATTTTAGCTGCAATTTCTTCAGCTTGACAAAAAGCTTCGACTGAAACAAATGAACATATATAAATCCAGGCAATCCACTTCAAGAAACTGTTAAGAGAAGCAGAATGTAAACCACCCCTTTGCTTCTCTTTGCATCAGTAATAGCCACCAGCCGTCTCTTCCTTTGAGAAACCCCTTACCACCTCTCTCCATTGTAAAAGAGACAGGCTCAGCATGTCAGCACCTGTTGTGAATGGGGTCTGATCCTTTTCGAACTCTTCTTTTGTTCGACTGATTTGGATCAACCATAACTGAAGGTGCAGGTGCCAAATTCAGCTTTGTATGAAAATTGTCCACAGCAACAACCTTTAGGACTCGCAAATGCTTAAGAAGTGGTGATTGCACTTTGTCCCATTTGAGAGCAAGATCAATGCTTCTCAGGCCAGAAACCTCCCCTGGTTGAAGAGCTAAAAGACCAATACAAACAAGAAGAATGACTCCTCTATGTGCCAAAGGACTCATGTTTGCACTCTGCAAAAACAAGAGCTAAAGAGGTATCTTACTAAGCGATTAGGAGAGAATATGTTGTGTGTCTGAGACTCCCTATTTAGAATATAAGCCTGGAGGTTTTATCTTTTATGGGTTTTGGAATGCTAAAAGCATAAAGCACAAGAGGCCCCAGAACATGTAGGGAAGTTTTAGATTCACCTCAATCATAAGCCTGCCATAGAAGCAATAAAAGGCTGTTTTAGAAGACTCTGACAGGTTTGAATAGAAAGTTAATTTGGAACCTTATCCTTGGGAAGCCAAGTATCTTTGCATTTAGTTTCCCTACATCTCTCTATGAATTGTCTTGTTCTTTTCTTACCAAAACAAGACCATCGATATACTTTTGAACTTTTAGCCAACTGGCCACCACGTAATTTGACCATGCTGACATGTTCTTACACCATGATAAAATAGTTTTCATACACAGTAACACAGGTTTTAACTGAGCTAATGCAGCTTAAATAGATCTCTTATTTCTTAATCCAAATTGGGTTTTTCCTTGCATGATACACCTTTATATTACTGTATCCTTTAACCCAATTTTATTCCCCCCATCCTTCATTTTTAGTTGCAGAAAATGTGGGCATGATTAGTGACATGTGCTAAACAGCAAATATATCTTATTAGTACATGTTACTGAAAAGAAGAATATTAATTAGTATATATAAAAAAGAAAAATTAAAATTTGCTTCAGATAGATATTCAGATTGCTATTGCTATAGAAGCAAGGAAGCCATCAAAAGTAGAGATGTTGGGGAATGGGTGAGGAATAGTAACCCCTCCCAAAAACCCAAAAAAAAAAAAAAAACAAACAAACACTTGCTTTTATGCACCAAGACTTGCTTTACGCTTAACTAACTTTAGAATTCCAAGCTCTTCTCTCCATGCAACATAAAATCACAATCTTGGTTTCTTGTGCTAAATGGAATTCCTTTATGCTTTTCTTTGCTCTGTCTTCGGATTGCTCAGCCTTGAATCCTCCATTTAAAGTTCCAAAGGAAATGGTCATTTTAGCTTCAATATCTGGCTTCATTCTTTTCTTTTTTAATTTGTTCTCGCTTATCCATGAAGACCATCTTTCTCTCCCTCTCTTCTTTTTTCCCTCACTTCTTTCACCCACGTTTAAGTTATAAAATCCCAAAAACAAGAAGAAAAATATGCTAAAGCACAGGCTTCTTCACAATTTAAATTGAATGTGTGAGAAAAAAAAAGTGGTCTAAGGAAGGAAGGATGGGGACTGGTCATGGTCCAGGCCAAGTATAGTAGAGGTTAGATACTCTACAATGTGGGCCTCTTCTCCTAGTGTTGTATTAAAGCAAAAGAATCAATGAATTCTTGCTTTCCAAAATCATCCTTCACCATCACATTTAACTTTAAACAATCTATGAATTCTTTTTCTTCATCACCCTTCATATCATCAGCTGGCAATCCCAAAAAAACACTACCTCATCTATGGTGGTATGCACCTTTCATTCTGAAAGTTGTGTGATTGTAAAATTTAGCATGTGAGCAACTACCATGCATGCACGTTTCATAAGTTAACTCTGATTTGCCTAAGTTAAATTTCTGCAAATTATATTTGGAATCATGAATTTTGTACCAGAACTCTGAACAAGACATGTATATAATAAAATTGTATGAGGGACAAGGCCAGAACCTTTCATGTTACAATTCTGTCTTAACATACATGTGGGACATTAAATCAGAAATGACAGTTAACTTAAATCAAAGTAGGGTGTCTTTGCAGATTCTTAAGAATGGAGCTACTAAAGTAATAGGATTCCAGAACCTCAGTTTAAAAATAAATAAAGGGTGATACAAGATAAGCAGCCTTAATCGGATGGGCCAGCATATATACCCAAATTCTTTGGGTCCACTATCAACACAGAAATAAAGGACTAGAGGCTTTTTTGACAAATGACGAAAATACATGTAAAACTTGGTACAAATTCAGGATCATTAACATCAAATCATTGCTTAATCACATTCCATTGATATCTTAACATAAAAAGAGCAAGAATCATATTCTTGTGAAGATTCAAGCATAGGCTGGCTGGCCTTAATCTATATTTTATAGCAGGTGGATTAAAAGTTGGCACGTGCCAACAGTTGTGTAGAGTTTTGCTTCTGCACAACAGCATTAGATCCCTTCAAATAAATAGAAAGAATAAACGATTTCATTTGAAAACCAAAAAGGACAGACAAGCATTATAACAAGCTTTTGGACTAAAGAAACACCATATATTAAGTAGGTTAAAAAAAACAATTGAGGCAAAGGTAAAGGAAGGGAGAAAATTGTAAAGGGAGAAATTGAGACATAGAAAGCATGAGAGCATAACCGTCTTGCCTATGGCATGGAAAAAAAGATATTGAGTAAGGGGCATAACGTAACACCCCTCTCACATGGAGGTGAACCTCACAAGCATAAAATCCACCTCTATGTGAGGAGATAGTATCTCTTACGCCGGTTAGTGAGACATTAGTCTCATGAGACCAGCGCATATAAGATTTTCTCTTATGTGAGAGAGACATATATATACTGGTTATATCATATACCATGACATGGCTAAAAACTAAGATTTGAAATACATGCAAATTGCAAGTTTAATAGTGCATTAGTGCTAGTGACGGCATGTTTACCTCAAGCTTATTTAAAAGCATAAAGGTCATTAGTGAATATAATATAAAGACAAAACTTAAATATAGTTATTCTATACCTTATATTCCTCACTTAAATTCAATCATATGACTTAGTTCCCTATTTACATTCAACCAAGTTACTTTAATGCTCAATGAAGCACAACCATGTGGCTTATCGGCTTTTTGGTCAATGCTGATTCCAAAGACACATGACTGAATTTATTTGGATAATCTTAGGTACAATACCTAAATAATTGTACATGAATTTTACCCATAAAAGAAAAGAAGCGCAGAGCAATGAGCAATAATATTTAATTATTATCTATTGGGATATAATATATAATATATTTTCTAAAATAGTTGCTAGATCATATATTTAAATTAATCACCTGTAACAAAATATTTTTCTAATAAAAATATTTTATTTTAGGTTTCAAAGTATTAGTAAAATCTCATATTTAAGAGTATTAAATAAACAATATAAACAAAATTGCAAAATTTCTGTGCACCCAAAAAAATTATCAAATAAACAAATATTAGCAATATCAATAATAAAAATCCGATTGCAATAGCTAAATATGTTACCTATCCAATTATTTTCGTTTGACTACCCATTTTTTTGGTTTGGATATGTGCAACTATAAAATACTTTCAAAAATAATGTACTTTCTCCACAAAAACTACAATTTTTCCACCCAGAAGGATTAAAAATTAAACAAAACTTTGTAAAACATCGTAGTTTAACATCTAAATGAATCAATTGAAAAAAAAAACACTCAAATTCTCACTTCCAAAACAATTAATTATTAATCCAAACTCAAATCAAACCAAAGTGAAGTGAAAAAAAAAAAAACAAAAAAAACAAAACAAACAAAAAAAAAAAAAAACAGAACGAAAAATGACAACTTGTGATCAAGAATTGAACACCTAAAAACTTTAATGTTATGTGGCAATTAAATCAATTATAATAAAAAAAAATTAAAAAGGCAATACAAGTAATAAAAATATCCACCAAAAGATTAAAAAAATCAAAGAAATAGAGTCTTGACCTTTTTCTTTTGTTGTTGACATATTTAATGAGTGAGAGAGCAGGGGAAAAGGAAGTAATTAGAAATTTATTTGAAAAAAAATAAGATAGAAGAGAGGTTGAAGGAGATGAAAGGTTTAATAAAGTGAACGAGTAGAATTTAAAAAGATATAAAGAAGAAAATTTGAAAATGCATGAGAGGAATGGAATGAAATGGACAATTTAAGCAGGCAACTGTTAAAGGAGATAAAGAAGGCATCTATTGAAAGAGATGAAAGGTTGAACAATAAAAGATAAAAGATAGGAAAGAATGTCACTAACATGGTGCAATAGGAACTTGGAAAATTTTATTTTAGAACCTCTGTTATAATAGATTGTATAGATGCAGTGCTGCTTTGCTGGTAAAAAAACTTCATCATCGTCCAGTTCTTACACGTTTACAACATAAATTCTAGTATCCAGGATTGTTTGCATTTATGATAACATGTGGAAACAGCTCTAATAAGACAAGTTTCTCAAGTAGCATATCTGTTGCTGCAGTAAGATCCGAGTTACATGTACAAACATAATGAGAGAAATGGGAGGAGATTCAAAGAAGTAAAAATTTTAAATTAAAAATATGAGAAAGGGTCATAGAAGACCCTATTAAAGATACAACTTCACAGAAAAGTAAAACATAACCCTCCAATTTTCTCTCTGCCAGTAGCAGATTAAACAGCACGCTCAAATTTCCAATTCCAAGTTTTCTGCTTCACCAATGCAGAATCTTACCACAGTTATCAACGCCATATCATTGAAGTGGTTCCTGATGGGGGGTTACTGCAGGTCCTGGTGCTATGGTGAACTGCAAGGCCCGACGTTGTCCAGCTTGCAGCATAAATGCAACTTCAGTTGCTGCTAGTGCTGCAGCTTCCTGACCCAATAGAAAAATGTATAAACAAATTAATAAAATAGTATTAAGAAAAATAATTTACAGCAATTTTAAAATTAAAGCATTAACAAATAAACAAGCCAGAAACTCTCAAGTATGTAATACAAAAATGACAGGACTTGGATGTGAACATCTGTTATTTGAGAGGCAAATGCACTGAAAATGAGAGAGAGATCTTGATTATGAAAAGGAAGCAAGAAAATTCCATTCAAGAAAACCCCATTTGTTGAATAGACATCATTTCCCTGCAAAAATTCCCCTCCAAAGATTGTAGCCAGCCATAAATATTTTTTTAAGTCCAATTATATTAAGTGGGAAACTTCTCTTAAATGATCAAAAAAGTAGATCAAAGAACAACCCCAACAAGTTTTTCAGTGCATGAGAAGCATGCCTAATTCCAATTGATTTTCCTTGCATAATCAACCTCATTGCTACTATTGGCCACAAATTGAAAAATATATTCAAGACAGCAGAACCGAATGCTAACCTGTCTTTGTCTTCGACGCTGCAAAATACTGATGGCCCAGGCCATAATGTAACATGGGAGAAGAAAACCAGCAGCCCGTAGTAAGAAAAGCTGTTGAGCATTAACAATTTAGTCAAACAGTGTAGCAATGTGAATTTTTTCATAGAAATTGAAACACCAATATCCTACTTACAGAGAAAAAAGTTGAAGCATCATCATCCCCGTCAGCATTGGTAAGGGATAGGGCATGTCTTAACAGCAGAAGGGCCATTAACTGACAAGAAACAAGAGAAAATAGTTAAACCATAGTAATGTTGAATTGATACTACTCTAAGTGACAAGGGTCCATAGAGAACCAAAAAATAAATTTTCCTTTTCCAATTGAGAACAAGTGCATACAAAGTGTTGCCTATGAGAAAGCCCATATCAGACAATGTACAATAAGGTCCAAATGCTGTCAAGCTGACCAGCTGACGCAGGACAAAGGGTGAGAACTGAGAAGTAGAAATAAGGAAAAAGAAAAGAAAAACAGGACAATCCTAGGCTTCACCATGTAGTATCTGCCTAAAATCTTAGGATTCACCACATATTGATACTTGGAATCACCACCAAGCTAAAAAGAGAATCACAATTCAATACTGTTCATAAAATTCAACAAGACAATAATGTTTACATATCAAGAGGCATGAATAATGACATAAATAAGAGACATAAATAAAGATAATGTAGTACACAACCAATTTTTTGTTCACATATCAAGAGACATGGATAAGGATAATTCACTATTCTTGTGCTCTTGATCTTTGATTTTTTGATATATTTTTATTGAACCATATACTTCACTTGATCATAAAGTACAAGAGAATTATATAAAATTTTATGTTTAAACTTTTTATGACTAGGTTGTTATCATATTATCCATTAACTGATTTCAAATTTACTATATTAAAATTTTAAGAAAATAAAATAACTCACGTAAAAATTAAACTTACAAACATTGTCCAATTCACTATTTATGTTAGTTAATAAGCAAAATATATTACTCTTGACTTTATTCTTTTTTTAAAAAAATTATATGTTACGTATGTTTTTGTTAAAGGTGTTTCACTTCAATCAAGCACGTGCTTGTGCTTTGAGTTTTGCACCTAGGCTCCAAGAGGGCATGTGTGTTTGACACTTTTACCAACACAGGTGGCGGGGAAGTTGAAGGAGTGAAAGAATAAAACTAAACAAGCCAGTAGGAACATATTTTTGTAAGTCCCATAAATTATGCAGGTGTCAAGTCTTGTTAATCTTCTGATATATGTACAAGATAAGTTCTCAAGTAGGACAGATGTCACCAAGACATTGATTCCTATATAACCTTAACATTTAGACATCTAACATTTAGATACAATTTAAGAAGTGGTTTTTATGGCTTACAATTAGAGCGGCGGAGCGGCAAAATGCAGCTCCACTGGCATTAGTATCAGCATAGTCATCATACTCAGCCTCCAAAAGATGTCTTTCTGCTGCTGCCATTGCCAACAGTCGAGGGTCACGCAAATCCAATGGGCTACCAGAAATCGTCCAACCCTCACTAAGAGACACATCCATGAAACAAAAGAGAATATGAACATGAAAGATACAAGTCCATTTATAGCGACCACAATGAAAAGAACTAAAGAATAATTATTTGCAGACAGGAGGTAGTGTGAGTGTGTGTGTGTGTGTGTGTGTGTGTGTGTGTTTTTGTGGGGGGGTCGGGGGGGAATATATCTACCCATCTGTACACGTAAGTATATATAAATGTATGAGTATATAGGCACACACCCTATACATATGTGTGTGAGTGTGGTGTTTATGTCTATTAAGTTCATCCCTGCATCAAGCAAACCAAATAATTCGTCAATAAGAGTAATAAGCATAGGGGACAGAGTTCAAACTTGCCTTATATCAATTGTCGTATCTTCAGAGTGAGGAGGTGGGGCAGTATAACCAGGTTCGTAAGGCTGCAAAGATAGAATTTTTCTGTGAAAGTCGATAAACTAATTTGACTTCTCAACTCATAAATGGAACGAGCTTACGAAAACCATATAGTCAGAAGCATTTCGAGCAAATACACACAAATATTATACTCAAATAGGAGACCATGCTATTTAAAGTACCCACCCTCATCCATATTTGTGCAAAATGCACCTAAAACATTCAAGACTTTGCAGTGCTTAATTGCAAATCACATTTATAAAAATAATAAATAATAATAAATAATAAAAAGATTAAAAAAAAACCCCCTTCAATACAAAAATAAAATAAATCAGAAGGAATCAAATCCTCTCAAACTACCTGTGAAACATCAGATATCACTGATCATGATACAACAATGTATTTCGTGACTCACAAATCACTGGCGAAATAGAAAACTATCACCCTAGTCAGTTTCTGAAAATAAACAAGTTGTTTATTTCCAAGAATATGTGCAAGTCTCAAAACATTATTAATCCAACATAGAGAGATCATCCATTTAGAATCTTTACCGAACAGAGATGAAGAGAGCAACAGTTCCAGACACTAAGAATGTGGGGGCTTACCTGATGGCATATCTCACAAGTAATATCTCCCTTCTCATTGCACCATCGCTGAACACATTTCCTATGAGCAAACTGTATAAAAAGGCGGGGGGAGGGGATAGGCTGTTAGGTTTTGTGATCAAATAATGCATGACACATACCACTTTGGGTTGATGAATGCATGGCCCAATACCACTATCTAGCTTTATTAGAGCAATATGTCATTAACATAAAGGTTGTATTTTCATAATAGAAAAAATATGAATAGCGACCATTAGGCCTTGTAGCCAAATGATAGTAATAGTACCTCTCCTCCTCTAATGAGGGAGAGATATTGCGTTCAAAGAGGAAAGGCTACCCAATTGTATAGTCCACCATTTGATTCTATTACATGAGACCAGTGCCCAACCAATTAGATTGGGTAAAGGGAATTGATGAACAAACACATTCCTCAGAATATTAACTAAAAACAATTACCCACACGCCATGCTATTACTTAAATCCCAAGGAATTGATTCAAGCATAAATGATCAAAAAGCAAACAACAAAATACTATACAAAAAAATATTATAAAGTGATAGCCTACTCCATATGGAACCATGACCAAAAATCTTAGTTCATTTAGTGTTGATGGAAATTGGAATATTCCCTTTAAAACAAATTTCAAATTCCAAAATAAGCAAGAGGTATGAGGAAAGAGAACCCTTTAATATTTAAAGATTTCAAATTCAGAAAGGAACGCATTGTATAAAAAAACAAATACCTTCAAACTACCATTGCAAGAACAAGGGATCTCCAAATTCTTAATGCTATCCTCCTCCTGGCAAATGCGACATTCCACCGTCTGAATCAGTGGTTCTTCTTCTTCAGACATCCCATGTTCCTCAACCCCCTCAACATCAATGGAACAAGTGGGTGGATCAGCAGGATGTGAGCCAGAACTCTCTCCAGAAGATCCTGGGGCTGCTTCAGCCACTTGCAGTGATTGCAAACTTTCAGGTGTAATGAGGCGATCAACACACAAAACTAGGTGCTCACCCATTCTAACTCAAACCAAAGCCCCTAAGACTGCATAACATAACCACAAATAAATTAAGTTCCAAGGTTGTCATTTGCCAAAATATAAGTAATATTCGATTTTATTCAAAGACATTTTTCTGCTGAGTAATAATTAAATGTATTCACAAGTTCACAGCTAAAAGTAAAAAACTTTAAAAAAATATCTCCATGATGGATTTCATTTCTCCGTATAGAAACATAAAGCATCACATTCAAAACGTCCACTTCCCTTCTACTTTTCTCAGTTTCTTCAGCTATCGTGAAAAAAAAAAAAAAAAAAATTGGAATTTGAAACAGGTTGAATTGAAAGCTGCAGTCTGGAATCATAAGATTCCAAGTTTTCTTTGTTCTTGTTCTTTTTCCTTTCCCCACGAAAGAGAAAAGCCTATTTCCAGCAACATCATGATAAACTAAAACCAAAAAATAAAACATTTCCATATGAATAGCTTCAAATTTCCTACAAAGACAACCCATTTCAGCCCTCTGTTTGGCAGATCAGAAAATGCAGGAAAAATACCATTTCACCCAATAAAACCCAATTTCAAAACAATCAAATTATTTACTTTTCCTCTGTTTTCTCAGTAAACAAACAAAAGGGTTGCATTACCCTTTACCCCAACCCAAATTCCCAATCTTTTTTCCTCAAAAACCCCAAAACCCCACCAAAAAAAACATAAAATTAGGATCAACAAATTACCAGAACGATTGAACACAAAACCCTAAGATCACCACCAATCACAAACGAAACTTGAACAAATTTAGGATCTTTTCAATAACCCCAAAAGCAAAATCAACAACAACACAAACAAACACACACCCAAATGCAAATTGATAAGACGGAAGAGAAAGGAAAAAAGGGACAAAGCTGAGAGAAAGTACCTGTAGATTAATTATTTCCTCGAAAAGACTTTGAATTTTCAGCTTTCCTTAGAAAAAGTCCAAACTCTCTCTCTCTCTCTCTCTCTCTCTCTCTCTCTCCCTCTAAGCGTTCACTTTGGAATACAAATAGGAAAATTACAAAATGACAGAAAGAGAGAGAGTTTTGGGTTTTGTTTTTATACGAGGAGGAGGTCGGAGCTGAGGTTGTTGTTGTCTTAGGTTCGGATTTATACGAAGCTGGCGTGGGTTTTTCTTTGTTTTATAGGTTCGGCAACGTTCGTCCAAAGCGAAAGGTGTGTCAAATTACGGTTTTATGTGTTGTTGTTTGTGGTTATCACGAGTTTCCTAGATTGTAACGGACGTCATAGATTCTGCCACTCTTTTGTGGTCTTTATCTTGAAGTTGTTGTGCAATTGTATTTTTTTTGTATAATTTTTTTCTTTTTGAATTGAAAAATTTTAAATTATGGATATATATATATATATATATATATATATATATATATTTTTTTTTTTTATAGAATAATTGATTGCTCTTTAAAGGTGCACTATAATCGGCCGTGTCGGGCATGCTACATTCACGCATTGTTCAAAATCCATTATTAATTTATCAAAAAGTCAAGTACCATAATAACAAATTACATAACGTTTGCATTAAGGGAAAAAAAATTACATAACATTTGTTGTCGTGGCTTGTGAGCGGTGAAATTAAAGATTCACGTGAATTTATCATTTTTTTTTCCACAGTTCATAATTTGTTGCATATGTGAGTTGTAATAAAAGTTATCAGTTGACTTTTTTGTTTAATTAAAAAGTCAAATACAAAACCACTAAGTTTGGATAAATAGGAATTACTTGACGCTTCTTAAAAATATTTAATTAATTATATGTGGAATGGATTGTTAGACTAGCCAATGGTAGATAAGAACACCTATAAATAGAGAATAAAGCAAAAGTAACTAGGGAATTTTCTAATGGTTTTACGTTGGTGCTTAGTAATAATAAATAAATAAATATATATATATATATATATATATATATATATATATATATATGAAAGAGAGAGGGGAAAATAAATTAATTGCAAGTATGTTCAATACCTTTTTCTTTTTTTTTTTGAGTTTCAAGGTGTCACCTTGCAGCCGCCTCCTGGTAAATCAAATATACCTGCAATGTATGACAACATGCCGAAGGATTTCTCAAAAAATCTTCCATGTCTTTTTTTTCTTTTATAAATAATAGGTCCCTCTTATTCCTCTTAGTTGTACTCAGGTTTCATTGTGAAATTATACAATATTTTATTATTTTCTCTCAATAAATCTATGATCAAAATCGTACAATACAAAAGTTTTTATTTAATTTTAAAATAATAATGGGATAGATTAGGGTAAAATACAAGAACTTTTACTAAGGTTTTGGCTAATTCTAAGTAGTACATTTTTTTTTTCAAAAGAATTAAATTTGCTCCCTAAGCACAAACCCCATTATTTAAAAAATTTCTTGCTTCTTCGCTCTCATTCTCCATCTCGTCTTAGAGAAGTAAGGAACTTTCAAACAGTATTAAGTGTAGCAAAACGTATATTTTTTAAAAGTTTTGGTAGAACACTAGAACTTAGTAATTGCCCAAATCCTAGCAGTGGTTCTTCTTATACTTTACAATTTTTTATCACATAATGCAATACTTTATTATTTGGTCTTGCAATCATTGTACTTGCTTATAAGTTGTAATTAACGAAATTGGATTAAAAAAATGTAATCACAATTGGTTTAAGAATAAATAAAAACTAAAAGTTGCATATAAATAATACTCCCTTGTCCCATTTTGTTTGTCCTGTTTGAAAAGTCAAATTTTTTAAGAGAACATTATTTATTGTCTTGTCTGCCTTATAAAAATGTATAAATTTACAAAATTGCCCTTAAATAAATTTATTAGCTTTTAAAAAAAATGTTTTGAAAATAAAGTAGGGGTATAATAGGAATATTAGTAAATTAATTAATTTTATTTTTAAAAAGGGACAACATTTTGAGATATTTCAAAATGAAATAGAGGACAAACAAACTGGGACGAAGGAGTACTTATATGACAATATGAATGTGTTTGGATAGAGATTATCTCAAGTCTGTGTTTTCAATGTTGCATTTTCTC
Organism: Castanea sativa; assembly: GCF_040712315.1. Lineage (NCBI taxonomy): Eukaryota > Viridiplantae > Streptophyta > Magnoliopsida > Fagales > Fagaceae > Castanea > Castanea sativa. The sequence continues at coordinate 37,111,004 of NC_134016.1, read as the reverse complement.
TTTTTTTTTAGCCGCAACATTTGACTTTTCCACTATGAATAGTGCACCGTGCACTGTTCACGGGTCCCACACATTTCACTTTTTAGCTACTTTTTCATTAAAAATGGATCTCACGGCACTATTTACATATTTAAAAATTATTTTGTTACAGTATTTCAGTTTTCAGTTTCAACAAAATAAGTTCTATCCAAACGGGTCCGTTTAAAACCTAACTTATTTTATAAATGTGAGGGCATGAGTTAGGGCCCACCTAAAATGGCCGGCCCCATGGACCATTCTATAGAGGCCCACCGTGATAGCATAGGAAAACCCCATATAGGAGCACATTGGAGGCCACGGCTAACGAATTTTATTGGTAGTTGACCAAAGAAGGAAGAATTCTCGGCATGGCCTTTGAAATATGAAAGAAAATTGGAAAGTAGCCAAGAAGAAAGGCTTGGTAGGGAGAAGAAGAGATGTGCAGAGGAAGCAAACAATCACCCCTACATTAACTATCATCATATACCAATATTCATTTGACGTTAAATGCTGAATGATCCTTCTACACGGTCAAACAATCTATAGCAGACCTACTATTTCATCTAAATATAAGCGAAGGAACACTAATGGGACAACAACCCACTACCCATCTCTCGTTCATGAGAAATTGCACCACCCAAGAGTAGAAACACCCATCCTATACCTCAGTTAAGGGGACACGAAAAAAGAAAAAGGAAGAAGCATAACAAGAGAGAGAGAAAGAGAGGTGAAAGAGTGACACTATAATTGGGGTTTATGAGCAAATGAAAAGAGAAGAGTGAGAGAATCATCTTTATTACAATTAGGGATATCTGTTAAGTTCCTTATTGTGGATTCTTCCCATATCTATATATAAAATACTTTGCGATGATTTTCTTTCTCATTTTCACCTCAATTAATATTTTGATGAATTAGTTTTGCTTCATCATATATAGAGTGATTTTTTTAAGTTTTACAATTGAGATTCTGCTCCGTCACTTAAGGTTCGGATGGGTTGCTGGTAAAAGTGGACCAGCAACAGATAGATAAATTAATGTACATAACATTTCCTAGAAGGAGCTATAGCATACCAACTTGAAGCATTAAATTTGATATTTTGAATTGGCATCGTTTACATTGAATACCATCTTGACTTTTGATATGTTTACATGCTTTACTTTTGGCTTTTTATTATTGAAAACTAGTCCTTTGCTCACGTTGTATCACCTCCAAGTTCCAACCACGGCCATGCCAAGTGTACAAATTAATTTTCCGAAACCCCATGATAAAAAGAATTTTTGAAAAATATATAATGAATGCAATGTAAAATTCATTATAAAAAATTCATAAATGCAATTGCCAATTTACCACAAGTACGTAAGGTGTAAAAATTGATAGGGTAAGAAAAAATATCAATCTTGTCACTTTGCATCTCACATGATGCGGTAGTTGTATAGTACTATTACACCCGATCCAAATCCTTAGCAACCAAGATCAAGTTGAGGTAAGTATTCCATATTCTTGGGAAAATACTCATTCACAACCAAATTAAGAACATAAAAGAGAGAGAGAGAGAGAGAGAGAAAAAAAATAAAAACATAATAACAATGATCAATCTATGTTAAAGCTAGGGGGATTCAAGGAAAAATAAATAAAATGACGGTTAACACGGAGGTCACCAGTCATTGATGATGCATGATCTCCGCTTGACACTCTTTTTCCTTCCCCACTTAAAAATTTTCTTTTATGATATATATAATTATATAAACATTAAAAGTTTAGGCCCAAAAATAACTTTTGTCCCCATAATTCAGTTGGTCCAAATAGGCAGGAGAAAAATATATTGCCCGCCCATAATGTGTGGCCCTTCTTCACAAATTTTAAAATTAAAAAAAAAAAATTGTAACGTAAAAACATTTTTAAAAAATAGTCTTTTGTACTTTTTTTGGTGTTTTGTGTATAGAAAAAATAATTTAATAAATAGAAAAAATTCCCGTCAACAAACAAAATCAATAAATAAAAGTTTAAAGACCTTCAAGTAAAGTTACTTCTTTGTTTCTATTATAAATTAAAAAACCTAAAATAAAGTGCAATGTAAATTAAATTGGTACACTAATTTGTTAACTAATGAAAAAACCTTTGCATGCAAAAACTCTTACTGGATGAATTTCAGGTCACCACTCCTAAAAATTTACTAATTAAGACAAATCGGCAATAAGTATAAGAAATCTTACCACTACTCAGCTTATTTCAAAATACTAACTTACAGTTGAACCCTTAAACTAATCTTCAATTTCGGAGTGTGCAACGAACCCATCAACCTGCCAAAACCGCCCCGATATAACCCAACTCACCAGGTTGGGTTGTTTTTTAAGGGTTGGTGAATTGGATTGGGTTATAAAAAAAATTTTATAGTGGGTCGAGTTGGGTTTGGGTTAAAAGATTCAAAAATCTGTCTAACTTGACCCAACCCGACTATATTTAATATATATTTAAAACTTAAAAAGTATATTAAAAAATGGTCATATTAACAGACGCCCTTATAGTAATTGTTAAAAAACCATAATAGGAAATTATTGACATCACTTTCATGGGAAATATAAAAAGCTATCAACAACATTTTTTATTTTATCATTCTCCCAATAAAATGTTTCTAAAAAAATATTATATAATTTTTTTATTTACTTTTTTGCCTTTCTTTTTAAATAAAACCCAAACCCTAAGGTCTCCTCATATAGTTTGTGTTTGTTTTTGGTGTTATGCTCATAATTATTTGGTCATAAATTTGCTCTTATTTATGGTGGTGTTGCTCTAATACTCAATTTTATAATAGTATTAGTAATTAAAAAAATAACTGTCCAACCCATGGGTTTAGCCCGATCCACATGGGTTGGGTTGGAATTTTTTTAACCCACCATGGTGGGTTGGGTTGAAAAAACTTCTCAATCCACCATGCACGCCCCTACTCCAATTAGACTTGATATTGTAGAGACTTCTTCTTGCACAAATCCCAATCTGTGACCAATTGCATAGCAACTTGATTGTTGTTGTTTGATGCAAGGTTCTTCAATCCACACTTGTAAACTTTAAAGCCACTTGGTCCCCAGAAAAACCTTGTCATCATGGGCCAAAAACAGATATGTATATTTAGAATTTGCATACCTTTATAGATTGAGAGGTATCGAGATAGGTATCGCGATTCAATAAAGCTCAATAGATCGAAGCCTCGAAGGTGTCGAGTTAGGTATCAAAACAACCTGTTTAAGCTTTTCTTGTACTGTTTCTTAAGTAATATGTCTTCAATAAAACCACTTGTCATGATATTCTTAAATCAACCTAGAATTATTTAATTATAAGTAAAGTGCATTTTGTCATAGGATATACCAATTACATAAAAATATGTCCCTAACATCTAGTATTCAGTTATTTATTTTTAAAAAAATATTTAATTTAATGTTAGTGTGGCAATACAGGTGTCAGTCTACACGTAAAATAAATAATATTTTACTTGTGTGGTTAACTATATTAACATTTTATATCCATCACTTAACAATAAGGACAATTTTGACACAAAATCAAAAAGTTAGAAACCAAGTTGACACAGTTGAAAAGTCAAGGACCTACTTGACATACAGTGTAAAGGTTAGAGACCAAATATATAATTTTCCTTGTGAAAAAATAGTTTTGTTCTATTTCTGTTTTACTTCCTTTTCCATGCTATTACTATTGTTGTTCAAACTTCAAAGCAGTAACTTCTCGATGGTAGGTTGTAAGCTCAAATATATTCAACATCACAAACATAGGAAGTCGGTTTTCATGCAAAAGTAAATCATGAGCAATGGTTGGCAACACCCAACATATTGCAATGAAGAATTTGTATGTTTCCCAGTTGTGGCCTAGTTGTGACCAAGGTAGGTTGCAAGCAGGTCACAAATTACACTTGATAAAGGTTTCAACTTTGGATGCCATATGTCCAATCGGGCAATGTAGGTCGTGCCATCTCAAACAGATCACAAAATTTACTTCCGATAGTTTTGAACAACTTTGAATAGACTCAAGTACATTCTATCCAAAAACACATTAAAATGAGAATAGAATTACAAATAAATTTAGCATGGAATATTAACAAAACCCCAAGGATGGAACCAGGATTTGAACTTAGGGGGGCCAAAGCATGAACCAAAAAAATTTCATGTGACATGATTTATTAAAATAAAAAATTATGGTAGATAAGAAATTGCACATTATTACCTAAATATTTAAGTCAAGAAGGATATAATATGAACCAAAAAAGTTGAAAGTTACAACATGATATTTTAACATTTTTCAAAGAAGAGGACTTCAGATCTCCAGATTTTGGGTAATTGGAATTAATATGTTGATTTTATCATGTTGACCAACTCACCAATATGATAATCTCATACTTTTGGATGCAACTGAAAATCACACTAATAAAGTTTTTCAAAACTTTATTTGAGGATTTTAAAAAATTGAGATATCAATATTAAGAGTTGGCAATGCTATGTCATCAATATTGGCTTCTAAAAGAATTTTGGCATTTTATCTTTTGAAAAAAATATAAATATTGTAATTTACTTTCCCATAGTTTATAAATCAATTAAAAAAATCATATAAATTGTTGAAACCCCAGTAAGGGAATTTTTTTTTTTTTTTGTATGAGATTTTTTTGGTTATGAATTATTGAATTATGGTATTGGTGAATTGGAGATTTCTTTTGTTCATCCTATATGCTATTTAAATTTTTCAAAAAAATTGGGGGCGCGGGGGGGGGGGGGGCATGGCCCCCCTCAGCCCCTTAGTGGGTCCGTCCCTGAAAACCCCAAACATCCATCTTCCTCTTCTTACCTCTGTCTAACATTGTATTCTCCAATCCATCTTCTCAATAATACTTTTAGCTATCCGATCACAAAAAAATACTCCAATAATGCAAGTGCACTCACAATCACATTCATCCATCCTAGTATCATGTAATGTAATCACCATTCACCACCACTTTTCTTCTCCACCCACTCACCCAATAAAAAGCAAAATCCTACAAATAACCTTTATAAAGAAATCTCTATCTCTACAATCTCCATCAATTCCTTCTCAAAATTAAAAACCAAAACCACTAGAAATTGAAATCAAGAAATATATTAATAAAAAAGCATTCATATAATATGTATACTTTTTTTATCAATATAATTCTTTTCTTTTTTTCCCTCAAAATTATGATGAAGATGGTAGTAAATCTGAAGCACACATATGTTTGTTGTATATAATCATTTTTTTTTCTATAAATTGCGCTAGTGATTGGTAAAGACTAGAAGATCAACAGCTTACTAGCTTCTTTATTAACTAGTTGTACTTTTTTTTTAGTGATAATTTAATAGTTATAATTGAAAATGGAAGATTTTAACAATCAGCGTCTCTCATTGAAAATGCCAATAAATAGTAGTTGTACTAAAATACTATAACAAATGTAACTTTTTGAACCAATAATTTTTTGGGATTTAGTAGGGGAAAAAAACATTTATGAATGATAAGCCTTGTGAATAACACAATACTATAACCTTCGTGTGGCCTTCTCCACCACCTCTGTGTGGGTTTTCTCCACCTCCGTGTGGCCCTTCACCACTTGCGTGTGGGACTTCTCTACCCACTATTATTGTGGGTCCTTTCCAAACTATCTGAAAATCCCTAAATCTAACCCCAAATTTCAGTTTTCATACCAATCCATCTACCTATCCCATAATATACAAAATAACTTTTATTTTGGACTAGCTGGCTTCGAAGAGGGTATCACTGGTGAATGAATTCAGCCATCGAATCCATCACAGAAGTGGTTCGCCATCTGATTGGACCGAATTCCGTTTTGCAACTTCGTAAGTGCCCTGGTCCTCTATCTTTCAGTGGTTTAATCTTGAATATATTGGTGGCTGTTGGGGTTTGTATTTTCTGCGCATTTTTCTTGGCTTTCATTGTATCTGTGTCGTTGTCATGCCCCAACCTTCCCATGAGGATCTTAGGATGGAACTGCCGAGACATCTGCAATGTCTCCACAGTTCGAGCCCTAAGGGCTCAAATAAAAGGGTCCAGACCAGAACTTGTGTTCCTAAGTGAGACGAAAGCTAATGAGACACGTATGGAAGAGGTAAAGAATTCTATTGGATTTTCTGGTAAACTAGTTGTTGATGCAAAGGGTAAAGCGGGTGGTCTTTGTTTGATATGGAAGTGGGGAGTAAATGTGGAAGTTGAGGAATTCAATAAAAATCTACTGACTGTTAAAGTAAAAGAAGTTTTGTGTGAATGGTTGTTGGTGGGTTTTCACGGACCGCCGTATCCCGCAAAGAAAAGAAAGGCGTAGGAAAATCTTTGTGCCATCCTTGAATCCTTCCAGGGCCCATGGGTCCATGGGTTTGTTTGGGAGATTTTAATTACATAGTAAATGCTGAGGAGAAGTATGGGGGAGTTAAAGGTGGAACGTCAGTCCCTAATTACTTAAAGGAGCTGATGTTTGATATTGGAGCAATTGATCTGGGGTACACAGGAAATAAGTTCACATGGGCTAAAGGAAGATGGGGAAGTGCTACAATCAAGGAAAGATTAGATAGGGGATTAGCTAACATATCTTGGAGACTAGTCTTCCCAAAAGCATCTGTTCAACACTTAGGGGCCTTAAATTCAGATCATCGGCCTATCCTGTTAGACACAAATCCTGATGATTACTTCAGTCCCCGTCCTTTTCGCTTTGAAGCTGCTTGGATTCGGGATGATAGGTGCCATGAAGTGATTGAGCAAGCTTGGAATATAGAAGTGTGGGGTTCATAGCTAAGTAGATTATGCAAGAAACAAGATGCTACCAGAGAAGCACTCCGCAAGTGGAACAAGGAAATTTTTGGAAACATTCAATCGCGAATAAATTCATTGATGGAAAAATTCAAGGAAATTCAAGGAAATCCAAACTCTGAAGAGAATGATAGATTGGAGACAGGTCTGCAAAATTAGCTAAATGAATGGCTTTACAAAAGTGAGGTGCTTTAGAGGCAAAAATCTAGAAAGCTGTGGTTGAAAGAAGGGGATAAGAATTCCAAATTCTTCCACTTATCAACAATTGTTCGCAGAAGAAGAAACACTATAGAGGCAGTCAAGAATAATGCTGGGGATTGGGTCACAGATCATAAGGAAATAAGAAATGTTTTTCTGGAAAATTTTAAGATATTATTTAGTAAAGAAGAGGTTGAAACCCCTCAGCAACTGGATGATCTTGTCAACCCTTGCATCTCAAATGTGGAGAACCAATTGTTATGTAGCATACCCTCTCCAGAAGACATCAAGAATACTTTGTTTCAAATGAGTGACCTCAAAGCTCCTGGACCCGATGGTTTTCGTGTGATTTTTTACAAAGAATATTAGCCAATAATGGGAGAATTGGTGATAAAGGCAGTGACCTCATTTTTTGAAGCTGGAAGGTTACCAAGCGAGGTAAATAGCTCGTTAATTGTCCTTATACCCAAACTGATAACCCTTGTTCTTTAAATAATTATAGACCCATAAGTTTATGTAATGTTGTTTGCAAAATTATTTCTAAACTGTTAGTGTCTAAATTGAGGATTGTTCTGCATAAGCTTATATCCCCTTGTCAGTCAGCATTTATTCATAACAGGTGGATCGCTGAGAACCAGGTTATTGTCCAAGAGATGTTACATAGTTTTAAAGCAAGGAAAATGAAAGATGGTTTAATGGCTATTAAACTAGATCTCCAAAAAGCCTATTACAGAGTTAATTGGAGGTTCATTAAAGTTGTGTTGATCAAGTTTGGTTTTAATGAGGTATTTATCAACTGGATCATCGAATGCATCACATCAGTGTCTTTTGAGGTATTGATAAATGGTGGCAAGTTAGAAAATTTTAAGCCAGAAAGAGGGTTAAGACAAGGGGATCCTTTATCCCCATATATCTTTATATTGGGGCAAGAGATACTCTCAAGGCTATTGGAGAAGGAGTATAGGCAACATAACATTAGTGGTGTGAAAGCAAGTGTTGGAGGGCCTGCCATTACGCATGTGATGTATGCTGATGACATTGTATTGTTTTCAAAGGCTTGTAGGAGAGAAGCTGCGACCATAAATCAGTGTCTTGAAACATATTGTAGTTCGTCAGGCCAAAGTTTAAATAGAAGTAAATCTGGAGTGTTTTTCTCCAAATCTTGTCAGAAACAAAAGTGTAGAGAAATTAAACAAATCCTTCAGATGAAAGGGCTCAAGAAAGACCCTATATATTTAGGTGCCCCATTGTTTTTATCTAAATCACCTTCAAAGAACTTCAAATTTCTACAAGACAGACTTGAAGCAAGGCTGATGGGATGGCGTAGTAAATGTTTATCTTGGGCAGGAAGAAGCACTCTCATCAAGTTTGTGGCTCAGGCCATCCCTACTAACTCCATGTCTACTTTCAATATACCTGATAAGATTTGTGATAAGATGGATGCAGCAACCAGAAGATTTTGGTGGAGGCCAAAAAAGTCTGAAGGGAGATTTGTAGCTTGGAGGGCTTGGGATAAGTTGTGCCAACCAACGGGCCAAGGAGGGTTGGGTTTCAAAAAAGCCAAAGAGGTGAATCAAGCCCTATTGGCTAAACTGGCTTGGATGATAGCTTCGAAGAGAGATAGCTTATGTATGAGAATTCTCAGGGCAAAGTACAAAGGTAGAAATGATTGGCTTCGAAAAAATCCTCCCAAGGGAGCTTCACCTGTGTGGAAAGCAATAGATGGGGCTAAAAAGATTATAGCAAAAGGGGCTTGTTATTTGATAGGAGATGGTACATCAGTGGATGCTTGGTTAGATTCATGGATTCCTTGGGTTCAAGGGTTCAAACCTAAACCAAAAGATGAAAGCATCATCCAAAATCCTTTGATGGTATCACAACTAATCGATGCAGGTGGTCGTAGCTGGAAAATCAACCTCCTCCAAGAGATGTTTGACCCAACCTCAGTTCAAGCAATTATCCAGATCCTAATCCCTTTGAGCCCTAGACCAGACAAGCTTATTTGGGTTCTAGACCAAAAGGGTGAGTTCACTGTTAAATCAGCCTATCGAGCCTCCCAAGATCAGTCTCCAAGAAATGCTCCATACAGTGTGCCTTGGCAGAAGTTGTGGAGGCTGAAAGCTCCAGAAAGAACAAAAATGCTATTGTGGAGGATAGGAAAAAATGCTCTCCCCACTAAAGAAAATATTGTGCTGAGAATTGGTGAAGGGGATCCAAACTATGTGTTATGTGGAGAAAATGTAGAAAATTGCTGCCATCTATTTTTTAAGTGCAATGTTGTCAGGGCACTCTAGTTTGCTACCTATGATGGATTGAGATCTGATTCCATACCGATCTCCACTAATGAGGATATTGTCAAATTCATAGTTAGTCCTTATAGCTTTTTGGGGGTGGAAACAGCGGGGAATAAAGAGGATAATGAATTAAACTCATTAAGGATGATGATCACATTAGAAGTAATTTGGTTCATGAGGAAGCAGCTATTGCACAATGCTGGACACATTGACATTATGGTGGCCTCTCAAATTATAAGAAGAGAACATTGGAATATGCAAAGACCTTATCAAAGGAAAAGACCGCATCCAAGGACAAGAGTGTAGATGGTTGGGAAGCTCCAAAGGATGGATGGATTAAACTTAATGTGGATGCTGTTGTGTCCGAAAATGCCACAACCTTGGCAGTGGTGGCAAGGAATAATAAGGGAGAGGTGCTTAAAGTCTGGGCTAAAAGGCATGAATGGTGTTCACCAATGCAAGCTGAAGCTGCAGCTATTTATTGGGCAATACAGCTAGCGCAAAAGGAAAAATGGTAGCACATCATCATCGAAGGAGATGCTAAGTCATGTTTTGATCCCCTATCCACATCCGAAGTGCAACCTGATTGGTCAATTGCTACTATTATTTGTAATATACTTGATTTTAGTAAAATATTTTTGAAATGTAATTTTAGATGGGTTAGGAGATGTTGCAATATTGCTGCCCATGTGGCTGCAAAGTATGCAATTAGATTTTGTAGAGTATTTTGTTTCAATATGTATAGTCTTCCTGTAGAAATTGCTAAAGCTTGTAAGGCTGACAGCCATTGTTTTGTTTGTTGAATGATGAAGTTGTTGTTTAGCAAAAAAAAAAAAAACACAATACTATATGAATTGCAGTCCATTAGTTGCACTTTGCACCAAGGTACGCACAATAATGCCCCCATAAGGCGATTGGGCTTTGCAGGCTCAATCTTCCATAATTTGTCTTGTGTGTTCAAATAGAATTAAGTATTTTTATTTTTTATTTTTTTAAGGTAGAGTTAAGTATTTTATTTATTTATTTATTTATTTTAAGGTAGAGTTAGGGGCATTTTTTTGGCTGGAATGCTGGATAGGTTACTCAAGACTCAAGAGAAAGACCATGTTGAATCGTTGATATTAAGGACAAGGACATGCTCACATGCATGAACAAGGGGAAATAGAAACTTGATAAGTCAACCTTGAACATAGTTTCATAAATTTTTTTTTATCTATAAAAAAGTCAACTTCAAACATAAGGAGACAAAAAAAAAAAATGACAGTAAGTCTCTTGTTCTTAGTGCTATGCTTATAACAAATCTTTTTTAGAAATATGAATTGTCTTTCTTAGTTATGGTTGCAATCCTAAAAATGAGTTAGACATATTTTTTTTTATTGTATAGTTTTCACAGAAAACTATTAATATATATTTTTTATAATTCTAAGTATTATATAAATAAAAAATTTCATTCATGAAATATATACCTCAAATAGGCAAATAATTTATATATATATATATATATATATTATCTTCTTGAGAGTTTCAACTTAGAAAACAAATCACAAATTCGGATTATTTGCAAAAAAAATAAAGTGGAAAAATGAATGGTTTCAATAAGAAAAGAGGCATACGAAGATAGAAGTTTTGATAAGAAGAAATTTTGAGTGGTGGTTAGTTGAGTATGTATCGTTCTAAAAAAACGATTATCGCTCTCATAAATCATTTTCACTCTATTGGTCCTTTTTTGTTCCCTTGTTTACTTCCATTGTTTTGTTTTATTTTTTGTTTTTTCCTTTTACTGTAACAAACACTAAATGTTACAGAATATAACTCTCAATTTTCTATATATATAAAAAAAGAAAACTTTTTTTATTTGATGAGTAAAAAAAGAAAACTTTCATCCAAAAGAAATGGGATATTTTGAATTCTAAGGATTTATTGCTATCTATAAGGTCACAATTCGTGCTTAAGCCTAACAAGAAGGAGAGTATAGGCTCAAAAAGCTCAATACAATAAATTTATAGAGTGTAGGTTAGGAATCTTATTTCTAATTAGTTTAAGCGGTAACAATAATGACCCAAGATTACAATACAATAAGGATAAACGAGTTTATATGATGAAACTTATTCTCGGACTCAACCCGAGAACCAAATGCTTATATTCCTCCTCACTTAAAGATTAATTACAAATATCCAGTCTACAGTGTTTTTTTTTTTTATCTCTCAATCCCCTTCTCTACAAGACCTTCCTCCTTCTTATAGTTCCTCCTCCCCTCCATTCTTGCTCTCCACGTGTAGATTCAAACTGCTTCCCTTGATACTTGTCCCATCAGCCTCTTCTTGAAGTCTTTAAGTAATAGCTGTAAGCCTGAAAATCACTGTTCATGTATCACTTCCTCATAAATGTAACCAGAGACTTAGGTACAGAGCATTCAATGCGGTGATAGCAGCTTTCTCTTAGATATTTCTCAATTGTCCCTGCTCTCTATGCCACGTGAAACATATCTTCACCCACAAAACCTCCTGAAATATCATTTTAGTCAACATGACGCACCACCTGACCCTTACCTCCCTTATCCTCGGAGTTACCCCTCCTCGGATTACTTCAAATAATCTCTTTCTCAACAGCTTGCTTGTGGGCCCCCAAGTTTAAGATCCCTAATACCATCAACCCGTCCTCGGACAGATAAACATCCTCAGACACAGCCCATGACCTAAAAATGCATCTTGGGCCTTTTATCTCCACACTATCCTTACCATATTGTAATATATTTTTTCAGCATCAAAGAAAAACTAGTTACTATTGCATACAAATATGAAATACGTAACTTCAAACATGCTTTTGGAAATTCATGTCTCAACTTTCGAGTCAAATACATACTATAAAAAGCGGAAAATTAAATAAAAAGAGAGCATATTCTCTGTATAGCATTTTCTAATTCGACGTCTACAGCTTGGTCATTAAAAAAAATGGACTATTTATTGTTAGGAATAAAAATGAAGAAGTTTTCCTTGGTTGGGCTTCTCTTGACGGGTAGGTACTATGTAATTTATTTTTTAAATTGCAATTGGGCTCAAAGTGGATGGGACAAGGCGTACTTGGGCCAGCAAATGAATGGACAACGGTTGATTGTCAACCCAATACAGTCTTAGGACGATATGGTGCACCAGTTAGGCAATCAATTTGATGAATAGAGAAGAGAACCCACAAAATCTGTGTTATGATGAACTTGGCCCAAGCCCAAGCCCAAGTAAAATTTAAATCCAAACCAAACTCAATGATGAGCGGTCTGGATGGATGGGAATATGAGGATTTCTTTTTTGCTGATATTTCATCTCCATTTGGGCCATGTGGTAGTTTGGGGGCAGCCAAACCTAGGATGGTTGATGGCATGGGATCACCCTTGGTGCATGTATTTTTTAATACCTTATACTAAGGAAAATTCATGTGCCACATAAAGTGGCACAACATTGACCACAACTTGCCATATGGACGAATTGTGGTTAGTGGAGGGGTGTCCTCACATGGACCTACCATCACCTCTCTACCAACCACAACTCATCACATGGGCAAATTGTGGCCAATATTGTGTCACTTTATGTTACACAAGAATTACTCTTATACTATTGTTAAACTTACTCTCACTTTTGAACCAAAGCAACAGGCATCAAATATTAAGGACTACAATGACTCGTTTGAAAGGTTATGATGGGCTAAAAAAGATTGAGGATTAAAATGGAATAAAAAAAATACATGATTAGTGCATCAAAGAAATAATATCATTAATCAACTTCGTGTACAAAGTAAAAGGTAAAAACTTTTAATCCAATAGTTCCATTTTTTTACTTATCATTACTTAAAAGTTTAGTGGTTCTTAAAACCTCATTATATTCATAAATTTTTTGATTTAAAACCTCTAACTAATAAACATTTTGGGACCACCCTAAGAGATTATATCGTTTAATAACCTTGTGTATGTAGGGTGAAGGGGGTTATATATGACCAAGTGAATAGTCAAATTTTCAAAAAGTTATGAATACTCTCATTTTACAAAAAAAAAAAGGCAAAGACATGTATATCCCCCATACTAATTATATATAGGATGCAACAACATTTACTTCTTTTTGAAGCATGACATTTACATTAATAACTTTTCATTTAAGCATGATAGAATTGTGATTAAAATGTTGTTATCATCACAATTAAAAAAAAAAATGTCATATTGTATTTTTAGAATAGGTATCAAAATTATTTCACTCAAAATTACACCTTATCATTTTATTTTTCATTTTATATTAATCCATTAAGTACGATTATTTTATGGTTTGAAAACTTATTTTAAATTGTGAAGTTTAATTTGAATCCACTCCTAACTTATGAAGTTTACTTCTACTGCACCAATGCACTCACAAGCGAAAATCAAGAATTCGAATCTATTGGTCCATTTAGATTGAGAGAGAGGAAGTAAAATAGAGTAAATTTAGCACAAAATTAACTTATTTTTAATCTACTTCCCTCCACTCCCGGTTTTCCATTCAAATTGAGCATAAGACTTAAGTTTTATTAGTACTTTTGTTTAGAAATTCGTGTAATCATTTTTTTTTTATTTTTTGAAAACTCCCAAAAAATAGAAAACGAAAGAAAAAAAATATATATATATATATATATATTTGTTTTAATTAATTAATTATTAACCATGAGACAAAAACCGTGTCCGAGAATGAATGTGAAAACCGGGTTGGGCATATATAAAAAGGCTAAACCCACACACCATACTCATCAAATTATAGTAACAAGTAAGAGAGAGAGTTTAGTGAGTGAGAGAGAGAGAGAGAGAGAGAGAGAGAGAGAGAGAGAGAGAATCTATATTATTCTAGGGTTTATGGCCGAAGAGAGCGTAGCAGAAATCGTCGAAGCAAACCCTACCGCCCAGGACATGGACCTCGACACATCCTCCGATCATCCCAAGGTCGACAACAACAACAACAATGACGAGGCGGTCGATTCTTCCTTGTCGACCAAGCGACCCAGAGAGGAAGAAGAAGAAAAAGAGCCCAAAAACCAAGACAACGATAATGGCGATAGTGTCGTTTTGAATAAGAAGCAGAAGGTAGAGGAGGAGGAAAAGTCCTTGGAAGAAGAGCGATTGGAAAAGCTAGCTGGAGAGGAACAGGAACAGGAAAAAGAACAAGAAGAGGAGAACTCGGGTCAGGCGAGTTTGGGTCCGAAGGATTTCGGGTCTTCGGTCGAGATGTTTGATTATTTCTACAAGTTTCTCCATTTCTGGCCTCCTAACCTCAACGTTAACAAGGTAATTGAAACTTTTAATTTTTTTTTTTGGTTTAAATTTGTGTTTGGTTGATGAGAAAGTTGGTTCTGTTGTGGGTTCTTTTGGGATGATCAAGATAAAAAAAAAAAACTGAATTGAATTCAAAGTTTCCACTTTTTCTTGATAAATTTTGGATTGTAAAAGAATTTGATTTGATTTGTTTTGTTTGCTGTTTGGTTGCTGATATATTGGAGGGAAAGCCAAGAAAAGGAAATTAATGTTTTTGGTTTTGGTTTGTTTAAAAAGATTTGAAATTTGCGACTTTTTTTGTTATTTTATTTGGTTTTCTTGGCAAGCAAATAGGGGTTGGGTTACTCTTTTCTTTTTAATCTTTTCGTCAAAGTTCAAGCTTTTGATAGTTTTGATTATTATTTTGTGTTTGTTTAACTCACCAAGTACCCTGTTCCTCAGCAGAGGAGTAATAGAGAAAGAGTAATGAAGTACCCTGTTATAGTGCAAAGTTAATTTTATACACAGGAATTTTTTTTTTATTACTTTAATGCTGGTAATTGGTTATTGTAGAATCAGAAAATATGTTTGAAAAGAGTTACAGTGTATTGGTTTTGGGGTTCTTTTTAGTTCCCAATTGATTTCTTGATGGGTTTTTACCTTTTATTCTTTTAAACAACAGTTTTCAGTGTTTAAACAATATTAAACGTATTTCTGCACACTTTTTAACCCACGCTTATTTACAAAAAATACAAACAATGTTACTAGAACAACATTACCAATCAGGCCCGAATGATTAGTTCATCAATTCAGTCGCGGTGATGTGCCCATTACTGTTTCCATAACCTACTCATGCATTTGTTATTGTTGAAGCAAATTTGGACGTTCACTAGATGAGCGATTCTGAATTTATTATATTCCTGGCTGTAGTTGTAGATTTTTAATACACCTAGGTGTGTATTTCTTTGTGTTTTGAGGTAGGGTTAGCTGTTGACTGTTGTTTGTTCCAAATAGAAACTATGGAAGTTTCTGTTTGATGTGTTACGAGTCTAATGATGCGGAATTTTGGGCACTGAATTAGATTAGGGCCAAGCATAGGAATGAAGAGAAAGGTAGTCCTTAAAATCGTAGCTGGAGTCACAGATTTCTGTCTTTAGAGATGGGATTCTTCCATGTATTTTGGTAATTGCCATCTGGGTGAAAATTAAAATTTTCTTCTATTTCCCTAGAAATATTAGAAGTGGTCCTTTTTTTTATAATAAAAGAGGACTTGTTAATGAGCACTAGCTCAAATGGAATCTCTTCCGCTTTTAAAAGCATTACCAATAAAAAAAAATTGTGGCTCTATGACTTATATTGTCAATATGATTATTAGGGAGTTAAGATTACTTGGGGCATGTAGGATTTGGCATCCAAAGCTGGGATCCTCACATAGGGATACAACTTAACCCTGTTGGTTCCCTATTTGTGATGTTAGCTTTAAAGGAGGAAAAAATATGCCTATCCTACTTTGGTCCATAAAATTTTCTAAGGTTATATAAAGATGCCTTTTGCGCATTGGCCTCAACTATATTTTTTCCTTATTATTTTTTGAGAAATGATATGTCTACAACATTTTTACAACAAATCCTAAGTGGCAGGTTGTTACTGGTTATTATTGTTGGGGCAAAAAAGTAATCTTAGTGTTAGGTTCAAGTTTAAACCAATAACAACTAACCACCTATGATTTGTTGTGAAAATGTTGTAAAAATGTTGTGGACATAGCACCTCTCTTATTATTTTAAATAAAGACGCATGTTATATTTGTTGAGGAACAATATTTCTATTTATGTAAATAATTAATGGATTTGGATTATGTTTTAATGATATCAACAAAGATATAATGGGCTTGAGCTGCACCTCTGACTTGTGGAAATATCATACCATGGTCTGTGGATTTTGTTTACCCTGGTTGTTTGTGTCCTTTGTAATGATTGTCAGTCTGGTGTTGAATGCATTGTTATACAAGATTCTATAAAGGCCTTGCATGGTCTCTTTAGAATTATGAAATATAAGGACCTCAATTGATGAAGCATCTTTTGGCTTTTACGTAGAAGTCTCATCATCTATTGAGAGTTTATTATCTATGCTGTAGAACACGTGCTTGGTATCCGTCAACCAGGTGTTCTGTTATTCTCCTTTATTGCTGTTAGTCAATATATTTAATCTCTTTTTTATAATTTATTTTTATCCTTTTAACAAATTTTTGTTTGGGGATTATCTGGCTTTTCTGAAAATTGCATCTACAAAAAGGTGTTTCAAAGTTGTAGTAGTACTTATGACATCTTGCTTTTCATGTGGAATCTGGAATGTTGCCTTTTCTGTTTAGTGAGTTCTTTGCTTGTGTAATTGGGGCTTTCTGGTTGTAACCAGCCTATATAATGTGGCCTCAAACTTACAAACTTTAGGAACGAAAAGCCAAAGAAATGCACACACCCCCCAGCCTGCCTGCCATATTTCTCTCTGTGGGTGTGTGATAAGTGTTATAATTTTTGCTTCAAAAGAAAGAAAATTTATTCTTAAATGCTAACCTTACAACTCACTAGTAACTGCCATCTCAAGCCCCTTGGTTTATGTTCATAAAGTTTAATCTGGAGCAGGATTAATTGCCATGCCTGAATTGTATAATGCATTTACTCAAGAGTTGATTTCTGTAAAATTCACGTCTTTACACATTTTGTGTTGCAGTATGAGCAGATGGTGCTGATGGACTTGATTAAGAAGGGTCATCCAGAGCCAGATAAAAAGATTGGGGGAGGGATCAATGCTTTTCAGGTGCGGTACCATCCTATGTGGAAAAGTAGGTGCTTCTTCCTCATAAGGGATGATGAGTCTGTGGATGATTTTAGCTTCAGGAAGTGTGTAGATCATATACTTCCCTTGCCAGAAGAGATGAAGTTAAAATCCGATGTCAACAAGGCCTTAGGTGGTGGTAAAGGTCATGGTCACAAAGGTGGTGGTCATGGTGGAAGAGGTGGTGGGCGTGGCCGTGGCCGTGGCCGTGGAAGAGGGGGTAGGTCGAGGAACTGAGGTTTCATGTTTGATTTACCAGAGGTCGATTTTGCTTTTATGACGTGGAGAGTTGTTTTTAATTAAATATGTTTTTATAAGAAACATCAAGACTAGGGTACTTCAGTTTTATCCTGCTAATGCTGTTGTATTTTTCTTTATTCTACTTGATATTTATATTTTAAGTGGTGGTTTTCTTAAAGTTTTGAAGTTCTGAACTTGCAAGATGCCTATCTTTAACAACTGTAAATACTCTTGGGATGTGACTAAATATCCCATGAAATGAGTTTTTTTTCCTCTTGTATAATTTTGGTTATATTGGTGAAATTATTCACTTGGTGTATTATACCTCCTCTTACATGAAGGTGGACCATACATGCTTATCCAGTGCAAAGGTTTACATTTATTTGAGAGGAGAGTGTAATTCACTGGGTGTACATAATTTTTGTTATATTGATGCAAATCATGCAAGCAGATAATTGAAGAAACGTAATTCCTGCAAACCATCCATAACAGGTAAATCTTAATGACTACAATCTTTGTTAGGAGGGATATTACTATTTTATTTTAGCTAAAATATGATGATACTACTTGGCTTAAAAAAAAACTTTGCTATTTGACATTTTAGTATACATTTAAAAAAAAAAAAATTTATGTGAAAACACTAGGTGTCAACAACTTGAACTACAAAGCTCTTGGTGACATTTTAATATTTTATACATCAATGTTACATCAATGATAAAACTGAATTACCATAGATTTGGTTGTAGTAAATTAAGAACCTCTAAAATTTATCCTTTTTTTTTTCCATGTCTTATATTTGTTATTTTATTTATTTAGTTTAAAAATTACATCTTTGTGTAAGGAGAGGGTGATTTGAACTTGGGACATTTCCGTTAGAAACATCAGAAAATGTTGTCTCAAGACCATAAGATTGTATAATCTCTTTCTGTTTAAAGGTTAATAATTAAGGGATTGATATATAACACCATTGAATTGGTTCATTCTACGGACTATGAAAAAAGTTTATAGAAATGTCATGGGAAACGTATTGTTCATTTTGGTCCTATGCCACTAATTTCGGTAGTAGCTCTTGCTTCTTTAATGTTAGTAGAAAGGGGATTTCATTTAGAGCTAAATTGAAACATACATGGTATTTGCATACAACATATAAGAGATATGCTACTATTACCAAAAAAAGCAATGTTTCAAACTAGATGGAGTGGAACTAATAATTAATAACATTGGTTTATTCAGCTTACTTCGTTTATATACAACCTTTTGAGTGTTTTTTTTTTTAAGATGCAATTCTATTTTTTCTCAATTTATTTGTTTTTAAGTCTAATAAGAAAGAAAAAAAAATCCAATAAGCCTATTAAAATAAACTTCTTCGAAGAGTAATTAACGGTAAAAGTAGAAGGTTCATCTTGAAAGACAAACAATTTGACTGCAACACTAATGGTTATTCCCAAAGATCTTGAGAAGCCCATCATGTAATGTCTCATATTAAACTACCTCCTCTAACTTTGAATCAATCTTGTGGATTTTAAGGTTTTCATTTTCTCTATAATGGATTATGGTGCATGATAAAGTAATACTTATCTTAAAAGCTAAATTTGATAAGAAATGATGGATTTAATTAGGGATTGAGTTCAAACTCATGCCCACTTCATGATAAACTACAAATTATGAAATAATGAATTTATTATATCATTATTCTAACAATGCAAACGCAAGTTGCATAGGGATTGATACAATTCAAGAACACAATAGCTATGCAAAGTGTAGGAAGAGGCATGCCCAAATAATGGTAAGGGGTGGGTTGGGTATTTTTCAATTAAACTTGATTTCTTTGGATAGAGAAACCTCCAACCCAACTTGTAAGGATTAGATTGGATTGGGTCATCGAGTTGATACTATTTTGTTAGGTTTAAAATTAGGTTTCCACCTAACTATTTAATTTAAATATTTAACAAATGATTGCAAATTACACAATTGAACCTAATATTCCAATCTCATTAAAATTGAGTACCAAAATACCAAAATAAATCAAACTAGCTTGTAATCCCGCACATATGCATAGTTACATTTAAAATTAATTCTAAAAATTTCTAAAAATATTTAAAGCTCTTAAAATAATTTTTTGGTAGTGCTCTAAAAAAGACTTATTTTTTATTTTATTTTTATCATTGAAAATCATATAAGAGAATCATTACTATTTATCAACCTTACTTGTGTCAATCTTAATTATGTTTGGTTTAACAAGACTTCTAACTCATGAAGATATCATTTGGTATACCAAGCACTCAACAATAGTAATCGCATTCTAAACAATAATTTTAAAATTATTTATCAAAATACCTAGAGACCAAATGGTCTTGTCTTTATGATTTTTAGATTCGGACCGTTCACTGAAACATAAAAGGAAGAGTTTCAAGGTTTTTAAGGTCAGACTGAGGTTGAACCAAATTCGAACCGTGATGATGTCATAATTAATTTAATAATTATATTTAAATAGATAATTTAACTAAAATAGTCCAATTAAATATAGAAATCTATATTTTAAATACATTTTTTCATATCATACCTTTCACAAGACAAATAAGAAATACCAAATCCTAAGCAAATTTAAATATAATATTTATTTATTTATATGTAGATTATTTAAATTTGTGATAATAACAATTATTATTGTTATTTTTGTTATTATTAGTATTATTATTATTGTGGAGGGTAAAAATGCTTCAATGCACATTTGGGTCTTGGGCCTGATTTGTTGGTATAAGTCTGTTCAATCAGAGTCTTTGTGGCCCACAGGCCAGTTCGCGCTGCAAGGGGCAGAGGAATTGTCCGAGGAGGAGTATCTCCTCGGACGGGCCCAGTAAAGGCCATGGGACGTGCTAAAGGATTTAGAGATAGAGTTCTGGAAGATCTGTTGGGTAAGGGCATGATCTAAGCACTCGTTAGAAGGAGGAACGTGTGAGAAATATCTAAGGAAAAAAGCTGCTACCACCGCATTAAAGGCCCTGCATCTACCTCCCTGGCCGCATTAATGGAGAAATGACCTCTGAACAGTAATATTCAGCTTTCTAGCTATTATTTGAAGACTTCAAGAAGGTGGTGGATGGGACAAGTATCTATGAGGAAAATCTGTGTTACACGTGGATGAAACAGGGAAGAAGAAGAAGAAGGTTATAAGAAGACAAGAGAGGAAAGAAGAAGGGGGACCTTTTTTGGAAACTAAAAAGTTGTAATCTTTTGCTTAAAGAAAGAAAGACAATACGAGTGGTCCTTGGCTTACGTCCGAGGAGAGTTTTTCATCATATTTATCTATTATTCGCATAGATCGCAGCATTTTAGTCTGTTTATTAACTCTTCAATATCCCTAACCTAGGTTTCAAACTCATATTCTACAAATTTCATTGTATAAGACTCTTTGGGCCTGAGTCCATCTAGGGATTGGACCAGGTACAAATTGTGCACTTACAATTGGCGCTGTCTGTGGGAATCTAGTGTTGAAGGAATTGGAACATCATGGCAGGCTTAGGTTCGCATCATGCAGAGTCTCAGGGGTCCTAGCGTGAAGATCATTTTGAGCGTCGGAGGGATTGAGAGGGAAGTGTGCATACAGTACACCCTGATGCAAGCCATTTGCGTGGTGGAAGCAGGGCCACCCATGAGGATGATGCCAAGTCCATGTAGAGGGAGATTGATCACCTTAAGAAAAATCTACGCTGTGTCAGACGAAGGCGGGCTTCACCTCCGTCCAATCCTTCCTTTGGGGGGTCCCAGGGAAGCAGTTACAGTCCAAAGTCCAGAACTCCCCCTAGCGAAACCTTCTTTTACGAGAAGGATGAGCTTCCAAGTCGTAAGCATAAGAAGTTTCCCTCCAGGGGCTTGGGAAACGATGCTATGAGCCGAGCATTGCACCAACTCTCCAAGTCACCCTTCTCACGCAGGATTGAGAAAGGAAGGCTCCCACGACGGTTCACTCAGCCCACCTTCACCATCTATAATGGCAGGACAGACCCAGGCGAACACGTGAGCCATTTTAATCAGAGGATGGCAGTACATTCTCAGAACGAAACCTTGATGTGCAAAGTCTTTCCCTCTAGCCTGGGACCTGTTGCTATGAGATGGTTTAACGAACTAAAGCCGGGGTCTGTCGATTCTTTCATGGAACTCACTAGGGCATTCGCGTCTCAATTAATTACATGCAGCAGAGTCCCTCGGCCTTTGGACTCATTGTTATCCATGGCCATGAGGGAGGGTGAGACTTTGAAAGCGTATTCTGACAGATACTGGGAAATGTTTAATGAAATCGACGGTGATTTTGACGAAGTGGCGATTAACACTTTCAAAGTGGGCCTCTCAACTGATCACGATTTAAGGAAATCTCTGACCAAAAAGCCCGTGCGGAGTGTACGTCGCCTCATGGATCGCATTGACGAGTATAAAAGGGTTGAGGAAGATCAACAACAAGGTAAGGGTAAGGCGAAGGTTATCCCTCAGGAGAGAAGGGATTTTAGGTCGGACAGGTACCATAACAATAAGCCGAGGAGAGATTTCTCTAGGCAATCTGGTTCAGCCGCTCCTCAAGTAGTTAATACCGTATTTCGAGAACCAGTGCACCAATTGCTGGAGAAAGTCTGTAAGGAACCCTACTTCAAATGGCCCAGTAAGATAGCAGGGGACCCTACGAAATGGAATCAGAACCTCTTTTGCCAGTATCATCAGGATGTGGGTCATACTACCGAGAATTGTCGAACCCTTTGGAACCATTTATAGCAGCTTGTTAGTGAGGGAAAATTGAAGCAGCACCTGTATCAACCCAACGGACAAGGAAATCATTCGGGTTCAAATAATTAGAAGAACAAGTCATCTCGATCGCCCTTGAGAATGATTAATGTCATCTTCGCTGCACCTGACAGGACCGGTTCCTGTCCTACAAGGGTGATGACGGTGTCACATTCCTAGGCCGAGGAGTCTGGCTCGAGGCTGAAGAGGATCAAAGGGAGTACGCCTATTTTGGGATTCTCTGATGAGGATAAGGTTGGGACTATTCAACCACATGACGATGCCATGGTGGTCACATTGAGTATAGGGAATTATGACGTCAAGAGGGTGATGGTCGATCAGGGTAGTGGTGCGGATATTATGTACCCTGACTTATTTAAGGGGCTTAAGTTAGAGCTGGAGGATCTCACTCCCTATGATTCATCGTTGATAAGTTTTGAAGGGAAGGCTGTCATACCAAAGGGACAAATTCGTTTGCCCGTACAGTTTGGCCCGAAAACGGTCGATGTAGATTTCATTGTGGTTGACACATATTCTCCATACACGGCCATCGTCGCTAGGCCTTGGCTGCATGCTTTGGGTGCTGTCTCTTCGACTTTACATGTTAAAGTAAAATTTCCCTTGGGTGGATCGATTGAAGAAATTCTTGGTAGCCAATCAGTAGCAAGGCAATGCATATCGGTCGCAGTGCTGCATCAAGCCGAATCAGAATCCTCGACCTCGGCTGTGAAAAACTTATAGCAATTAACAACTCTGGATGCGCTCGGTGCAGTGACAACAGAGGAGGCCACGTGTGAAGAGTTGGAAAGATTTCTCATAAATGATGACCCCGAAAGGTTCTTTCAAGTTGGGATACGGCTACCACACCAAGAGAAGATGGAATTGGTGATGTTTTTGTAAAACAATATCGATGTTTTTGCATGGGATTCCTATGAGGCTCCGGGGGTTGACCCAAGTTTCATTTGCTATCATTTGAACGTTAACCCTGCCGTTATTCCCAAAAGGCAACCACCTCGGCGTTCTTCGAAAGAACATGCCGAGGCCGTCAAGGAAGAGGTGCTCAAGCTCAAAAGGGCTGGGGCTATTAAAGAAGTTTTCTACCCAGAATGGTTGGCGCATACTATCGTAGTAAAAAAGAAGAGCGAAAAGTGAAGAGTATGTGTGGACTTTACAGACCTGAAAAAAGCTTGCCCAAAAGACTTGTTCCCGATGCCTCGCATTGATCAGCTAGTGGATGCTACGGTTGAGCATCCTCGGATGAGTTTTTTAGATGACTTCCAAGGTTATCACCAAATACCTTTGGCGTTATGTGATCAGGAGAAGACTGCCTTCATTACTCCTACGGGGAATTATCACTATAAAGTGATGCCATTCGGTCTGAAAAATGCAGGGGCTACTTACCAAAGGATGATGATCAGGATGTTCGAATCGTAGCTTGGGAAGACCATTGAGGTATATGTGGATGATATGGTAGTGAAAAGTAAGACAGTACCTATGCATGTGAAAGATTTGGACGACACCTTTCAAACACTTAAGAAGTACAAGCTGTGCCTTAACACCTTAAAGTGTTCTTTTGGGGTGGGCTCTGGAAAGTTCCTAGGCTACATGGTGACTCATAGAGGAATAGAGGTAAATCTGGCGCAGGTCAGAGCCATTCAGGGCTTGCAACCACCTCAGAATCCGAAGGAAGTTCAGAAATTGACCGGGATGATTGCTGCTCTCAGCAGATTTATCTTTCAGTCCGCTGATAGGTGTAGACCTTTTTTCCAATTGTTAAATAAGTGGAAAGGATTCCAATGGTCCGAGGAGTGCGCTTTAGCTTTTCAGCAACTTAAGGAATATCTTTCCCGGCCACCCATCATGTCTCGGCCGGAGGTCGATGAAATCTTGTTTGCATACCTAGCTGTAGCTATCCATGCAGTCAGCTTGGTTCTGATAAGGGACGACGGTGGAGTACAAAGACCAGTTTATTATGTTAGCAAATTTTGAATGAAGTTGAGGTGCGTTATTTGCCTTTGGAGAAGGCATTTTTGGCCGTAGTCCATGCTACACGAAAGCTTCCTCACTACTTCCAATCCCACATCGTCGTGGTTTTGACTAAACTGCCTCTCAAGTCAGTATTGCGAAGTGCTGACTACTCGGGGAGGGTAGCCAAGTGGGAAACTATTCTGGGAGCTTTCGATATCAAATTTATGCCGCGCACCTCGGTGAAGGGCCAGGTTCTCGCTGATTTGGTGGCAGAATTCGTCAAACCATCGTTAGAAGAAACTGCAAAGGAATCGCACATGGATGAAAAATCAGTTGGCATGATCACATGCAAAGGGCCTCCAATTTGGAAAGTGTATGTTGATAGGGCAGCAAACCAGAGGAGATCAGGCGTTGGACTTGTTTTGGTATCCCCTGAAGGAATTACCTTTGAGAAATCATTGAGATTAGCGTTCTCGGCCACTAATAACGAGGCTGAGTACAAAGCTGTCTTAGTCGGTATGGATATGGTCCGGAGAATGGGGGGAAAGGCGGTTCATATGTCCTCGGATTCTCAATTAGTTGTGAGCCAAGTGACGGGGACCATGGAGGCTAGGGATCCAAGAATGCAAGAGTACCTGACCTAGGTCAAATGTTTACAATCCAAGTTTGATTCTTTCATCCTTTCACATGTTTCTAGAAGTGGAAACACGCATGCAGACTCGTTGGCCACTTTGGTGACGTCCTCGGCTCAGTGTTTGCCTAGGATTATCCTCGTTGAAGACTTGTTGAAACCGACTTTAACTACCACAAGTGTCGTCCATATCCATCTGATAAGGCCCGGACCTAGTTGGATGGACCCCGTGGTTTCTTTTCTAAAAAGCGATGTTTTGCCCGAGGAGAAGTCTGAAGTAGATAAAATTCGTCGAAAGGCGCCTCGATTCTGGTTGTCTGAGGATCAGAAGCTGTATAAACGCTCATTTTCCGGATTATACCTGCTATGTGTACATCCTGAAGCGACGGAGGCACTTTTGGAAGAATTGCACGAGGGAATTTGTGGAAGTCACACTGGGGGGAGATCCTTAGCCCATAGATCTCTGACTCAAGGATATTGGTGGCCCAATATGCAGAGAGAAGCTCAAGATTACGCAAGAAAATGTGACCAATGCCAGAGGTTTGCTCCCAATATTCATCAGCTTGGTGGTGTCCTTAATCCTTTGTCTAGTCCTTGGCCATTCACTCAATAGGGACTGGATATAGTTGGGCCTTTTCCGAGGGCTGTGGGAAACAAAAGGTGGCTACTCGTCGGAGCTAATTACTTCACCAAGTGGGTCGAAACTGAGCCTTTATCAAATATTAGGGATGTGGACTCCAAGAAATTTATCTGGAAGAACATTATCATTAGATTTGGGGTACCTCACACACTTATTTCAGATAATGGTGTGCAATTTGATAGTAAAACTTTTAGGAAATATTGTAATGACTTGGGCATCACAAATAGATACTCCACTCCAGCTTATCCTCAGGGAAATAGGTAGGCCGAGGCCGTTAACAAAGTTATAGTCAGTGGACTTAAGAAGAGGCTGGATGACACAAAGGGTAGATGGGTAGAGGAATTGCCACACGTTTTGTGGACATATCGGACTACACCGCGAAGATCCACTAGAGAAATACCCTTCTCCATGACTTACGGGGCCGAGGCGGTGATACCTTTGGAATCTGGGTTTCCCACATTAAGGACGAGTTCTTTCAGCCCGGGAAATAACGATGGCCTCCTGGAAAAAAGCCTGGATCTGGTTGAGGAACGGCGAGAGGCTGTCATGGTCCAAATGGCTTATTATTAGCAGAAGCTCAAACGAGGATATGATGCTCATGTGAAGCTAAGGCCACTAGCGCCTGGGGATTTGGTGTTGAGGAAAGTCATGGGTACTTCCAAAAATCCAGCGTGGGGAAAGCTAGCACCAAATTGGGAAGGACCATACCGGATCATTTCTGTAGCGAGCATAGGGTCATATCGCTTAGCTGATCTAGATGAAAAAATTGTACAACGCCCTTGGAATGTAAATAACCTACAAAGGTATTATTATTAATAAAAAGCACTTTTTTCGTTCGTTGTTCAAATTATCATTATACAGTTCGATTTACTTATTCCAAATATCAAACAGAAACTTGTTCATGTATGGTTCTCTGACCACATACCTCGTGAAAATTGATGTCTTATTGATTGTTAAACAGAACCTTAGTTATGTCGGGTCCTTAGACCTTCTACTTTGGGGAAATTAACATTTCAATTCGCTATTGCTAAATATCAAACAGAAACTTGGTCATGCATGGTCCTCAGACCACATACCTTGTGGAAATTGATATCTTATTGATTGTTAAACAGAACCTTAGTTATGTCGAGTCCTTGGACCTTCTACTTTGGGGAAATTAACATTTCAATTCGCTATTGCTAAATGTCGAACAGAAACTTGGTCATGCATGGTCCTCGGACCACATACTTCGTGGAAATTAATATCCTATTGACTATTAAACAGAACCTTAGTTATGTCGGGTCCTCGGACCCTCTACTTCAGGGAAATTAGTAGAAACCATATCTCATGAGTGTTGATGAGCTACAGTAAGTTTGATGGATTGCTTTATGCCCCAAACTAAATGCTAAATTAAGTTTTAGATTGTGTATTGTTGTATTACATATATTATGGTTTTGAGGCATAATTTACATATATATTCTAAGTGTATGTACTTTTATTTGAAGTTACTGCTAATCGAAATGTTGTAAAGACTTTACTATGTATTATGGGGTGGAGTTAATTGTTCCACTCAAGTGATTTTGCGCTAAGGAGAAGCGAATTAGTATTTTTGCACTGAAGGTTGGAAGTCAGTTGAAGATCAAACCTTTCCAATTTCTCATTAATTTTGTCAAGATATACACTCGAAATGAAAGCCCAATACAAAAATTATTACATGAGAAAAGGGGAGGGAGTCCTAACTGGCCTAGGTCTTAAACCCTGATGGGGGGGGGGTCCTGCTTGGATGTGCTGGCAGCCCATTTTGCTTTGCTGTCCTCCTCTGTTTGTTTTAGCTCTATTTCGAATGAGGTCTGGACTTGTTTCCCTTTGTCTTTAGCCACTAATGGAGGAACATTGGGCTCGGCATTCTTGCTCGGAGGCTTCTCGCCTTCGTCGCCTTGTTCCTTCTCTTTGTCAGAACCAGCAGGTTCTTTAGGAGTTGGAGTGGGCTTTGGAATCATGGATAGATGCGTTGAAGATGCTGTCTCGTGGGTAAGTGCGATAGGAGGAAGCTTTTTGAGCACTTGGATGTCCTGAGGAAGCCAAATGTTCTCAGGTTTCCTCAACTCAGAAGTTGTGGGAATCCCTGCCATATTCAGAGCTTCTGCCCACACTTGGAGGCAGTACTCCCTGCATAGCTCGGTGAACTCCTCTGTTAGTTGGTTTTCTGTCGCCTCAACCCCTTCTTTGTAAGCAGCCTTCTTGGCAGCCTCCATGTTTTCCTTAAGGGTACGAGCCTCTTCCCTCACTCGAGCAAGCTCCTTCTTCAGGTCAAAGTATTCTTGATGGGCTTTGGACAAGTCCTCGTCCTTTTGACGTAGAAGTTTGCGTTGCCCCTCCACTTGAGTTTTCATCGTTTTAAGGCTGGCCTCAGCACCATCTCTCTCCCTCTTCTCCTCTGTCAACTGCTTGGTTAGGTTCTCGTTCTCCGCAAGGGCTTGGCCTAAGGCCTTCTTAGTCTCCTGTCTGACCTCAAGTTCAGCTGCAGCCTTCTTCCGAGAGTCTTACACCCACTTTTCTGCAGTAAAGACTTCTTGTATGGCCTACGTTAAAGTGTTAAAATAAATGCATTATTGTTAAAGCAAATTCAAAGTACATGTGAATGATTTTTTCACTAAAGTGTAATGAAAGCAGTAAGGTGGGGGTAAATACGAGACACTCACCAAAGCCAAGTCCCTTTTGAGAGAGAGAAAAAGATGTGGTTGAGTCATCTTGTCTAGGGCATCCATGTCCTTTGGCATGAGAAGAGGCCGTTCCAAAGCCTCAGCCAGGTGATGAGC
Organism: Castanea sativa; assembly: GCF_040712315.1. Lineage (NCBI taxonomy): Eukaryota > Viridiplantae > Streptophyta > Magnoliopsida > Fagales > Fagaceae > Castanea > Castanea sativa. The sequence goes on along the minus strand of NC_134016.1, from coordinate 37,082,524 downwards.
GTGTCTTTGCTGGAACGCCCTGATCCATGATTGGCAGGAGATTGGGGCCCCATCTAGCTTCAGTTCGGGAGACCAGTTGGCCTGTGTACGGTGTACCTCGGCTAAGTCACGGTTCTCCCCAATCTCTACTGAAGAGGCACGTCCCTTACCTTTGCCTACTTTCTGTTGTTGTTGTTGCTGCTTTAGTTTCTTTTGCCTCTCTATATCTGCCTCCTCGGTCTCGTTTTTCCTTTTCTTCTTAGGCTCCGGAATGGGAATCTTAGGATCAGAGGGAGGAGGGGGTGGTGGCAGAGGGGGAGGGATCTGTGACTTAACCGCGCCCTTTTTAGAGGCTTTCGTGCCCCTCTTAGACATCAGCTTCCTAAGAGTAGACATGTTGTCTTCCTCGGAGCTAGAGTCGGGTTGTGCTATTATTAAACCCTTTATGCCAGAAGTTTCTGCAGGCACGTGTTCTTCGTCCGAGAGGATGACGAGTTGATCCTCTCGAGGTCTCTAAGCTTCTTCAAGGCGAAACTGGTCAATCTCCTCGTCCAACGATTGTTGCGAGGACGCAGGTTCTTCTCGGATGGTTGTTGTTTAGGAATGTGCCGAGAGAGGAATTGCTGCGATGGGGCGAGAGTATAGGATGATGGAAGGGTCGTCTGGGAGTTCGTGGTTAGAAAGGAAGCCTCGTCGTGAAATATCTATCCTTTTGCGTCGTTGGTCTCCTGCGGTGATCGCGTTGTCAATCTCTTGGAAATCGTCTGATAAAGTAACGTATCCTAATATCAGGTGGGCTGCTCTCACTTGTAGGTCTTCGCTAACAAACACTTCGAATCGATGAACGCGATTGAGGTCCGCGACGTTGCAAAGACTTAGACGCGGTCGTACGTGTTGTTTATTTGTGAAAAACATCTGAGGAGACGAGCATGGTTAGATCAGCGATAAATATCAAAGAAAGGTGTAGTAATATGCAATATAACCAAAAAGGGTAAAGTTAATGGGACTAAGTCACATGTTAGGGAATCTAACTCCTATGGAGTCACACCTGGGTCTCCCCATTCGACTGGGCAGTGAGGGCTGTCAGACCAGTTTCCTAAGGGGATAAGATAGTCGTCTTTCATGCCTTTGTTGGATTTGGGAAGACAGGATATGAGCCTAACAATGCTAGACCTGGATTTAAGGTAGTATCCTACGCTTTTAAGTTTATGACACTCGTACATGTAAACGACGTCGTGCCATGTGAGGTTCAGACCCATTTGTTCATTTATAGCGTCGACACAACCTAAGACTCTAAATACATTTGGTGTGCACTGATTTGGACATAACTTATGGTTACGTAGGTATTCACTGGTTACGTTTCTCATGGGAAGGGTCATCCCACCTTCTAGGAATGCGATGATGGGGATGATAACTTCTCCCTCTCTTCTAGCGTTACCTATGGCTTCTACTGGGCAATATCTCAAGCCTATGTCTTGGAGAATTTGATATTTGGCCCGAAAACCCTCTATACCGGCGTCGGTATCTACTAAACACTTAAATATACCTATTTGGTGGGAGTGAGAATGAAAGTTTAGAGAAGGGGAGGGGTCTAGTTGTTGGCCGAGGACAAAAGCCGAAGAGAAATGAGTAAAGGAAGTTGAGAACTTATGGAAAATAGATATGCGATTCTTCACGAGCTTCTTGAGAGGAAAGAGAGTGAGTAACTCTTAGACTTGATTGATTTCTGAAAGGATGGATGGAGATTTGGTTTCCTAGGCGTTTTGGCGTGTGGGAGGTGGCCTCAAATCAGAATTATCCCGCCCAAATTTTTAGAGTGAACCCGGACCGTTGGATGCGTATCTCACTGTTGAACGTGGGGAACAAGACGTAACTTGCAGTCATTAATGCGAGTGTTCCGGGTTTCGAAGCGTCAGGGGCGGTTTTAAAGGAACGAAAGGACCCCTACATGTGTAGCGGTATGCGAAGTGTGTGGAGGGTGCACCGTTGGTTCAAAACTCCATTTCTCTCCTCAGATGGGGGGGAAAAAATGAAGTTTTAAGGGGCTATTGTGGGGGGTAAAAATACTTAAATGCATATTTGGGCCTTGGGCTTGGTTTGTTGGTATAAGTCTGTTCAATCAGAGCCTTCGTGGCCCACAGGCCAGTTCGCGCTGCAAGGGGCAGAGGAATTGTCCGAGGAGGAGTATCTCCTCGGACGGGCCCAGTAAAGGCCATGAGACGTGCTAAAGGATTTAGAGACAGAGTTCTGGAAGATCTATTGGATAAAGGTATGATCCAAACACTCGTTAGAAGGAGGAACGTGTGAGAAATATCTGAGGAAAAAAGCTGCTACCACCGCATTAAAGACCCTGCATCTACCTTCCTGGCCGCATTAATGGAGAAATGACCTCTGAACAGTAATATTCAGCCTTCCAGCTATTATTTGAAGACTTCAAGAAGGTGGTGGATGGGACAAGTATCTATGAGGAAAATCTGTGTTACACGTGGATGAAACAGGGAAGAAGAAGAAGGTTATAAGAAGACGAGAGAGGAAAGAAGAAAGGGGGACCTTTTTTGGAAACCAAAAAATTGTAATCTTTTGCTTAAAGAAAGAAAGACAATACGAGTGGTTTTCGGCTTACGTTCGAGGAGAGTTTTTAATCATATTTATCTATTATTCGCATAGATCGCAGCATTCTAGCCTGTTTATTAACTCTTCAATATTCCTAACCTAGGTTTCAAACCATACTTTACAAATTTCATTGTATAAGACTCTTTGGGCCCGAGTCCATCTAGGGATTGGACCGGGTATAAATTGTGCACTTACAAATTATTATTATTATTATTGTTATAAAAGAATTAGAAAGACACTTGCATTAAATAAAATAAAAATTTTAATTGAAATAATTATTATATACATAATTGTATTTATTGCCTTTTAAAAAAGGTAAATATTAATTAAAATTAGAGCAATAATAGTATCATAACGTTTTACACAAATTTCGTCGCGACTTATTTTGTAATGAGATGTGAATGGTAAAAATGTAGACTCATAATTTTTTTTTTTTTCCATTACTCATGTCTTGCAACATGGAAAATTATAGTAAAAATGGTGTAAAATATCGTGATAGCAATGTTACTTTTAAGAGAACTAGTATGGAGAGGTGTTTAGTTGTTATCTTACATCCTAATAAGCTACTCAAAGCCTACTTTATCCGGGTCTGTAAACTTAAAGAAATTTGCAAATTTTTTTTTTTTTGTTTATTTTATCAACATCAAATATATTTAATTTTAAATATAATTTTCAGCTCCGTATGCTAAAAAATAGATTTTTTTTCAGCTCCGTATACAATGCTCTAAAAATAGTTAAAATATTTATTGCGTCTATCAAAGCATGTCACATCATGTTGGGCTAAGCTGAAAAAAGATCTAAATCTAATTGCTGATAATTTTTGCTTTTATTAACAAATTAAAACCTTTTATCATTTCCAATGCTAGTCACGTGAAGGCCTTAGAAATACAAAAGAAAGAAAGAGAAACATAGTAGTAGTAGTATGCAGCAAAAAAGAGAGGAAACTCCGGAGTGGTGGAGATGGACAAAAGAAAGAGGAGAAGAAAGAAGAAGAAGAAGAAGCAGCAGCAGAAGACGAAGGCGTGACCGGCCGGTGACTGTGTTGGCAACTTGCTGGTTCAGCTGGGCGCAGTCCCTGCTTTGTTGTCTTCTTCTTCCCTGGTTTTGTTTTTCTTTCAAAACCTTTTGTTCAAGATCTGAAAAATAACTAGTGCATGCCGGCTGAATCTTTAATTTTGACCGGCATGCACTAGTTATTTTTGCTCATATTATGATTGTGACCTATCTAAGTGGTGACACAAATATAATATACTCTCATGTTGCATCATATCTCATTAACACTTGAAAAAATAAATAAAGATATAAAATTGTAGATATTTAAAAATTAAAACGATCGAACTAGTATTAAAAAAAATTAAATTGGATATTTGCCTCAAAATTAGACTATAATTAAAAGTTTCAAAATTTAATTTAGATTCTAATTGTATTTCAACTTTAATAAATATCTATGATAAAAAAAAAAGTAAACTAAGATCCAAAATCTAAAATAAATTAATCTTAAAAATTTTAAAAATTCATATATTTTTATATTATACTATGATTACTATCAATGGATTTGGTTGAAAATTATGAAACTGAGTGAATCTGATCCAACCAAAGCTTTAAAAAAAAAAAAAAAATCCTAATCATCCACCACTCATTTGCATTAAAGAGATATAAATAAATATATTAATTTTGGAATGCATTAATGATCAGAAAGAGCATTTTTTGTAACTCTTTCCACCACTAAGTTTTCTTTAAAACTCTAATGAAATGGAAAACAAATGATTAATAAAAACCTCTCCAAGAAGTAATTGAAAATTGGTACGTTACAAGATTCTGCTAGTACAGAACTACAGATATCAAACTCAGTCGTTAACTTTTCTATCTCAAAACTAGAATATGGAGAAAAATAAAAAAAACTGAAAATCTTAATCATGAGTATGCATTATCGAAGTGTAATAATTGAAAAAGGGTCAGGAAAAGTCGGCTGGGATATCATATTAATCATTGTGAGGAGTAGTCCCAAGTTTTTTTGTGCCTTAAGATTAAACTGTGATTCACGCTTACACTGACTCTACCCAGTTTCTTGTCCAACCTAGCTAGCTACTAGTATATCAGTATATCCTACAAGAATAAATAATCGTGGCACGCATGCAGATCATCTTGAAGTCCTTTTAAAATACATTTTAGTACCTGGTAGCTTAATATCCAGTAAACAAAAATTCCAAAGAATTCTATTTAACTGTGTTATGAATGATTATCTCATATTCATTAGCATACAACTAAATTCTCTAGATATGATACGTACACAGTGTACACATTATTGTGTAACAGTTGTTTTTTTTTCCATGTTATATAGTATACTTTTTCTTGTTTTGTAGAAAGGGTTAAGCATATTCTTTGAATGAAGTTTATGGTATGTTTTCTTCTTCTCAAACAAAAAAAAAAATTATGGTGTGTTTTTGCGTTAAAAACTATTTTATTTTCTTTTGTGTGTTTGTTTCTAAGAAAAAGAAGAATGTTAAATTGGACGTATGATTAACTGTAATTAAGTTTAATGTTCATCCAAATATCATTTATTTCTTACATTGTAACTCACACATTCACACACGGTCACTCATTCATGCATGGCCGGCGCACATTCCCCAATAAAATCTTAGTTTTGCATTTGATAATTACCCATTAATGCATGGTTCATGGCATATATTCCCATTGCGGCCTACATTCATATATGCGTCTATTCCCAAACAAAGTTGCCATTACTAGTACTCTCTCACACCTGAAAGCAAGAAAATCCATTCCCTCTTGCCCTTCGTCTCTTCATCACAATATCCTCTCTCAAGAAATGGGGAGTCAAACACTCAATGGTTGGTGGTCTAAGCAAGAACTGGTCTATGATATTGAAGAACCTCTCCATTTTTCAAACCAAATGCCCTCAGTGGATTTAAGGTAACATTCGGTTTCAATGTTTCTTCTTACTTTTTTTTGGTAAAATAAGCAATCAAATTGCACACCCAGGTTTTAATTTTAGATATATTTGATGTTGTATAGTGGATGTTCTTCACTGGATTGGCAATATGAATTGCCCATGCAAGAGTGTTTTTTTGATGTTGTTCCTTTGATGGCGAGTTTCCCTACTGACCCTCTCTATGCATCCTTGGATCTTGAACCAACCACAACCATTCAAGGTGATCAACAAAATATTTAAATCACATTATGAATATCTTTATATTACAAATTTACTATTGTTTTTCCATTATTCGTATTAGTTTTCAATAGTTTCTGGATTATGTGACAGATGACTTTTTCTTTAGTTGCGGAAATCGGCCTGAAGTTTGGAATGAAATAGTGGCTGGGTTTGAGCCCCAGAACCAGGCTTTAATACTGTCAAGTAACAATGAAAAAAAAGGCAAGGAAGTGAAGGAAGAGAGGAAGAAGAAGAGGTGCAGAGAAGAGAGATGCAGCAGTTCCAAAATGTTGTCTAAGGAAACCATTTCTCAATACTTTTACATGCCCATAACTCAGGCAGCAAAAGAACTTAACGTGGGATTAACACTATTGAAGAAAAGGTGTAGGGAGCTGGGTATTCGTAGGTGGCCACACAGGAAGTTGATGAGCCTCCAAATGCTAATCAAGAATGTGCAGGTACCCTCTCTCTTTCTCTCAATCTCTATGTATATATATATATATAAGCTAATGATTTTTTGTTATTGTTTTTTATAGAGATATTCACGATTTAATCCTTACCTCTAAAAAAAAGTATTAATAATATTAAGTTAGTGTTAGCAGCTAAAATAAAAATAAAAATAAAAATAAAAATAATGAATGTGTTGTTGATTGAACTTCTAGGACATATAGCAATAATTCACCAAAAAAAAGTTCATATAGCATATGTGATGTATGCATGTATGTATTTATTACTTAAAATAGTGCGTTAGTAGCTAAAATTCAAAATAATGAATTTGTGGTGTTGATTGAACTTCTAGTACATTTAGCAGTGTTAATGCATGTATGTGTTTATTACTTCAATCAATGTGTGGGTTACGCAGGAGTTGGATAAAGAGGAAGGGGAAGAAAGTGAAGCGAAGTTGAGGGAAGCAATTGAGATATTAGAGGGGGAGAGGAAGTTGCTGGAGGAAATCCCAGATGCACAACTTGAGGACAATACAAAGCGGCTTAGGCAGGCTTGTTTTAAAGCTAACTATAAAAAGAGAAAGCTCATGGGAATGGTAGATTCGCAATCTTGTTCTAGCAGCAATTGAGCAAGTATGGATGGTACTGGCGATGAGAAAGAAGAAGAAGAAGATCAAGATGATGAAGAAGAAGACTCGCTTGTTGGACCCCTTTTCTTCTAGCTGCATGATGTTCTGCTATAAAGGCTGAAAAAAGAGAGAGGCTAATCTACACTTGTTCTTGTTAATTTGCTTGATTAATCTTGGATTGATTTTAGATTTGTGCACACATGATATATGTTGCGAGTGAAACCTAAACTTTGTCGACCAAAAATCCGATGCTATCTGCACTAGCTAGGCCAGGGCCTTCTGTTATTTAACGTAAATAAACAGTTTGTTTGTATCAAATGCAACACTTCGAATTCTAGCTCTTTGCCTTAGCGTTTGTCCTGTTGTTTTTTTTTAATTCAACTCCTTAATTTGCTCTCTATATTTTTAAGAAACATTGTCTAGTGATATGAGAACTTTTGAAGAAAAATCCTATCTAGACGTCTTCCTTGCAATGCTGGAGATGGAAGAGACGGAGTATTTTTCGCAAATCACGAGAAACTGCCCATTATGCTGCTTCTTGGGCTAGAGAGTTACTTGCTCTCACTATGTGGGTAGTCTTCCAAATTTGGATAAGATTGTTTCACACTCATTATACGCTCTACACAGTGTCTATTATGTTCCGTATGATGTACGCGTTTCACACTCATTGTACCATATCTCCTAACTGGTTTGTGTATTTATTGGTTGTATTTAACCATTTCTTTAACAGACTGAGAGCTGAGCAAATTCAGGACTTTTTTGATGGACCAAACTGAAACTACACTTTCTGTTTCACTATCTCAGCTCAGGCTTGAGAGATGAAGCCATAAAGAATACCCATATTCGAAACTTTTTCAAGAACAAAACAGTAGGATACAGAAGCAAATCAAAGAAGTAAAAAAAAAAAAAAGTTTATAGTATATAGTACGTATATAGTCTAAACCAGTAAATTTAGAAACTTTGTCACTCTCTTTTGAGCTGAATTATTTGTTTCTGCATAATTATTTCTGTCTAAACCAGTACATATATAGTAAAAGTTTCTGCATAATTATTTGTTTTTGCAGAAACTGTTTTTTTTTTTTTTTCTGCATATTTCTTGCTTTTGCATATATGATGTGTTTTTGCATAGTGTTATTTTTCTGCATAATTATTTGTTTCCGCAGAAACTGTTTGTTTTTCTGCATATTTCTTGCTTCTGCAGTATAGGTTCGGTAATGTTGTAATTGTGGTCTGACTCCTCTGCATATTTCTATGTATTTCTATGTGTTAGAGATATATTAGCCCATTAGCATAAGCCCAAGCCTAATTCTACTTTGTGTGCAAGCCAAGTTTCCTACTTGTATTAGAAATCTATTAGTTTAGGATTTAGTCTACTATATATACACATGTTATGGTTCATTGTAATACATGATTTGTTCTACACTCTAATATATTATTGATGTAGCCCTTTAGGGTTTCCTCCGTGGATGTAGGCCGTTAGGCTGAATCACGTAATCTTCTTGTGTTATTGTGTTCTATACTTTATGCTTTCGCTTCCGCATCCATAATAGCATATTCAACATGGTGTATCAATGCTAATATTTAACATGGTATCAGAGCTGCCTTCCTATGGCCATGGTTTTTTGTCCTTACGGTGTATTAAGAGCAATCTTTGTTTTCCTCAGTGTTTCTTCGCTGCTTTTATCTTCTTTGGTTTTCCACTGCTGCCGTCAAAATTCTCCGGTATAGTCATGTCACCGTTAGAAGTCGCATCAACACTGCAAGACCATTGCCTTTCTCAAGCCACCGTCACAGAGCCAAACTTCATTCAAGGGATCTTTTCAACCTAATCAAATCTCAAGATTTCATCAAGTTTCCATCTTGAGTTTGAGAGGGAGTGTTAGAGATATATTAACCCATTAGCATAAGCCCAAGCCTAATTCTACTTTGTGTGCAAGCCAAGTTTCCTACTTGTACTAGAAGTCTATTAGTTTAGGGTTTAGTCTACTATGGGTCCGTTTGGATAGAACTTATTGCTGAAAACTGAAAATTGAAAACTGAAAACACTGTAGCAAAATAATTTTAAAATGTGTGAATAGTACCGCGGGACCTATTTTTAATGAAAAAGTTGCTGAAAAGTGAAATTTGTGGGTCCGTAAACAGTGCACGAATACACTGTTCACAGAGGATTGGGTCAACACTTGCGGCTGGAGGAAAAAAAAAAAAAAAAAACTGAAAACGCAGACGCAGCTTCAGTGGAATCCAAACGCCCTCTATATATACACATGTTATGGTTCATTGTAACACAGGATTTGTTCTACACTCTAATATATTATTGATGTAGCCCTTTAGGGTTTCCTCCGTGGATGTAGGCCGTTAGACTGAACCACGTAATCCTCTTGTGTTATTGTGTTCTATACTTTATGCTTTCGCTTCCGCATCCATAATAGCATATTCAACATGGTGTATCAATGCTAATATTTAACACTATGCATAGTTCTGCATTATTGTTCTGCTGTTAGTAGAGGGTTAAATACCCCTGTATGTCTATGTAATGTTCTGATGTTATGGTGTGGTCTATGCAGAAATAGGTTGTTTTCCTGCATAATTGTTTTGCTAGTCCATTCTAACATTTTCAATTCTTGAATCTAAGCATTTTTTTCTTGGTTAGTTACACAACGGGTTTTGAGTCCATAACCTCACCCTGTCATTCTTATGAGAGAAGTGTCATTTGAGCCCGAGCTCTCATTAGATCTAAGCATTTGAATAAAATTTCCAATTAATGAAGCTTGATAGTCAAGCCCCCAATCAACTTTGCTGCATTACCACCAAAAGGTCGTACCAAAAAAATCGGCAAGCATGTTTTAGATTAAGAATTCGAAGGAACTGAATTGCATAAGGTGTGGTATTCTGGTTTCATATAATGTAACAGCAACTTTACCATTAGAGCAAGCGGCAGCTAGCAAAACTCAAATTCTATTCAGGAAAAAAAAAATGCATGCCCAATGATCTCTGTAAAAAAGTGTAAGCAGTTGGTGCAAATGCTAGAACAAATTACAGAAATAGTTATAGATGCCGACACAAACATGCTATAGGTGAAAATGTTCACAGGAAATGACTCATAAATTTTGCTATGACTTTTTTTTTTAGTTAAAAAAATAAGCAATTATAATGCTTCCTCCATCCCAATTTTATGTATTGGTTTGCAAAGACACAATTATGAATAAAAATATGAAAGTAATCTTCCTAAAATGCCATTGATTCAGTGGTGGTCGGAGACATCGGTTCGGTCACTGATTTTATACGGTGGTCGGAGGCATCGATTCGGCGGTAGTCGTTGGAGCCGCTATTACAACAGTCACTATTTGGCGGTGGGTCACTATTCGGCAGTACGGTTGGAGGCAAGACCAATCCAGCGGCATTCGTTGGAGCCACTATTTTGGCGGTTCGGCCATTGGACCTTCACCACAAGCGGCTCCATTGACAGAGCCACTGGTGTTGGTAGTTTACTTAAAATATAAATTTAAATTAAAAAAGTACGACCATTATGAAAAATAATAAAAAATTGATGAAGAATGAATATTTTATTAAAAAGTCTTGTAAAATAGATAAACTGATGTGGGTGTTTTGTAAAAGTAATGATGTAAAATAAAAAAAGTAAGTTTTTTGTGTAAAATAGATGAAATCTTTTCCATAAGCTGATATGGTTGTTCTTACTCTTTTTTTACTGTCATTTTACTGGCTACTAGCAGCTAGAGCTACTTGTGCTATAACTCGCAAAGAATTTGCCCCATTCGTATCTTAGTCCATGTAGCAATCATCAATTCTGCCTTGTGATCCCCACAAATAGCTGCTAGGAATAGGATAAACGAGGAGCTTCTCGTACCAAGGTGCCGCATCATGCATAAAATGAATGATGCCTTGTATTAAATATTGGATAATGACTAATACACACATCTAGTGTACACACCCCAATGTGATGTGCACTTATTTCTCACCAATTCCACTTGTATCTATTTCCCACAATTTATTTTGCCACGTGACATTTGTGTGTACAAAAAAAAAAAAGAAATGAAGAGCCAACAAAAAATTAGAAATGAAGGATTAATAGGGTATATAGAAATGAAAAGGAATAGAATGGGGACAACAATTCATGATAAAACCACCTACCTACGTATATAGGTTTCAAAAGCTAAAATAATTAGCATTAGTAAACCTAAAATTTTTACATCTTAAAAACTCATTTTATCTATCTTAATACACTATTTTATAATATACTCAACATGGATGGTTATATATTTTTTACCACTTTATTTAAATATTTTTTTATTTATCTTTTTTTTTTATTCTTAGTTTATTCTTCATCTCTTTCCTTGTCTCTCTTCTTTGAAGAGATAGCAACGGCAAGAACCTACCAGCACATCAACGATCACAGGTCGCATTAACCACAAAAACTACAGGCCGATCACAACTCACCACCACAAGCCGACCCATTCTTTTTGGTTTACTGGATTTTTATTTTTTATTTTTTTTTGCAAGCAAGGAGACATTACCAGCTGGACTGTCCGTTGATAAGAAGAGAGCTGACAGAGGCCTTTCGCAACTGAAGGTTTGAGTTTCTAGTTTCATTGTATGAGATCCAAATAAAGTTCATTCTCTACTTGTTAATTGTTTTTTTTTTGTTTTTGTTTTTTGAGAAACCTACTTGTTACTTGTTAGTTCCTAAAAAATTGTCAAAACTAAATAAAAATAAAATAAAAGGCCTTAATATCTTAATCTGTTGTAGGTTGAAGTTGTAGATCTAGTTTCTCAAGGCCGGCTGAATGGGAGAGCAAGAAGAGATGAGTTCGCTTAAGCTCAAGTAAAAAAAAGCCCCAAATTTTAACGAATAAGGTTACTTATAATCAATAAATAAAATAATATTTTTTTGACATAAATGCACTTTTAGTTTCTATATTTTGTACTTTTTTTATTTTGGTCTTTACATTTTATTTTTATCATTTTTAGTCTATAAACCAATTAATGCTTGACATTTAGGTCATTTTCGTCACTTAACTAACGGCAAAAGCTGACGTGGCTAATGGTGGAATAAAAAATATATATAATCACACACATTAATTAATTAAATTAAAAACAAACATTAAAAAAAAGATTTTTTTTTTTTGTACACAGACACAGTATCAATTTCAGCAAGCAATACACCATTGCACACAAGCCAATATTTCGCGCAGCAACAGCTCCCTGAGCTAGATAGTGAGGGCAAACCACTAGCGGGCCCGCATTATACAATGGTTACTTCATGGAAGCTACTCAAATTTAAAAGTGCCAATTTATCTTAAGCAATGCAGTCGCAATAAACTGTTTCAATATTTTCTATTCCAAACCTTAAGTAGTGTGTTTAGTTGCTAAGAAGACAGAAGAAAAGAGAAAATTCTTTTTCTTCAAGTATTTTCTCCTGTTTGGATGGAAGGGAGAAGGAGGGAAAGTGGAGGGGAGTAGAGTAAAATAGACTAAAAATAAGCTAATTTTGTGCTAAATCTACTCTATTCTACTCTACTCCCCTCCCTCTCTTTCAATCCAAACGGGCCATAAAAAATTTCTCAAAAATCAAACGAAGCTTAAATTAAAATTTTCAGAAATATAAAATCACAAAAAAAGGAAACTGACCTTTAGGGTGATCAATCTCGGAGAACTCCTTCGAGAGGACCCAATCGAACATTTTGGCTATGCTACCTTCGCTGGAATTCGGTGCGGACGAGTTCAACAAGCTCCCGTAGAACCTCTACCTGATTTTCTTCTCAGATCTCGCAGCGCAATCACAATCACAATTCCAATTCCTAGTGGAAATCAAAATCACGAAGGGGCAGTACTAGAATCCAAGCGTTCCACGTTTCTTCTTAGCTTCGAAAATCGCCACTTTTTTTTTTTAAAATTTTAATATTTGTTTTTAATTTAATTAATTCATGTATGTGATTATTGTAAGTGCACAATTGCACCTGGACCCAAAGAAGATTATGGGCTTAGGCCCAATGAGCCTTAAACAATAAAATTTGTAGAGTGTGGGCTTGAAATCTAGGCTAAAGATACTGAGAACTTGACAACAGCCTGAGAGTTACAAACACTTGTGAATAACAATTGTTAACTGCAAATAGGCCTCCTCGGATATAAGCCGAAGACCAATTCTGTATTATTTCTCTTTCTTTCTTACAGGTTACAATCCTTAATTTCTTTTCTTTTTCTTTAGAGAGAGAGAGTAAGCGAGAGAGAGAAAGAGAGAGATCCCCCATTCTTTTGCATTCCTCCCCCTTAAATACCCCTTTTTTAGATGCCTTTTGGGACCCTGACTAGAAGTTTCTGCCCTACTGTTCAGGGGTCACTTCCCCATTAATGCGGCCAGGGAGGTAGGTGCAAAGCCTTTAATGCGGAGGTGGCAGCCTTTGCTCTAGATATTTTCCTTAACACTGGTGTATCGAGAAGGTTCAGGGTTTTCCCCTTTAACCATTAGTCTTTCTAGAGTTGTGCTTTGACCTTCATAATGAAGCTTTGAATTCTCTTTGGCTTGTCCGAGGAGAAGCTCGTCCTCGGCTGCACCCTTGGACCCTCGGCGTATTGGCCAATTCGTAGAGTTCAAATCTGGGGCAGGTCGGCCCTCCATGCTACAGTCCAAAGGCCCATATGCCCATTTGGGTCCTTTTACTCCCCACAATAGCCCCTCAAAACTCTATTTTTCATCATCTGAGGAGAAAAATAGGGTTTTGATCCAACGAACACTTTCCCCACACTTTCTGTAACTAACTACACGTGTGAAAACCGTTTCGCGTTCCAGAGGGTGCCACTTGGCGGTTTTATTTTTAAAAACGCGCGCATTTATTACCGTAAGTTATAACTTGTCCCCCATGTTCAACGGTGAGATGAGCATCCAACGGTCCTTGTTACTCCGTAAAAATTTGGGCGGGACAAATACAATTTCGAGGTCGCTTCCCACACGTCATGACGCTTCGGAAACCTGCGCCTTCATTTATTTCTCCAGAGGCTAATCCCATCAAAACATCAATGATCACCTTTTGTCTGCACAAATCCGTGGAAACTCGCACAACTTCAAGTCTGTAAGTTCCTGTTCCTTTTTTTCTCTTAACCCTTTCTCCTCGGACCCTGTCCTTGGCTCCCCTTATAATCATTCCCCCTCTTAGAATTTAGCCTTTCGTTCCTTTCTGATGGGAAAGTTCAAGTGTCTAGTTGATACCGCCGCTGGGATGGAAGGCTTTAGAGCCAAGTATCGTATTCCCAGCGACGTAGGTTTAAAATACTGCCCGGTGGAAGCCGTGGCTAGTCTAGGAAGGCTGGAGAGGTTATCATCCCAATGGTAGCCTTCGTAGAAGGTGGGATGACCCTCCCAATGAAGCCTGTAACCAGGGAGTATCTCCGCAACCACCGGTTGTGTCCCGATCAGTGCGCCCCAAACGTTTTTAGAGTTTTGGGTAGCGTCGACGCTCTAAACGAGCAAATGGGTCTGAACCTCACCTGGCATGATGTCGTCTTCATGTACGAATGCCACAAACTCACTAGAGTAGGTTACTACATCAAATCCCGCTCCAGTGTAGTTAGGTTGATCTCCTGTTTGCCCAAGTCCAATAAAGGCATGAAGGATGACTACCTCATCGTCTCTGGCAATTGGCACGACGGCCCCCACTGCCCTGTTGAGTGGGGAGATCCAGGTGCGACACCTTAGGATTTAACTTCCCCTAACTTCCTGAATCATCTAGGAATATGTATTGACATTTACTTGAGCGTCTGACTTTAATTTATTATATGTTCTACGTATTTGACCGTATTCTCTTATTTTGATGTTTCTCTCTGCAGATAAGCAAAACGTGCGCCCGCGCCTAAGCCACTGCAACGTTGCAGACTTGAACAGAGTGCTACGCTCCGAGGTGTTCGTAAGCAGAGATCTACAACTTAGAGCGGCCCATTTGATTTTGGGGTACGATCCCGTCTCCTTGGACTTCCAGGAGATCGAGAACGCCATAATCGCGGGTGACCGAAGGCGTAGAAAAATTAACGTAGCCAGACCCCATTTTTTGGCCGACCACAACATCCCTGACGCCCCACACACAGTGCTGTTCACACAGCCCATAACGGCAGTTCCCCTCGCTGTGCACTCTCAGGCTATTGATGTCCCAGAGGAGCGAGTGTCTTCTTCGAACACGTTGGACGAGGAGATAGAACAATTCCAATTTGAGAACTCCCCACGACCTCGCGGAAACCCGTTCGTCGTTCTTTCCGACGAGGAAGAAGAAACCGCCGAAGCCTCTGGGATAGAAGGTCTAGTGATAGCACGTCCAGAAGACAGCTCCATTGAAGAAGAGATGGACGAGCTAAAAGACCTTATGACCGCAAGAGGCGCATGAGTGGCGAAGAAGGGGACACGGGGGTCCCAGGTTCCCCCGGTTTTACCACTACCTCCTCCTCCTCCTGCCGACCCTAAGCCTCCAGCCGAAGATCCCAAGAAGAAAATGAAAGCGGAGGTCGAGGGGGCTAGAGGAGAAAAACAAAAGAAGATGAAACAGCCCGTGCCAGCCCAGCAGCAGAAGTTGGACAAGGGCAAAGGGCGCGCCCGCTCGGTTGAAAGCGGGGAGATCAGAGACGTGGCCGAGGTGCGCCGAGTACCAGCTACCTGGTCTTCTGACTTGAGACTAGACGGCGCTCCCATTCCCTGCCATTCCAGCATTAAGGCAGTTCAACAAGGCCACGCCCACCACTTAGCCGAGGTGCTGGAGCGTCCTCTTCTGCTGCCCAAGGATATGGAAACCTTGGAGAAGATGGGCCAGCCGCAACTGTTTCTTTCGTTAAAAAGGGGTTTAGCTCTGGTAAGTTCCACCCTGCCCTCGTACCTTATATTTGTCTGTATATACTTTAGCATATTTATCCTCCTAACGTTTTTGCAGTCCATCCAAGAAGTTTTCGCGGCTGAGAAGTTCGTGGAGGATTCTTGGAAGCGTGCTGGGATGGAGCAAGAACTAAGGCAAGAGGCAGAAAAATCCTTAAGTCAGGCCCTAGCTGAGAATGGGAAGCTCACATCAAGGTTGGCCGATCTAAAAAGAGAGAGAGATGGTGACAAGTCCAGCCTAAAGACGATGGAGACCCAAGTGGAGGGACAGCGTAAGCTCCTTCGTCAAAAGGATGACGAGCTCACCCAAGTCCAACAGGCACGCTCTGACTTGGAAAATGAGCTTACGCGGGCTAGGGAGGAGGCTCGCTCCCATAAGCACGCACTGGAGGCCGCGAAGAAGGCCAGTTACCAGGAGGGGGTAACCAGAAGACAAGAACAGCTGACAGAGGCCTTTGCGGCCTTGTGCCGAGAGTACTGTCAGCAAGTCTGGGGAGAGGCCATGAATGCAGCAGGGGTTCCTCAAGCTTCCGAGCTGAGGAAGCCCGAGAACATTTGGCTTCCCCTAGACATACAGGAAATCGAAGACCCTCTTGTTGCTGCCTCTCCTGCCCTTCCTCCTGTGGTGCAAGAGCTTGTTCCTGATCCTACAGAACCTGAAGGTTCCTATAAAGAGAAGGACAAGTGTGATGGAGCCGAGAAGGAGCAAATCCAAAACATGGAGCCCCTCGTTCCTTCAACAGACAAAGGGAAGCAAGTTTTGTCCACCTTTGTACTGGAGTTGAAGAGTACGGAGGCTGGCAGCAGCTCCCTCCAAGACCCCCCTTCCTTAGTTTAGGGCCTAATATAGGAATTTTCTGTACTCCCCTTCCTTGTATATAATTAATGAAGAAGATTTTTATTCAACTTTCGTTCATGTTGTCTTTGTTTTACTTTATACTTTTTGTGCTTGCCATGAGAGCTTTCAATAACAAATAGTTAAAGGGAAAAACAGAATAAATAACTATAACTCCACCATGCAAATAACTATGACTTCAAAACTGCCGCATAACTCAATTTAGACATCAAATAATGTTATACTTAGACAACTCACATGACGGTTAAACCTTTGTAATCTGACATATTACTTTCAGTAGGATGCAAGGTCCGAAGACCATTCCTTACAAAAATTTGTTTAACACTTAAAAATGAAGAACTTGAGATCCAAATTAATGAATGGTGAGATAATGATTTCCACAAAACGGGTGATAAGAATAGAAACAATGACAAGATATTAAGAACAGTAACAAGGTTTGTGGTCCGAGGACTATACTTAACCAAGTTTCTGTTTGATTTTTAAGAACGGTAACTTCAAATGTTAATTTTCCCAAAGTAGGAGGTCAGAGGACCCGACATAACTAAGGTTCTGTTTAACAAATGACAAGACATCAATTTCCACAAGGTTTGTGGTCCGAGGAGTACACTTAACCAAGTTTCTGTTTGATTCTTAAGAACGATAACTCCAAATGTTAATTTCCCCAAATTAGGAGGTCCGAGGACCCGGCATAACTAAGGTTCTGTTTAACAAATGACAAGACATCAATTTCCACAAGGTTTGTGGTCCGAGGACTACACTTAACCAAGTTTCTGTTTGATTCTTAAGAACGGTAACTTCAAATGTTAATTTCCCCAAAGTAGGAGGTCCGAGGACCCGGCATAACTAAGGTTCTGTTTAACAAATGACAAGACATCAATTTCCACAAGGTTTGTGGTCTGAGGACTACACTTAACCAAGTTTCTGTTTGATTCTTAAGAACGGTAACTTCAAATGTTAATTTGCCCAAAGTAGGAGATCCGAGGACCCGGCATAACTAAGGTTCTGTTTAACAAATGACAAGACATCAATTTCCACAAGGTTTGTGGTCCGAGGACTACACTTAACCAAGTTTCAGTTTGATTCTTAAGAACGGTAACTTCAAATGTTAATTTCCCCAAAGTAGGAGGTCCGAGGACCCGGCATAACTAAGGTTCTGTTTAACAAATGACAAGACATCAATTTCCACAAGGTTTGTGGTCCGAGGACTACACTTAACCAAGTTTCAGTTTGATTCTTAAGAACAGTAACTTCAAATGTTAATTTTCCCAAAGTAGGAGGTCCGAGGACCTGGCATAACTAAGGTTCTGTTTAACAAATAACAAGACATCAATTTCCACAAGGTTTGTGGTCCGAGGACTACACTTAACCAAGTTTCTGTTTGATTATTAAGAACGGTAACTTCAAATGTTAATTTCCCCAAAGTAGGAGGTCCGAGGACCTGGCATAACTAAGGTTCTGTTTAACAAATGATAAGACATCAATTTCCACAAGGTTTGTGGTCCGAGGACTACACTTAACCAAGTTTCTGTTTGATTCTTAAGAACGGTAACTTCAAATGTTAATTTCCCCAAAGTAGGAGGTCCGAGGACCCGGCATAACTAAGGTTCTGTTTAACAAATGACAAGACATCAATTTTCACAAGGTTTGTGGTCCGAGGACTACACTTAACCAAGTTTCTGTTTGATTCTTAAGAACGGTAACTTCAAATGTTAATTTCCTCAAAGTAGGAGGTCCGAGGACCCGGCATAACTAAGGTTCTGTTTAACAAATGACAAGACATCAATTTCCACAAGGTTTGTGGTCCGAGGACTACACTTAACCAAGTTTCTGTTTGATTCTTAAGAACGGTAACTTCAAATGTTAATTTCCCCAAAGTAGGAGGTCCGAGGACCCGGCATAACTAAGGTTCTGTTTAACAAATGACAAGACATCAATTTCCACAAGGTTTGTGGTCCGAAGACTACACTTAACCAAGTTTCCGTTTGATTCTTAAGAACGGTAACTTCAAATGTTAATTTCCCCAAAGTAGGAGTTCCGAGTCCCCTGCATATCTATGGTTCTTTTTAACAAATGACAAGACATCAATTTCCACAAGGTTTGTGGTCCGAAGACTACACTTAACCAAGTTTCTGTTTGATTCTTAAGAACGGTAACTTCAAATGTTAATTTTCCCAAAGTAGGAGGTCCGAGGACCCGGCATAACTAAGGTTCTGTTTAACAAATGACAAGACATCAATTTCCACAAGGTTTGTGGTCCGAGGACTACACTTAACCAAGTTTCTGTTTGATTCTTAAGAACGGTAACTTCAAATGTTAATTTCCCCAAAGTAGGAGGTCCGAGGACCCGCATAACTAAGGTTCTGTTTCATAAATGACAAGACATCAATTTCCACAAGGTTTGTGGTCCGACGACTACACTTTACCAAGTTTCGTTTGATTCTTAAGAACGGTAACTTCAAATGTTAATTTTCCCAAAGTAGGAGGTCCGAGGACCCGCATAACTAAGGTTCCGTTTAACAAATGACAAGACATCAATTTCCACAAGGTTTGTGGTCCGAGGACTACACTTAACCAAGTTTCGTTTGATTCTTAAGAACGGTAACTTCAAATGTTAATTTCCCCAAAGTAGGAGGTCCGAGGACCCGCATAACTAAGGTTCTGTTTAACAAATGACAAGACATCAATTTCCACAAGGTTTGTGGTCCGAGGACTACACTTAACCAAGTTTCGTTTGATTCTTAAGAACGGTAACTTCAAATGTTAATTTCCCCAAAGTAGGAGGTCCAGGGACCCGGCGAAACATAGGGTCGTTGTAACAAATGACAAGACATCAATTTTCACAAGGTTTGTGGTCCGAGGACTACACTTAACCAAGTTTCTGTTTGATTCTTAAGAACGGTAACTTCAAATGTTAATTTCCTCAAAGTAGGAGGTCCGAGGACCGGCATAACTAAGGTTCTGTTTAACAAATGACAAGACATCAATTTTCACAAAGTTTGTGGTCCGAGGACTACACTTAACCAAGTTTCTGTTTGATTCTTAAGAACGGTAACTTCAAATGTTAATTTCCCCAAAGTAGGAGGTCCGAGGACCCGGCATAACTAAGGTTCTGTTTAACAAATGACAAGACATCAATTTCCACAAGGTTTGTGGTCCGAAGACTACACTTAACCAAGTTTCCGTTTGATTCTTAAGAACGGTAACTTCAAATGTTAATTTTCCCAAAGTAGGAGGTCCGAGGACCCGGCATAACTAAGGTTCTGTTTAACAAATGACAAGACATCAATTTCCACAAGGTTTGTGGTCCGAGGACTACACTTAACCAAGTTTTCGTTTGATTCTTAAGAACGGTAACTTCAAATGTTAATTTCCCCAAAGTAGGAGGTCCGAGGACCCGCATAACTAAGGTTCCGTTTAACAAATGACAAGACATCAATTTCCACAAGGTTTGTGGTCCGAGGACTACACTTAACCAAGTTTCGTTTGATTCTTAAGAACGGTAACTTCAAATGTTAATTTTCCCAAAGTAGGAGGTCCGAGGACCCGCATAACTAAGGTTCTCGTTTAACAAATAACAAGACATCAATTTCCACAAGGTTTGTGGTCCGAGGACTACACTTAACCAAGTTTCGTTTGATTCTTAAGAACGGTAACTTCAAATGTTAATTTCCCCAAAGTAGGAGGTCCGAGGACCCGCATAACTAATGTTCTGTTTAAAAAATTACACGACATCAATTTCAACACTGTTTCTGTTCCCAGGACTACACTTAACCAAGTTTCGTTTGATTCTTAAGAACGGTAACTTCAAATGTTAATTTCCCCAAAGTAGGAGGTCCAAGGACCCGGCATAACTAAGGTTCTGTTTAACAAATGACAAGACATCAATTTTCACAAGGTTTGTGGTCCGAGGACTACACTTAACCAAGTTTCTGTTTGATTCTTAAGAACGGTAACTTCAAATGTTAATTTCCTCAAAGTAGGAGGTCCGAGGACCCGTCATAACTAAGGTTCTGTTTAACAAATGACAAGACATCAATTTCCACAAGGTTTGTGGTCCGAGGACTACACTTAACCAAGTTTCTGTTTGATTCTTAAGAACGGTAACTTCAAATGTTAATTTCCCCAAAGTAGGAGGTCCGAGGACCCGGCATAACTAAGGTTCTGTTTAACAAATGACAAGACATCAATTTCCACAAGGTTTGTGGTCCGAAGACTACACTTAACCAAGTTTCCGTTTGATTCTTAAGAACGGTAACTTCAAATGTTAATTTTCCCAAAGTAGGAGGTCCGAGGACCCGGCATAACTAAGGTTCTTTTAACAAATGACAAGACATCAATTTCCACAAGGTTTGTGGTCCGAGGACTACACTTAACCAAGTTTCGTTTGATTCTTAAGAACGGTCACTTCAAATGTTAATTTCCGCAATGTAGGAGGTCCGAGGACCCGCATAACTAAGGTTCTGTTTAACAAATGACAAGACATCAATTTCCACAAGGTTTGTGGTCCGAGGACTACACTTAACCAAGTTTCTGTTTGATTCTTAAGAACGGTAACTTCAAATGTTAATTTCCTCAAAGTAGGAGGTCCGAGGACCCGGCATAACTAAGGTTCTGTTTAACAAATGACAAGACATCAATTTCCACAAGGTTTGTGGTCCGAGGACTACACTTAACCAAGTTTCTGTTTGATTCTTAAGAACGGTAACTTCAAATGTTAATTTCCTCAAAGTAGGAGGTCCGAGGACCCGGCATAACTAAGGTTCTGTTTAACAAATGACAAGACATCAATTTCCACAAGGTTTGTGGTCCGAGGACTACACTTAACCAAGTTTCTGTTTGATTCTTAAGAACGGTAACTTCAAATGTTAATTTCCCCAAAGTAGAAGGTCCGAGGACCCGGCATAACTAAGGTTCTGTTTAACAAATGACAAGACATCAATTTCCACAAGGTTTGTGGTCCGAAGACTACACTTAACCAAGTTTCCGTTTGATTCTTAAGAACGGTAACTTCAAATGTTAATTTTCCCAAAGTAGGAGGTCCGAGGACCCGGCATAACTAAGGTTCTGTTTAACAAATGACAAGACATCAATTTCCACAAGGTTTGTGGTCCGAGGACTACACTTAACCAAGATTCAGGTTTATTCTTAAGAACGGTAACTTCAAATGTTAATTTCCCCAAAGTAGGAGGTCCGAGGACCCGGCATAACTAAGGTTCTGTTTAACAAATGACAAGACATCAATTTCCACAAGGTTTGTGGTCCGAGGACTACACTTAACCAAGTTTCTGTTTGATTCTTAAGAACGGTAACTTCAAATGTTAATTTTCCCAAAGTAGGAGGTCCGAGGACCCGGCATAACTAAGGTTCTGTTTAACAAATGACAAGACATCAATTTCCACAAGGTTTGTGGTCCGAGGACTACACTTAACCAAGTTTCTGTTTGATTCTTAAGAACGGTAACTTCAAATGTTAATTTCCCCAAAGTAGGAGGTCCGAGGACCGGCATAACTAAGGTTCGGTTTAACAAATGACAAGACATCAATTTCCACAAGGTTTGTGGTCCGAGGACTACACTTAACCAAGTTTCTGTTTGATTCTTAAGAACGGTAACTTCAAATGTTAATTTCCCCAAAGTAGGAGGTCCAAGGACCCGGCATAACTAAGGTTCTGTTTAACAAATGACAAGACATCAATTTTCACAAGGTTTGTGGTCCGAGGACTACACTTAACCAAGTTTCTGTTTGATTCTTAAGAACGGTAACTTCAAATGTTAATTTCCTCAAAGTAGGAGGTCCGAGGACCGGCATAACTAAGGTTCTGTTTAACAAATGACAAGACATCAATTTCCACAAGGTTTGTGGTCCGAGGACTACACTTAACCAAGTTTCTGTTTGATTCTTAAGAACGGTAACTTCAAATGTTAATTTCCCCAAAGTAGGAGGTCCGAGGACCCGGCATAACTAAGGTTCTGTTTAACAAATGACAAGACATCAATTTCCACAAGGTTTGTGGTCCGAAGACTACACTTAACCAAGTTTCCGTTTGATTCTTAAGAACGGTAACTTCAAATGTTAATTTTCCCAAAGTAGGAGGTCCGAGGACCCGGCATAACTAAGGTTCTGTTTAACAAATGACAAGACATCAATTTCCACAAGGTTTGTGGTCCGAGGACTACACTTAACCAAGTTTCTGTTTGATTCTTAAGAACGGTAACTTCAAATGTTAATTTCCCCAAAGTAGGAGGTCCGAGGACCCGGCATAACTAAGGTTCTGTTTAACAAATGACAAGACATCAATTTCCACAAGGTTTGTGGTCCAAGGACTACACTTAACCAAGTTTCTGTTTGATTCTTAAGAACGGTAACTTCAAATGTTAATTTTCCCAAAGTAGGAGGTCCGAGGACCCGGCATAACTAAGGTTCTGTTTAACAAATGACAAGACATCAATTTCCACAAGGTTTGTGGTCCGAGGACTACACTTAACCAAGTTTCCGTTTGATTCTTAAGAACGGTAACTTCAAATGTTAATTTCCCCAAAGTAGGAGGTCCGAGGACCCGGCATAACTAAGGTTCTGTTTAACAAATGACAAGACATCAATTTCCACAAGGTATGTGGTCCGAGGACTACACAAAACCAAGATTCTTTTTGAATCTTAAGAACGGTAAAAACAAATGTTAATTTCACCTTAGTAGGACGACCAAGTACACCGCAAAACTAAGCTTCTGTGTAACAAATGACAAGACATCATTTTCCACAAGGTGTGTGGTCCGAGGACTACACTTAACCAAGTTTCTGTTTGATTCTTAAGAACGGTAACTTCAAATGTTAATTTCCTCAAAGTAGGAGGTCCGAGGACCGGCATAACTAAGGTTCTGTTTAACAAATGACAAGACATCAATTTCCACAAGGTTTGTGGTCCGAGGACTACACTTAACCAAGTTTCAGTTTGATTCTTAAGAACGGTAACTTCAAATGTTAATTTCCCCAAAGTAGAAGGTCCGAGGACCCGGCATAACTAAGGTTCTGTTTAACAAATGACAAGACATCAATTTCCACAAGGTTTGTGGTCCGAAGACTACACTTAACCAAGTTTCCGTTTGATTCTTAAGAACGGTAACTTCAAATGTTAATTTTCCCAAAGTAGGAGGTCCGAGGACCCGGCATAACTAAGGTTCTGTTTAACAAATGACAAGACATCAATTTCCACAAGGTTTGTGGTCCGAGGACTACACTTAACCAAGTTTCTGTTTGATTCTTAAGAACGGTAACTTGAAATGTTAATTTCCCCAAAGTAGGAGGTCCGAGGACCCGGCATAACTAAGGTTCTGTTTAACAAATGACAAGACATCAATTTCCACAAGGTTTGTGGTCCGAGGACTACACTTAACCAAGTTTCTGTTTGATTCTTAATAACGGTAACTTCTAATGTTATTTTTCCCAAAGTAGGAGGTCCGAGGACCCGGCATAACTAAGGTTCTGTTTAACAAATGACAAGACATCAATTTCCACAAGGTTTGTGGTCCGAGGACTACACTTAACCAAGTTTCTGTTTGATTCTTAAGAACGGTAACTTCAAATGTTAATTTCCCCAAAGTAGGAGGTCCGAGGACCCGGCATAACTAAGGTTCTGTTTAACAAATGACAAGACATCAATTTCCACAAGGTTTGTGGTCCGAGGACTACACTTAACCAAGTTTCTGTTTGATTCTTAAGAACGGTAACTTCAAATGTTAATTTCCCCAAAGTAGGAGGTCCAAGGACCCGGCATAACTAAGGTTCTGTTTAACAAATGACAAGACATCAATTTTCACAAGGTTTGTGGTCCGAGGACTACACTTAACCAAGTTTCTGTTTGATTCTTAAGAACGGTAACTTCAAATGTTAATTTCCTCAAAGTAGGAGGTCCGAGGACCGGCATAACTAAGGTTCTGTTTAACAAATGACAAGACATCAATTTCCACAAGGTTTGTGGTCCGAGGACTACACTTAACCAAGTTTCTGTTTGATTCTTAAGAACGGTAACTTCAAATGTTAATTTCCCCAAAGTAGGAGGTCCGAGGACCCGGCATAACTAAGGTTCTGTTTAACAAATGACAAGACATCAATTTCCACAAGGTTTGTGGTCCGAGGACTACACTTAACCAAGTTTCTGTTTGATTCTTAAGAACGGTAACTTCAAATGTTAATTTCCTCAAAGTAGGAGGTCCGAGGACCCGGCATAACTAAGGTTCTGTTTAACAAATGACAAGACATCAATTTCCACAAGGTTTGTGGTCCGAGGACTACACTTAACCAAGTTTCTGTTTGATTCTTAAGAACGGTAACTTCAAATGTTAATTTCCCCAAAGTAGGAGGTCCGAGGACCCGGCATAACTAAGGTTCTGTTTAACAAATGACAAGACATCAATTTCCACAAGGTTTGTGGTCCGAAGACTACACTTAACCAAGTTTCTGTTTGATTCTTAAGAACGGTAACTTCAAATGTTAATTTCCCCAAAGTAGGAGGTCCGAGGACCCGGCATAACTAAGGTTCTGTTTAACAAATGACAAGACATCAATTTCCACAAGGTTTGTGGTCCGAGGACTACATTTAACCAAGTTTCTGTGTTATTATTATCGTCGGGAACTTCAAATGTTAATTTCCCGAACGTAGGAGGTCCGAGGACCGGCATAACTAAGGTTCTCGTTTAACAAATGACAAGACATCAATTTCCACAAGGTTTGTGGTCCGAGGACTACACTTAACCAAGTTTCGTTTGATTCTTAAGAACGGTAACTTCAAATGTTAATTTTCCCAAAGTAGGAGGTCCCAGGACCCGGCATAACTAAGGTTCTGTTTAACAAATGACAAGACATCAATTTCCACAAGGTTTGTGGTCCGAGGACTACACTTAACCAAGTTTCAGTTTGATTCTTAAGAACGGTAACTTCAAATATTAATTTCCCCAAAGTAGGAGGTCCGAGGACCCGGCATAACTAAGGTTCTGTTTAACAAATGACAAGACATCAATTTCCACAAGGTTTGTGGTCCGAGGACTACACTTAACCAAGTTTCGTTTGATTCTTAAGAACGGTAACTTCAAATGTTAATTTCCCCAAAGTAGGAGGTCCGAGGACCCGCATTACTAAGGTTATGTTTAACAAATGACAAGACATCAATTTCAACAAGTTTTGTGGACCGAGCACTACACTTAACCAACTGTAGGTTTGATTCTTAAGAAAGGTAACTTCAAATGTTAATTTCCTCAAAGTAGGAGGTCCGAGGACCCGCATAACTAAGGTTCTCGTTTAACAAATGACAAGACATCAATTTCCACAAGGTTTGTGGTCCGAGGACTACACTTAACCAAGTTTCGTTTGATTCTTAAGAACGGTAACTTCAAATGTTAATTTCCCCAAAGTAGGAGGTCCGAGGACCCGGCATAACTAAGGTTCTGTTTAACAAATGACAAGACATCAATTTCCACAAGGTTTGTGGTCCGAGGACTACACTTAACCAAGTTTCCGTTTGATTCTTAAGAACGGTAACTTCAAATGTTAATTTCCCCAAAGTAGGAGGTCCGAGGACCCGGCATAACTAAGGTTCTGTTTAACAAATGACAAGACATCAATTTCCACAAGGTTTGTGGTCCGAGGACTACACTTAAGCAAGTTTCGTTTGATTCTTAAGAACGGTAACTTCAAATGTTAATTTCCCCAAAGTAGGAGGTCCGAGGACCCGCATAACTAAGGTTCTGTTTAACAAATGACAAGACATCAATTTCCACAAGGTTTGTGGTCCGAGCACTACACTTAACCAAGTTTCGTTTGATTCTTAAGAACGGTAACTTCAAATGTTAATTTCCCCAAAGTAGGAGGTCCGAGGACCCGCATAACTAAGGTTCTGTTTAACAAATGACAAGACATCAATTTCCACAAGGTTTGTGGTCCGAGGACTACACTTAACCAAGTTTCGTTTGATTCTTAAGAACGGTAACTTCAAATGTTAATTTCCTCAAAGTAGGAGGTCCGAGGACCGGCATAACTAAGGTTCTGTTTAACAAATGACAAGACATCAATTTCCACAAGGTTTGTGGTCCGAGCACTACACTTAACCAAGTTTCGTTTGATTCTTAAGAACGGTAACTTCAAATGTTAATTTCCCCAAAGTAGGAGGTCCGAGGACCCGCATAACTAAGGTTCTGTTTAACAAATGACAAGACATCAATTTCCACAAGGTTTGTGGTCCGAGGACTACACTTAACCAAGTTTCGTTTGATTCTTAAGAAAGGTAACTTCAAATGTTAATTTTCCCAAAGTAGGAGGTCCGAGGACCCGGCATAACTAAGGTTCTGTTTAACAAATGACAAGACATCAATTTCCACAAGGTTTGTGGTCCGAGGACTACACTTAACCAAGTTTCGTTTGATTCTTAAGAACGGTAACTTCAAATGTTAATTTCCCCAAAGTAGGAGGTCCGAGGACCCGCATAACTAAGGTTCCGTTTAACAAATGACAAGACATCAATTTCCACAAGGTTTGTGGTCCGAGGACTACACTTAACCAAGTTTCGTTTGATTCTTAAGAACGGTAACTTCAAATGTTAATTTTCCCAAAGTAGGAGGTCCGAGGACCCGCATAACTAAGGTTCTGTTTAACAAATGACAAGACATCAATTTCCACAAGGTTTGTGGTCCGAGGACTACACTTAACCAAGTTTCGTTTGATTCTTAAGAACGGTAACTTCAAATGTTAATTTCCCCAAAGTAGGAGGTCCGAGGACCCGCATAACTAAGGTTCCGTTTAACAAATGACAAGACATCAATTTCCACAAGGTTTGTGGTCCGAGGACTACACTTAACCAAGTTTCGTTTGATTCTTAAGAACGGTAACTTCAAATGTTAATTTCCCCAAAGTAGGAGGTCCGAGGACCCGCATAACTAAGGTTCCGTTTAACAAATGACAAGACATCAATTTCCACAAGGTTTGTGGTCCGAGGACTACACTTAACCAAGTTTCGTTTGATTCTTAAGAACGGTAACTTCAAATGTTAATTTCCCCAAAGTAGGAGGTCCGAGGACCCGCATAACTAAGGTTCCGTTTAACAAATGACAAGACATCAATTTCCACACGGTTTGTGGTCCGAGGACTACATTTAACCAAGTTTCTGTTTGATTCTTATTTACGGTACTTTAAAATGTTTATTTCCCCAAAGTAGGAGGTCCGAGGACCCGCATAACTAAGGTTCCGTTTAACAAATGACAAGACATCAATTTCCACAAGGTTTGTGGTCCGAGGACTACACTTAACCAAGTTTCGTTTGATTCTTAAGAACGGTAACTTCAAATGTTAATTTCCCCAAAGTAGGAGGTCCGAGGACCCGCATAACTAAGGTTCTGTTTAACAAATGACAAGACATCAATTTCCACAAGGTTTGTGGTCCGAGGACTACACTTAACCAAGTTTCGTTTGATTCTTAAGAACGGTAACTTCAAATGTTAATTTCCCCAAAGTAGGAGGTCCGAGGACCCGCATAACTAAGGTTCCGTTTAACAAATGACAAGACATCAATTTCCACAAGGTTTGTGGTCCGAGGACTACACTTAACCAAGTTTCGTTTGATTCTTAAGAACGGTAACTTCAAATGTTAATTTCCCCAAAGTAGGAGGTCCGAGGACCCGGCATAACTAAGGTTCCGTTTAACAAATGACAAGACATCAATTTCCACAAGGTTTGTGGTCCGAGGACTACACTTAACCAAGTTTCGTTTGATTCTTAAGAACGGTAACTTCAAATGTTAATTTCCCCAAAGTAGGAGGTCCGAGGACCCGGCATAACTAAGGTTCTGTTTAACAAATGACAAGACATCAATTTCCACAAGGTTTGTGGTCCGAGGACTACACTTAACCAAGTTTCGTTTGATTCTTAAGAACGGTAACTTCAAATGTTAATTTCCCCAAAGTAGGAGGTCCGAGGACCCGCATAACTAAGGTTCCGTTTAACAAATGACAAGACATCAATTTCCACAAGGTTTGTGGTCCGAGGACTACACTTAACCAAGTTTCGTTTGATTCTTAAGAACGGTAACTTCAAATGTTAATTTCCCCAAAGTAGGAGGTCCGAGGACCCGGCATAACTAAGGTTCCGTTTAACAAATGACAAGACATCAATTTCCACAAGGTTTGTGGTCCGAGGACTACACTTAACCAAGTTTCGTTTGATTCTTAAGAACGGTAACTTCAAATGTTAATTTCCCCAAAGTAGGAGGTCCGAGGACACGGCATAACTATCTTACTGATTAACAAAAGTCACTGAATCAATTTCCACGAGGTTTGTGGTCCGAGGACTACACTTAACCAAGTTTCGTTTGATTCTTAAGAACGGTAACTTCAAATGTTAATTTCCCCAAAGTAGGAGGTCCGAGGACCTGGCATAACTAAGGTTCTGTTTAATGTTAATTTCCCCAACGTAGGAGGTCCGAGGACCCGGCATAACTAAGGTTCTGTTTAACAAATGACAAGACATCAATTTCCACAAGGTTTGTGGTCCGAGGACTACATTTAACCAAGTTTCTGTTTGATTCTTAATAACGGTAACTTCAAATGTTAATTTCCCCGAAGTAGGAGGTCCGAGGACCTGGCATAACTAAGGTTCTGTTTAACAAATGACAAGACATCAATTTCCACAAGGTTTGTGGTCCGAGGACTACACTTAACCAAGTTTCTGTTTGATTCTTAAGAACGGTAACTTCAAATGTTAATTTGCCCAAAGTAGGAGGTCCGAGGACCCGCATAACTAAGGTTCCGTTTAACAAATGACAAGACATCAATTTCCACAAGGTTTGTGGTCCGAGGACTACACTTAACCAAGTTTCCGTTTGATTCTTAAGAACGGTAACTTCAAATGTTAATTTTCCCAAAGTAGGAGGTCCGAGGACCCGCATAACTAAGGTTCTCGTTTTAAGAAATGACAAGACATCAATTTCCACAAGGTTTGTGGTCCGAGGACTACACTTAACCAAGTTTCGTTTGATTCTTAAGAACGGTAACTTCAAATGTTAATTTCCCCAAAGTAGGAGGTCCGAGGACCCGCATAACTAAGGTTCCGTTTAACAAATGACAAGACATCAATTTCCACAAGGTTTGTGGTCCGAGGACTACACTTAACCAAGTTTCGTTTGATTCTTAAGAACGGTAACTTCAAATGTTAATTTCCCCAAAGTAGGAGGTCCGAGGACCCGCATAACTAAGGTTCTGTTTAACAAATGACAAGACATCAATTTCCACAAGGTTTGTGGTCCGAGGACTACACTTAACCAAGTTTCGTTTGATTCTTAAGAACGGTAACTTCAAATGTTAATTTCCCCAAAGTAGGAGGTCCGAGGACCCGCATAACTAAGGTTCCGTTTAACAAATGACAAGACATCAATTTCCACAAGGTTTGTGGTCCGAGGACTACACTTAACCAAGTTTCGTTTGATTCTTAAGAACGGTAACTTCAAATGTTAATTTCCCCAAAGTAGGAGGTCCGAGGACCCGCATAACTAAGGTTCTGTTTAACAAATGACAAGACATCAATTTCCACAAGGTTTGTGGTCCGAGGACTACACTTAACCAAGTTTCGTTTGATTCTTAAGAACGGTAACTTCAAATGTTAATTTCCCCAAAGTAGGAGGTCCGAGGACCCGCATAACTAAGGTTCTGTTTAACAAATGACAAGACATCAATTTCCACAAGGTTTGTGGTCCGAGGACTACACTTAACCAAGTTTCTGTTTGATTCTAAAGAACGTTAAATACAAATTTAAATTACCGCAAAGTAGGAGGTTCGAGGACCCGGCATAACTAAGGTTCTGTTTAACAAATGACAAGACATCAATTTCCACAAGGTTTGTGGTCCGAGGACTACACTTAATCAAGTTTCTGTTTGATTCTTAAGAACGGTAACTTCAAATGTTAATTTCCCCAAAGTAGGAGGTCCGAGGACCCGGCATAACTAAGGTTCTGTTTAACAAATGACAAGACATCAATTTCCACAAGGTTTGTGGTCCGACGACTACACTTAACCAAGTTTCCATTTGATACTTAAGAACGGTCACTTCAAATGTTAATTTCCCAAAGTAGGAGGTCCGAGGACCCGCATAACTAAGGTTCCGTTTAACAAATGACAAGACATCAATTTCCACAAGGTTTGTGGTCCGAGGACTACACTTAACCAAGTTTCGTTTGATTCTGAAGAACGGTAACTTCAAATGGTCATTTCACGACAGTAGGAGGCCCGAGTAACCGGCATAACTAAGGTTCTGCTTAACAAATGACAAGACATCAATTTCCACAAGGTTTGTGGTCCGAGGACTACACTTAACCAAGTTTCTGTTTGATTCTTAAGAACGGTAACTTCAAATCTTAATTTCCCCACAGTAGGAGGTCCGAGGAACCGTCTTATCTTTGGTTCTTTTTAACAAATGTGAAGTCATGAAGTTCCACAAGGTTTTTGGTCCGAGGACTACACTTAACCAAGTTTCTGTTTGATTCTTAAGAACGGTAACTTCAAATGTTAATTTGAACAGAGTAGCACGCCGCAGGACCACGCAAACCTAAGGTTCTGTATAAGAATTGACAAGACATCATTTTCCACACGGTTTGTGGTCCGAGGACTACACTTAACCAAGTTTCTGTTTGATTCTTAAGAAAGGTAACTTCAAATATTAATTTCCCCAAAGTAGGAGGTCCGAGGACCCGGCATAACTAAGGTTCAATTTAACAAATGACAAGACATCAATTTCCACAAGGTTTGTGGTCCGAGGACTACACTTAACCAAGTTTCAGTTTGATTCTTAAGAAAGGTAACTTCAAATGTTAATTTCCCCAAACTAGGAGGTCCGAGGACCCGGCATAACTAAGGTTCCGTTTAACAAATGACAAGACATCAATTTCCACAAGGTTTGTGGTCCGAGGACTACACTTAACCAAGTTTCTGTTTGATTCTTAAGAACGGTAACTTCAAATGTTAATTTCCCCAAAGTAGGAGGTCCGAGGACCCGCATAACTAAGGTTCCGTTTAACAAATGACAAGACATCAATTTCCACAAGGTTTGTGGTCCGAGGACTACACTTAACCAAGTTTCGTTTGATTCTTAAGAACGGTAACTTCAAATGTTAATTTCCCCAAAGTAGGAGGTCCGAGGACCCGCATAACTAATGTTCTGTTTAACAAATGACAAGACATCAATTTCCACAAGGTTTGTGGTCCGAGGACTACACTTAACCAAGTTTCGTTTGATTCTTAAGAACGGTAACTTCAAATGTTAATTTCCCCAAATTAGGAGGTCCGAGGACCCGGCATAACTAAGGTTCTGTTTAACAAATGACAAGACATCAATTTCCACAAGGTTTGTGGTCCGAGGACTACACTTAACCAAGTTTCTGTTTGATTCTTAAGAACGGTAACTTCAAATGTTAATTTCCCCAAAGTAGGAGGTCTGAGGACCCGGCATAACTAAGGTTCTGTTTAACAAATGACAAGACATCAATTTCCACAAGGTTTGTGGTCCGAGGACTACACTTAACCAAGTTTCAGTTTGATTCTTAAGAACGGTAACTTCAAATGTTAATTTCCTCAAAGTAGGAGGTCCGAGGACCCGGCATAACTAAGGTTCTGTTTAACAAATGACAAGACATCAATTTCCACAAGGTTTGTGGTCCGAGGACTACACTTAACCAAGTTTCTGTTTGATTCTTAAGAACGGTAACTTCAAATGTTAATTTCCCCAAAGTAGGAGGTCCGAGGACCCAGCATAACTAAGGTTCCGTTTAACAAATGACAAGACATCAATTTCCACAAGGTTTGTGGTCCGACTTATACTCTTAACCAAGTTTAGTTTTGATTCTTAAGAACGGTAACTTCAAATGTTAATTTTCCCAAAGTAGGAGGTCCGAGGACCCGGCATAACTAAGGTTCTGTTTAACAAATGACAAGACATCAATTTCCACAAGGTTTGTGGTCCGAGGACTACACTTAACCAAGTTTCTTATTGATTCTTAAGAACGGTAACTTCAAATGTTAATTTCCCCAAAGTAGGAGGTCCGAGGACCCGGCATAACTAAGGTTCTGTTTAACAAATGACAAGACATCAATTTCCACAAGGTTTGTGGTCCGAGGACTACACTTAACCAAGTTTCTGTTTGATTCTTAAGAACGGTAACTTCAAATGTTAATTTTCCCAAAGTAGGAGGTCCGAGGACCCGCATAACTAAGGTTCCGTTTAACAAATGACAAGACATCAATTTCCACAAGGTTTGTGGTCCGAGGACTACACTTAACCAAGTTTCGTTTGATTCTTAAGAACGGTAACTTCAAATGTTAATTTCCCCAAAGTAGGAGGTCCGAGGACCCGGAATAACTAAGGTTCTGTTTAACAAATGACAAGACATCAATTTCCACAAGGTTTGTGGTCCGAGGACTACACTTAACCAAGTTTCTGTTTGATTCTTAAGAACGGTAACTTCAAATGTTAATTTCCCCAAAGTAGGAGGTCCAAGGACCCGGCATAACTAAGGTTCTGTTTAACAAATGACAAGACATCAATTTCCACAAGGTTTGTGGTCCGAGGACTACACTTAACCAAGTTTCTGTTTGATTCTTAAGAACGGTAACTTCAAATGTTAATTTCCTCAAAGTAGGAGGTCCGAGGACCCGGCATAACTAAGGTTCTGTTTAACAAATGACAAGACATCAATTTCCACAAGGTTTGTGGTCCGAGGACTACACTTAACCAAGTTTCTGTTTGATTCTTAAGAACGGTAACTTCAAATGTTAATTTCCCCAAAGTAGGAGGTCCGAGGACCCGGCATAACTAAGGTTCTGTTTAACAAATGACAAGACATCAATTTCCACAAGGTTTGTGGTCCGAAGACTACACTTAACCAAGTTTCTGTTTGATTCTTAAGAACGGTAACTTCAAATGTTAATTTCCCCAAAGTAGGAGGTCCGAGGACCCAGCATAACTAAGGTTCTGTTTAACAAATGACAAGACATCAATTTCCACAAGGTTTGTGGTCCGAGGACTACACTTAACCAAGTTTCGTTTGATTCTTAAGAACGGTAACTTCAAATGTTAATTTCCCCAAAGTAGGAGGTCCGAGGACCCGCATAACTAAGGTTCCGTTTAACAAATGACAAGACATCAATTTCCACAAGGTTTGTGGTCCGAGGACTACACTTAACCAAGTTTCGTTTGATTCTTAAGAACGGTAACTTCAAATGTTAATTTCCCCAAAGTAGGAGGTCCGAGGACCCGCATAACTAAGGTTCCGTTTAACAAATGACAAGACATCAATTTCCACAAGGTTTGTGGTCCGAGGACTACACTTAACCAAGTTTCGTTTGATTCTTAAGAACGGTAACTTCAAATGTTAATTTCCCCAAAGTAGGAGGTCCGAGGACCCGCATAACTAAGGTTCCGTTTAACAAATGACAAGACATCAATTTCCACAAGGTTTGTGGTCCGAGGACTACACTTAACCAAGTTTCGTTTGATTCTTAAGAACGGTAACTTCAAATGTTAATTTCCCCAAAGTAGGAGGTCCAAGGACCCGCATAACTAAGGTTCTGTTTAACAAATGACAAGACATCAATTTTCACAAGGTTTGTGGTCCGAGGACTGCACTTAACCAAGTTTCCGTTTGATTCTTAAGAACGGTAACTTCAAATGTTAATTTCCTCTTAGTAGGAGGTCCGAGGACCCGGCCTAACTAAGGTTCTATTTAACAAATGACAAGACATCAATTTCCACAAGGTTTGTGGTCCGAGGACTACACTTAACCAAGTTTCAGTTTGATTCTTAAGAACGGTAACTTCAAATGTTAATTTCCCCAAAGTAGGAGGTCCGAGGACCCGGCATAACTAAGGTTCTGTTTAACAAATGACAAGACATAAATTTCCACAAGGTTTGTGGTCCGAAGACTACATTTAACCAAGTTTCAGTTTGATTCTTAAGAACGGTAACTTCAAATGTTAATTTCCCCAAACTAGGAGGTCCGAGGACCCGGCATAACTAAGGTTCTGTTTAACAAATGACAAGACATCAATTTCCACAAGGTTTGTGGTCCGAGGACTACACTTAACCAAGTTTCTGTTTGATTCTTAAGAACGGTAACTTCAAATGTTAATTTCCCCAAAGTAGGAGGTCCGAGGACCCAGCATAACTAAGGTTCTGTTTAACAAATGACAAGACATCAATTTCCACAAGGTTTGTGGTCCGAGGACTACACTTAACCAAGTTTCTGTTTGATTCTTAAGAACGGTAACTTCAAATGTTAATTTCCCCAAAGTAGGAGGTCCGAGGACCCTGCATAACTAAGGTTCTGTTTAACAAATGACAAGACATCAATTTCCACAAGGTTTGTGGTCCGAGGACTACACTTAACCAAGTTTCTGTTTGATTCTTAAGAACGGTAACTTCAAATGTTAATTTCCTCAAAGTAGGAGGTCCGAGGACCCGGCATAACTAAGGTTCTATTTAACAAATGACAAGACATCAATTTCCACAAGGTTTGTGGTCCGAGGACTACACTTAACCAAGTTTCTGTTTGATTCTTAAGAACGGTAACTTCAAATGTTAATTTCCCCAAAGTAGGAGGTCCGAGGACCCGGCATAACTAAGGTTCTGTTTAACAAATGACAAGACATCAATTTCCACAAGGTTTGTGGTCCGAAGACTACACTTAACCAAGTTTCTGTTTGATTCTTAAGAACGGTAACTTCAAATGTTAATTTCCCCAAAGTAGGAGGTCCGAGGACCCGGCATAACTAAGGTTCTGTTTAACAAATGACAAGACATCAATTTCCACAAGGTTTGTGGTCCGAGGACTACACTTAACCAAGTTTCTGTTTGATTCTTAAGAACGGTAACTTCAAATGTTAATTTCCCCAAAGTAGGAGGTCCGAGGACCCGACATAACTAAGGTTCTGTTTAACAAATGACAAGACATCAATTTCCACAAGGTTTGTGGTCCGAGGACTACACTTAACCAAGTTTCAGTTTGATTCTTAAGAACGGTAACTTCAAATGTTAATTTCCCCAAAGTAGGAGGTCCGAGGACCCGTCATAACTAAGGTTCTGTTTAACAAATGACAAGACATCAATTTCCACAAGGTTTGTGGTCCGAGGACTACACTTAACCAAGTTTCGTTTGATTCTTAAGAACGGTAACTTCAAATGTTAATTTCCCCAAAGTAGGAGGTCCGAGGACCCGCATAACTAAGGTTCTCGTTTAACAAATGACAAGACATCAATTTCCACAAGGTTTGTGGTCCGAGGACTACACTTAACCAAGTTTCTGTTTGATTCTTAAGAACGGTAACTTCAAATGTTAATTTCCCCAAAGTAGGAGGTCCGAGGACCCGGCATAACTAAGGTTCTGAAAAACACTTGAAAACACAAAAATTACCACAAGTATTGTGGTCCGAGGACTACACTTAACCAAGTTTCTGTTTGATTCTTAAGTACGGTGACTTCAAATGTTAATTTCCTCAAAGTAGGAGGTCCGAGGACCCGCATAAATAAGGTTCTGTTTAACAAATGACAAGACATCAATTTCCACAAGGTTTGTTGTCCGAGGACTACACTTAACCAACTTTGTTTGATTCTTAAATACGGTAACTTCAAATGTTAATTTCCCCAAAGTAGGAGGTCCGAGGACCCGGCATAACTAAGGTTCTGTTTAACAAATGACAACACATCAATCTCCACAAGGTTTGTTGTCCGAGGACTACACTTAACCAAGTTTCTGTTTGATTCTTAAGAACGGTAACTTCAAATGTTAATTTCCCCAAAGTAGGAGGTCCGAGGACCCGGCATAACTAAGGTTCTGTTTAACAAATGACAAGACATCAATTTCCACAAGGTTTGTGGTCCGAGGACTACACTTCACGAAGTTTCGTTTGATTCTTAAGAACGGTAACTTCAAATGTTAATTTCCCCAAAGTAGGAGGTCCGAGGACCCGCATAACTAAGGTTCTGTTCAGCAAATGACAAGACATCAATTTCCACAAGGTTTGTGGTCCGAGGACTACACTTAACCAAGTTTCTGTTTGATTCTTAAGAACGGTTACTTCAAATGTTAATTTCCCCAAAGTAGGAGGTCCGAGGACCCGGCATAACTAAGGTTCTGTTTAACAAATGACAAGACATCAATTTCCACAAGGTTTGTGGTCCGAGGACTACACTTAACTAAGTTTCTGTTTGATTCTTAAGAACGGTAACTTCAAATGTTAATTTCCCCAAAGTAGGAGGTCCGAGGACCCGACATAACTAAGGTTCCGTTTAACAAATGACAAGACATCAATTTCCACAAGGTTTGTGGTCCGAGGACTACACTTAACCAAGTTTCGTTTGATTCTTAAGAACGGTAACTTCAAATGTTAATTTCCCCAAAGTAGGAGGTCCGAGGACCCGGCATAACTAAGGTTCTGTTTAACAAATGACAAGACATCAATTTCCACAAGGTTTGTGGTCCGAGGACTACACTTAACCAAGTTTCTGTTTGATTCTTAAGAACGGTAACTTCAAATGTTAATTTCCTCAAAGTAGGAGGTCCGAGGACCCGGCATAACTAAGGTTCTGTTTAACAAATGACAAGACATCAATTTCCACAAGGTTTGTGGTCCGAGGACTACACTTAACCAAGTTTCTGTTTGATTCTTAAGAACGGTAACTTCAAATGTTAATTTCCCCAAAGTAGGAGGTCCGAGGACCCGCATAACTAAGGTTCCGTTTAACAAATGACAAGACATCAATTTCCACAAGGTTTGTGGTCCGAGGACTACACTTAACCAAGTTTCTGTTTGATTCTTAAGAACGGTAACTTCAAATGTTAATTTCCCCAAAGTAGGAGGTCCGAGGACCCGGCATAACTAAGGTTCGGTTTAACAAATGATAAGACATCAATTTCCACAAGGTTTGTGGTCCGAGGACTACACTTAACCAAGTTTCTGTTTGATTCTTAAGATCGGTTACTTCAAATGTTTTTTTCCCCTAAGTAGGAGGTCCGAGGACCCGGCATAACTAAGGTTCTGTTTAACAAATGACAAGACATCAATTTCCACAAGGTTTGTGGTCCGAGGACTACACTTAACCAAGTTTCTGTTTGATTCTTCAGAACGGTAACTTCAAATGTTAATTTCCCCAAAGTAGGAGGTCCGAGGACCCGCATAACTAAGGTTCTCGTTTAACAAATGACAAGACATCAATTTCCACAAGGTTTGTGGTCCGAGGACTACACTTAACCAAGTTTCGTTTGATTCTTAAGAACGGTAACTTCAAATGTTAATTTCCCCAAAGTAGGAGGTCCGAGGACCCGCATAACTAAGGTTCTCGTTTTAACAAATGACAAGACATCAATTTCCACAAGGTTTGTGGTCCGAGGACTACACTTAACCAAGTTTCTGTTTGATTCTTAAGAACGGTAACTTCAAATGTTAATTTCCTCAAAGTAGGAGGTCCGAGGACCCGGCATAACTAAGGTTCTGTTTAACAAATGACAAGACATCAATTTCCACAAGGTTTGTGGTCCGAGGACTACACTTAACCAAGTTTCTGTTTGATTCTTAAGAACGGTAACTTTAAATGTTAATTTGCCCAAAGTAGGAGATCCGAGGACCCCGCATAACTAAGGTTCTGTTTAACAAATGACAAGACATCAATTTCCACAAGGTTTGTGGTCCGAGGACTACACTTAACCAAGTTTCTGTTTGATTCTTAAGAACGGTAACTTCAAATGTTAATTTCCCCAAAGTAGGAGGTCCGAGGACCCGGCATAACTAAGGTTCTGTTTAACAAATGACAAGACATCAATTTCCACAAGGTTTGTGGTCCGAGGACTACACTTAACCAAGTTTCTGTTTGATTCTTAAGAACGGTAACTTCAAATATTAATTTCCCCAAAGTAGGAGGTCCGAGGACCCGGCATAACTAAGGTTCTATTTAACAAATGACAAGACATCAATTTCCACAAGGTTTGTGGTCCGAGGACTACACTTAACCAAGTTTCAGTTTGATTCTTAAGAACGGTAACTTCAAATGTTAATTTCCCCAAACTAGGAGGTCCGAGGACCCGGCATAACTAAGGTTCCGTTTAACAAATGACAAGACATCAATTTCCACAAGGTTTGTGGTCCGAGGACTACACTTAACCAAGTTTCTGTTTGATTCTTAAGAACGGTAACTTCAAATGTTAATTTCCCCAAAGTAGGAGGTCCGAGGACCCGCATAACTAAGGTTCTCGTTTAACAAATGACAAGACATCAATTTCCACAAGGTTTGTGGTCTGAGTACTACACTTAACCATGTTTCTGTTTGATTCTTAAGAAGGGTAACTTCATATGTTTATTTTCCCCAAAGTAGGAGGTCCGAGGACCCGCATAACTAAGGTTCCGTTTAACAAATGACAAGACATCAATTTCCACAAGGTTTGTGGTCCGAGGACTACACTTAACCAAGTTTCTGTTTGATTCTTAAGAACGGTAACTTCAAATGTTAATTTCCCCAAAGTAGGAGGTCCGAGGACCCGCATAACTAAGGTTCTGTTTAACAAATGACAAGACATCAATTTCCACAAGGTTTGTGGTCCGAGGACTACACTTAACCAAGTTTCGTTTGATTCTTAAGAACGGTAACTTCAAATGTTAATTTCCCCAAAGTAGGAGGTCCGAGGACCCGGCATAACTAAGGTTCTGTTTAACAAATGACAGGACATCAATTTCCACAAGGTTTGTGGTCCGAGGACTACACTTAACCAAGGTTCTGTTAGATACTAAAGAACGGTAACTGCGAATCTAAATTTCCTCAATGTAGGAGGTCCGAGGACCCGCATAACTAAGGTTCCGTTTAACAAATGACAAGACATCAATTTCCACAAGGTTTGTGGTCCGAGGACTACACTTAACCAAGTTTCGTTTGATTCTTAAGAACGGTAACTTCAAATGTTAATTTCCCCAAAGTAGGAGGTCCGAGGACCCGCATAACTAAGGTTCCGTTTAACAAATGACAAGACATCAATTTCCACAAGGTTTGTGGTCCGAGGACTACACTTAACCAAGTTTCGTTTGATTCTTAAGAACGGTAACTTCAAATGTTAATTTCCCCAAAGTAGGAGGTCCGAGGACCCGCATAACTAAGGTTCTCGTTTAACAAATGACACGACATCAATTTCCACAAGGTTTGTGGTCCGAGGACTACACTTAACCAAGTTTCGTTTGATTCTTAAGAACGGTAACTTCAAATGTTAATTTCCCCAAAGTAGGAGGTCCGAGGACCCGCATAACTAAGGTTCCGTTTAACAAATGACAAGACATCAATTTCCACAAGGTTTGTGGTCCGAGGACTACACTTAACCAAGTTTCGTTTGATTCTTAAGAACGGTAACTTCAAATGTTAATTTCCCCAAAGTAGGAGGTCCGAGGACCCGCATAACTAAGGTTCTCGTTTAACAAATGACAAGACATCAATTTCCACAAGGTTTGTGGTCCGAGGACTACACTTAACCAAGTTTCGTTTGATTCTTAAGAACGGTAACTTCAAATGTTAATTTCCCCAAAGTAGGAGGTCCGAGGACCCGGCATAACTAAGGTTCTCCGTTTAACAAATGACAAGACATCAATTTCCACAAGGTTTGTGGTCCGAGGACTACACTTAACCAAGTTTCGTTTGATTCTTAAGAACGGTAACTTCAAATGTTAATTTCCCCAAAGTAGGAGGTCCGAGGACCCGCATAACTAAGGTTCCGTTTAACAAATGACAAGACATCAATTTCCACAAGGTTTGTGGTCCGAGGACTACACTTAACCAAGTTTCGTTTGATTCTTAAGAACGGTAACTTCAAATGTTAATTTCCCCAAAGTAGGAGGTCCGAGGACCCGCATAACTAAGGTTCCGTTTAACAAATGACAAGACATCAATTTCCACAAGGTTTGTGGTCCGAGGACTACACTTAACCAAGTTTCGTTTGATTCTTAAGAACGGTAACTTCAAATGTTAATTTCCCCAAAGTAGGAGGTCCGAGGACCCGGCATAACTAAGGTTCTCGTTTAACAAATGACAAGACATCAATTTCCACAAGGTTTGTGGTCCGAGGACTACACTTAACCAAGTTTCGTTTGATTCTTAAGAACGGTAACTTCAAATGTTAATTTCCCCAAAGTAGGAGGTCCGAGGACCCGGCATAACTAAGGTTCTGTTTAACAAATGACAAGACATCAATTTCCACAAGGTTTGTGGTCCGAGGACTACACTTAACCAAGTTTCTGTTTGATTCTTAGGAGTGGTAACTTCAAATGTTAATTTCCCCAAAGTAGGAGGTCCGAGGACCCGGCATAACTAAGGTTCTGTTTAACAAATGACAAGACATCAATTTCCACAAGGTTTGTGGTCCGAGGACTACACTTAACCAAGTTTCTGTTTGATTCTTAAGAACGGTAACTTCAAATGTTAATTTCCCCAAAGTAGGAGGTCCGAGGACCCGCATAACGAAGGTTATGTTTAACAAATGACAAGACATCAATTTTCACAAGGTTTGTGGTCTGAGGACTACACTTAACCAAGTTTTTGTTGATTCTTAAGAACGGTAACTTCAAATGTTAATTTCCTCAAAGTAGGAGGTCCGAGGACCCGGCATAACTAAGGTTCTGTTTAACAAATGACAAGACATCAATTTCCACAAGGTTTGTGGTCCGAGGACTACACTTAACCAAGTTTCTGTTTGATTCTTAAGAACGGTAACTTCAAATGTTAATTTCCCCAAAGTAGGAGGTCCGAGGACCCGCATAACTAAGGTTCTGTTTAACAAATGACAAGACATCAATTTCCACAAGGTTTGTGGTCCGAGGACTACACTTAACCAAGTTTCTGTTTGATTCTTAAGAACGGTAACTTCAAATGTTAATTTTCCCAAAGTAGGAGGTCCGAGGACCCGGCATAACTAAGGTTCTGTTTAACAAATGACAAGACATCAATTTCCACAAGGTTTGTGGTCCGAGGACTACACTTTAGCTACTTTGTGTGCTATTCATAAGTACGGTAACTTCAAATGTTAATTTCCCCAAAGTAGGAGGTCCAAGGACCCGGCATAACTAAGGTTCGTTTAACAAATGACAAGACATCAATTTCCACAAGGTTTGTGGTCCGAGGACTACACTTAACCAAGTTTCGTTT
Source organism: Castanea sativa (assembly GCF_040712315.1). Lineage (NCBI taxonomy): Eukaryota > Viridiplantae > Streptophyta > Magnoliopsida > Fagales > Fagaceae > Castanea > Castanea sativa. The sequence goes on along the minus strand of NC_134016.1, from coordinate 37,040,777 downwards.
GATTCTTAAGAACGGTAACTTCAAATGTTAATTTCCCCAAAGTAGGAGGTCCGAGGACCCGCATAACTAAGGTTCCGTTTAACAAATGACAAGACATCAATTTCCACAAGGTTTGTGGTCCGAGGACTACACTTAACCAAGTTTCGTTTGATTCTTAAGAACGGTAACTTCAAATGTTAATTTCCCCAAAGTAGGAGGTCCGAGGACCCGCATAACTAAGGTTCCGTTTAACAAATGACAAGACATCAATTTCCACAAGGTTTGTGGTCCGAGGACTACACTTAACCAAGTTTCGTTTGATTCTTAAGAACGGTAACTTCAAATGTTAATTTCCCCAAAGTAGGAGGTCCGAGGACCCGGCATAACTAAGGTTCCGTTTAACAAATGACAAGACATCAATTTCCACAAGGTTTGTGGTCCGAGGACTACACTTAACCAAGTTTCGTTTGATTCTTAAGAACGGTAACTTCAAATGTTAATTTCCTCAAAGTAGGAGGTCCGAGGACCCGCATAACTAAGGTCTCCGTTTAACAAATGACAAGACATCAATTTCCACAAGGTTTGTGGTCCGAGGACTACACTTAACCAAGTTTCGTTTGATTCTTAAGAACGGTAACTTCAAATGTTAATTTCCCCAAAGTAGGAGGTCCGAGGACCCGCATAACTAAGGTTCCGTTTAACAAATGACAAGACATCAATTTCCACAAGGTTTGTGGTCCGAGGACTACACTTAACCAAGTTTCGTTTGATTCTTAAGAACGGTAACTTCAAATGTTAATTTCCCCAAAGTAGGAGGTCCGAGGACCCGGCATAACTAAGGTTCTGTTTAACAAATGACAAGACATCAATTTCCACAAGGTTTGTGGTCCGAGGACTACACTTAACCAAGTTTCTCGTTTGATTCTTAAGAACGGTAACTTCAAATGTTAATTTCCCCAAAGTAGGAGGTCCGAGGACCCGCATAACTAAGGTTCCGTTTAACAAATGACAAGACATCAATTTTCACAAGGTTTGTGGTCCGAGGACTACACTTAACCAAGTTTCCGTTTGATTCTTAAGAACGGTAACTTCAAATGTTAATTTCCCCAAAGTAGGAGGTCCGAGGACCCGCATAACTAAGGTTCCGTTTAACAAATGACAAGACATCAATTTCCACAAGGTTTGTGGTCCGAGGACTACACTTAACCAAGTTTCGTTTGATTCTTAAGAACGGTAACTTCAAATGTTAATTTCCCCAAAGTAGGAGGTCCGAGGACCCGCATAACTAAGGTTCTCGTTTTAACAAATGACAAGACATCAATTTCCACAAGGTTTGTGGTCCGAGGACTACACTTAACCAAGTTTCGTTTGATTCTTAAGAACGGTAACTTCAAATGTTAATTTCCCCAAAGTAGGAGGACCGAGGACCCGGCATAACTAAGGTTCCGTTTAACAAATGACAAGACATCAATTTCCACAAGGTTTGTGGTCCGAGGACTACACTTAACCAAGTTTCCGTTTGATTCTTAAGAACGGTAACTTCAAATGTTAATTTCGGCGTAGTAGGAGGTCCGAGGACCCGCATAACTAAGGTTCCGTTTAACAAATGACAAGACATCAATTTCCACAAGGTTTGTGGTCCGAGGACTACACTTAACCAAGTTTCGTTTGATTCTTAAGAACGGTAACTTCAAATGTTAATTTCCCCAAAGTAGGAGGTCCGAGGACCCGCATAACCACGGTTCTGTTTAACAAATGACAAGACATCAATTTCCACAAGGTTTGTGGTCCGAAGACTACACTTAACCAAGTTTCTGTTTGATTCTTAAGAACGGTTACTTCAAATGTTAATTTCCCCAAAGTAGGAGGTCCGAGGACCCGCATAACTAAGGTTCCGTTTAACAAATGACAAGACATCAATTTCCACAAGGTTTGTGGTCCGAGGACTACACTTAACCAAGTTTCGTTTGATTCTTATGATCGGTAACTTCAAATGTTAATTTCCCCAAAGTAGGAGTTCTGAGGACCCGGCATAACTAAGGTTCTGTTTAACAAATGACAAGTCGTCAATTTCCACAAGGTTTGTGGTCCGAGGACTACACTTAACCAAGTTTCTGTTTGATTCTTAAGAACGGTAACTTCAAATGTTAATTTCCCCAAAGTAGGAGGTCTGAGGACCCAGCATAACTAAGGTTCTCGTTTTAAAAAATAACAAGACTTCAATTTCCACAAGGTTTGTGGTCCGAGGACTACACTTAACCAAGTTTCGTTTGATTCTTAAGAACGGTAACTTCAAATGTTAATTTCCCCAAAGTAGGAGGTCCGAGGACCCGCATAACTAAGGTTCCGTTTTAACAAATGACAAGACATCAATTTCCACAAGGTTTGTGGTCCGAGGACTACACTTAACCAAGTTTCGTTTGATTCTTAAGAACGGTAACTTCAAATGTTAATTTCCCCAAAGTAGGAGGTCCGAGGACCCGGCATAACTAAGGTTCCGTTTAACAAATGAAAAGAAAACAATTTCCACAAGGTTTGTGGTCCGAGGACTACACTTAACCAAGTTTCGTTTGATTCTTAAGAACGGTAACTTCAAATGTTAATTTCCTCAAAGTAGGAGGTCCTAGGACCCGGCATAACTAAGGTTCTGTTTAACAAATGACAAGACATCAATTTCCACAAGGTTTGTGGTCCGAGGACTACACTTAACCAAGTTTCTGTTTGATTCTTAAGAACGGTAACTTCAAATGTTAATTTCCCCAAAGTAGGAGGTCCGAGGACCCGGCATAACTAAGGTTCTGTTTAACAAATGACAAGACATCAATTTCCACAAGGTTTGTGGTCCGAGGACTACACTTAACCAAGTTTCTGTTTGATTCTTAAGAACGGTAACTTCAAATGTTAATTTCCCCAAAGTAGGAGGTCCGAGGACCCGCATAACTAAGGTTCCGTTTAACAAATGACAAGACATCAATTTCCACAAGGTTTGTGGTCCGAGACTACACTTAACCAAGTTTCGTTTGATTCTTAAGAACGGTAACTTCAAATGTTAATTTCCCAAAGTAGGAGGTCCGAGGACCCGGCATAACTAAGGTTCTGTTTAACAAATGACAAGACATCAATTTCCACAAGGTTTGTGGTCCGAGGACTACATTTAACCAAGTTTCTGTTTGATTCTTAAGAACGGTAACTTCAAATGTTAATTTCCCCAAAGTAGGAGTTCTGAGGACCCGGCGTAACTAAGGTTCTGTTTAACAAATGACAAGACATCAATTTCCACAAGGTTTGTGGTCCGAGGAGTACACTTAACCAAGTTTCTGTTTGATTCTTAAGAACGGTAACTTCAAATGTTAATTTCCCCAAATTAGGAGGTCCGAGGACCCGGCATAACTAAGGTTCTGTTTAACAAATAACAAGACATCAATTTCCACAAGGTTTGTGGTCTGAGGACTACACTTAACCAAGTTTCTGTTTGATTCTTAAGAACGGTAACTTCAAATGTTAATTTCCCCAAAGTAGGAGATCCGAGGACCCGGCATAACTAAGGTTCTGTTTAACAAATGACAAGTCGTCAATTTCCACAAGGTTTGTGGTCCGAGGACTACACTTAACCAAGTTTCTGTTTGATTCTTAAGAACGGTAACTTCAAATGTTAATTTCCCCAAAGTAGGAGGTCCGAGGACCCTGCACAACCTAGGGTCAGTTTCACAAATGACAAGACCTCAATTTCCACAAGGTTTGTGGTCCGAGGACTACACTTAACCAAGTTTCTGTTTGATTCTTAAGAACTTTATCTTCAAATGTTAATTTCCTTAAAGTAGGAGGTCCGAGGACCCGGCATAACTAAGGTTCTGTTTAACAAATGACAAGACATCAATTTCCACAAGGTTTCCGTGGTCCGAGGACTACACTTAACCAAGTTTCGTTTGATTCTTAAGAACGGTAACTTCAAATGTTAATTTCCCCAAAGTAGGAGGTCCGAGGACCCGCATAACTAAGGTTCTCGTTTAACAAATGACAAGACATCAATTTCCACAAGGTTTCGTGGTCCGAGGACTACACTTAACCAAGTTTCGTTTGATTCTTAAGAACGGTAACTTCAAATGTTAATTTCCCCAAAGTAGGAGGTCCGAGGACCCGGCATAACTAAGGTTCGTTTAACAAATGACAAGACATCAATTTCCACAAGGTTTGTGGTCCGAGGACTACACTTAACCAAGTTTCTGTTTGATTCTTAAGAACGGTAACTTCAAATGTTAATTTCCCCAAAGTAGGAGGTCCGAGGACCCGGCATAACTAAGGTTCTGTTTAACAAATGACAAGACATCAATTTCCACAAGGTTTGTGGTCCGAGGACTACACTTAACCAAGTTTCTGTTTGATTCTTAAGAACGGTAACTTCAAATGTTAATTTCCCCAAAGTAGGAGGTCCGAGGACCCGGCATAACTAAGGTTCTGTTTAACAAATGACAAGACATCAATTTCCACAAGGTTTGTGGTCCGAGGACTACAGTTAACCAAGTTTCTGTTTGATTCTTAAGAACGGTAACTTCAAATGTTAATTTCTCCAAAGTAGGAGGTCTGAGGACCCGGCATAACTAAGGTTCTGTTTAACAAATGACAAGACATCAATTTCCACAAGGTTTGTGGTCCGAGGACTACACTTAACCAAGTTTCTGTTTGATTCTTAAGAACGGTAACTTCAAATGTAAATTTCCCCAAAGTAGGAGGTCCGAGGACCCGGCATAACTAAGGTTCTGTTTAACAAATGACAAGACATCAATTTCCACAAGGTTTGTGGTCCGAGGACTACACTTAACCAAGTTTCTGTTTGATTCTTAAGAACGGTAACTTAAAATGTTAATTTTCCCTAAAGTAGGAGGTCCGAGGACCCGCATAACTAAGGTTCTGTTTAACAAATGACAAGACATCAATCTCCATAAGGTTTGTGGTCCGAGGACTACACTTAACCAAGTTTCTGTTTGATTCTTAAGAACGGTAACTTCAAATGTTAATTTCCCCAAAGTAGGAGGTCTGAGGACCCGACATAACTAAGGTTCTGTTTAACAAATGACAAGACATCAATTTCCACAAGGTTTGTGGTCCGAGGACTACACTTAACCAAGTTTCTGTTTGATTCTTAAGAACGGTAACTTCAAATGTTAATTTCCCCAAAGTAGGAGGTCCGAGGACCCGGCATAACTAAGGTACTGTTTAACAAATAACAAGACATCAATTTCCACAAGGTTTGTGGTCCGAGGACTACACTTAACCAAGTTTCTGTTTGATTCTTAAGAACGGTAACTTCAAATGTTAATTTCCCCAAAGTAGGAGGTCCGAGGACCCGGCATAACTAAGGTTCTGTTTAACAAATAACAAGTCGTCAATTTCCACAAGGTTTGTGGTCCGAGGACTACACTTAACCAAGTTTCTGTTTGATTCTTAAGAACGGTAACTTCAAATGTTAATTTCCCCAAAGTAGGAGGTCCGAGGACCCGGCATAACTAAGGTTCTGTTTAACAAATGACAAGACATCAATTTCCACAAGGTTTGTGGTCCGAGGACTACACTTAACCAAGTTTCTGTTTGATTCTTAAGAACGGTAACTTCAAATGTTAATTTCCCCAAAGTAGGAGGTCCGAGGACCCGGCATACCGAAGGTTCCGTTGAACAAATGACAAGACATCAATTTCCACAAGGTTTGTGGTCCGAGGACTACACTTAACCAAGTTTCGTTTGATTCTTAAGAACGGTAACTTCAAATGTTAATTTCCCCAAAGTAGGAGGTCCGAGGACCCGCATAACTAAGGTTCGTTTAACAAATGACAAGACATCAATTTCCACAAGGTTTGTGGTCCGAGGACTACACTTAACCAAGTTTCTGTTTGATTCTTAAGAACGGTAACTTCAAATGTTAATTTCCCCAAAGTAGGAGGTCCGAGGACCCGGCATAACTAAGGTTCTGATTAACAAATGACAAGACATCAATTTCCACAAGGTTTGTGGTCCGAGGACTACACTTAACCAAGTATCTATTTGATTCTTAAGAACGGTAACTTCAAATGTTAATTTCCCTAAAGTAGGAGGTCCGAGAACCGGCATAACTAAGGTTCCGTTTTTAACAAATGACAAGACATCAATTTCCACAAGGTTTGTGGTCCGAGGACTACACTTAACCAAGTTTCGGTTGATTCTTAAGAACGGTAACTTCAAATGTTAATTTCCCCAAAGTAGGAGGTCCGAGGACCCGGAATAACTAAGGTTCTGTTTAACAAATGACAAGACATCAATTTCCACAATGTTTGTGGTCCGAGGACCCGGCATAACTAAGGTTCTGTTTGATTCTTAAGAACGGTAACTTCAAAATGTTAATTTCTCCAAAGTAGGAGGTCCGAGGACCCGGCATAACTAAGGTCTCCGTTTTAACAAAATGACAAGACATCAATTTCCACAAGGTTTGTGGTCCGAGGACTACACTTAACCAAGTTTCGTTTGATTCTTAAGAACGGTAACTTCAAATGTTAATTTCCCCAAAGTAGGAGGTCCGAGGACCCGCATAACTAAGGTTCCGTTTAACAAAATGACAAGACATCAATTTCCACAAGGTTTGTGGTCCGAGGACTCCACTTAACCAAGTTTCGTTTTGATTCTTAAGAACGGTAACTTCAAATGTTAATTTCCCCAAAGTAGGAGGTCCGAGGACCCGGCATAACTAAGGTTCTGTTTAACAAATGACAAGACATCACTTTCCACAAGGTTTGTGGTCCGAGGACTACACTTAACCAAGTTTCTGTTTGATTCTTAAGAACGGTAACTTCAAATGTTAATTTCCCCAAAGTAGGAGGTCCGAGGACCCGGCATAACTAAGGTTCTGTTTAACAAATGACAAGACATCAATTTCCACAAGGTTTGTGGT